>NW_026575117.1:15508527-16188344 GCF_905146905.1 Nyctereutes procyonoides
TGGGTTCTGGTGAGAGCCCTCTTCTGGCTTGCAGATAACCATCTTCTCATCGCATACTCATGTGATGATAAACAGAGCAGAGGAAGCAGACTCTATCATGAATATTATAAGGACAATAATCTTCATCCTGAGAGCTCTATCTTCATAAACTCATCTAATTATCTCCCAAAGGCTCCGTCACCTAATACTATTTCATCATGGGTGGGGGTGGAGTTTCAGCATGCAATTGTTTTTGGGGGGAGGAGGGCACACAAACATGCATTCCCTAACAATTATACATTAAATTAATGATCTGTTTAGAAAGTCTGTGTGCTAAGTTTTAAAATATGCATTTATTAATATTATTCTGAATGCAAACATATGGTTTCTGGAACAAGGCAGGTTTTCATTTACTTATAGCCAATAACCAAGCTTGTTCTCCAAGCCCCAATTTTCCCTTCTAGGACAACATGAGCAAGAACAAGAGATCAACCACATGTACTAGAGTCTGTGCTGTAGGCAAGAAGCCTTGAAAATATAGAATTAGGGGATTATATAGGAATGGGTCAGCTATCCCTGCTCTTTTCCTTAAATATGAAGAGGAATCTTTTGCTCCTAATGTAAATAATTATCTTGGGAATTGGAAAGGAAAGGATTTGGGACATCTAAATGGCTCAGTTAATTATGCATCTGACTCTTGATTTTAGCTCAGGTCATGATCTCAGGGTCCTGAAATTGGGCCTTGAGATGGGCTCCAGGCTCAGCAGGGAGTCTACTTGAGATTCTTTCCCTCTGCCCCTCCCCTTGCCATCTCTCAAATAAATAAACTTTTTTTTTCTTTTAAGAAAGCAGCTTGGGTTCCTATCCTTTGGATTATGAATTTGTATTTTTAGGGGAAAAATCAAACTAATATTCCTAAGCTTTAGAACCCTTGTGATATCTCAGCGGTTTTTGCCTTTAACCCCCTTAAAATATAAATGCATGCATCACTTGAGGTAAATCTCTATCTAGAATTTTCTAACTAGTAAGTCATAATTTAATTTTCAAGGCTTGTCTTTTAGTCCACATCTGAAGTTTCAGTAATATTTTTTTGCAGAAAGCCCTAATGTTGAAAAAAAAAAACTTTTTTTATAATCCCATATTCTCTTTAGCTAATATAATTAATACAATAGTATTGAAGAAATAATGCATGTTTTGTCATTTTGTTTACAAAAGTTTTTAAAAATTTGATATAACATAATGGAAAACCCTTAATAAAATGAAAATATATCAAATAAATCACATTCTTCAATTATTTATAAAATTACTTTATACCTACTTAAGAAAGGTACACAGATAAAAGTCATGTGATCATTTATTTGCTTTTGTTTCATTCATAGAAGAGGGGACTCTTCTAATAAAAAACAATTGACAAGCGGTGCCTGTGTGGCTCAGTTAGATGGGCACCCAACTCTCGATTCCTGCTCATGTCATGATCACAGGGTCCTGAGATCCAGCCCCACAATGAGTTCCACAGTTAGTAGGGTGTCTGCTTGAGATTTCTTTCCCTCTCCCTATCCCCCTCCCCCTGCTCAAGCACTCTCTATTTCTCAAAATAAATAAATAAATCTTTTAAAACAAATTGACAGGGGATCCCTGGGTGGGACAGCGATTTGGCGCCTGCCTTTGGCCCAGGGCGCGATCCTGGAGACCCGGGATTGAATCCCACGTCGGGCTCCCGGTGCATGGAGCCTGCTTCTCCCTCTGCCTGTGTCTCTGCCCCTCTCTCTCTCTCTCTCTGTGTGACTATCATAAATAAATAAAATTAAAAAAAAATCGACAGAATTATTTTCATAATATTTTATTGATGGGTAATCTTTAATTTTTTTTTAATTTTTATTTATTTTATGATAGTCAGAGAGAGAGAGAGAGAGAGAGAGGCAGAGACACAGGCAGAGGGAGAAGCAGGCTCCATGCACCGGGAGCCCGATATGGGATTCGATCCCGGGTCTCCAGGATCGCGCCCTGGGCCAAAGGCAGGCGCCAAACTGCTGCGCCACCCAGGGATCCCATTGATGGGTAATCTTAAACCAAATTCAGGCTCATAATAGATTAATAGTTTTGCTTTTATATTCATCAATGGACAAAATATCTTGTGGTTCAAAAAGATAATATATTTCAGAAACAAAAGAGGAAGCAATAAAATTATCAATCACTCTTAGGAGAATCATAAGTACATAAAAGTCACTCTATATATAGAGACCCCTGCACTGTTTCATCATGTCCAAATGAATACAATACTGACATTCTTCCCCAAAGAAATAAAAAGGCTTTGAAAAATAAATTTTCAAAGCTTCAGAGAATAACCTTTGAAAAACAAATTTCAAAAATTTAAAGAAATATGATGAAGCAGAATTTAAAAAAAAACATGGTTTGTATAACATTGATACATTTTTAATGTTTGAATCTGACATTATCCTAATAATTCAAATATATTAGTGTCTGTAGGCATCTCATTAGATGCTGTTTTTGTATAGCATCTGACTTTCAACCCATGGAGTTATCACAATGGGATAAAAGAAAACAATGAATTGCATTTTTATTCTTTCAGGAAAAGTATTACAATAAATTTTATAAGTAAAGACGATTATTTTAAAATCATTTCTTCTGTAAGCCTATTAAAGAATTTGTATGCAATGTACAACAAGGAAAAAGTGAATCTTATGCAGTATTACTTAAGTCAAGAAACCACACTTCAAATAGTATTATGTAATTGCAATTATACTATAGGTGGTATTGAATGATAGTCTTACTTTGCAAAAAAAAAAGACTTATGCTAATGGGAACTGATATAAATGCATAAAATACTGTGAATAATACAGATAAAATATATTAGAAATGAGGATACACATGGGTAAGTAGAAATATCTATCTTTCTTTTGACTACAATTTTATTTTTGTTATTAATTCTAACTATGTGCTGTGAGGAACCCAATCTATACACTTTGCTCTTGCTGAACATATGAATTCAGTATTCATGTATTCCTCATCAGAGGTGTGCATTAGCATACTGAGGAGTCAGCTTCTCAATCTCCTGAATAGAATATTGCTGTAAATGTTAGTAAGCTAACTCGATTGCCTTTTTATGTTTTTAATAGGTTAGCTTGAATAGCTTCATAATGTCAATAGTCATTTAGAAAATGATGTTATTTGGAGAGAATGGTGATCTCCTTTCCCTATTGGCATCTTCAGGCCAGACTTCTATAGCCAAAGTGATGAGGAGCTATGAGGCAATTAAACAATAAATGTGAAGTCAGCCTCCCCACTTTTACTCAGAATTGGACTAACTCTACC
Organism: Nyctereutes procyonoides; assembly: GCF_905146905.1. Lineage (NCBI taxonomy): Eukaryota > Metazoa > Chordata > Mammalia > Carnivora > Canidae > Nyctereutes > Nyctereutes procyonoides. Next base: position 15,511,840 of record NW_026575117.1, read on the forward strand.
AAACAGATTGGGCAAACACCACTAAAGCCAAAACCAGAGGCAATGATTCCAAAGAAAAGAGGGTATTATAAAACTCTGTACATGTGCTCTAGGCCACAGGCCAAAAGGAGAATTTTCCAATGGTTTCTATGAAGGTATGACCCTATTTTATTCTTAAATATTTAAGTGATTTCCTGTGTCATCTCCTCACTTCATCTGTTCTTCAAAAAAAAAAAATGGTATTCACTTGTCCACTTTTCTCAAGTTGGTGATCCAAGTCTAAGTTAAATGAAATATAATAAATCAGAACTATAAGAGTAGGTATGCACAATATCACCATTAAAACTCCTAAACTTTCCTAGTAATTTATGCTTTCTTTAATCCTTATGAGTAAAAAATACTAGTATTTCGTGTTGTACAACCTCTGCGAAATCTGTTTTCCTCTGTCTTTAATATGTCAGAGTTAACTGATATTTTTTATACTATCACTCTTACATTTGTAGGAGAAAATTGGTGCTTTAATGGAAATCTATGCATGGTCTATAGCACACTCTCCAGGTTACCTGAGTTTGACATGATGGGAACGGTTTTATAATTTTTTAAGTTGTTAGATATCTGATAAAACACAAAATAGTTATTTTCCGTAGATATACAGGTGACTTCTGCCTTATGGAGAGACAGCCAGGGCAAAAAAATTGCCTCTAAAAAAAAAAAAAAAAAAAAGCGAGCTCCTCTTTACATTTGTATGAGAGTCATGATTCTATTATTTAAAAAAAAAAAATCTTTTGGTTCATACTAGCTCCATCATGGCTCCATTATGCCTCCACCATGGCTCCACCATGGCTGGATATCTCTCATGCTGAATATCCTCCGTGCAGGGTTCCCATTTTAGGCAGCTAAATTCAGCAGGAAGAATGAAAGGACATTTAGTATCCTATCCAACATTTCATTACTTTATATGGTCTCCAACCCTTTTATGTAACACTAAACATTGTTTTAGTTTTATAAATCACTTGTTACAGCCAGGTTATTAAGTTAGTCAAGAAAAAAAAAGGGGTGGATACCTTTCAACCTTCAAGATAAAGGGAATAACATGAACTCATACAAGGAGGTCAGAAGGCACAGAGTAACAGAGAGTACCTCAGCTTAACTGAAATTCCAAGAGAACCAGGAAGGCATACTGTGAAAAAAAAAATCCAGGAATATGTTTTGTAGTGAAAGATATGATCATGTTTTCCAGTTGCATTCAATATTTTGTCTTTTTTTTTTTAGATTTTATTTATTTATTCATGAGAGAACAGAGAGTGAGAGGCAGAGATATAGGTAGAGAGAGAAGCAGGCTCCATACAGGGAGCCTGACGTGGGACTCGATCCTGGGACTCCAGGATCACACCCTGGGCTGAAGGCAGATGCTCAACCACTGAGCCACCCAGGCATCCCAATATTTTGTCTTAAAAATTGCCATTTTATTTATATTTGAATAATTCAAATGATAATTTTAATTTCTTTAATTATTTTTTTATATGTGAAAATACTAATATTAATTTCCTAAGGAACTGATATATTTTATGTGTTTCTGGCTTCTCAGATTTCTTTTATTAGCTGTAACACTACAACAAAATGCATGTATATTGAATTAATATATGAAATACATTGTCCAATAATTCTGACAATGTTTGGCTAGGGGGATCATATACAAATGGCTAATTATTCGATGTTTGTTGAACAACGTACATTTTCTACATTTCCTGTTCTTAAATTTCTTGAGTAATACTTATTTTCTATGTTATTATCCTTTAATAGCATATATTTTTGATTTTCCTAACTCTGTACTGTCTGTAATATACAGTGACTCTACAGTGTAATATACAGTCTAATATACAGACTCTACAGTGTGGACTCTACTGTGGCACAAAGATGCTTGTGAAATGCTGCTCTCAGAAATGACAAGTGAAAATACACACTGACAGGAGTTGACGTTAGTTTGCTATGCTCTTTCTCTTTCTTTTTCTCTTTCTCTTTCTTTTTCTCTCATTATTTAATGTACTCTGCCCCAGGGATACTGCTCAGAGAAGGAGCAGCCAAAATTGCTTCTTCTTCTTTTGGCTCAAATGTCTTGGAAAAATTGAGAACCCCACAGAGCTCAAGGAGGAGTACCCGGAGTGTTGTGCAATTTTCTCATTTTTAGTTTTCTTTTCCTTTGTTATGGACCTTTAAAGACTAAGATTTGTTGTAGACTTTAAGTTTAAGAAAAAAGACTTTCAAAGAAAAGCAAAACATTTGTGAAATGATAAATGTTATGTTTATGTCTTGTTAGTGAGCTTCTTGAAAGTGCTTATAGCTTTGAGGTAGAGTAAAGAATATTGGGTAAATAATATTCCCTGCAGAGTGAAAGTTGTGCATAGAGAGAAATCATGCAGAGAAACTTAGAAAGCCTACATCACAAGAAATGCTTTTCCACAGGGAAGTCTCCCTCTGAACTTATACATAGGTCAGAATGACATAAAATGCTTCTTTATTGATAATGACAGAAGTTTAAATAACTTTCAGATGATGTCTATACAAAAACTATAAATTGAATCATAATTCAAAGTTTCAATTTGATCCAGTAATCCTACTTCCAGAACAGAGAACACTCCTGATGTGATAAATCAAAATGGAATACAGACTTGACACTGTTTTCTGGCAAAATATTGGATTTTGCTCAGAGTACTACTATTTACAACTAGGCAAAAAAAAAAAAAAAAGTCAAACTGAATCTGACAAAACTATTTGTTCAACAAATATATATCACATATCTACTGTGTATAGGCCTGATTCTAGTGGTGAAAATACAATAATAATAAATATAATATCTGTTCTTAAGTAACATGCTACTGGAGAAGGCAGCTACAAATATGTGTACAAATATATACATAATACATTTTCAAATAGTAAAAAGCATTATGAAAAAAAGGTGGTATGGTAGTTATAACAAAGAAATGATTGTTTCACTGAGGAGTGGGGGCTACTTTGACTAGAATGTCCCCAAAATTCTGGGTAAAATATGAATAGACATTCAGATAATAAGGATTTAAGTATATATAAAATCTAAAGTATGAACATTCAGGTAAAGAGAATAAGATATATAAAGGTTTTGAGGCTACACTGGATTTATATATTTTGGAGATTGAAAAATTTCAGGGTAGCCAGAACATCATGAATATTGATTAAATACTAAGAAAGGGAAAAGCAGAAATGAGGGAAGGATTGGCTTCTTCAAGAAAATGTCTAAATTGCCAAGCATTCAAATAAAATTAAAGAAGTAGGTCAGAAATATGAAATTTGTTTTAAAAAAACTCCTACCTCTTCTAAATATCATAGCTAATCAAAGCTAGGTAGCTTCTTCGATTTTTTTTATTTGCCTATATGTGATAGTTCATTTTATGTGTCAAATGGGCTAAAGGATGCCCAGAGAGCTTATAAAATAATGCATCTGTGAAGATGTTTCCAGAAAAGGTTAACATTTGAAACAATATACTAAGTAAAGAAAATCTTCCTTCACCAAAGTGAGATGAGGATCATCCAATCTGTGAGGATCTCAAAAGACCAGAAAGACAGAGGAAGATAAATTTTCTCTCTCTCCTTGAGCTAGGATATCCTTCTTCTCTTGCCCTCTGGCATTGGGGTACTTGGTTCTCAGGCCTTAGGGTTCTAGGGCTTATATCAGCTGCTCCCCTAGTTCTCAATTCTTCAGGAAATATATAAATATAAGTATATATCATATATACGTGTATATATAAGTATATACCATATATATCAAATATAATATATATCATACATATCATATATGTGTATATATATTCATAATATATGTGTAAACATATTTGTGTGTGTGTGTATATATATATATTTCCTATCAGCTCTGTTTCTCTGGGGAACCTATTACAATATATGTCAATATTCGAAAACAGCAGTGCCTATTCCTAATTCCACGTCACTACACAGAGACAGGTAAAAATTAAGTGAATGTAAGGAAAGTGTAGCAGAGTCTCAATAGTGGATAAAATGAGTAATATCACCTGCAGAGGCAAAAGTTTTAACCCTCAGAGAGGAAATATTGAGAAATGGTCTAAGAAGCAGTGGACCAGAGCACTGACTACTAGGGAATCTAAAGGCATAGTCTGGTGTGTTCACAATCCCAATAGTGTTTAGAAGATATAATTTTTTTTAGAAGATATAATTTTGGAAGGAGAGGAAAGACACTTAGAAGAGGAAAATAGCAGAGGCTTAATGATGAAGAAATAAAAATCAGAGGGTGAAAAGTAAAGGTCTCATTACAAAATCAGATTTACCAAAACTTCTCTATCAAAAAAAGTGCCATATATTTAAGAAACTATGTTTGCTACCAACAGGAAAGAGTATTTAGATGGTTGACTTCTCTTTAGAAATATTTGTAATTGTTGGTCCAGAAAAAAATCAGCTCAAATTAAAATGAATGGGGGGAGAAAGGCAGGCATCATCCATAAAAAGAAATAACAAGAGTAAAACAGGAGATAATCAATATTAATTATCTAATCAAAACACTTCCCAAAAGTCCAACCACAAAGAGGAGAACATTTATAGCACAATATTTCAAAATTAATTAATTATAATTAAATAAGCAATGAAAAATATAACAGGATACCACAAGTCGGCAATTCAAAAACTTGGAATAGAAATATAGCAAAAAACCAAAACAAAACAAAACAAAAAACAAATCCTGAGAGTTGTGAAACAAAGGCTGATGGCACTCAGGAAAGAAATTAGATAAAAAAAAAAAAAAAAAAAAAAAAAAAAAAAAAAAAAAAAAAAACAGAATTATCCCTAATCTAAAGGAAAACTAAATCAACACATACCAAGAGAATTGTCTTCAGTGAGGTGTAGGGAAATATGTTAGGGTAAAGGAAATCTCACTTGCTTTGATGGTCAGAGAATCATTTACAATTGCCAGAATTCCTGAAAGCATCTATCTAGATATAGTGAGTTTTATTATGTGAAAATATATGTTAGTAAAGAAAAGTAAAAACTTGCACTTTCAGGTGGGTTGTGGCAGTTTGTTAAGATTACCACACCCCACAAAAATTAATAAGGTAAGTCAGGTAAATTATAAAAATTTTATATTGCACATCAAATCTGTGGAGAAGAGTCCTTCCCAGGTGGCCTGTTTCTCCCCTAGGATGAATTTGATTCTGCACAGAAGCTGAGATTCCAATTTGCCCACAAGAGGGATGAACACTGTTGGAAAAAGACACCGGCAGTGGTTCATGGGCAACAGGACTGCTATGTTGGACTGGAGACTCAGGGACCCTCAGATGCAACTGTGCCTTTCCACATATTCTGACTAATTTCTGGGGTACTAGTCTGGTAAATCAGCACAAACTCTCTTTACTCTTACAGTGCTTGGGAGACAAATATACCCAAAGGAGGTGTCTGCCTCAGACATGTGACCAAACAGTCCCTCAAGACATCTGCCAACATTTCAAGCTGCAGGAGTAAAGAATGAAAAATTAATTTAGCAATTGTTCAAGGGCCAAACTTGAAGAGTCTTTTAGGGCTCTGGAGCTAGAGATCCATCTTGTTCTCAGGCAAAAACCCAGGAGAGTCATATTTAAAGAAAGAGAATAAATCAAAGGTGGAGAAATTCTTAACCAAAATTGAAACCCAGCCCTGCCTTGGCTCCATTTCTGACAGACAGAGGCAATCAGTCATTCTCCAGTGAGGAAAGGTATCATCCGAAGAAATCTCTGTGATGCTATGATGCAAATATCAGGTAAACATTTTTTAAAAATCATCAGACATACAAAAATTCAGGAAAACATGACCACTATCAAGATAAAAAATAAATAATAGAAGCTAGTCCATAGATAAATCAGATTTTTAAGTTAGCAAAGATTTTTAAAGTACTAGTTACTAGTAAATGATATAATTTTTCTAAAAAGATAGAAAATTGGTGACAAATGATGGAACCAGGAAAAGAAGCCCTTTCTCAGCTGTCTTTCAGTGTTCTTCCTGTACCCTATACTGGCAGAGTTCAACATCGTGCCAGCTTGCAAAAGAAATGGTCACGGGGTCTCCTTCCATCATTGCAAAGCAGGGCAAAACAAGGTAAATTTGGACCAAGAGGCAGTAAAGGGCTAACTGGCAATAAAGGGATAAATGATGTCAAACATTACACGCATTATTGACAATTCTTATTGTTAGAAGAACAATGAATCTATGTGCATAGACTTGGGATCAAAGTTTATTTTATTTTTATTATTGTTACCAAATTGAGGATTTTCTAAAAAAGACACAAATATATCCAACATACCTATCTCCAAGCAATAGAAACCACAATTTACGTTGACTTAGGCAAATTGGGATAATAAATACATATTTTGTGAAGGTACATTAACTGAACTTCAGGAAGATCAGGATAGAATTTGTCAAAGAGATGATCATCATAGAAATCTATATCTCTCACATATTATTCTCTTTTATTTATATATTTTATTTTATTTTCTGAGAGACTTCCATGTGGTGTGAGACCCAGATGCTGGTAGGAACAGGCATGTTTATATCCTTAGATCCAATTCATTCAGAGATGCAATTAAAAATATTCTAAAGATTTTGGCTTGACATATGTCAAATTACCCAGTAGGATATAAGACTGGAATCAAAGGAATCAAACATTGTGATTCACTCAGCATAGGTCTCATGAATACTCCCAGACTCATGTCCACAGCAGAGGATGGACACTGTCCTTGAAGAATAATTATGAGCCAGTTAGCCACATGCATTCTATGGCTGTTACAAACATGATAAAAAAATAACTGCATCACATTTTAATTGAAGACAATATCACACTATAGCAATAAAATTATAAAGTCTTTAAAAATAAACTTGGGAAGAAATGTGCAGGATAGATACGAAGAAAATTTTAATCTTCATTAAAAAAATAAAGTGATAAAAATAGTGTAGATTTATCTTCTATAGTAGATACAATCTATACGTATTTTGTAATGGCAAACACATACACACACATATATCCAAAACACATTGTATTTCAGAGCTTGACCAAATGAAATGGAGATATTAAAGTGCATTCATTAAATGAAGGGTTCTGTTTCTAGGCTAGAGAACACTACTTGAGAAGATAAACTCCTGTGAGTATTGAATACTTCTAATGCTAAAACATTAATTACAAAATTATTCCTGAGAACCTGTGGAGAGAAAATTTAGAGGCCAGCAATGATGTGAAGTATCTGTGAAGTATGTGAAAATGCAATTAACAAAGTCAGCCTTTGCTTCCAGGGAATTTGTCAGATCCTACTGAAAAGTAACACAAATTTAAATATACCGTAAGGGGCCTAGAAGGGATAGAGACTGGAAACTGATTATGAATGGAAGTTACAAAAAGACCCCATGGGTGCCTGGGTGGCTCAGTCAGTTAAGCATTTGCTTTTGGCTCAGTTCATGATCTCAGAGTCCTGGGATGGAGCCTTGGGCTCCCTGCTCAGCTGGAGTCTCCTTGTCCCTCTCCCTCTGCCCTTCCCTCTGCTTGTGCTCTCTCTCTCCCTCTCTCTTTCTCTCAAATAAATGAAATCTTAAAAAAAAATAAAAGGAAGAGATCCCATATAAATATGACACTATCAAGAGTGATTTCATAAGCATGCAAATTGGGGGAAAAATCCCTAACTTTGATGTTTTTATTGACTTTGGATTTAGATTAAACGGGGAGAACAAATGAAAGAGAGAGAGACAGAGAGAGAAATGACCACAATAATTTCTAACCACATGGACATGGATCAATAATTCCTAATACTAGGTGTAATACAACACTTAAAAAAAAAAGATCATGTGCTTTCTTCAGAAGCACATAGATTAAAACTAGAATAATGCAGAGAAGATTAATGTGGACCCTGTGCAAGGATGACACACAAATTTGGGAAGTGTTCAATATTTAAATAAACAAAAACAACCCAAACAACAGGTAATATTAATTTGAAGTAATTGAGACTCTGGTGGATGAAATAAAAGACATGAAATCTGAGCCACAAATAATTCATATATATAGCACTCCTATCTGCTAGGGTGGGAGATTTAGAAATAATGGATACAGAAGGCAAAATATGTAAGTTAAACTTTTTAAAGGAGAAACATCTATATTTTCTCATATACTTATATGAGAAAAGCATTAGAAATCATCAAAAAATTGACTAGGTAGATTTTTAAATAGAATCCAATAAAAATTTGGTTTAATTTAGAAATTAAAAATATAATAATGATAATAAAAAATTGGGAAGGGCAGATTTGAAGAGATGAGTAGAAGATAAAGGAATCGGAAGATAAAGTTGAGAAGATTATGTAGCAGCATAGAAAAGTGAGTTGGAGAATATTTTAACAAGAAAATTGTAAGAGACACAAAATGTACAGGAGACTAATATATATGTATATTTGACTAATACAGACTAATATTAGACTAATATATATGTCTATATATGGATACAATGTATAGGTACAATGTGGATACAATTTGGATATATATATATATCCAACATTTTACAAGGGATGTAAATGGAATAGTATATATAGAATTATACCTTTGGTATGTAATCAATGGTATATAGAATTATAATGAGTGCAAAATTCAAAAATGGAAGATTTAAAATGATGAATCAATTCCAAGCATCATACTTTTATTTATTTATTTTTAAGATTTTATTTATTTATTCATGAGAGACACAGAGAGAAGCAGAGACATAGGCGGAGGGAGAAGCAGGCTCCATGCGGGGAGCCCGACAGGGGACTCCATCTCAGAATTCCAGGATCATGCCCTGAGCCGAAGGCAGGCACTAAACTGCTGACCCACCCACACGTCCCCAAGCATCATACTTTTAAACAAACAAGCAAACAAATAAAAAGCAAAACCAGGAAATCTACATTTAAATATTTATCATGAAAACTGTACGCCAACAAAGACAGTGAAACACTTTTTGAACAGCCAAAGAGAAAGTACTGTGTACCATAGAACAAAAGAAGCTTTAGTACAGAATTCTGAGTTGACTAGTACAGAATTCTGAGTTGACAGTTATTTTCTCTCAAAATATTAATATATTATTCTCTCATTTTCACGTCTATCCCTGCTATTGAGACATTCCCATCAGCCTGTTGGTCCTTTCTACCCATTTCTATTCTTTTTGGTGACTATTTATAAGAGGTTCTTTATTGTTTTTAATATGTTAAAACTTCTCCATAGAAACTACATATATCTAGGTGGGGGTCTCATTCTATTTTCTTGCTTGGTATTTGTTGAATTCTTTCAATTTGTGAACTGATAATTATATCAGTTTTGGAAAATTTCAGCTTATTTTTTCACATTTTTTTCTGCTATGTTCTGTATCTTCTTTCCTTGGACTAAACAAACATATGTTAAATATTTTCCTTTCTTCTAAGTTTATCAAGTTCTTTTTTATATTTGTATTTCTTTTATCTCCAGTGTTTCATTCTGGATATTTCCTCCTAAACTATCTTCCAATTTAATCATTCTCCATTAAATTATAGCAAAGCTACTGTTAAACTCCTGAATTCTAATTTCACTCATTGAGATATTAAGATTAAAAATTTTACTTGGGGTCTTAAATTCACTGCCACTTTCTAGTTTCCACATTCTTGGTGAAGTTTTATTTATTTATTTTTAAGATTTTATTTATTGATTCATGAGACACACACACACACACACAGACACACAGAGGCAGAGACACAGGCAGAGGGAGGTGCAGGTAGTTCAATGTGGGACTCAATCCTGGGACTCCAGGAACACGGCCTGGGCTGAAGGCAGGTGCTAAACCGCTGCTAGCCAGGGATCTCCCTTGGTGGAGTTTTAAAGTTTAGCTTTTAATTCTCTAATCACATCAACCATGCTTGTTTTACAATCTTTGTATAATAATTTATTACCATATTTCTTATACTGCAAGTTACTCGTCTTTTAAACTAGTGTGTCTGAGTATCTTTGATTGCATGATAGACATTAAGTATGAAAATTAAAATACGAATTAATTAGACGATAAAAGTTATATATATACTTTTTTCTCATTGAGTGCTTGAATTTATTTTTGAATAGCACTTAGGAAAACACCATCACCTCAATCCAATTTTGAATATTGCAATTTTCTAGGCAGGGACAATGACCCCTAAGCAGAACTGAAATCCTTATCAGGGAAAATTTATATCTGACTTGCACTTGATGCTTTTAAGGTCCTTTGTATTCATTTCTTCAGTCCTGTAACACTGCCAAGAGCCCTTTTCTATCTCAGCCATCTCTAGGCTTCCAGGGTCCCACCCCTCTAGTTAAAAGATGGTCCCATCACTGGATTTACCTCTTGAAAATTCTTTTTCTCTATTGTGGCCTATTTGGTACTTAAGATCTTTAAAAAAAATATATTTTCATCCAGCTAGCTTTTAGCTGTATTTAGTATTTTTCCAAAATTGCTAAATTCGCCCTTACTAGAAGTCATAGATCTCTCCTGTTACCCCTGCAGTATTTTTTTAAAAGCATTTGACTGTTTGAATCTCAATGTTCACTTTTTAGCATAAACTTACTCTTCTCATGAGCAAAGGTGTTGAACTTGATTAGCCTAAAAAGCTGACAAGGGATGCTCGAAACTTTATTAAACATAGAGTTTAAGATATAATTTAAAAAGACTGCAACAATAAAAAACTGATTAATGCAAAAGAATCAAAACATCAGTTATAGGGATGTAAAACAAAAGCAATGTAAATAATTTTTATAAAGTAGTAGTGTATTATTACACTTAATGGTTAAGTAAAGCAGTATACAAACATAGTCTTCACAGGACAGTGTAAGTTTAGTTATTATCTTTGAAAAGCACTTGAACTATTATTACATTCAGGATTTTATTCAGTGGCTTTTTGGTTGGTTTAACTCTGCTCTGTTATAAATGAACTCAATTAAAGGAGACTATTAATTGCTGCATTTGTGCCATTTCATTTACAAGGAATTACCAAAGCAACTACAACACTGAAGAGAAGACATTTTTTTTTTTCTCAAAGCAGCTGGTCATAGAGAAGGATTGTTCCCTCAAGAACCATAAAACTCTTCCATTTGACAGCCAAGCAGAAAAGGTGAGAACAAAATAAACAGCATTGCTAACAGGATCTGTCACCATGATGAATGCTGATGAGCAGTAATTAATGTGGATTCTTTTAAGCAAAGCCCAGAGGTCTAAGCTTATGCCCACTCACTTAGAGATAGGGAGGCAGGAAAAAGAACCAGAATGAAGAAACCAAAGAAAATATTGCTTTTTTTTTTTAAGTGGGTAGGGAGACTATTAAAGCGGTGTAATGTCTGATCTTCTTGATTTTTTGAGCTCTTGAATATTATTCAGATCTAGAACCAATGTTTAACAGATATAAACTATTCTGTGTATGATTTCCCTGCCTATATTCATTTACCTGTTCACTACTTGTTTTATTCATACATTATCTGACAAACACTTATTGACCATAAAGTGATACACAATTTTGAAATATTTATATTTTCTTTTCATTTTTATACTATATTAGCTTTTCTATATGAAAGTATTTTTTCACACTTACATTAAATTATTTCAATAATATTCTGAAGAAGAAAATTATTACATTAAAAATAATAGTTTATATTGTTATGTATGTTAGTAGAAATGATATTCCATAAATGTTTTCATAATCCTATCATTCAATGCCAGAGCCTAGAAATAAGCTCCAGCATGATTCTTGGGACATTATCAAGGCACTTAATTTGTTCGGCAGATCACTCTTGGTTAAAGAAACAACTTCTATGAATTATCCATCCCCTGCCTTAGATTTAGGTCTTGGATTACTACATATTCTCCATTAATCATTACTGTAGAGGTATGTGTGATGCATTTAGGTTGCCAAGGCCCACACACAAAGCAGGGTAGCATTTTCTAGTATCACTGCTCAAGCCATGTTTTGTCAACTCAGGAGTAGCAATCTGTGTACCTTTATTATAATCTATGAGACACTTGCAAGGAATTCTCAGCAATCATCTCTTTTTAGTGCCAGAAGTGTTATGTCAGAAAAAATACGTTTATGATGAAGAGTTCTTTTTCAGCATTGGGGTAATCTCCAGACACCATCATCAGGCAATTCTTTTCTGGAAACATGTCACAGCTTTCCAAATTCTGGTTTTCAACAGTGGAATTCATGTACCTTATCATTTCAGGCTTAACTTTTTTTTTTTCTTAGATTAATTCTTCACTAAAGACTGACTATGGTTATTTCAGAACCATTTGATTCTTAGTTTCTCAGTTGTAAGTTAGTTACTCTTTCCTATACTTTGGTAAGGCATTCATTTCCAAAATGGAAGGAAAAGGAGAGTATCTCTGCAGGTAAGGGAAAGGAAAAAGGAATGAGACATCTGAGTTAGCAGTTACAAAGATGCCAGTGTCACAGGTCAACTCACAGCCTCTTCCGGGGATGGCTCTTTGAGCAGTCTCCTGATACCATCAATTTTCTTCCACTGATCTAGCCTTGAGAGAACCCCTTTTGGGTCATTGCGAGCCTGAAAAAGAAAGCTGAACCATAAAACCTTTTAAAAAATTGCCTTATCTTCTTCTCCAAGAGCCATTTTCCCAGATCTCTTTTATGTGCACACACACACACATGGATGTGCAAAAAGCTATGCACATATTATTTTTTCATTTGTGTATTTGCCATTTTTAATCTTTTTTCTTTAAGTTACATGTTAATATCATTTGATTGACATTTTTCTTTGGTTAATAGTGGTATTTTTATTGAATGTTATTCATTAATCGAATATTGTTGAGGACCATTATTGCACAAAGCAATGATTTTAAGAAAAAAGAAGAAACGGAACAAATTTTCTGCTCTTGTGGTATGTATATATATTTAAGAATGCTACAATGATTTCTTTTCCAGTTTGACATTTGGCATTTAAATATTGTTAATGCCAATTTTAGAGAGAAAATTTTGAAGTTTTGTATAGTCAAAGATGTTTTAAATTGCAAGTTCTTGTTATAATAAAAATGACTTTCTTTGCCATGACTTGTATTTACCTAGGTATATATTGTCATTTTTATGTATTTGTGTTTTTTAAAAATATTTAATTTAAATGTATTTGGGTATATGGTATGTGATAGATCTATTTCTTAAAATTGTTAAACAGTGCAATATATTATCATTATAATTTCAATCTTTCCATAATTGAAATGAGATAATCAGTAGATCTACAGATGTAATTATGTTACATACCTTTTTTCACTTATATGTTTATATATATATAATATGTGTTCATATATGTATACTTTTATCTTATATTTTGCATTAATTTATTTGTTTATTTTAGCATTTTTTTTTGAAAGAGCACACACAGGTGTGAGTGGGTGGGGGAGGGGTAGTGGAAGAGAAAGAATCTCAAGCAGGCTTCATGCTCAGCATCTAGCCTGAGGTGGGACTCAATCCCAGGGCCCTGAGATCATGACCTGAGCTGAAATTGAGTCGGACATTTGATCTACTGAGCCACCCAAGTGTCACTATTTTAGCAATTTCTAATAATACAGTGAATACATCCATATATTCTTTTAATACACACTCAAGGTTTACAAATAAAGCAGAAATTCACCTTAACTACTTTCCTGATTCCATCCCCTTGTATTTTGATTCATTTTTGTGAACCTTAAGACATTTATTCCATGTAATTTCTCTGTGTATGTGTGTGTGTGTATATATGCATGACTATACATAACATAGTTTTGTGTGCATATATTTTTATGTAATTGAGGTCAGCTGGACATACTGTATAAATTTCTCTGCAACAGCTTTCTTCACTTAATGATCTTTCCTAGGGATTTTTCCCTATTTGTATATACAGACTTGAAAATTCATTTTAAATTGTTCCTGAGTATTCCATAGTGTAACATATCATTTTTTAGCTTTATTGAAGTATAATTGAGAAAATTGTAATATCCATTCCTATACCTATTTAATACTTTTTTTTTGTGAGAATATTTAAGTTCTATTCTCTTGGCAAATTCAATCTCTATATTGTTTTTCACAGTGGATGTACTTGTTTACATGACCACTGCCAATTTACAAGGGTTTCCCTTCTTCAGTATCTTTACCAGCATTTGTTCTATCCTGTCTTTTTGATAATAGACATTCTAACACGTACAAAAGTGATATCTCGTGGTGATTTTGATTTGCATTTCATTAATGATTAATGATGTTGAATGCTTTTTCATGTATTTGTTGGCCATTAGGATGTCTTCTTTTAAAGAATGTTTATTTAGATCCTCTGCCCATTTTTTAATTGGGATTATTTTTCTTGTTTGTTTTAGTTTTTATTTCTGCTGTTGACTCATATACGTTCCATTCTCAGTTATGTGATCTGAAAACATTTTCTCCCATTGTGTTGTTTGCCTTATCATTTTGTTGCTTGTTTATTTTGCTCTGCAGAAGCTTTACAGTTTGATGTAGTGCCACTTGTTTATTTTTGCTTTTATCACCTTTACTTTTGGTGTCAAAATCGAAAAATCATTGCCAAGATCTATGTCAGGGAGCTTACCACCTATGCTTTCTTCTAAGAGTTTAACAGTTTCTGTTTAAGTCTTTAATCCTTTTGAGTTCTTTATATGTGGTGAAAGGCAGGGATCTAATTTCATTCTTTGGGATGTGAATATCCAGTTTCCCCAACTGCATTTGAAGAGACTATCTTTTCTCCATTACATAATCTTGAAACCTTTGTGAAATCTCAATTCACCTGTCTGCTTGGGCTTATTTCTGAATTCTAAATTCTGTTCTATTGATCTATGAGTCTGTTCCTCCGTCAGTACTATACTGTTTTAATTACTTATGCTTTGTAATATTGTCTGAGATTAAGTAGTGTGATGTTTCTAGTTCAGTTCTTTCTCAATATTGCTTTAGCTATTTGGTCTTTTATGGTTCCATGTGAATTTTAGGATTGCCTTTTCAATTTTGTTTTTGAAAGTGTCAGGTATCTTGATAGGGACTGTGTTGAATCTGCCAACCTCTTTGGGTAGCATGACTATTTTAACAATATTAATTTTTCTAATTTTTCATGATGTATCTTTTCATTTATTTGTATCTTTAATTTCTCTCATTAGTTCTCTATGATTTTGAGCTTTATAGATCTTATAGCTTTTTGCATGAATTTATTCCTAAGTATTTTTTATGCTATTAAAAATGGAGTTGTTTTCTTAATTGCTCTTTCTGGTGGTTTACTATTAATGCATAAAAAAGTAACAGATTTTTGTATATTGACTTTGTATTCTGCAATTTTACTTAACTCATTTATTAGTTCTATAGGTGTTCTGGTGGAGTCTATAAGTTTTTGTACGTATAATATCTTTTCATCTGCAAAACAAGACAATTTTATTTTTATTTTTAAATTTTTATACATTTATTTTTTATTGGTGTTCAATTTGCCAACATATAGAATAACACCCAGTGCTCATCCCGTCAAGTGCCCACCTCAGTGCCCATCACCCAGTCACCCCCACCCCCTGCCCACCTCCCCTTCCACCATCCCTAGTTCATTTCCCAGAGTTAGGAGTCTTTCATGTTCTGTCTCGCTTTCTGATATTTCCCACTCATTTTTTTCTCCTTTCTCCTTTATTCCCTTTCACTATATTTTTATATTCCCCAAATGAATGAGACCATATAATGTTTGTCCTTCTCTGATTGACTTATTTCACTCAGCATAATACTCTCCAGTTCCATCCACGTCGAAGCA
Source organism: Nyctereutes procyonoides (assembly GCF_905146905.1). Classification (NCBI taxonomy): domain Eukaryota; kingdom Metazoa; phylum Chordata; class Mammalia; order Carnivora; family Canidae; genus Nyctereutes; species Nyctereutes procyonoides. The sequence continues at coordinate 15,527,615 of NW_026575117.1, forward strand.
AATGGTGGGTATTTGTAAAACAAGACAATTTTATTTCTTCCTTTCCATTTTGAGTGTCTCTTACTTCTTTTTCTTGCCTAATTCTTCTGGCTAGGACTTCCAGTGCTAAATTGAATAGGAGTGGCAAGAGTGGATATTGTTATTTTGTTCCTAATCTTAGAGAAAAAGCTGTCAGCTTTCATTGTTGACTGTGTTAGCTGTGTGCTCATCATATATGGCCTTTATTATGTTGAGGCACATTTTATCTATGTTTAATTTCTAGAGCGATTCTTTTCTAGGTTTATTGACAAATAATTGACGTATGATATTGTTTAAGGTGTTCAATATAATGATTTGATACATGTATATATTGCAAAAAGATTACCATGATAAGGTTAGTTAACACACATTTCAGCTCACATAATTACCTTCTTGTTGCTGTTATGCTAGGAATGTTGAAAGTCTACTCCTTCAGCAACTTTCAGGTATAAAATACAGTATTATTAACTAGGTCATTATGCCATTCATTAGATCACTGGAAACTATTCATCTTACAACTTAATGTTTATACACTTTGACAATATCTTCCCATTTATCCTATTTCTTAGCCCTCGGCAATCATCATTTGACTCTATGTTTCTATGAATTTGATATTTTTAGACCCTACATTAGAGATCATATATTTATGTTTTTTATTCCACAGGTTGCTTTACGTTTTGTTGGTGGAATTACATCAAATTGAAAAGCTTCTGCACAGCAAAATAATCAACAAACTGAAAAGACTATCTATGGTATGGGAGAAAAAGTTTTTTTTTTTTAAGATTTTATTTATTTATTCATGACAGACACACAGAGAGAGAGAGAGGCAGAGACATAGGCAGAGGGAGAAGCAGGCTCTGTACAAGGAGCCCTATGTGGGACTCGATCCCACATATGTCAGATCATGTAAATTTTAACTTTAAGCAGTGTTATGTGTCAGTTATGTCCCAGGGAAACTGGAAAAAGTAAAGTTAATAAAAAGGAAAGAACATAAATGTAATAATCCTTTAAAGCAAAAATCTTTTAAAGTAAAATAGTTTTTTCCTTTTTTTTAAGATTTTATTTATTTATTCATGAGAGACAGAGAGAGAGAGAGAGAGAGAGAGAGAGAGAGAGGCAGAGACACAGGCAGAGGGAGAAGCAGGCTCCATGCAGGGAGTCTGATGTGGGACTTGATCCCGGGTCTCCAGGATCTGGCCCTGGGCTGAAGGGGGCGCTAAACTGCTGAGCCACCCAGGCTACCCTATAGTAAAAAAGATTTTAGAGAAAGAAATAAATATTCATGAAAAAGTCATACTTAGAATAATGTATATACTTTTAAGAATATGAAATATTAAGTGATAAGAAGCTTTCAAAGTTAACATTATTTTGAAAAATAAAATAACTAAATAGCAAGTATTTGTGGCTGACACCAAAAAAGTGATAGTTAAGTGGTTTTCATAATTTCTAAAACAAGAGAAATGAATGACAATATAAATCAATATAATGAATCATATCAGATACAGAAAATTCAATTTGTAAGTGATAAATGGCTCCAAGCATTGAAATATATTTCTGAAAATATATTCCTTATGAAGGGCATTTGTGATGAGCACTGGGTAAGTGATGGATCACTAGATTCTAGTCCTGAAACTAATATTACACTATATGTTAACTAGAATTTAAATAAAAACTTGAAACAAAACAAAAAAATAGGTAAATAAAAAAATAAATCCAAATATATTTAATTACCATATAGCAGAGTTTTAATATATGAGTTATTTATATTTATTCTAGACTTCAGAAATATCCAGAGTTCCTACCACAAGCCCACTATCTCTACATGTGGAACAGAGAAACCTCCAGGGAAAGAGTCAAGGCAGAGAGATTTAAAGTGCACAATTAATTTTTAAGAGGTGGGGAGATTAAAAGGACAGAACAGTGTTCTCCAAATGATGCTCCTTAGCCTGTAGAGTTTGTGTTTTAGTCATATGTAGAAAAACTGCCACAATAACAAGTAGTTATGGGGTGCCTAGGTGGCTCAGTTGGTTAAGCATTCAACTCTTAATTTCAGCTCAGGTCATGATCTCAGGGTTATGAGATCAAGCCTTGTGTTGGGCTCTGTGCTGGTCATGAAGCCTGCTTAAGATTCTCTCTCTCCCTCTCCCTCTGGCCCTCCAACTCCTGTGCACACTCTCTCTCTCAAAAAAAAAAAAAGTCACATTCACATAAGAAGTTCCACATATTTTGAATCAAGAACTATGAAACAAACAAACAAAAAGAACTATGAAACATTAAAATAAGTCATTAATAATATTGGTACCTGGTTTTTAATATCCTTTGTATTGAGGCATACCAAGCCTGACTTAGATATTAGAAGGAAAAGGATCAATGGTGTAATAGTAGTTTAGTGGGACATTGGATATCGATGTTTTCAATGTAAACATAACGTTCTGGACATTATATAATACCTCAACTCACATATCAGAGAGCATTAAAAATAGTAATGTCTTGATTAGATACTCAATAAAGCTATTATTTTTGCACAAGGGGCACAAAAACACACACATGTATGTGTAAAAGAGGAGAAAAATGATAGATACCATGATGGAGCCAAGAGGACCAATTTGAGGAACAACCAGGAAATACCGCTAGGTACTCTAAAAAATAACTCAAAGAAATTTGACGAGGATCAGCATGGGTGCTGGAGAAACAGTGTTTTATAGCTATGGAAAACTTTTTTTTTTTTTTTTTTTTTTTTGGTGATACCCTTGAGACCTTTGACATGAGTTTATATCTTTATTTGTTTTCTTTTTTAAAAAAGAACTTATTGACAGCATTTTAACATAATATTGGGCAAAATTTGGACTCAAGGACTCAACTGGCTTTAGAAGCATTTCTATGTGGTAGAGATGTATGTATTGTGCTCTTACAGTTCATTGCTATTAAAGCTAAAAGTATGTAATTTATTTTTTCCAATGTTGCAGTATATCTTTTCTGAAATTCTATAGCGTAATTGCCATTACCTCTGTTAACTTGAATTATTTTTGAAAGTTCAGGACTTGTTTGTCTTTTTAAAATATTGCATGCCCAGTGCGTGATATATCATAGGTTCCTAATAGGTACTGGTTGATAACTTTTTTCAATAAATAAAGTCCTTGTCAAATGACACAAATCTCTTAAAAATTACATTTTTCCTTTTAAATTGGCCCTCTGGTTTATCTATAATTCAATCAGTTTAGTTATAAGTCAATTTTGCTGAGTCTGATCAATTCAATGTTCTAACAAGATCAATTTTGTGAACCCGCGAGGTTGACTGTAGTCTCTAGACAATACTCAAAGCACTGATTCTATTCTGGGATGCCTCCTAATATCCGTCTTCACCTCCCATGGCAACATATTTATTTTCCTAAAACTTTTCTTTCAAATAGTTTCTGGTTTTTAAATTCCATTTTTTTAAAAATTCAAGTATGTTGACACACAATGTTAAAAATCCAATTTTAAGATGGATAATTAATTATGTGTTTGACAAGTGTTGAAAATCTTTTTATAACCTATTTACCAGCAGCTCTTGGACTGAGTAGTGACCTTGATTAGCAAACCAATTTATGCAATCAGTTTATTTATTAAAATATTTAATCTATTCTCCTGGGAAAAAAATAAAATGATACTAGAAAATTAAAATGATACCAGAACTTGTCAAAAGAAAAGCTGGTCATGTATACAAAACAGATGAAAGCTCTCTCCTTATTTTGCTGTTCATGAGACAGATTCACTGAGCAATTTAGTCAATCACAAATCTAGTAACAGGTTAATGATGCAAATTTCATCAAAACAGTTGAACTGATATGCATATATAGACACCATCAATAATTGAATGTCTTTAGATTTTAAAATAAATTATAGAGGACTCAACTGAATAAACAGAGTTGACATTATAAGTGTTCAACAGTATTTACACACTCTTAAGAGAAAACTCTCATTAGTAGTTCATTAAGAAACAAAGAAAACAAGAACAATTTTGAAAAGTTTGCTTTAAAGGAGAACTTAGAGAGAGACTAGGATAACTTCATTGTCCCATTTCAGGTTCAGGAAATAATATTTAAAAGGCTTTTATCTAAACTAATTAAGAAAAGATGTTACACACGTGTAAATTTTATATGACATAATAAAGAGCATTGGACATATTAGGGATTTTGTGCCAGTGATGAATATACTACCTCCTTAATTTTGAAAAGGAGAGTGCCAAATAATACTTCACCAATACCAAGTGATTTTTGATTGATTATGTCTGAGTTTGATTATGAACTCTCTGGAGAACCTCTTCATTTTAAATATTTACCTGAATATCTAAGTACAACATTTTTAGATCACATATCTTCTATTTACAATTCTCTATAGGTAGTTCCATTCTCAGTTTGCTTCATTTGAAATAATTTTCTGCTTGAAAAAATATGCTACAGAAACTAGCACGAAAAAAAAAAATCACTACCTGACTGCTGCAGTGTTTGCTTTAGTTGAACTCTAACTCACAAAAGCCGGGGGCGGGGGGATACATATCTAAATTATCGAAGGGATCCCTGGGTGGCACAGCGGTTTGGCGCCTGCCTTTGGCCCAGGGCGCGATCCTGGAGACCCGGGATCGAATCCCACGTCGGGCTCCCGGTGCATGGAGCCTGCTTCTCCCTCTGCCTGTGTCTCTGCCTCTCTCTCTCTCTGCATGACTATCATAAATAAAATAAAAAAATAAAAAAAATAAAAAGTCTAAATTATCTAAATCTAGATCTAGTACAAATATTATACATTGAGGACCAAAGTATTATTTAAATACATGTGTCAATAAGTTTCTGTGAAATATGCAGGTTTTTTTTAATTTTTATTTATTTATGATAGTCACAGAGAGAGAGAGAGAGAGAGAGAGAGAGAGAGAGGCAGAGACACAGGCAGAGGGAGAAGCAGGCTCCATGCACTGGGAGCCCAATGTGGGACTCGATCCCGGGTCTCCAGGATCGCGCCCTGGGCCAAAGGCAGGCGCCAAACCGCTGCGCCACCCAGGGATCCCTGAAATATGCAGTTTTAAATACCACTAGAAAAATCTGTTTTAACCATTTCATCTCCCACTGACAAAGTTGAGTGGTATAAATATGATAGTTAATCAAATACATGTCTGGCATATCTATTTGTATTTGTATATCTATCATATCTTGGATATATATTTATCCAAGATCATTCTGCTGGAAAGTGGCAAGGTTTTTATGCAAACTCAGGCTGTCTGGTTCAGTCTCCAGTTTGAAGGCACTAGTTTATTTCTGACAATCTGAGGAAAACAGTAAAACAAGTAGGATGAACTAGAATGTCGTAGCTCATTCCCTTTACCCCAATTCCAGCAGATCTCTATATCCTACAGATATTCAACTTCATCAATCCCTGTGCCTTCCCACTGGTATATACTGAGATGCTTTTTTTTAGGCTAGCTAGGACCATTATATCCCCTCATTTCCCCTCAGTAACTTCTTAAGAAATCAACTTCCAGCAATGAAAGTGGCGTATATGTAGGAAGACAAGTCACTTCCCATGTGGAAGGTCACATAGTGAAAAGAGACTGGGGCTGAATAAATTGTAGCAACAACATATTCTGGGATTTATGGTTTTCATTTGCTTTTTTAAACCAAGAGACAGAGCACAAAATTGCAGACTCATTCTGTATCATTCAGAAATGAAATCCAATTCGGAATGTTTCTAATGGGAGAAGAAATAGATTCTTCCTTAGGGGAGTTGATTCATATACTAAAAAGATATCTTGAAAAATACCAGAGAATTTTCTGTGTATTTCTTGCCTACAAGAAATTGTCAGTAAGGAGGATTCTTAAAGCACACACATGTGGAAGAAGTAAGGATAAGATAATCTATATGTCTATTTATGGAAAACATCAGGCCTGAATAGTTCTCTCATTCACAGATGGATAAACAAGTTAATGAAAAATGAAATCAGAATAGGTATTATGGTATCATCCTACAACATAAAGAAAGGAAAATGTACCTTTGACATTCTCAAAACACAGCTGTTATATTTTAAAATAGATTTAATATTGAATACAGAATAAATTTTAGAAAATATCTGCTTTTCACATTATTAAATCCGAGAAGAATGGATTGTATGAGATGAGAGAGGAAAAGTGACAATAAGAACATAGCTGAAATAAAAGAGAGGCTGACTGAGAATCAGGAAAAAATAAAAACAAAAAGGGTAAGGGCCTAATTAAAAAAAAAAACACTAAAAATCGTTTTAGAATAAATACTAGTATTATTTAAGTTTAGATTAGAAACAATATACCAAACCTATTTGTGTATCTGGATGAATCAGTTGATAGAGTCCTTGAGTGATATGGGACTCGCTATTTGGGTCTATTATTGAGGGAGGCCACTACTCAAACTCTGAGCCTAGGGGATGTGCTGCTGGCTGGGAACCATTGGATAAGACTGCGCCTTGGATCCCTACCTAATCATAGTGCCGGGATGGGCTCTGCAGTTGCCTGAATTCTCCAGTCTGGCTTTGTAGTTGGGTTTGACAGAGTACTGTACTCAGTAGCACACAGGGCTACAGATTAGCTTCATTGCCTGGAGGGGCAGCAGAATAAGCCCCAACACTGGCACGGCTCCTTTTCTGGGGACACAAATTAGGTAGAACTGTACACGAAGTTCCTTTGTCAGACAGTGTCACTGGCTTTGTCCTAAAGACAGGCAGAGCCTCTGGCTGGGCTTTTGCTCAAATGCTGCTGTGTCATGTGGCTTCCTGGATGCTCTGGCCAGGGGTCATGTTTGGATATGGCCAAAGGCTAAATTCAGCAATAAGCAAGAATAAACAGGAATGAATTAGCTTCCATGAATGAGTGGAGCTGCAGAACACACTAGAAGGCTTATTTGGGGTCCTAAATGAAGCAGAACTGTGCACGGAGTTTCCCGGCCAGTAAGAACAGATACGGCTTGACTTTATATATTAATCCTTGGTTAGGATTTCTACTTGGGCAATACTGCAAGTGTGAACTCAGTCGGCCAAGACGCAAATGCTGTTTGCTGTATGCTCCATCCCCCTTCTCCATCATAACTGGATTTCCAGTTATCAAGCCCCATAGATCCCTTCTGTGATCCCTATTAGGGAAGACTTAAATGAGCCCTCTGGAAAGTGACCCACATGCTGGGAGGGGTGGGGCTGGATGTCCACTTTGGACTCTATTTCCACTGGACAAAATGTAGGCCCAGGTGGGCCCTCTCAGTAGTGGTGATGTGCTAGCCTGGGGGACAGATGATGTGGTCAGAGCAAAGCTGCTCCTCTCACCCTTCTAATGAAGTCTATTTTTTTTATTGTATTTATTTATTTGAGAGAGAGAGAGAGCATTAGCAGGGATAGGGGAGAGGGAAAAGCAGGCTGCCACTGAGCAAGGAAGCCTGACGTGGGGCTGGATCCCAGGATCCTGAGATCATAACCTGAGCTGAAAGCACCTGAGCTGCCCAGATACTCCTAATGTAATCCTTTTTTTTTTTTTTTTTTTTTAAATCTCTGCCTCATCCCTAAGGTCTAGGATTTTCACAATGATGTCTTGTCTATAGCTAGTTGCTAGTTGGTCTTCCTGTGAGCAGGACTGGAATCAAGATCAATGGATAGTACCATCTTAAAGGCCCATCCTCGAATAGACACTGTATCCTTAGAAGTTATTTTTACTCTAAATTAAGGGTAGCTTGGTACAAACAACATTGCCTCAGCCATTGAAAGAATACTGGTCCTCAACTAACAAGATGAGGCTTCTGGTTCCAAGATTATCATTTACTGAACATGGAGGACTTGGGAAATATATATAATTCTTGGAGGTCAGTTATACTCTCTGTGTAAGTGAAGAGTGATAATGGTTGGTCTCTCTGCAGCCCATTGTTGTTCAGCTAATGATGTTGATAAAGTATATCACAGTAATCTGAGAGATTATAAAGATCATTCAATTTTGTAATGATTATATTCACCAATAAACACATTTGTCGAAGTTTGCTTTTACTTTTTCTATATAAATCTAAAATAATGTGTTGATTTTGGGGGTTAATAAGGTAGGACAATAAGAGGAATATAATGTATTTTATTAGCACTGAGCACATACATCTTCATGGCCTCCTGAAGAATATGAATAAACAGGTCACTAGGGGGTTTATCTATTCATGTATAAATTTTACCTTTCTTTAGAGTCTTTATTCTAGCCTTTGCTGACTTCAGAATAAGTACGCAAATAAAGAATAGAAAATGAGTAGTTAATAAGCATTTATGAATATGTATTTTTATTAATGTATTCATGATGGAATAAACATTCAGTGCTTATGTAAAAAACACAAGATGATGTTCCGTTTACTATAAAGCAATACCTTGAAGTTCGCTATTTTTTAATTTGTGCCTTTTTTGATTTGTCACATGATATATTCACTCAATCTTTATAAAAAGGAAATATTGAGTGTCTATAAGTTTTCAGGCTGTGAGATATAAGGTTCATTGCCAATATCTTCCTGATTTTCAAACAGGGAAAATTTGGTATATGCGACTATCAGAACCAATGGCCACAGAAAACAACTTCACAGAACTGCTTTTTAGTATTTATTTACATAAAAGGTATTTAAGAAGTATTTCTAGAACCTAAAAATAATAATTTTTTGATGAATGAATTTGCAAATATATGAATAAGTATATGAGTACACAAATGAAGAAAAACATGAAAAAAATTCTGCTATAGCCTTTCTTCTTGATACTAACTTTTTTTAAAACTTAAGGCAACAAATTGTACTACTTAAGTAATAAAATATTTTAAATACGCATTTGTGGTCTTTTAACAAAACTTGTGGTTAAATTCTGGTTAGTAACTGATGGATTGGGAATTGAGTTTGGGATTTGGAAGTGGCAACGATAAAACTCAAATCTATTGTATCTATTGGTATAGCCATATTCAGTGAGAGGATTCAGTTATTTTTATAAGCAACGCATCAAAACACTATTATTTTTTTAATCTCCAAAATTTGGGCCTTTGACCATACACAACATCTATATGTTTTACAGGATGACATTAACTGTAATAGTCATTTATCTTGCAGAGAAATAGCACTCTCATTATGTGTAACGAAATATGGAGCAGCTGCTTCAACAGATATCTTAGTTGTCAAATGTGACAGTCCATGTGTAGAAAAGCAATATTCTTTTTTTTTTTTTGAAAAGCAATATTCTAACACAAAGCAGAGGCCAAAAAAAAAAAAGCTTAAAATATAGAATTAAAATTAGGTACAAGAGGACATCTTAAGCTGGGAATGCCAACTCTACAGCATACATACTTGTGTCAGTAAACATAGACTGGCATACAAGATTTTCATTTGTTTTCTTCCAGTGTATAACTTATTTGAAGCCTGTAATGGAAAATGCTACATAATTTGTCAATTCCTGTTGAAATTGGTATTCTATGTTTAAATACTATCTTTCCCATATCCACATCTTAGCAATATTACAAATTGGCAAATCTGTTGTATCTGAATTTGAAACTACAGTAAATCCTTACTCTTGTATAATTTACTAATATGCAATGTAATGTGAAGTGATTAAGCAAATTTACTTTGGGATTCTCCTTAAATAATGAGTACTTGACAAGAGAATTATCAGGTTTAGCAAAATTCCAAACTATTTTTACGGCTCTGAAAGGAAATTTTTTGCTAGATATACATAAAAATTGTATATAAAATCCCAACTTACATTTCAGGTTTCATCTTTGTAATATATTAGTGCTTTTGTGCATTTGGTAAAATTTTAAAATCTAATGTGTAGAACATATGTTTTTTTCCTTGAATATTAAATCTTGGTTATGTTGTCATGAAGAGTCTAGGATTTGTTCTCCCTGCAAGATAACAAGTCTGTTTATCTTCTACAGTTATTTGCTATATAAACAACCTTGGAAATCTAGTCTGTAATAAAAGCTATTGATGCCTCTGCTCACAAGATGTGCAAAAAAGTAAGACTCCTAAAGAATTATCTCCCAACACAGCTTTTATCTTTTGCATACTAAAGTTTAATCCACTTATGAATTTAGAACATTTGTACTAGTTATTTATATCAATAATTTATTGCTGCAGTTTATATATAGAGAAGCCATCATTTTATTTTTTAAAATTTCATTATTATTATTTTTGGAGGTGGAGGGACAGAGGGAGAGAAAGAGAGAGAATCCTAAGCAGGCTAAATACCCAGCACAAAGCCCAATGCAGGGCTCAATCCCACAACTCCAAGATCATGACCTGAGTGGAAATCAAGAGTCAGATGCTCAACCGAATGAGTCATCTTGGTGCTCCAAGAGTAGCAATCATTTTAAACTCAGCATCTTAAGATATCAAGTGTTTACTACTTGCTCCTGTGTCTATAAGCAACTGCTGCACTTCGGCTGATCTAGGCTGCTTTGGTTGCATGGCTCTGCTTTAGGCTGTGAATCAGCCAAACTTGCCCCAGGTTTTGGTTGGGTTAAATTATTTTCCACATGCCTCATTCTGAGTCCCAGACTGAAGTAACAGCAAGTGTCTGGGGATGTTTCTCTCATTATTAATGGCCAAAATGCAAAAGCTGGCCAAATCATTGCAGTACACTTTGATCTTTTGCTCACATAATTTTTCTCTCATATTATTATCCAAAGCAAGTCACATGACCAACCCCAGAGTCCCTTGGGCAGGAAAATATGTTTTTCTCCAGAACAGAGGGGAGGTTGAGAGGCTAGTTGTGCAAAGTATTCCAATCAATCCCAACATTATTTAAAGTTGTTTCTCATTCTCAATGAATATGGTTGTATTTTTCAACTGCTAATTACCTATAGCAAAAATAGAAAGAAATACTCAAAAGGTTGATAACACTTGCTGACCGCCAGCATGAAAGCCAATTATGTTTGGAGTAATTTATAAAAAAGACCATCCAAAGTATTTCAGGCTCTCTCTGTTTATAAAGAAATAATATGTTTACAAAGCCAGGACATAACACATATTCATGATTTATCTACAATATTTTGAAAGGCATTTTATATATATATATATATATATATATATATATATATATATATATGCTGTAACTACCAGAATGGAAGAAAAATCATAAGAAGAATATTAACTGTGTACATGATTTTGCAGTTTTGAAATATTTTATGTATAGAATTTCACAGACTGCCCCAAACAACAAGGGAGATGGGAGAAATGACATTGATAGCCATCATTTTTCCAACTAGGATGCGAAAGTTTGAGACATTATATACCAGGGCCACATCACACAATCCTGGGACCCCAGCTCTCATCTTCAAGACCACGTTTAGTAATGAACCTTAAAGAATTTGGCAGCTGTCATTTATTAAAACTTTTGTCTTATATTAAAACAATATGTTTAACCCAAGACATGTCATCAATCTGGTTTAAGTGTTGAACTAGTGTTCTTTTATAAAAAATCTGGAGTTCAGAATACATCATAGCTTTTTATTGACCTTACACTGATTTATTAATGTTTTTATATGAGTCAGATGACTTCAGAGTACTTCATTTGCTACAAGTTTTTATTTAAGTTCTAGTTAGTTAACACATAGTGTAATATTGATTTCGGGAGTAGAATTTAGTGATTCACCACTTACATAACACCGTGTTCAAGACAACAAGTGCCCACCTTAATACTTTAGGATATTTTTTTTAATCTTAATTTAGTTTTCATTGTCACTGTTTCCTGTATTTATTTACTTATTTTTCATGTTATTAAATCTCTTTATAAATCAAATCTAACAGAGATTCTTTCCCAAAGAGGGACTGCATGAAAATCTAAACTTCAGAAAAGTTCATGCAATTAAACTTTAAACTCTGTGATAAAGTCAATTGCCTGCAGTCTACCCTGTCTTTACAATATCCTGGAATCCCTAACACTCACCATACATAAGTCTGATCATAAAACAGTCATTTATTCTGTGTAGTTTTGTGCAGTAAAGCTTTTAATGCATCCACAATTGTGAAATACAACATAAATGCATATATATCTGTGTACATATAATTCCAAATTATATTACAAGACGGCTTTCTCTTATGTAAGAGAAAGAGCACTACATATTTTGTCAAGTAAACTCTAATTTTTTTCTAAATGTTCATTATGATATCTTTATACCCTATCCTCATCCTGCCCCCTAGATTTTTTTTTTTGTCTATAGCTGTTGTCCAATCTTTATTTTCCTTCGTTTTGCATTTTAAAGTGCTTCATTAGGTTTGAAGATTTTTTCATTAAGTTTTATTAAGCTCATTAAGCTCAAGAGAATAAGTGCTTGATACACTTGATACACACAAAAAGAAAAGGAGACAGAGAAATACTTTATTGAGAGATCAAAAAAGTTATTATCATTACTGTTCATGCAATAATTTTAGATTTTTTAAAAAGTGAAACAAATCAAAATCATACCTGGAGAGTCTAAATAATTTGCCAAAATGTTTAATTTGATCAATTTGGTCAAGCACATTACTTGCTTTATTTGTATATTCTTTTTTAAAATTATATGTTTGTTAGTATCAGATTGTTTTCTTGGATCTGGACACCTGCACAGTTCAGTCTCATTTGGACACTTTGCCATTTGGATGGAAATCCAATCTACAGCTCATTTCATTCATCCCTTGAAGCTATGTAAATACTGTGTATTTTCTCCTTCTTATCCTGTCCATTTTTTTCAACATCGCCTCTCAATTCAGGAATGTTAGGCTTCCTATTTTGTCTAACTAAATCTAAGACATTTTTCTGTTAATTATGATAATTATTAACTCTGTACTTATTTCTAAAATGTGTATGTCTCTCTAAAACTAACCTCCTTTTTTTGCCTTTCTCAGATCTGTTTATCTTAAGCAGTGGTATTTATCAATTGTCTATGCAGCTTAAATTTTAATTTTAGAAAAAAAAAGTATATATGAGGTCAGAAAAAGACCAGATTAAATCTTTTAATGACTCTATCTTAGTCTAATAAAGTGACATGGGTGGAGTGCTTGGTTAATTTAGATCCAGAAGACCCATTTTATTCTGAGCTACAGAACCCTGGATATTCCCATTTGGTTCTGGATCATCAGACTTTGAAGTGCCTCTGGGGTAATGGCCTAATTCTGAGCTCAAACAGATTTGACATACCAGCAGAGTCTGGAAAAATGCAATTGTTTCTGGCAAGAACACCCCTTTAGAAAAAAAAATATATATATATACACATACATACAACATTGCACCTGGAAAACCTGAAAAAAGTTTGAGTCTTAACCTTTTGTTTTCAAAAAGAGTTATTATAAAACATTCAGGAGCTAGCATATATCAAAACCAGAAGCACAATGACACTGCTTTATTTGTTTTAAATCTCTTAAAACATTGTCAATATGTAACCTGTTTGTCTTAAATGTTTAATAAGTTTTAGGGAGACCTGGATTGCACAATTGGTTAAGCGTCTGCTTTTAGCTCAGGTCATGGTCTTGGGGTCCTAGGTTGAAGCCCCAAGTCTGGCTCTGTCCTCAGCAGGGAGTCTGCTGCTCCCTTCTGCTTATGCTCTTTCTTTCTCTGCCAAATAAATAAATAAAATCTTTGGAAAAAAATGTTAAAATGTTTAATAAATTTTAGAATATGTAAACTTAAGATATAGCTTCTGCTAGATTACTGTAGTTTATCCTACTTTTAAATTCTCAAAACTTTTGGAAACTACATTAACTGTTTTGAAAAAGTAAGGTACAACTTATCACCTACTCCATATCCATGTTTTCAAAGACCTGAACTCAGGAGAAAAAAGAAAAAAAAAAACAGATTAATTTCCTTTTACTGTTTACATCACTAACATTTTTTTAAGGAAATCTATGCAGGAAACTTTTAACTGGTGAATAAATGTTAAAATATAATCCAAAATATATCTAGTTATTATTAATCAAGTAATTTATTTACATTGTAAAAAAAAGTATAACAACAATTTAATGGTTTTATCTTAATAATATTTAAAAGAAACTAAACTATGACCCATGCACTAAATACATATGGTGATATGTCATACTGTTAGTAAAGAGTTTCTGGTCAAGATGTCTAAACAAACACAGGAAACCCCACTTACTCTCCACATAAGTAGAAATTCAGGATACAATCAATAAATATACCTTTGGAAGATTCAATGCAAGAAAGAAAATTTCTGGGGGCATCTGGGTGGGTCAGTCAAGTAAGCCTTTGCCTTTGGCTCAGGTCATGATCCCAGCATCCTAGGATGGAGCCTTGCATGGACTCTGGTCAGCAGCGAGTCTGCTTTCTCCCTCTCTCTCTCAGTCTGCTGCTTCCCCTGCTTATACTGTCCCATGCTCACTCTCTCTCTCAAATAATTAATAAATACAATATTTTTTTAAAAAAGAAAAAATATCTGGATATCAAAAATTAATAGCTAGCCCACAGCATTATTATCATAATTGTCACATTTTATCTGTCAGGAACAAAGATCAAATGCAGTTTTTGATGGCTGTGATGAAGGTCATAGCAACTGTAGTCTAGGTCACAGGAATTGAGCTAAGGTCAAGCATTTAGGTAGGAACTAGACAGGATCTATTACACCCATGAAAGAAAACTTGAAAATAGCTGCCTATTGTCCTAGCATCATTGCAAAAGGTTAGTCTGTGGGTACAAGAGGATTTACCTGTGAGAAATTACAACCCCAGACTGTGTCTCAAAAAGTTGAGGTACATGAGAAAATTAATATGATTACAAGGTACAGAGGGACCAAAAAAAAAAACAATCAAGAAAGAAAAAGAGATAAAAGAGATAATGAAGTAAAATAAAAGATGTAAGCAATACTTATACTGAAAGTATTCCATCAGATTTAAAATAAGATAAAATAGATAAAAAATAATAGATAAAAAATAAGAAAATAAAAATAGAATTAGCAATATAGAATTGGTGAATATTTGAAAACAATCTAGAATAGAAAAGAAAATATTTTGAAATTTGAAAAATACAATATATTGTGAAAACTTTAGGAAAAAGTAGGTAACTGAAGGAGTAAAAATTTGTATAAACATTAAAATATTTAGCTTTATTTAAAACTGTAATATATCTTTATGAATTAATTCATCATTCATTTATTCTATGTACACAATACATACAGTTATTAATCAATGCAGCTAGCATTAATAAAATAAAGTTTTCTTCTCATTTAAGTATAAAACTTCTAAAATGTAAAATCTAGGCTATGGCTTAAAATACAATATATATTATACACATATTTTAACATTTTTCCAAAACTATTTTTCTCACGTTTAAATATATTAGCAATCTAAATTATATATATTTTTTGTAATGTAAGGAGAACATCAACTTTTACTCCAGGTGGATCATTATTTTTTAAAACAAATATAATTTTTCTCATGGAATTATAAAGAAAGCTTTCATTACACATCAAATTCACAAATATAGTCAGAAACCTATGATTGGTAGTAAAAGAAGCCTAGAAAATTCAAAATATAAAGGAAAATATAGAATTTATATATATATATATATATTTCAGTATTATGTAGAAAAATAAACATGGAAATCAAAATGATTGGAAAACTATAAAACATGTGTTTCTTCTCTAATATCTAGAAATTACTTCTACCAATTGTTAAGACAATAATGCCAAAAGAAAAGCGATCTAGTGAGATTTGACTAGACAATTTGCAAAACAAATATGGAAACAAACATAAAGATACTCTCAATATCTCTGCTTGCCAGAAATTTTCAATACATATTAAAATTAGAATTTTACATATACAAAAGCCAAACAGTTTTAATTCTAGAGCTCCATATCAAAAAATGGACTATGCCATTACCATAATTCAAGGACAATATATACAAGATTTAGATGAAGATCATCAGTTACACCCATTTTAATGAGAGATTTTTTCTAGTAAATAATAAGCATTTTCATGTTACATTATATATTGAGAAAAAATAAGTTATATATGCGATGACCTGATATTTGTAAAATATAAAAGGAAATAACCGCTTATTTGTGTGTGTGTGTGTGTGTGTGTGTGTGTGTGTGTGTGTGTGTGTGAAGGGCATCTCTACTTAAAGTGATAGAAGATGGAAAAGAGAGATTGGCAAGAAAAAGAAAAAAACAGATTGCAGCAAATGTGAGAGCAAAACTGGATTAATTTTAACTGTAGATAATATCAAAATATTTTTAAGAAATACATAAACACTGAATATGTACATTGGCAAGAATTACAAGTTGAGATAGATAAAATGATGCAGTTCTTTTTTTTGTCTGATGCAGTTCTAAGTATAGTCTTGGACTTTCATTATCTTACTGCAGTGTTTACAATAAACTATTACTTTTATTAAAAAGTCACATTATTTCTTATCTTATGCATACAGCACATGCTCAAACATCTTGTTAAATAATCATATGTGTTCAGTATAGCCATAGAAGTTATCTAATGGTGTATTAGCCTTTCAATGACAGCCCAATTCCAATAATTAGTCATTTTGGGAAAAAATATTTCCATTGTTTTCTCAGCTTGATAAAGATACTCATTCAGGTTGTCAGCTAGGATAGATATAATAAGAAATCCATTTTAGCTGTGAAAGTGCAGTTTCATCTTGGCAGTGGTCTAGGATATCATTTACTTCATTTGTAATTCTAATATATCTACAAGATGGCACTTGATATTTGAAATGCTATAAAAATGTGTATTAAGGAAAAAAATCTAGGTTTCAAATGTGTTTGTATTCAAAGTAACACTCAGTAACATATAACCAATCATTTCAGTGAACTGGTTTTTGAACCCAGTCACCACATCAACAAAATGATGTGATCACATTAAATTATTAAGTTAGCTTCTAACTCTATACAGTTATGATTTAAAATTTATACTTCTGTTCAATTTAATTTTTTCAATTATAATATAATTAATATTGTAAAAATTTCGTATAGATTCACTCAGTGTGAAAAATAAATAGACATTATATTTCTGGAAGCCGTTTTTAGCCATATATTTTAAAAGTCATTAATATATTCAAGCCCTTTGTTCAAGGTCTTTTATTTATCGAAATTTATTCCAAAGAAAAAATTGGAAATGCATAGGAATTTTTTCCAACAAGAATTTTTACCACATACTGTATACTATAATAGACAAGGAGAGATTAATATAATGCATTTAATCAATAGTATATCATGCAGCCATTTTATTGGATGTTCTTAGTTCTAGAAACATAGAATAAACTTGAGTTTAAAAATGTTAGTTAAAAACAAATGTGTTTTTTTAAAAAAAAATTCAGTTCAAATATCTTTAAATTCAAAGTAATGAATCTAATTGTTAATTTGAAGGAAGTACAATAAATATATAGCTATCTAAAAATGAGGAAATACAAAAGAAATAGAGTAAAATTTGAAGTATGCTATCTGGGAGAGATAATATTAAATTGGTTACCCCATTAAACATTGTTTAATAAAACTATTGTTTTATCAAATTGATTTTTTCAACATTACAACACTATAGCCAAACCCAGACACCAGATCATATATCACGTGTATTTCTCTACCTGCCATCTACACTAATTTGATCTTTACACTGCTAACCTCTTAATCTAACAAACTTCTTTAAGTGCTTTTATGCCAGGAAATTCTATAACTTTGCAAATTAGGCACACAACTTTAGCGATCCACTCAAAAGCTATTATATGTAATTCTCATATGTTTTAATGTGAAATTTAAGAAAAGCATAGAGAGAGATTTTAACCTTTATAAAATTACTTCATCCCCAGATCTTGGGGTTATTATGTTTCACAAATGTCTATGCCATCATATTAGAGATATATAAGGATGTTATCAGTACTAATCAACACCTTCCAACTTATCACTCAAACCAATTCCATCCAGTTTACTAGTTGAAGCAATTGATAAATGCAAACTGATCAACTAAAAAGAAAAACAAAATGAGACACAGTGAGAGAAAAAAAAAAGAAAGAAAGAAAGAAAGAAAGAAAGAAAAAAGAAAGAAAGAGAGAGAGAAAGAGAGAGAGAAAGAAGAGGGGAATCAGATGGGAAGACATTATCAACTAAAAAAATAAATAAATTCCCAAGCTTGCACCTAAACATTGTAAAAGTTTTTCAAGTGTGCAGCACATCAAGGCAGAGAAATTGCTATGCAAATTCAGAAAGCTGGAGATAAAGACTTACAAGCTGGAAATAGAGAATGTTCCCTAGTCTCTAAGCTTTTGGGAACACCACAAATCCTCTATAATCAAGCATCATGATAAAAGTATACATTTTGTTGACACAGATTTGCTCTGAAAACATTTCAACTTTGGTCAAATATGTGTAGTTGTAGAGACAGAATTCTTTACATTTGACATAAACTGACCAGATAGAAGTCATTTTGTTCCTGAACAAGCTGGTATGGGCAAAGCAGAGGATCTGCAAAACCTGTATCTATGAACAGAACATCTGGACACAAATAACTAGAAAATATTATTTTAAATTATTAATAGAAATATGTGGCATAGTGATTGAGTATGTGTGTGTGTACATCTGTATATAAGCTTAACTGTTTTTAAACTAATAACATTATTGCTTGATACTATCACTTCATTAATTCTTAGTCAATCATTTAGTGATCGTTACAAAGTCCCACATTGCACAACTCTTTCAAATATTGTCAAATGCAAAGTAAAACCTAAAGAAATTAAATACTTGGCCTCAAAGTAAATTTCAAAAATTTTAATTTTGTTTGGTGCCTGGCTGGCTCAGTCATTGGAGTGCATGCTCTTGATCTCAGGGTGGTAAGTTTGAGCCCCATGTTGGGTGTCAGGATTACTTAAAAGTAAATTTTTATTTTATTTTTTTATTTTTTTATTATTATTTTATTTTATTTTATATAATTAAAAAAACTATTCTGCCTTAATTTATTGGAAGTAATGTCCATTCAAGCAAGGAGCATTCCTGGTGTGTTTAAATAATTAATCAGTTTTGAAATCTAGTTTCGTCTTTGTCTACATATGCAGAAATAGGGCAAAATTGTATTATACTGACTATGTGGAAAACATTATGTGGAGACCCTGGTTCTTCTCTTCTGTATTTTATATTTATTTCACTGCTGTGTCAGTGCTCTAAATACTTGGCTATCTTGGGTAGTATAGATCATCCTCACTGGGTTTGAACACCAGCTGGTATAATTGGTGGTCTGCTCTCTTGGAACAAGACATTGATGGTAATTGCTTACCTATCTTGCCTTGCGGATGAAGCTTCCCACCTCAGTTCTGGTTGGTGCTACTTAACTTCAAAGACCTATCTGTATTCTTCAGCTGTATATTCTCCTCACCTCATGCTTCAGAGAAACTGGGAGGCACATAAAATGTGCTCTTGAGCTACCCTTGTTCTTTCACAAAGGGTTATGAGTTCATGTATCTTTTGAAACTGATACATAACATAAGGAACAAGAAAGATACTGGATTAAGTCTTAACTCTGCCTCATACATTGCATAGTTTTTTTCTAATTTAATATTCTAGGCTCATATTGGCCTAGTGCTTCTCTGAGAGACATGTAATCTCCAAAGTCTATGTCAAGATAAGAAGGGGTAGGTCCTATATTAGTTTGCTAGGGCTGCCACAAAGTAATGCTATGGATTGGATGGGCTTGAAAAATAAAAATTTAATTTTCCACAGTTCTAGAGGCTGGAAGTCCAAAATCAAGGTGTCAGTAGGTTGAGTTTTTCTTGAAGTCTCCATCCTCAAACTGTAAATGTCTATCTTCTCACTATGTTCTCATATGGTCTTCTCTCTGTAGGCCTGTATTACTGGTGTCTTTTCCTTTTCTTACAAAAACACTATTATATGGGATCATTGCTCTATCTTTATGACCTTATTTACTCTTATTTACCTCTTTAAAGACCCTTCCTCCAAATACAGTCATATTGGTGATATAGGCTTAAACATGTGAATTTGGAGGAGCGGGGAGGGGGGGCTATAATTTCCAATGTCTTCAATTACTCAAAGCTACTCCGATATTTTGAAAACTCCAGCCACTGACTTGTCTCCTACATTCCTCACTGAACAGCCACTTCTGTAAGTCCTGTGAAATATTCAAATTCTCCAGTTGCTCAATTCCTCCTCCCAAGTTAGCTAGCCACTCCATGCTTCAGTAAATAAAATTTTAATCTTGACTCTTTGGGGTCTCCTTGACCCTATTCCAGTTCTATAGTGAATATTAGGTCTGGTTGGTTAAGATTGATTATATTGTCCCTATTCTTTGAAAAAAGGACTTTAAGACTTTAACAAGAGGTTTAGATGATCCATACTATGTCAGCTTACAAAAATTTTACATGCACTAAAATATCAGTAGAATAAATATGAATTATGATAGATGATAACCAATGCTTAGCGCTACTTCTGCCTGATTAAACAAAGATTGAAATTAAAATTCAAACTATGTGGAAATTAAACAACATATTGCCAAACAACCAATGAATCAAAGAATAAATCAAATGGGAAATTACACTTACATTAAGAAAAAAAGAAATATCTCAAGTAAACAAACTAACTCTACAACTCAAGAAGCTAAAGAACTAACAAAAGCCCAAAATTAACAAAAGAAAAAAAATAAGAAAGATTAGAGCATAAATAAATAAAATAGAGTCTAAAAAGAATAAACAAGATTAACAAACCAGAAAAAAAGAGAAAGGACTCAAATAAACAAAGTTATAAATAAGAGAGGATTTACAACTGATACCACAGAAGTACAAAGGGTCATCGGAGACAACTATGAACAATTATACACTAAAACAGTGTGGAAATGGCATAAAAACAGAGGTATAAACCAATGGACAAGAAGAGAGAGCCTCAAATAAATCTAGATATGTACACTCAACTGGTCTTTGGCAAGCGTGCCAAGAACGCTCAATGGGGAAAGACAGTTTCCTCAATAAGCAATGTTGAGAAAACCAGATATCCACATGCAGAAGAATGAAATTAGACTCTTACCTCACATCATGTACAAAAAATTAACGAAAAATGTATGAAAGTCTTAAATGTCACACTTAAAACTAAAAAGATTCTGCAAAGCAAACGTAGTGAAGACACAATCTATGGAATAAGAAAATATTTGCAAACCATTTGCCTGATAAGGGCTTAATATCCAAAATATCTAAAGAACTCAAATAATACCATGGCAAAAAGTAACCCAATAATCCAATTAAACATGAATAGGGGAAATGAATAAACAATACTCAAAATAAGACATACAAACTGCCAATATGAAAATGTGCACAATGTCACTAGTCATCAACGAAACAGAAATCAAAACCACAATGACATATTACTTCACATCTGTTAGAAATGTTATTGTCAAGAAGACAAAAGTTAAAAAGTATGGATGGGAAAAAAGTGTTGGTGGAAAAAGGCACCTTGATATACTGTTTGGTGGGAACTAAAATGGTATAGCCATGATGGAAAACAGAATGGAAACTCCTCAAAAACCAAAGTTAGAACTACCATATGATCCAGCTATCCCACCTCTGGGTATATATTAAAAAAAAAAATGAAATCAATATTTTTGAAAGATACATGCACTCTTATGTTCATTGCAGCATTGTTCACAATATCCAAAGAATGAAAACAACCTAAATATTTATCAATGGATGAATGAATGAAGAAAATGTGGTATACACACACACACACACACACACAGACACACACACACAGTGGAATATTATTTAGCCTTAAAAAGAGATCCTGCCATGTGCAACAACATAGATGAACATAGATGACATTATGCTAAGTAAAATAAACTTGACATAGAAGCATAAATACTTCATTTAACTTATATGTGGGATCTAAGAAAGTAGAACTCATAAAAGCAGAGTGGAATGGTGGTTGCCAGGTCCCGGGACTTGGAATAAAATGAAAGATGTTACTCAAAGGGTAAAATGTTTTAGTTATGAAGACTAAATAAATTTTGGAGATATAATGTATTCCATGGTAATTATTGTTTATAATACTGTACTGATACTTCAAATTTGCTGAGAGTAGATCTCCAGTGTTCTAACCACCAAGAAAAAAAAAGTAACTATGAGAACTGATGGTTATGTTAATTAGCTTAATTGTGATAATCATTTCAGGATGTATACATAGATCAAACTTCATGTTCTACACCTTAAATACATACAGTGTTTAGTTGTTACATATGGCTCAATAAATCTGGATTAAAAAAAGGACAGCCTTTAAAGTCTACACCAGCACTCTAATTTCTAAATGAGTCAGAAAGTTGACTTAATATTTCAAACTCTGTTACTTGTACCTAGGATGACACTAACAAATGTAGCAGGACAATATAATTTCCAGAAATTAAAAATGACTTTAATATTTCAAAAATATTATTCATGTTATAAGCATAAACATCTATATGAGAGTGAACACAAACTTGGGAACTAACGTAATCTTTCAGTTCTTTCTCAAAATATAATCTTCCATTTCAAGTTTACCAGAATGAACTTATTATGGGACAAATGCTTGGGTTGCATTTTTTTCTTTTCTTTTTTTTTTTTTTCTGTTGGTTCTGTTCTTTTTTTAATTTTTTTTTTAATTTTTTTATTTTTTATTTTTTTTGGTTCTGTTCTTTTATGAGTATTTTAAGAATTAAATACAATACTTGTAAAGTAGTTAGGATACTGTGTGCCATGTAGTATGGACTCAATAAATATTGGCTATTTTTGTCTTTATTAAGATGAAAAGATGCTAATTTTTAAGATTGTCATTAAAGTAGGTAATTATTAAAACCTATTTTTATAAAGAAGTTACATGGACCCACCAACAAATTTGTGCAATTTGTGCAAATTTGAGAAAAACTAATATTCAGAAAGTTACCTTGTTCCAGAAATAGCTGACTAGCAAGAGTTGCTCCCTTTTCTATTGTGTACAGTCTTTTCTGGGAATTGGCTGCCCAGCCAAGGATTCCATATTCCAACTGCCCTATAGATTAAATGGCATTTTGTGACTATTTCTCACAAAACAACCAAAAAACAAAACATTAATAGAAGTGATGTTACTACACATGTAAATGTGTAGTAAAGCATTTAATCTTGTTCTGGGTCACTGGGTGTCTCAGTTAAGCATCTCACTCTTGATTTTGGCTCAGGTCATGATCTCAAGGTTGTAAGATCAAACCCTGAAAAAAGCTCCCCACTGTTTGCTTCTCTCCCTCTTCCTCTGCCCTCTCTCTCACTCATTTTCCCCTCTTTCTCTCTAAAATAAATAAATAAATCTTTACAAAATAAAAGAATTTAACTTTGTTCAAAGAAAGATCTAGTCTTTGTACTTGCCTCCTGGGAGACCATCTCTAAACTCTTGGAATGTCGTGCCTGATAAATGTTCTTTTGTTTACCTGAGTGCTTTGGGCTATAGAAGATAGTTTAGTGATGTGATTTAGGGTGGGTTAATTGGGTCATACTGTGTGAACTTGACCTCTGGAGTCCGGAAGCAGGTAGGGACTAGGTCAGCCATGTAGGCAGTCAACCAAGTCTATGTAATTAGCCCGAATAAAGAGTCTAGACACTAAGGTTTAGGTGAGCTACCCTGTTGGCAAAATACTTCATGCATATTGTCACACTTCCTTGCTGGGGAATTTAGCATTCTTCATGACTCTGTTGTTGGAAAAGGACAAGAAGCTATGCACATAGAACTTGCCTAGATTCTATTTCATAGTATCATCCCTTAACTGTATTTAATCTTACTTTTTCCTGTAATAATTATAACTTTGAATATCAAAGCTTTCTATTAGTTCTATAAATTTTTCTAGTGAGTTATCGAATCTGCGGGTGATCTGGGGGTCACCAAATTCTTCAGGTGTCCTCAGAAGTGAGACTGTACTATTTCCTAATTTCTAAATCAATTTCTGACTTTGGAATTCAAGAAGTGTGTGTACTTTCTCTAAGCTTAAAGAATATTTTCAAACTTGATCCAAAATATTTTGAGGTCTTAGGTGCTAATGAGCTCTCAAAGAGTCTGGTCCATGAACCAAGCTTGTGGCAACTTGTAGAAATGCTGTTCACTAACCAGGAACATCCACATGCCACTGATTCATGAACAAAAAGTAAATTTCCATTTATTTAAGTAACTGAAATTATTGTCAATATTATAACAGTGTTGCTATACCTAATATATTCCTTATGAAAGTTTTAATCTTTCTTCTGTTGAGGCACATTCTTTGAAAAAATGACTTGTAAGTATAAACAAAAAATAAACAAGCTTGTTGCAGACACATCAAAAAGTGTCACTATAATAAGCTGAATTTTGAACTCACATTTTCTGGACTATTTATATCTGCAGTTCTGGTAGATGCTATTAGGGTTACTTTGAGTATCAAAAATATTTTACTGGTAATGACTATTCCCACTCAAGTAAAAATCATACCCTTCTTATCACTTGTTTTTTCAATTATACATGTGCTTCCACACTATAATATGAATGAGCAAAAGTTACTATGTCTAAATCCTCTAGAAATTATTTTAAAATAATGTAATATTTTGAAATGTGTTTAAAGAAATCAAATCATCTATCTAAAAATAATTTTAGAATTTAGTTCTACTCAATTGTGTCATTATTTCAACCAATATCATTTGCCGTTTAATTTACCCTAGCTCTATTCTACTCTTATTCTTATTAGAATCCCCTTTGAAATTTCCTGGCCATTGAAACACAGCCTCAGGATTCCCTAACCAATAGTAATTCAGATGTCAATACTACAGACTTTGAAACATCAGTTTCATTAGCTTGAGAAACGTGATTTATTTAGTTTGCTTTCTAGCAACTTTAAACATTCAATATGTGCTAAAAATCTGCAAACAACATAGTATACTTCTCTACGCTGACCTTTCAAATATTTTTTAACTGAATAAGGTTAAAAAGTAGCTTTCTCACACCATATTTCAAGCTTGTATAGGAAGTATCGGCTATTAGAAGACGATTAAAAAAAAGCAACAACAGAAGGAATTCTTTTCTATCTGTAGAGTTACGAATATGCTTTGATCATATGGCTTTATGTAAAAATCAGCTTAACGTTTTCAGCAGATGTCCATCTATTTGATGGTATAACATTTTGCTTGGTTTAAAAATAATAAACAATGAGTATCAAAAGAAAATGAGCAATCTACTTTCTGTGGTTCCTTTTACAGTCGAGTTATTTAATAGAAAATTTAGAAACAAGTGAACTTAGGAAACAAAACTTTTGAAGTGAGTAGCAAAAAATATTTTTCATTTCCATATTTATTTGAACAGGACATACAACCCACACTGGGAATTTGCCGTTGGTTTTATGAAGACAAAAGTTGTATTATGCCTCTGGGAAAACAAATGTAATCATTTTGTCCCAAACAGAATACTTTTGGAAATATACTATTATGAAATTTTTATTCATTAGGAAAGTCTTGTGCATTCTCCTATTTTACCAAATCATTGATGAGTATCATATCAAAGATTGTGTAGGGCTTAAATCTGATTCAAGCTCTTCATTAATTCTTTTTGTTGCCTTGTAACTTTTCTCTTTGCACCCAATCTGTTCATTTCAATGAGAAAAGATTTCCTTAGGATGGCCTGAAGCTTGTTGCATTCACAATCAAGTTAAGAATCACCTGAAATATGCTTTAATCACACACACACACACACACACACACACACACACACACACAAGATTCTCCCAAATCCAACCCTGGCTTTTAACAATATTAATTCTGGATCAACACTTTTGTTCTCAGGATCATTCAGAATATTGCTCTATGTGTCCACTTACATTTTAATGATTTCCTTCATTCCTAATTTTATTATCTTGCACTTCAAAATTATGTTGCTGTCTTGTAATTAAACTGGCAATGTTTGTATTTGCAATCTTAATTCCACCAAACTCTTAGTTTCCCTTTTCTTCATAGTATTCTCTCATTCTTGGTTCCTTATTTTAGCATATGCACATGACTGTGGGCTTTCCAGTCTAAACTACAACTGTGCAATAGAAGTTTTACCATGATCCTTCTCCTACTTATGGAACATTCCAATTCCTTCCTAAGGAGTCCTTGAGAATGAAATTTTCCCCTTATTCTGTGTTTTCAGTGTTTTCCCAAAAGGCTGGAAAATAGGAAGGCTGTGCCAGCAAAGCCAAAGAACAGGAAAGCATTATCATTGGTACAGAGTTAGGGTAACGGGTAACATGAGTTAACTTATATTCGAAGATGTGTAGACAGTACATGTTTTATTTTGTGTCTTGCTCCAATTCTGCATTTATCAGGAATGTATTTCAAAGCATTTGCAGACTGTATTGAACACCTCTGACAACTCATGTGAAGACATTAGGAGGCTAGTAGACTGACAGTCCAGATAACATAGCCACACTTCTTTAAGGAGAAACCAACCACACCTTCTAACCTTTACTTTCTCATTTCCCATCCCATTTGCAAATAAGAGCAACCTTCCATCAGATTATGCCTTGGAATTCCTCTAGTTAGGGTCATTAAGTATGGCAATCTTTGTTCTAGCAACTATCCATGGCCTATGACTTGATTGAGTATCTTCTTCTTTTATTTGTTGATTTATAGGAAGAAACCATGTTTTCCCATTTGTTACTACTTCTTTGTTCCCTCTACCAGCTTCTTTTCTTCTATGTATTTGTGGAGAGTTTCCACCTATGACACATTTAAGATAATGCATATTCATCTTGTAATAGTTTGCGCTCCTTAGATAATTTCAACTGAAAGTTTCATAAGAATTTTAATATCAGTATGCCTAAACCAAATTCCTTTGCCTTTTTGCCAAACTTGCTTCTACAGCTAGATTGCCTATCTTATTGATACACATCCCTTTGATGAGACTAAGGTAAACTGTTGGAATTAAATCTAAACTTTCAGTTCCTCATCACTAATTCAAAAGAGATTGCCCAATTCCACCAACTCTTATGCTTTTAACCTCTCCTTTGCTTCCTTGTTGATCTTTCTAAATCTGATTTCTTGGCTACTAATTATTTAATTATTTTATTTCTCTGCTTAAAATTGAACCACCTTTATATATCCAAACTAATTTTGCTCCACTTACTCACATGAATTACTTCTTTTTTTTTTAAAGGCAAACCACATTATTAAGTTTTTTTTTTAATTTTTATTTATTTATGATAGTCACAGAGAGAAAGAGAGAGAGAGGCAGAGACACAGGCAGAGGGAGAAGCAGGCTCCATGCACCGGGAGCCCGACGCGGGATTCGATCCCGGGTCTCCAGGATCGCGCCCTGGGCCAAAGGCAGGCGCCGAACCGCTGCGCCACCCAGGGATCCCAAATTACTTCTTTTTAAATGTCAACTGTAACTTGATGCTCATGATTATTTTCATATAGTGTATGTCTTATATTATTTACTACTCACACAACTAGAAAATTTCTGTTGAGCCTTCAAATCACAGGTCACAGGTTGGATATCTTCTTTTCTGACACCCCTTGTTATTTAACCCTCCATTTTTCACTTATGATGCCACTATTCATCAGGTCTTTATATCTATCATCACATGGGTTACACTGTGTTACAGTTTGAGTTTATATTCATTTCTTTTATTAGTTTTTGGGACATGTGAGAGATAGAATTATGCCATTTCACCCTTGTGTCACCAATTTTAATCACAGGGTTTGACATATATAGACCTTTAAAAAAATTTGGGTAGTGACAGCATGATAGAACAGGTATCCCGACACCTTCCTTCTCCGTGGAGCCAAGGGCTTAACAACACATGGACCAACTGACTGGTGAAAAATCCAGAAAGCAGTTAATTTACCACACCTCAAATGAGGCACAGCCAAGAAGGTCTGCACTGAACCTAGTAGGAAACTTTGTGTTTACAGGCCACGTCCCTTTCTCCAGCACAGTAATGCACAATCAAGAGAAAACAATCAATTTCTGATTTCTCTCTGAAGAAAGAGAGGAATGGAACAGATATCTGATGTTCTGTCTTTTTTTTTGGGGGGGGGGGCTGCGTGAGGGTTGGTTTCTGTCTTGCCTCAATCTAAATGCTGACAGGAATGGGCACCAGCTTGGAGGCCCCTACTAAGAAAGGACATTACCATGGCTTGGTCTAGCACCGGAGTGTTTGCAGAGAGTTACTACAGAAAGACACTAGAGGAAGTTCTAGGACCATGACTTGTTATAACACCGGAAATGCTTCAGTACCCTAGAACCCCAGGGAGTGGAAGGAGACACACCAGAGCAACTAGGAGATTACATGCCCAAGCCCAGAGAAAATGTGTCACTAGAATAGGCTTGAGAAGTCTCCAGAATTTCTAGCCAGGCTGATTGGTGATGACACACAGAGAAAACAATGTGGAATCAAAGACAGAGATTGGATGGATGTTTCTAGGACCAAAAAATTGCTGGCAACCACCATATGATGGAAGAGATGAGGAATGGATTCTCCCCAAGAGTCTCCTCAGGGAGTATGGCCGCACTAGCACCTTGATTTCAGCCCAGTAATACTGATTTCTTCTGGGCTTCAGAAGAGAAAATAAAGTTAAATTGTTTTAAGCAAGCTGTTTGCATGGTAATTTGTTACAGCAGCCACAGGAAAATAATACAGTTACTAACTTCATATGGATATCAGTTGTGCTTTGAATGAAAACACACAAATAAAAGCCATGGAATGAATGATGCCTACTGAGTTAAAAAAAAAACAAATAATAACTGGGAAAGAAAGAAATTAAGAATTAAGGACTCAAGGGATATGGTTAGCATCTGAGAAAGTAATTTGGTTATAGTTTTAAGTGTGCAGTAATTTGCATATGGCTAAAGGAAAATTATTTTCCAGGGTTTTTATACTGTCATGTGTAAACACTCAATCATTAAAAAAAATCCACAAGTACAACAAATGAAGTAATTGAAGTGAATGGATAATTAATACACTTTAAAAATTTACTAAAATTATTGTTATGTACCTAACAACATGAGTCATTTATGGTCTTCTGAAGGTTTTAATTAATTAATTAATTAATTAACTTGTTTGCTTATATTTGTTTTTGAAATGAAGAGACAGTATGAATGAAGTTGCTAAAAGGATGTCTATAAATGCATATTACATATCATAATGCAAATTTTTAAAAGAGATTAAAGTACATTACTTGAGAGCATAGGGTTTGGGACTAAAATGCCAGTTTAAATCCTGGTTCTATTATTTATCAGGTGACCTTGGGTATATTATTTTACCTTTTTGTGTCATGATTATTCAGTCTGTAAACTAGTGACTCAAATAGCCTTCACTGGGTTGCTCTGTGAATTAAACGGATTGATATTTATGTATTATTTAGAACTGTACCAGGCATTTAGTTCTTTTAAAATGCTTGATAATATGAGATGCCTAGTTAGCTCAGTCAGTAGAGCATGTAACTTTTGATCTTGGGGTTGCAAATTCAAATCCCATTGCAGAGTTATTTTAAAAAATAAAATCTTCAAAAGTGTTAATAAACAAGACAGTTTGAAGTACTCATCACTCTGGGCATAAGCTAAATTTATGATCCTTAAGATGTTGGTAATTTTAAGAAGTTTTGCCAATCTTATAATTGGCAGTCTGCTCAGACTATTACGACAAAAATACCATAGACTAGGTGGCTTAAACAATAAACATTTATTTCTCACAGATGTGGAAGCTAGGAAGTCCAAGATTGAGGTGCTAGAAGATTCAATGTCCTAGGAGAGTCTGTGTATTTGTGCCCTAGACAACTATCTTCTTCTGTGTCCTCACATGGTAGAAGGGGGGAAAGGAGCTCTTTAGGGTCTCACTTATAAGAGCACTAATCCCACTCATGGGTTTAGCTGTGAGTGGATAAGGTGCCCCACCCTCATGATCTAATTACCCAAAAGCCACATCTCCAAATACCATCACATTGGCAATTAGGTTTCAACATACGAATTTTGAGGGACACAAACCTTTAGTCTATAGTAATAAAAAACTGCTAATTCTGGAAAACTAAAAGAAAAATAAGGACTACCATGTTAACAATTCCTATTGGGAGTGAGATGTTTTAAATGTGTTAACATAGAAAACAAGTATTTAAAAGAGGAAGGAGGAGTACCTGGCTGGCTCAGTCAGTAGAGCATATGACACTTGATCTTGGGTCATAAGTTTGAGCTCCATTTTGGGAGTAGAAACCACTTAGAAATAAAATCTTAAAAAAATAATAAAAGAGGGCAGCCTGGGTGGCTCAGAGGTTTAGCGCTGCCTTCAGCCCAGGGCCTGATCCTGAAGACTCAAGATCGAGTCCCACGTTCGGCTCCCTGCATGGAACCTGCTTCTCCCTCTGCCTATCTCTCTCTCTCTCTCTCTCTCTCTCTCTGTGTGTGTGTGTGTGTCTCTCATGAATAAATAAAATCTTAACAAAATTTTAAAAAATAAAAAAATAATAAAAGAAACAGACATCAGGTTATGTGTGCCTCTGAATGGTGTTGGAGAACAATGGCTGAATTATTATTCTGGAGCTCTCCTTTCTTTGAAATTCATAGACAGGGGCATCTGGGTGGCTCAGTCAGTTAAGCATCTGCCTTCAGCTCAGGCCATGATCTATTCTGGGATCAAGCCTTATGTAGGGCTCCTTGTTTAGCAGGGAGCCTACTTTTCCCTCTGCCCCTCTCTGTGTTTCTTCTGCCCCTCTTTTTGCTCCTGCATGTGCTATCTTTCAAATAAAATCTTTAGAATGCATATGGGCGACTTTACTTTTCTTGAGACATGTTATCTTTGTAAATGGCAAGGCACTGGAAGAGCTTACAGCTTTCTTTTACATCAGTCTATTTAGATGACTTTTTTTTTTACAACAAACATTTCTGAATAGACCATGGAATCTGTTATTTATTCATTTTAACAATTCTTCTTTTTGAAAAGTATCTTATCTCTAAATTTTATGTATACTTTTCTGTAATCCCTGTAATCAATATGACTAACAGAAATTTTCAAGAATTTGATTTATTGTACAAAGTGAATTAATCTGATGAATCATTCATTGTATATTCTTTTTATTCCATCTCATCCTTTAGTCATCATTAAATGATAGACATTATGGTTTTAGCAACTGCTGTATTGGCTAACTTAACTGTGGCTTTGTTACTGCAAATGCCAAATATGCCTGATTATGCACAGAAACTCTTGCCAATGAAAAGTGGCATTAATTTTTCAATCTCTGAACAACTAACTAAATCACTGTGTTCAGTAATTTAAAAAAAATGTTTACTCTTCCAAAATCAAAGGGTTTGGATCAAAAGTAAAAACTAAACATTCAAGTGATGAGAAACACATATATTCCTTGTTACCAGGACATGTATTTGCATTCCCAAATTAAATGCTATTTGCTTTATGTGGATTGTCCTCTCTCATTGCCTTAATTTACTAAGATCCTCCCTATATTTCAGGACTCAGCTAGCAGCCATCATCACCATCAATATTTTCCAATCACTTTCACTCAAAAGGAGCTTTATTATCTGAATCACTTGCACATGACATCACAGGAATTTTGAAGCTAAAACAGAACTTAAAAGCACAAGTAGATATAACTTTATATGAGAAGAACCCAGGTCCCAGAGGGGTTAAGTAACCTCTCCATCACAACAATATGCTTAGCACTCACACAAAAAAGTAAAATACCTGACTGTAATTTATTATTAAAATAGTAGTTTCTTCTTCAGAGCCCATGGAAATCAATCAGTTGCCACCACAGAGGTCAATGGTGTTTTTGAATGATCAGGGCTTAGCCCTTCACCCCCACATGATACTTCAATCTGATTTCAACCAGTAGAGGGATCATTTTAATTTGTATTATATACATTTCTTTCATTTAGAAGAAATTTGTTTAAAAATAAACTGCAACATTAAAACTTTGTTCTTTCCATATATTTTTACATTGTTTTGCTATCTATTCATCTATCATCCCCATATCCATCCATCCATCCATCCATCCATATGAGTAGATCCTTGTTAACAGGACTTTGATTTTATTGTCCTTGAAGGGGATAATTATACTTTATATAATCCCTGATCCCCCAGTTTATTCACAACTGCCTAAACTATGTATTCAGTATGATTTCTGATACTAATGATAATGAGAGTAATAAAGTCAGTTGAAGTGGAAATAGTATGTAATTTTATATGTATCAACAGTTTGACATAACTGACATCAACATTAATTAATGAAATTAATGATTCATTAAATGAAATAAAATATCAGAGAAATATGTTTTTATCCAGCAGGGTACAATGAACATATGCACAACCATATTAAAGCAGTTTAGGATCACATAAATAAATAACTTTCCAACAGTTTACCTATCCTGCTTTAATTTATATCTCTAGAAATTAAACATAATGATAATAAAAATTCAAATGTATGGGTATTGAAATAAAAGCAAATTTATAAGATAGCCTCTTAAAAAATGGAATATTTGGTATCTGACAATGTGCTATAGCAAAGGGACTAACAGTTGCAATAGCTTATACAAGATCTCTGTTTTTATCTCATATGATAATGAAGAAATAGGTTATTAGTTCAGTGATAATGGGTAGCAGTTTCATTCTCCTCACATGACTTTTATCTCTGTATCCATGGCTCTTCCAGGTCCTGACATAATTTTTGTACCCCAGCAAGTGCAGAAGGGATAAAGCACAAGGCCTATTTAACCACGTTCCTCTAAGAGCATGTAGAATCAGATTCCAAAGCCTAGTCAGATTCCACAGACCCCTTACTTAGAAGGCTCTCATACTTGGTTTAATGCATCACTACCACCATCTTGAAACCCTTAATAGTTTTTAGCAAGATCCCCGCATGTTCACTCTTCATTGAACCCTGCAAATTATGTAGCTGACCCTGAGAGAATGACCCAAACATAAATTCCTTCTTTTCACCTTTTATTTGCCAGAATTTGGCTATATGACCATAACTTGTTATAAGAATACTAAGGAATGTAATATTTTGCTGGTAGCCAATGCTGGCTAAAACTCAGGAGTTCTAATATTAAAAGAAGGAAGTAAAGAGGGCATTTTGGTGGCTCAGTGGTTGAACATCTTCCTTTGGCTCAGGTCATGATACTGGGGCCCTGGAATTGAGTCCCTCAGGAGGTTCCCTGCAGGGAGCCTGCTTCTCCTTCTGCCTATGTCTCGGCCTCTCTCTGTGTCTCTAATGAATAAATAAATAAAATCTTAAAAAAAAAGTAAAGAATATAAACTTAGGCACAATTTCCATGTTTTCTATTGTTTTATTCCCAGAACCTAGCAATACTATAGGCACATGGTAGATGCTTGGTATATTTTGTCGTGGTTGTTGTCAGCTAAGTGAATATATATTTTAATAACTGAGTAAACAGAACTGAACAAACTAAAATCTTTCCATTTTAGATAGATGTATGTCCCCAAAGCCATTAGGAAAATAAGACTGCCCCAGACTAGTAATATTCAATATTGGGTAAGCATTTCCACAGATTAAAAAACATTTTAAAAATCTTTGATACATGGGATGCTTGGGTGGCTCAACAGTTGAGCATCAGCCTTCGGCTCAGGGCACGACCCTGTAATCCTAGGATCGAGTTCCACATCAGGCTTCCTGCGTGGAGCCTGCTTCTCCCTCTGCCTTTGTCTCTGCCTCTCTCTCTCTCTCTCTCTCTCTCTGTCTCGCATAAATAAATAAATAAATAAATAAATAAATAAATAAATAAATAAAATCTTTTAAAAAAGGTCCTTGATACACAATAGGCAAAATTACGTTGGTAGTAGTCCTGCAGAATTCTATTTTCATGAATATAAATCATATTTGATCAAACCACACATTACAGAGGTACAAAATCTCATATTCTCCAATCACTGAGTGTATCAAATGACCCTTGAAAAACAGTCTTATTCAGGCACAGTTTGATGTCATAATTTACTTTCTGTAACCACTTTAACTAAGAGTAATATATATATTTTTAAAAACAGTGTTAGAACAGTTCCATGTAATACTATGTACCTGAATGATAGGCCAATTCTTGTGAAAGTAACATAAACACAAAATTATAGCAATATTGAATCCTTTAGTAGAGAGCAAAACAAGTTTACTGCCAAAATAATTACTATGTTTTATATGTTATTACAACAGCATAAGGTAACTGATGGTCATTTTGATTACTCACTATACTTTTATAAGGAATTTTGAAAAAGCTCAATGAAAAGAATTACGGCAAAATAGTTTGAGGCCATAAAAGAGGTGGAAGGTTTGCATTTCTGGAAAATATTCTTGTAAATTCTAAAAGCATTTCTTATATTTTGTAAATTGTAAATTTTGTGCCATTACTATAAAAGCGCATTAGATATTCAACTGGAGGATCCATTGGAGAAAAAGTAATGCACAGACAGCATTATTGTAGTAAGATGAAGGCTGAGCAATAATTTTTAAAAGACCTAAAATGGAATGACTCAAACAAGAGAGTAATTTATTTTTCTCTTCCATAATATATAGGATGGGTATATAGGACCTCATGGATATCATGGGTAAACATGGGATCTACTCAGAGTACTCATTTCAGGAATCGTTAGAGGCTCTGCTATCCGTGAAACATGATTTTCTAGGCAGCATCATTCATGGCCATTCATAGGCAGGGAGCAAAATAAGAATGAGCCCAGGCCAACTTTCTTTTAAGCAAGTGAGACAGGAGTTGCTGATATGATTTCCATTCACATTTCACCAGTTGAAAATTTAGATACATAGCTAGCCACACTTAACCTACAAGTCAGGCCAAAAAAAAAAAAAAAAGAAAGAAAGAAAAAAGAAAAGCAGTCTAGCTAGGAAGATTTGTATTTAGGGGAAAAATGTTAATTTGGGGTAATAAATAAGTATTGTAGCAACACTTCCTAGGAAATGTTATTTAAGAGTTGAGATTGTTGTTTGAAAATTATTTGTACTTATGAAATTTTGAGTAATACACTGAATGTCTTATGGGCTTATTTCTTAAACAGCTTTTACTTAGAACAGATTTAGACTTATGGAATAATTATGAAGATAGTGTTCCTATATACTTCACTCCCAGTTTTCTGTATTATTAACACTTTGTATTAATGTGGTACTTTGTTACAATTAATAAATATTATAACATTATTATTAGCTAAAGTTCGTATTTTTTTAAATAATAAATTTATTTTTTATTGGTGTTCAATTTGCCAACATAAAGAGTAACACCCAGTGCTCATCCCGTCAAGTGCCGCCCTCAGTGCTAGTCACCCAGTCACCCCCACCCCCCGCCCTCCTCCCCTTCCACCACCCCTAGTTCATTTCCCAGAGTTAGGAGTCTTTATGTTCTGTGTCCCTTTCTGATATTTCCTACCCATTTATTCTCCCTTCTCTTCTATTCCCTTTCACTATTATTTATATTCCCCAAATGAATGAGACCATATAATGTTTGTCCTTCTCCGATTGACTTACTTCACTCAGCATAATACCCTCCAGGTCCATCCACGTTGAAGCAAATGGTGGGTATTTGTCGTTTCTAATGGCTGAGGAATATTCCATTGCATACATAGACCACATCTTCTTTATCTATTTATATTTCGATGGACACCGAGGCTCCTTCCCCAGTTTGGCTATTGTGGACATGGCTGCTAGAAACATCGGGGTGCAGGTGTCCCGGCGTTTCATTGCATCTGTATCTTTGGGGTAAATCCCCAACAGTGTAATTGCTGGGTCATAGGGCAGGTCTATTTTTAACTCTTTGAGGAACCTCCACACAGGTTTCCAAAGTGGCTGCAACAGTTCACATTCCCACCAACCGTATAAGAGGGTTCCTCTTTCTCCACATCCTCTCCAACATTTGTGGTTTCCTGCCTTGTTAATTTTCCCCATTCTCACTGGTGTGAGGTGGGATCTCATTGTGGTTTTGATTTGTATTTCCCTGATGGCCAGTGATGCGGAGCATATCGCAGTCAGATTTCCTTAATGTCTACCTACCTTTGTTCATTGCTGGTAGATAAGAAAGAATTTACTGTATTATAATAACCTTGTATCCTTGCTTTCTTGGTTGGTAAGACCTAGCCACAAGGACAACTCTGGGCCAATGAGCCCACCCTAGTACCTAGATCTTGACTGCCCATGCTATTCTCCAATAAAAGGAACTAGAGCTGCTTGGAGAAATGGCTAACTCTAGCACCAAGATAGGAAATATATGTGAGCTGGAAACATCTTGTTAGTTACAGAGTTAAAAGGTGCTCAAAAACCAAAACCACCATAATACTGACAGGTGAAAGACACACAGAGATCACCTTAAAGGACTTTTCATAGTAAAACCTGAGGACACAAGAAGTAGTATCAGGCTGTAACCCAAAGTATAAAATAAATATCCATGATTCCATACTGATATGAACAGACAAGAGAGAGGAGACATTTCTCCCATGCAGAATTTCAATTAAATTTTGTAGCTCCTATGCTCTCAAGGAGGTTGAGCATGACTACACAGTCCTTAAGTGGGGGGCAAACAATAACTTTCTTCCAAAGGGTATAACATGGAAAGGGGAAAATAGGTTTACAGTGCACGACTCTTAACAGCAGTATTTCAGCTAGGTCATCAAGGCCAACATCAACAGCAATAATTCGGGGCACCTGGGTGGCACAGTCAGTTAAGCATCCAACTCTGGCTTTCAGTGCAGGTTGTGATCTCAGGGTCCTGGGATGGAGCCCTGAATCAGGCTCTGTGCCAGATGTAAGGTAGGATTGGCATTCTCTCTCTCCCTTTGCTCCTCCAGCTTAAGCTCTGTCTCTCTCCCTTTTTCTTAAATAAATAAGTAAAATATTTTTAAAAAACAAACAAAATAATTTATGTGGATAGTTTGTACCTTTGTACAAATTGCACTTTGTGGCCTTTTCTCGAAAATACAGAGACCAGTCTCATCGTGTTAAAAACGCGTATTCTGGTATTCTGGGCAGCCCCAGGGGCAAGGTGGTTTAACACCACATGCGCTCCCCCGGGGCCTGTTCCTGGAGACCCAGGATCGCTCCGTGTGGGGCTCCCTGCATGGGGCCTGCTTCTCCTTCTACCTGTGTCTCTGCCTCTCTCTCTCTGTGCATCTGTGAATAAATAAATAAATAATAATAATAATAATAATAATAATAATAAAAGAACGTGTATTCCACTGTTGTTGAAGTGGAGTACTCTATCTGTGTTGATTAGAACAATTGGATTGATAGTCCTACTTAAGTCAGCTGTATTTTTATTAATTTTCTGTCTGCTTGACATTCCTGGAAGAGGAATGTTGAAGTCTCAAACTATAGCAGTAGATCGGTCTAGTTCTTTTAGTTCTATCAAGAGTTGCTCTATGTATTTTGATACTCTGTTCTCAGGTACATATATGCTGAGTCCTATTATATCTCCTTGGACAACTGACCACTTTTTTATTACGCAGTGCCCATGTGATCTGATAATTTTCCCTTTTCCAAAACTTGTTTCATCAGCAATTATAGCTACTCCAGCTTTCTTCTGATTGGTGTTAGCACGGTATATTTTTTTTTATTATTACTTTTAAGCTATCTTAATTATTATATTTAAAATGGCTTGTTTTCAATAACATATTATCTAATTGATTATGACAATCTGACATTTAATTGGTGTATTAAGACTATTCACTCTTAAATTGGTTGTTACTGTATTTGTATTGATGTCTACTACGTTTCTAATCATTTTATATTTAGATTCAGATTCATTTATTATTTAGAACATATTTATATTTAGATTCAGATTCATTTATCATTTAGAGCAAATAATTGTATTCTTATTTGTTTCTGTTCTCTTGTTTTGTTTCTGTCTTTTCTGGTTTTACCAGAATTTTGTTATTTGCTTGTATCTCCTTTCTTACTGTATCATATTTTTACAATTTTTAAAATTTATATTTTGAGTGGTTGTTCTAAAGTGAGTAATATATATTTTTAACTCTTTTATATCACACTTTAAACAACCCTATACACTATCATTGTTAATTAAAGTAATTTATAACAGAATATTTCCTTTGATCTCTTTGATATTGCTGTCATTTATTTCACATATATATGCTCTAATTGCCTAACGTATTGTTGCTTTTAATACTTTAAACAGTTGTTTTTTGGATCAACCAATAGGAAGAAAAATAAATTATTTACACACATTTATTATTTTATCAATACTTTCTTTTCTTTACATAGATCAAATTTCTGATCCATACAATTTTCCTTCTCTCTGAAGAACTTTTTTAAAACTTTTTTTTTGTAGAAAAATGTCAAATTTGCTAGTAATTAATTCTCTCATTTTTTGTTGTTGTTGGGCGAAGGGGTTATTTTGTTATATGAGAATCTTTTCCCTCTTAGATTTTTCCCTCATCACTTTTTAGGTGATAATGTAACTGGGAGTAAAATTTTCAGTTTTCTTTCTTTTTTTTTTTTTTTTTCAGAGCTTAAATATTTTACTCCTCTTTCCTTTGCTTGCATAGTTTCAGACTGGAAGTCTAATTAATTCTTATCCTCGCTCCTCTTTCGTTAAAGTGATTTTTTCCCCCTCTGTCTGCTTTTAAGATTTATCTTTCTCTTTGATTTTCTGCAGCTCAAATATGATTTGTCTAGGTTTAGAATTTTTTATATTTATCCCATTTGGTATTTTCTGAAGTGCCTGGATCTGTGGTTTGTTGTTTATTGTTGATTTTGGTGAGTTTTTTGTCATTACTACTTCAAATAGTTTGTTGTTGTTTTGTGTTCTTCTGATTATCTGTATGTTACTGCTTTTGGAATTGTTCCATAGTTGTGTTAGTTTGAGAGGGCTGCCAAAATAAAGTGTGACAGACTGGATGGCTTCAAGAACAGAAATTTCTTTTCTCACTACTCTGGAAGCTAGAAGTCTAAAATTAAGGTAACTGTATGAAAGGTTTCTTCTGAAGCTTTTCTCCTTGGCTGGGAGACAGCTTCTGCTCCCTGTGTCTTCACAAAGTCTTCATGCTGTGGGTGTCTGTGTTTTTTAATTTTTTTTTATTTTTTATTTTATTTTATTTTTTTTATTTTTTTGTGTGTTTTAATCTCTTATAAGAACATCAGTCATATTGGATTAGGTCTCATACTAATGATCCTCATTTTAGCTTAATTACTTCCTTAAAGACCCTGTCTCCAAAGACCATCACATTGTAAGATCCTGCTGGTTAGGGCATCAAACCTATAAATTTTGAGGGTATACAATTCAGTTCTTGGATGTTCAGTTGTGTTTTTATTTATTTATTTTTTCATTAATTTTTTTTCTCTTTGCTTTTCAGTTTGGGAAATTTCTATTGATATATCTTTGAACTCATGGATTCTTTGATTCTTTCTTCAAGTGAGTACAATCTAATGATGAAATCACCAAACATTTTTTTCTTTCTGTTAGGATGTTTCTGTTTTCAACCATTTATATTTGATAGAATTTCTGTCTCCCTGCTTACATTACCAATATGTTCTTGCATATTGTCTATTTTTTCAATTAGAGCTTTTAACATGTGATTCATAGGTCTTTTAAATTCCTTGTTAGAAAGTTCCCATACCTTTTTTTTTTTTTTTTTCCTCTTTGGCATGCCTTGTAATTTTGTTGTTGTTGTTGAAATGTAGACATGCTGTATTGGGTAACTGGAACTGAAATAAATGTCCCTCAGTGAGAAGTGGTGATGTTAATCTGGATGGTAGTTGGGCTGTTTTTAATGTCTTCTGTAGTTGTAGGTGCCAAAAGTTTTAAATTCTTTTAGTTATCTTGTTTTGGTCTCCCACATTCACTTTGTTCTCTTATTCCCTCTCAGAGACAATCTGCTGTTGCAGCTGTGATCCACACTATATTGGAACCTTTTGCTACAATGGTGAGATACAGGGACATGAGGGAAAGTATTTTATATTCTTTTTATTAAATAGTAGTCTTTCAGTAGCTCTCAGCCTCTGGCTGTGACCAAGTATTTTTCTCTCCTGATATTCCTTCCTTGTCACCCTTTTCTCAAGATAAGAAGGCTGGTGGGAGTTAAAATAAGTAGAATGCCCTTATATCATGTAGGATAAACTCTGGAAAAGCTTTTTCTCTGGAAAGTAATCCTTTGTTATAGAGAAATCTCTGGGCATCTTTCGCAATGGTTTTTCTCCCCTTCCCTCTGTTAGACCTGTGTGGTCATTCTTTTTGATCTTAACCCTGAGAATTAATTGGTGGTTCTAAAGGTAAAATTCACAAAGGGGATGGGGCGTGGGGCAGCTAAGAATGCCCCTAGGGGATTCTTAACTTTGTGCTGGACCAAAACCAGCTTTCAGCAGTTCATAAAAGTCACCATTTAGGTGTTCCCAGCTGCTTCTGTTAAAAGAAGCATATCTTGGCCTTTGTTCTCTAGATTCACTTATTTCTCCAGACTCTGGGGTTGTGGTTTGATGGCAAACTCCATTCTCTAGTTCTCTAATCAGTTAATAAAAGTCATTGATTTTCAGGACGTTTAGTTTTTCTTATATGGAGACAAGTGATGACTTGTCTTTCCATGTCACCATTGATATTGAAGTTAAATTATGATGTCTTATTTGGTATATTTAACACATTATATTTTATTGCATATAATTTTGCTATTAACAATGTATACAATTTAATTATGAGCATATTTAATTGAAAGGATATTGCATGATTTTATTTTTAAATTTAGAAAATTCCATGGGCTTTCTGCATGGAATATTTATTATAGTCAAGTTCAATTATATAAACAGGATGAAAGCAAAATCAAAAATTAAATTTCTGAATTATTATCAATTTTATTAGTATATTTCCACTAACCCTTTCATTACAGATACACAAAAGAAAGAATAAAAGCTCTCTCTACCTCACCCTTTTTCTTATTTATTTAATTTCATTTTTTTGTTTATCATATTGAGGGCCTTAAGTGCAGTGATCACATTAAAAATCTCTGTATGAGCAACACCCGGCATAGTCTATGATACATATTAGTGTTTATTTGATAAATGAATAAGTAATTGAGTAAATACTGATAGAAATGGAATGACTTGATTGAAAGGAAAAGTAAATAGTAAGCAATAATCTCACATGTGATTGATCATGAGGGTCTTGAAGCTCTATATTAAACTAAATTAATTTTAAATAATTCAATTAAATTTTGAATAAGGAAGACATGTTAGAATTTTTTTAATTAAAAGCAAGCAACTAGTTTACAACTTGAAACTAAGTTAATGCTCTTAAAATTTGTAACAGAATCTTTCCAGAAAAAAATCACAGATGGTATTGAGGCAAACTGGAGAGTAGAAATGTGTTCTATCTATGTGTTCTATGTTTTCCGCCCCCTTATTTTCTTTTTTTAACCCAGTTCAATATTAAATAATAATAATAATGAGAACACAAAACCATATTTAAATTCATTTACTGGGGCATCATTCTATAATCCACTTCTAGATCCTTCTGCCTCCTATATATTTCATTTCCCTGTGAAACCAGATATATTTGTGATTAGTACACATAATCTAAATTTTTGCTGTTTCAAAAGAAAATAATGATTAGATCTAATGCAAAATGTTGATGAGAACATTTTTATTAGAAAGGGAAATTTTTTGAACTGTGATTTTAACATAGAAGAAACAGACTTTCTGATAAGGTTGTTTTGGGGAGTCAGAGAACAATAAATTATTATATAATGGACATTATATAATGTATATGTATTTTATAAATTATCTTTTTTCTTACTAAAATTTTCCTGGCCAAATGAAATAAGATAAAATGACACACTATTATAGCATTCTTCTAATCAAGAAGATTGCGATAGTTTTCATAAATATAACCGAAACAAGACATTTAATATACTCAATACTTCCTTATAAGTAATAAGTAGTACATTTTAATGAATTAATTTATCTCACATATTTACAACTATAATCTGCATTTAATTGGCTTAAGTATAATGTTTTTCACTAGTTTTAATATTCAAAGAAAGGCATCCTTTTATATTTATTGAAGCTATAATAATTACACAAATATTAGAGATCATGAAAATCTAGAAAATTATTTGGCATGGCTAAATTTTACTTTTAAAAAATACAAAAGTGCAAAAGAAAATACAAAAGTGCTATTATGTTTTTTGAAGTATTGATCCTATTGCCCAGTCTTTTACCGTAGCAGCCTCAAAGTGGAGGATGGTTGTCATCTACAGGAAATAGTAAATATCAAACACTTAAGAGATTTATAAAATACTAATAATAAAAGAACTGTTAAGATAATTCTGATTTTCCACCAAATATATTTTGTTCAAAGTAAGTAATTTTATTAGCTCTGTTGTATGAAAATCAACGATGTGAATTTTCTTGAGGGAGTTACTCTTTTTCCATGCTCTTCCTTTTTGTGTTGATACTATAGATGGCTTGTTTGAAGAAAGACATCTAAATTTGTATTTGAAATAAATGTTTTAATCATCAACCTTTATTACATATTAAAAGATGATGTGTCTCAGGCAAATGATACCAAGCTCTGGCAGTGTAATCAGTCATAGTTTGTTGATAAAATGATTGATGTTTAATTCTAGAAGAAAAAAAATAAAACTACTCATTTTATGCTGTTGAATCTTAGCTGTGATGATTTCAAATTTGGTATAATATAAGGGATGCACAAGGTTGAAATAGTTACTAATAACAATCTTCCAAGGAATCTTTATGGGATCATTCCATTCAGAACCACCTTTCCATATTATTTATTCATGGATCCACCAGTTACTGGACTTACAAAGTGTGCTAGATACTAGAAACTTCTATTTCAGAATTATAAATAACTGTAAATATTAAATACTTTGAAAATATGAGTGTGCATAGTTTTTGCCTTCTAAAAATCTATGACTGAATGGGTCTATAAAAATTAGTACTATAAAATACCAAAAAAAGTTAAAATATTTTACCTTGCTACAATTGGGATATAAAAGGGAATGATCCATCTTACTAATGGAAAGATGAAGAATAAATTCAAATATGAGAAAATTTTTTTCTCTGACCCATGAATGAGAATTATTATTATTACCTTGCTTTTTAGAAAGCAATCCGTGGTAGAGGATAGAAGATGGAAGGCAGGATGTTGCATGAGAAAAAGTCTGGAAGCATGAATAAGTATGTGACTTTTGCATTGAAGGCATAGTTTGCTATGAAATAAATACTGTGAAAGAAGAGGATAGGGAAATAGCCAGGAGCTAGATTAAGAAAGAAATTATATGCCAGCTAAAGAGTTAGATCCTTATTCTGCAGACACATGTGTAACATTACCATTTTAAAAGGTTTGTAATATAAAAGTTCATGCTGGTGATGAGGCAGAGGATAGATTGGAAAAATACCAAAGGGAATTAGAATAAGAAGATGAATTGTGGATTTCCATCAATACAGCAGACTCAGCAATTTGAGGAGGGGGGAAAAAAAAAAAGCTCCTTAACAAACATTTAAAAATGACATATTAAAGAAACAACTCTTCAACTGTCCTTTTTAAGCAGAGCTAACAGGTAAGAAAGCAAAAGAAATTGTCAAAGTCCAAAAATTCAATGTAAATTGAAAAACAGAGGCGATTATCAATCCTGGGATAAAGGAGGAAGTGTAGCTAGGATAATGAGGAGCAACTGGTGAGCAACTGGAGTCATGTTAATCAATTAGTTCCAATTTTAACCACTGTGTAAGAACATAGGAAAAGTCTTACAAATATTTAAATGAGGATGCCTGGATGGCTCAGTGGTTGACCATCTGCCTTTGGTTCAGAGCATGATCCCAGGGTCCTGGGATCAAGTCCTGCATTGGGCTCCCCGGGGGGCCTGCTTCTCCCTCTGCCTATGTTTCTGCCTCTCTCTCTCTGTGTCTCTCATAAACAAATAGATAAAACCTTAAAATTTTTTAAATAAAAAATTAAATGAAGATAATGAATATATGTAAATAAAAACGTATAAAATTCAGAATCAACATGTCAGTATACTCTTCTACCTAGAAAAAGTCACTTCATAGATGAGGCTTCTTGGGCAAAACAAGATGAATGAGGGTCATGTCCTGGAGCTGCACTGTCAAAACA
Organism: Nyctereutes procyonoides; assembly: GCF_905146905.1. Lineage (NCBI taxonomy): Eukaryota > Metazoa > Chordata > Mammalia > Carnivora > Canidae > Nyctereutes > Nyctereutes procyonoides. The sequence continues at coordinate 15,571,696 of NW_026575117.1, forward strand.
GTATCCATTGACTACTTATGACTATTGAGCCCTAGAAATGTGGCTAGTCCAAACTGAGATATAAGGTAAAACATATACCAAATTTCTAAGAGAGTACCAAAACATAATACAAATATCCCACTGATAAAGTTTCTTGTTAATTACATTTGAAATTATGATATCTTAGATATACTGGCTTAATTAAAATATCTTAAAATTTATTTTTCTTTTCTTCTGCTTTTTAAAAAAATATGTTTGTAAGAAAATTTTAAATTACATTCATAGATTGCATTTGGGGTTAAATTATCTTTCTATTGGACAGCTCTGTCCTAGGGAAGGACCTTTTAACATTAAGATCTGCCAGTGAGTAACTGCATTATTGCTTGTTGATAGTGTTAGCTCCCTAAGACACTAGAATTTAATGTGTCTTTTGCTTTAAGATATACATTTGATTAATGAATCCTCTTTTTAAATAGAAAATCAAATGACCTAGCCAGTATCAACCACCTTCCCCTTAACTATTGAAAATGACAATTTTATCCACCTGGGAGGTTCATTCTGTTGAATGTCCAACTCTTGATTTCCTCTTATTGCATGATCTCAGGGTCCTGAGATCGGGCTTTGAATCTGGCTCCATGCTTAGCATGGAGTCCGCTTAAAATTATCTCTCTCTCCCTCTGCCCTCCTCCCTTCTCTCTCTCCCTCTCTCTCAAATGAATAAACAAAATCTTTAAAAAATAAAATAAAATGACAATTTTCTCATAAATGCCATTTTAACACCTCCCTGTTTCTTGACACTACATTTTCCTACCACTTATACATTTTAATGTCTTTTGATGGAAGCTCCCATTGATTGATCTTCTTTTCATAATGATTTGTTTGCTCACAGACATTTTTTTCTCCAAACATATTTTTCAAATTATTGTTATGTATTTAATAATAAAAAATTCCATTAAATCATGTTTAACTGGAAGTAAACTTAAACATTACTTTGGGATGGTGTTGACATCTCTTACACCAAGTTTAGTATAATTTTCTGATAGCATTATATGTCTTTCCCAAACTATCAGTTTCATGTTGTGTTTTTCTTTGGAATAAGTTTTTAAGTTTATTTTTTATATTTAACTAGTTAAGCTTCTGTCCTTTATATTATAGTTTTTTCTTATGCATTAAGACTTATCCAATTTATATTGAGAAATATTCAACTACATATTAGGAATAAGGGTCTAATTGCTTATTTTTGCTATAAAAAAGATTTTTTGTTCTCATTACAAACTCATTGGTGGTTTAGTTAAAAGCATTCCAAAAATTTCTTATTCTTCTTTTGATAATAATTTTTGTGTTAATTGTCCTAGATCTCTTAAAGACTAAGTATAGAATCCACATAAATGTAGAGCGTATTCACTCCACAGAGGAGTTTTTACTTATTTTTTACCCTTATTTTCATGATTTGGACTTTGTATATATTTTTAAAAATTTGCCCACATTACTATAAATGAAAAAACAAAACTATATTTTTGATTTAAAAATCAAGAACGTATGGGATGCTTTTTCAAATACTTTTGTGCAAAATCTTGAAATTTATTTCAGTTTTCTGCTGTATATAATTAATTTTTAAACATGTTACTGTTGACTTTTTGAGTTTCCTGTTCTGTATTATAGCTACAAATCCTTTTTATAGGCCAGTTTTTTCCCATCCATTCATTATTGCACTTTTTTTTTCCATTATTGTACTTTTGAAGATCCTTTCAGGACTTTTATATGCCCATAACAATGCTGGCTGGTGGGAGAGGCAGGTTAGATATCTGTGATCAGGTCATTACCTTACCTCGAAATCCTTGTATTCACTCTACCCTCAGCAGTGCTTTTACTCATGGGTAGGTACTACATTGGCATTTAATTAATCCATTTTTATATAGGATAGTTATACTATATAATCACATAATGAAATAGTACTTCAGTCATTAAATGGTTAGTCTGACCACCAGCACACGAGATAACTGTAAGTGTGGAATGTTTGTCTCAGATTGAATCTCATTTATGTGTACTAATTTACCACACTTGGCTGCATGTCCTCAATATCAAATGATTTGACATGGATATTCCAATTCATCAGTCACTAACGGTTCATTAAAATAGCTAATGTTACCTTCACGTTAAAGAAATGGAGATGTGTAAAAATCTCCAGTTAAGATATATTTAACAAATATTGGAATATTATGGAGTGGTTGAGTTATACTTCAGATTTCTATCTTTAGGAAACCTTGAAGGTAGAATTATAACTCTGATCATGTTGGTGGAGGAGAGGAAAGTGGAGTGTCAGTAGCAGTAGTATTGTAGTGAGTGTACATTGGCAAAATATAAACTCTCAGATATTAAAAATTCAGTTGACTGCACAATTATGGACTAAAAATACCACGTGTTTAACAACTGTGATTTTGTAGTTGCAAATGATAAATACGATACTTATGACCCGAGGGAAAAATGGAATTTTGCTCAAGGATTATTCAAATTAAGTAATCTAGGCACCAAATAAGAATGAGATTGCTATCACAGTTTCTCTGAGCTAGATATATTTAGGTTTCTTTTTTTCTTTCAACTATCACATTGATTTGAGAGGCTTTTATGAAGCTTTTTAAATTCTTGAGCACAATTTATTATTTAAAATTAAGTTATATTTTCTACTAGGTTTCCAAAACATCTTAGCTTCTCTTTCAATTGAATCTATTTATTCTATAATTTCCACTTTAGTAAATATAGTTTTATTTTGTTCTTAAATTGTTTCAAATGGTTTATTTTCCTCAAATCAATAAATTTTAGGTCTGTTCAAACTGAAGAGGTCATTAATATCCTTCACAACAAAAAAAAAAGAAGGCTCATTCACACACACAAAAAGACATACATGATTAGAAAGCAGTACAAGATGCTAGTTCTTTCCAAAACATTTCCTCCTATCTTGATAAGAATCACATGAAAAAAGAGAGACAGTTAATTTTCTTGCATTATTTAAATGAATTTAGAGAAGGCCATCAGCTGTTTTAGCTTTTTTGTGTGTGTGCTGACAGTGATCCTTTAAATATTGATTTAACTTGCTAAAAATCGATTTGAGATTCCAGGGATAGAGAGGCAAGTCAAAGTATGATAGTCATCAAAAAAGCTAAAGCAGTAGGAGACATTTCTGGTGAAGATGTATTTTTAGTGAGTTTCTGATTTTCAGAATTTCAAGCTTCATCACATGTATTAAATTCAATTAATCCCTAATTTAGAGACCTGAAGTAGAGATACTGCAAAAGAAAGCAAATACCTCACCTTTTAAAATTTGCATACATACCTCTCGATGTTTTGCTCTAGATAAGATTTTGACAGTAAAGCTATTTTTATTACAATTTTTCAAATTTCTGAAGTAATAATGAGCAAAAAATGCTTGCATATAAGTCAGTTCAGGAAAAATGAAATGTTTGTGGGCTGCATTTTCCCCCATACATTGGCAAGCACATGTTGTATTAAACTAGATTATACTGTCTGTTGCTTTCCTGGACACTTATTTAATAGCTGGTAATATATCAGAAATATAAAAATGTATGTTATTTATCTATCGTTTAACTCTATATAGCCTTCTAGAATTTGCTTGGTGTGTTCACTTATAGTGTATTTGTGTTACCTTAGACACAAGATTCAGAGAAAGGCATTCATATCACTTTTCCACTTTGACAGGGAAAACTGACTCAGAGATATAAAGAATTCAGTGTTACCATTTCAAAAGGAACTAAGATGATTTGATCATATCTGATGGGGCTTTTGTGTCAACACATACCAGGCACACGAACTCTCAGGACAAGAGCCTAGTTATGTGCTTTCTTACCTGTGTCTGTAGAATCTTCTCTCTCCTAAATCAGCCAAGTCAGAGCAAGCTGAGCCATAAAAGAAGTAGCATTACTGATAATTTCCTTAAGTTCCAGGGAGTGATTGCTGTTCAAGAGTCCTTTGGCATGTTGCTTGGTGGTTTGTAGGTCTCAGGGGCTCTGGACATCTGGACCTCCAAGACTCTTCTGGAAAAAGTCTTAGTGGCAATCCCAACTTTTACAGGGAATGTCTTTTGAAACATATTGTTTATATTTGACAAGCTTGGTCATACTGTGGATGATTGAGTTTGGATGATAAATTCCTGTTTTATTTAATTGTTCAAGTGTACTATGAATTTATGTGTTTTATAAACATTTAGACCTCAATTTTGTAGGTGAGTCTTGTTTTGCCATAAGTCTTTGCATATGATGAGATTAAATACAGAAATAGGATGGTTCATTTAAAACTCAGTGATACAGTGAAAAGAGGACAGATCCATTCCAGAAAAGTCTGTGTTGGAATCTTGGTCTTTCAACTTCTTGGTTTGAGAACTTGAAATTTCACAAACCAGGCTGAGCCCGTTTTTTATTTTTTTGTTTTTTTTTTCCACCAAGAAAATGGGTATAATAATCTATAACCTAGTGTTGTTGTCAGAATTAAATGAAGAGGGTATCTGTTATGATACCAGAAATATGGTATTTAATAACTGTATATATTTCTCTATTGAATGATCTCCAATAGCAAAAAAAAAAAAAAAAAATGAATGAAAAAAGAAAGAAAATCAGCTATTCAGATACTGGGTGGAAAAAAAATGCCTTGCCTATGGTACATTGAATAAGTATTTGTTGTTTGAACTACTTATTCTAAAATGCTTTTGGAATTGAAAACCAGCCTCCCAAGAATCCAGAATGTCTGTGTAATGTTTTTGTCATCGGTCTTATTCTTTTAGTTCATGTCATGGGTTCCTTTCTCAGTGTCCTGAAAAATGACTCCATGACGTCAACAAGAAAGCTAGGCTGAAGAGTGCATTCGTTTCAATTACAAGAAAGGTTTATGAACTATTTAGACAAGAGTTGAGTGATAGATAACATAACCACACTTTACAGATACATTCACATATCTAAACAGAAATGGAATCCAAATTGCTAGAAAAAGAAAAGTGTAATTTATGTGTCTAATATTATGCCTTGGGTAATGGAACTCAAATTTCAAGCCAAAAATCTGAACTAAAATCAAGTTTTTGTTGAATGAATTTGGTCTTCAAACTATATTTTAGTAACAGCTTCTCTGAGAGAAAAAAAAGTCTACTTACGCTTGAATTACTTTGATTAATTATTTTATAGTAACACATTACAACTTGCGAATTCCAGAAATGCTATTTTACTGACTTTGGCAAAGTGCCAAAACAACTAGGTTTTCAGTACTTGAAATGAAAACGATCGTGCAGAGTATGCTGATTATTGGTTATTAGAATTTAGAAAGAAAAGCGAGACAAAGCCAGTTGCTAAGGAAATAACGGGTTTACTTTCTCCACCATGGGCTTATAATCACTGGTTTTTCTGAATGTTCGCCAGAATGTTCTGATATTTAGTCGGGAAAATTTACCTGTTTACTCTAATAATGACAGTGTTTCTAGGAATGATTTATAAGCAGAGGTAATGAAGGTACCACTGCTTTTGTGCTGTTGACCGTAAGAATGCAACTGAATACTAAAGATTCTAGCGAGCTGGCTTTTCTCTAAAGGCCACTGAAGGGGACCTTCAAATGTTTCCATTAAAAAACTCTTGGTGAATTTTCCCCAGGTTCTAACAAGCTGTATCAAAATAAAAGTCGTTTCATGGAAAAAAGGAATCCCACAGCACTTCTTTTTAATAACTGTTCAGCTACAAAATTTTATTGGTATCTTTTTATGTTCCCTCTAGAGGATGTAATGCACAAAAGCATTGCCACGGAACATATAAAATTACAAATGAAATTTATTGTAAAAAGTAGAATGTCTTCTAGACTGGTGTCAGTATTTATTTCATTCATAAACCAAAACTGCAGTATAATATATTCATTGTCAGCGAGTTCATGTGTGTAAATTGCCATCCAATGTTATTGACTGATATAAGACAGATATTGAAAAGACAATTTAAGGGTACTCTTCCAGACATAAACCGTTCCACAAAAGCACTGTAAAAACTCCTTCAAGGTTTTGGGTTGTGCTTGACATTTATGGTTAACTACATAATTTGGTCGTGTCGTAATCCACTGTGTTTGGCAATTTGGCATTAAACGCCTGCAGAGCAGATTGGATCCTCACCACCTCACTAGTAGACAGCTTGAGTCGGTGACGAAGCAAGCAAGAGAAAAGGTCTAGACGACGCTGACCGGGCGGGGAGAGTTTATTTACACGGTCTCTTATCTCTAGAAGCTGCAAAAGTGCTGAGTCCTGGGATCCCTGAGTATAGGGGTAGTCCAGCTGCAGAATCAAGTCCCGGATGGCTTCAGGGTCGAAGTGCATGCTGTAACCAAACACTTGAATGTTATTGATTTTCATATAGCCCAGGTTGCGGGAAGGGTCAATAAATTCGAGAGGTTCGTAGTACAGGCTCTCGTTGCCATTGGGGCCGTTTGACTTGATGCGGCTCCTCAGGTAGATGTGCACCGTCTCGAAAAACGTCTTCCATTTGTTGCCCAGAGTCAGCGACCAGTTGTAACACTGCAGTGGGAGGTCCAGCTTAGTCCGCTCCCAGTCCGGGAAGCTGTTTTCATTCACAGGCACAAACCAGCTCTCGGAGTGGCTGCCTCCGAAGGGGTTGACGTAGACGGCCAACACTGGCTCCAACGTGCTGTTTTTAGTCAAGCAGATCTGCAAAGAGAGACCCAAGATCATGTGGACCAGACTCGACTTGTACTTGTTGCTCTTCAAGGTCAGGAGCATCCGCTTGCGCCAGGAGGGGTCAAACCAGCTGTTGAGGCGCATGTCGTTGCTGATGAAAATGGCATGGACCTCCATCCGTCTGTCCGTCTTCTGCAACAGGTATTTCATCTCGAGGTCTTGCAGGTCCGTCTCAAAGCCGATGTAGTGATCCGTGGACTCGGCAACCTCGGGCTTGCAGAGCCCCTGGCTGAGCATGTAGCCGGTGTTGCAGGTGCCGCAGCGGGTGCGGTTGTCGGGGGCGCAGGTCAGGCAGGCCGCGGCGTCGCCCACGGTGCAGGGCAGGAACGAGGTGCAGACCACCTGGTCATTCGGACACGTGCACGAGTGCGTCTCCTCCGAAAAGCTGCCCAGGAGGCCATTCTCATTGCAGTAGAGGAAGGACTGGATGCGAGTGAGCCAGTAGGTTGAGGTTCTAGAAACACAAAACAACACGAGTCTGCATAAATACACGGGCATTGTGTGTGTGTGTGTGTGTGTGTGTGTGTGTGAGTGTGAGTGTGAGAAGGTCAACCTTAGCTGTGAGACCTTCACTAGCATTTCTTAGCTTAGCTCCAGATATATTTCACGGAGATAAATGATCCACATAGTTTATAATTGAAAACAGAGAGGCCTGTTGCATATGATATTGATACACGTATTATGTGATTTTTGGTATTGGGTCTTTGTTTGTTTGTTTGTTTTCATTCTTCCTTGCACAAGGTTAGGTGTGGCTATATTGGATTCAAACTGGAATATTGCGGGGATTGCTTTCTGAAGAGATTGCATGTCATTTCGCTAGTGTACTCGGAAGCTGATTGTGAACATAATTGGGTCAGTTCTTGTCTCGAAATGCTCTCCAGCAACGGGAAGTAGATGTGGCATTATCATTAGATACCTAGAGTAGAATTAGAGCATATAAAGGGTGACTGCTCATTCATTCACTCTTAGCTGCATAAAGTACCAACGCTGCAGGAAGCTAAATAGAAAGTAAAATAAGAATGAAAGAAAAAGAAACAACTCTAAGATGTCAATCAATGTATTTAAATTCTAGGGTTTTATCAATATTGACAGAACAAGTACCCACTGAGGAGGAAAATATTATTAAAACATGTTTGACTTTATTCTTAACGGGCTGCTCCAGAAAATTGTTGAAAATATCTCGTTAAAATCATCTACAAGTTGTTTTAATAAGGGTTAAGTGTGTCAGTTTAATGCGTTTGATTTGAATCATTACCATTTTTCCTTATTGATACCCAGAAATCAGGCTAATCATGATGCAAATGTAAGATTTTACTTTTCATGTTTTCCCCACATTATTCAAACTCCTTTGGTGTGTTTAGAAATCTCAGTAGAATAATGAAGGAAAATTGTGTGGCCCGGAAATCAGATAATTCTTTGTTTTCATCATAGCTGTGGGATCAAGGAAGAATTGAACTGCGTCGATATCCTGCCATTCTCTCATGTGAAAAATGGGAATAGAGGTATCTTCCATATTGAGTTCTTGTGAGAAATTCTTAGGCTCAGGTGGTATGCATGTGTTTAGAATATCACACAATGTATGTATTTTTTACATTCTTATGCCTTTCTGCTGGTCATTATTTAGTACCTATGAGATTTTCTGCAAAATAAATCTATTATACTCCATTCTTTAGACTTGTACACTGCTGCTGTTTCAAAGACTTTGTATATGCTGAATACTGGTGAAACACAGGTATTAATCTGTGTAAATAATTGATAAAAACAATGTCTTAGATATCCATAACAATATTTGAGCTATTTATATTACATGCTCATTCTTGTTCCCTGCCCACCCTCCCCTTGCAATGCAAAACATATATATATATATATATATATATATATATATATATATATATATATAATTTTTTATTTTCCTCCTTCTTTTCCCAAATAAATCAAATAACTCCTCTCATGGCACTTACCTATTTTTCCATGGTACCTATTTCTCACTTAAAACTCTATATCACTGTGTACCTACTTGTTGGTACTCCATTTATCCTATTAAATATATTATTCAGCCTGCTAGAGGCATGGGTGACTGTTCAGTGCTATATATCCAGGGTCAAGTGGAATATCAGGAGATCACAGCCCTTTCTAATGTTTCCCGAATCTTGAGTCAAATGCACAGATGAATTAAAAGACATTTTCTCAAAAAATGTAATTTTGAGTGAAATTTAAAGCCCTAAAATATAATATTTAATACAATGGTAAAGACCCAACTCTCGAGTTGCAGGAAGTGGAGTTCCACAACATACACTTTGACATTTGCACAATTAAACATATAAAAACTTTTCTACTTTCCCTAAATGTAACTTTTTGGTTTAAACCCAGAAGAAAAGAAAAACAAAACAAAACAAAAAACTAGATGAAACCCAACCAAAGCCTAAAACATCTTCCTCTTAATTATTTCTCACACTGAAAAACTCTGACTAGAAACCCAAACCTATTAAATTCAGTTCTAACTTTCTCCAGATTCTCTCTCTCTCTTTTTTTTAATTTTTATTTATTTATGATAGTCACACAGACAGAGAGAGAGAGAGAGAGAGAAGCAGAGACACAGGCAGAGGGAGAAGCAGGCTCCGTGCACCGGGAGCCCGACGTGGGATTCGATCCCGGGTCTCCAGGATCGCGCCCTGGGCCAAAGGCAGGCGCCAAACCGCTGCGCCACCCAGGGATCTCTCTCCAGATTCTTTAAAAGTAAGTTCTCAGATAAACTCTCCCAAGAGTACACCCAGAGGTGGCAAAATAGCAATGATGTGAGGCTCTTTGGCACTTTGTGAGCCCTGCGTCTACATGAGGATCACTTGTTTTCTAGTCTGGTTCTTGTTTTCTCCTGCAGAATAAATGTGCAAAAAGCCTCCTTCTGTGGTGTTGTGAAAACACTTGCTTATTTCTGTATTCAGTCTAGATATATAGAAATGATTACTGATTTTTAATCTGCAGTTACTGATATATTTATTCCATCAGTTTTCTCTTTCACAGGCCATTAGCATCTGGCTTGGCTTCTTTCTCTTTTCTGTCCTTATTCCTTCCTCCTTCTCTCCCTCCTTTCTTTCCCTTCTTTCTTATTTTCTTCCTTTCTTCCCTTCTTTTCTATGTTCTCTTCTCCGCCCCCCCTTCTGTAATTCTATTTGAGTCTTTCTAATATAAAGAATATATAATATATATCCTATATGGATTGAAAATTATATTTTCTTCCCTGAAACCAAAGCATAAATTCCCTGAGCCAAATCATCTTTCACTGTAAGCTCTAATCATGTTTCCAAATCATAAGGACAAACAAAAAATGAAATAAATAGACCTAAGGCTAAAGACAGAGCTCACAAAACTAGGGCACTGAGAAAGAAGCATTTGGACACTTTAGAAAAGCAATGGCTTTTTCAGCTTTCAATCTCTTCCAATCCTTTTCACGTCCCTGCAGATGCATTACTGAAGGAATGTGTTTTGGCTTCGTGGGTTTCAGCTTGTCATGTATGAATATTGATAACTTGGCACACTGTCAAAGCTCCCGTATCCTGGGACGGAAAAGCTAACGTGTGGATTTTCTTCTTTTCGGCTTCTTGTTCCTTTCTCGCCTACTACCTACCTTTTGGCATTTTTACTGTATTTCACAAGCAGAGAATAGATTTTTAAAGGAAAACATTTAATTTTCCTGAATAATCAGTCTTTTCTTTACTCCTTTTAAAATCTTGGCTAAAGCAGTAGTCAAAAATAGAGAAGGGAGCCACTTTGGGTTTTTCATTTACCCAAATAATCATGTAATTTTATTTTTCCCAACAAAGTAAAATTCAACTGCTTTTTTCTTTATTTTAAAGCATTTTAAACTTATCGTAGATAAGCTTAATTGCTAGGTAGCTTTAAAAATTAATTTAATGAAAACATAAACCAAAAGTAGGCTGTAACAAGTATCTTCTTAACACTATTTCCTTTTAAACTTAAATATTTAAAGAAAGTAGTACTACATTTTTAAAAAAAAATGCATCTATAGCTTTTATTTCCACAAATTATTTGGTGTCTCCTGGGGCTAAGGCTAGAGGATGTAATGTCAAAAGATGCACTCCTGGCAGACAGATCTTCTGTTATTTGTTATCAATATGTGATGTGGTTTGTGACATGTATTTATTGTACTTCAATAAATATTTACTAAAAAAAGGAAAGGAGAAAGGAGTAAGGAGGGAGGGAGAGACAGAAATTAGAATGAAGGAACTATGGGTTATGAAGAACAGAAGACAGAAAACTGAGATTAAAATTTAATTTTAGGGGCAGCCCGGCTGGCTCAGCGGTTTAGCACTGCCTTCAGCTCAGGGACTGATCCTGGAGACCCGGGATCAAGTCAAAAGTCGGGCTCCCTGCATGGAGCCTGCTTCTCCCTCTGCCTGTGTCTCTGCCTCTCTGTCTCTCTCTGTGTCTCTCATGAATAAATAATAAGTAAATAAATAAATAAATAAATAAATAAATAAATAAATTTAAATAAAATAAAACTTTAATTAAATTAGAATTTAAAAAGCCATTGGCATGTGATAGTATGATGTGGAACATTTCAGGAAGAGGAGGAGCTCCTTATCTATCAGGAATAGATCTTGCATTTTGGAAATAATTTCTACAATCGTAAGGCTCATATGGGATAGTACTAAAAAGAGAAAAATGCCTTCTAAAGTTAAGTTAAAATTTAAGTTAAAATTTAAACTGAAAGCCTATAACATGTTTATGTTTGAGGAATCACATGGGCTACTAATTTGAGAACTTTAGACAACTGTTTAACTTGTCTTGGTTCAATCTGTAATATTCTCCATGTATTTAAGATATTCTCTCCACCGGATACGTGTCACATGAGCATCAGAAGAGCATTAGACTAGTAGGTGAATACCTGATTTCTGGACAGTGCTTTACCCAGTGACCTGGGACAGGTCACTTAGCCTCCTTAACCTTAACCAGAGCTCAAAGAACATTGTTTCAAAGTCTGGTTCTGCATGACCCTGGGGAATAGAGAGAGCTTTCTGACCTGTCACTTGTTCCTGACTTTGCTTGCCTATCTTTCGTCAGTGGAATGATGTAACATATAAACCCCATCATCACCATCTCACATGTGGTGGCTGCTCCTAATGCAACAATGTGAATGAAATGCTTATCCCTAAAATGTTCCTGTTATTAAGAATATCCACTAAGATATAGTATTATTCTTGCAGTTTTGAATATGTTAAGTGTGATTGGTGAAACAGATTCCTGGGCCTCACTCCAGAGATCTTGTGTGAATTTCTAAGAGTAGGGCCCAGAATGATGCAATCCCAGAGGATATTATGTACCCATTGGGGACAAGGTTCCTATGTAAGAAAAACAAACCAAATAGAGGCTAGGGGCTTTTTAAATACCATCTAGCCATTGGCATGAAAAAATATGTTCAAAGAGAGTAAAGTCACAATTTCTGTGAAGAAGAGTCAGCATTAGGTGGCTGTGAATTAGCATGTGGGTCTCTGCTACCACCGTGTACTCTACAGTGTGCAAACCCCACACTAGGAAATTTGTTACGTGCATTCACTGAAGAACAAAGCAAACGCGAAAGCCTACCTTAATAAATGAATTCTCATTTGTTATATTAATTATTTAGTGAATACCTCTCATGTCAAGGACCAGTTACTTTGTATTCATTATTAAAAATTCTTCACAGTAGCTTCCAAAGGTTGACCTCATTTAAAATTTTAAAAATACCGAGGTTCATAGTTTTAATGATTTTCGGTTACATATCTTTTAAGTATGACAATGAAGACAAACTCAGAAGCAAATTTAACTTTTTAAAAAATATGGTTGAAAGTGTTGTTCCACAGGATATGAGAAAAAGTACTTAACAAATGATCTCAGGAAAATATTGGCTATAGCTGGACAGCATTGAAGATAAAATGACTTTTAACTTGATAAAATGACTGTTGATTATGATTAAAGTTTAATTTTTGAGTGACAGTACACTCTATTGGCTTCAATCACATTTGGGCAGCCAAACTATCAACTTTGAATTTATTTTCATTTACGCCATATATAAATTGGGAATAAAGTAGAGGTTGTTGTTAAAAATGAAAGCACAATTTCAGGAAAAGCACTTAAAAGAGTGCTTATGCACAGAATAAATGGGAAATAAATGTAAATGCTTATTTTTATTATTACTGTTGTTACTACTCTTATCTTTTAAATAAATATCATTGTATGTACTTTCTTTAATGCAAATGCTTTATTCCTCCAGAAAATTGAAAATTTTAATGTATCTACAACAATTCTTGCACTGCATGCATAATATTACACTTATTTCTGCATTTTATCTTTATCAAAATAGACACAGTTATTGATAACATGGTCAAGACTATATTTAAAAGTGCATGTATAGCCTCTTTGTGATAGTTTTGAAGCTAAAATGTGTAAAGACAATATTGCTCAAATTCAGGACATATATTCTGATGTGTGATGGTTTGCACTGAGGTATTAGAACATATGTTGATACAAAAACAATTACCTCCTCTCACGGTTAAATCCTCTCTGAACACTAATAATCTTATTTCAAAGGTCCCTTATTTCAACCTTCTAATCTTTTATTGCTCTCCAAATCTGTGCAATGTGGATCCAAATCTTAAAACCTAAGCAATATAATTTCAGTTTCTTTTTGAAGTTAAATATCGCTCTTTTGAGTAGAGCATTTCATTTCAGCCTTCATAGATTTGGGTTTCTCATCTAATACTTTAAACTAAATATGAATTTGGGATTAAGTGCCCACAGCTATTTAAACAATCATAAGCTGATTATTAGCTCAGTCACAGAATGGATAATACCAAATAATATTCCATCACTTGCCCTCTTCCAATTCTGCTGCTCTGACCATCTCAGCCTTGGCAGTGTGGCCTGGGGCTCATGTTGACTTTCCCAACACTTAATAGTCTCACTCTTAGAAACAGTTTTACACCCCAAGAAAAAGAATGTCATTGTTAAAGGTCCCTCAGCCATGGTCTCCCAAGGAAGCATCTACATACCACATATGTATATGGGTACACGTCTATAGACACATATATAGACACATTTTAATTCAAGTATCTACTATCAGTTTGGCTTGCAGAAAGACAACGAAAAAGAGAATGAAACAGTTGAAGATGTAGGTTTTATTTTAAGGAAAGTATTACCTGGCCGTGACATCCTTTGAGGTTTTACCGTGAGCACAGTACTACAGTACTTTAACAGGCATTATTTATTTACTCCGCCCAGTGCTCACTACTCCCTGGGTAAAGATGCTTGTTACCCCTACCTAAAGGCATGGCTTTTAACGCTTAAGCGACTAGATCTTGTCCAAACTCCTACAGCTACTAAGTGGCAAAACTGAATGTACATCTGGTCTTTATTACTCCCAGTTATTTTTTTGGATATGACATCAAAAGCTCAAGCAACTGGAACGCCTGCGTGGCTCAGCGGTTGAGCATCTGCCTTTGGCTCAGGGCATGATCCCAGAGTTTTGGGATCCAGTCCCACATCAGGCTCCCTACGGGGGGCCTGCTTCTCCCTCTGCCTATGTCTCTGCCTTCTCTCTGTGTCTTTCTGAATAAATAAAAAATCTTAAAAAAAAAAACAGCTCAAGGAAGAAAAGCAGAAATTAATAAGTAGGACAACAATAAACAAAGGTTTCAGTCCAACTAATTTGTAACACATTTGGTTGAGCGGTATACTCAGATGAATCTGCTTACTTTTTAGAGAGCTACTGAAACATTTTGTCCCCAGAGATGCTATATTAGATACTATAGTTCAAAAAAATCAATAGACATGTTTTGCTTCTACCTGTGGCATAAAATATGAAAAGAAACAGGTCAACATTCAGGCTGTGAAATGTGAGTCACACAAAAATGAACACAGTTATGTTACTGTAAGTAAAGAGAAGATATTATCAAAAGAACACCAGCATTTTCCTAATTTGAGTCCTATTTAATTTTCTTCCAAAGATTATCAAAAATTGAACTACGTTGCCCCCAAGTCACATTAGATGTTAAAAGTGCTTAAAAATTATTTGTTATATGTAACAAATGTAACAAATGTAAATTCTTTACATATAACAAATTCTTTTCTAAAAAAGAAACTGAAATTGTTAGTGTAATTGATGAATATTGAACACAAATGCAGTTGTTTTGCAAAATAGGTAAATCCGGTTTGTCCTAAGTACATGCATAACATCCTGGCTTTCATCCACCATTAATGTTCATTTCACCAAGTCATTATTACCAAATCATCTGTATTTCTCATTGTATTATATTTTCTGTGAAGAAAAATATATATATTTTTTACTTCACTATTTTACTTTGACAACATACTTACTGTACAATATTTATGCTTAGATTCCCCCCATTACAACCTTTTAAACTTTTATTAGTCTTAAATTTTGTGCATTATGGATCAAATTAAAAATATCTAAATAATATTACTCAGGAATTTAAAATAAAATACTTATAATGAGGCCATTCCATTTCATCTTACATAGCCATATTCATTTCTGATCCTAATACTTCAAATTTAATATAAGTGAATAAATTAATGAACAAGAGAAGAAGTTGAAAAAGCAAATTTAAGGCTAAATTTGAAATGTCCTTCATTGTTTTGTTGCTGTAGTTGTTAATATTTCATATGGATTTCTCGATTTCCAGTAAGTGATGAATATTTTTAAACATTGTCTTATTTTCACCAAATCTGTTTTTCAAAGTACGTTTCATGACCAATTTCTTATCAACTTAGAGAAGATCAATAAACTATTCTTAACACCATCATTTAAATAATTTAATCAATTTTAACCTTTTTCTAAAACTAGAAACTAATGCTATTTACATTTAAAGGATATTTTCCAATTAAATAAAAAAATATAACTTGCCCAAATTCGATGTCCATCTACTCATATACCTATGAACACAATTATGTCACAAACTGTCCATGATATCCTCAAGTTTGTCAGAGAAATATCCCTTCAAATAAATGTCTCCAAACTTACCATTTTCTTCTCTCATAATACAATCATCGTTTTCTATAACAGTGGATATCAACTTGTCCCTTTGTGCCTCATATAAAGCAAGAACCTACTAAACAGTCTTTTTTTTGACAACCTCACTTACAACAACTAAATTCCTTGAATGGGTGTATCAGTTAACTATATCATTAAATTTGTAATTAAGCCATTTATAACCATGTATTGCAGTTTAAGAGATTCTTATCTCATTGTTTCAACTGAAGTATACTATTCATGATAATATCTGTAATTTCCTACATGTAGGTTTACTTCATTGGAGTATAAGCTCCTTGGAAAAAAAGAAACTGACTGTTATTTCATTGGAATTCCGAGAGACCAGGATGCCCAGGTTGCTCAGCAGTTAAACATCTGTCTTCAGCCCACAGGGTGATCCTGGAGTCCTGGGATCGAGTCCCACATCGGGCTCCCTGCATGGAGCCTGCTTCTCTCTCTGCCTGTGTCTCTGCCTCTCTCTCTCTGTGTCTCTCATGAATGAATAAATAAAATCTTAAAAAAAAAAAGAAAGGAATTCCTAGAGACCAACAAAATTCCTTCCTGATCCCTCCAAACAAAACTGCTAAGTCAAAATTGAATTATAGACTTACGTTTGAGGGAAAATGTCAGAGAGAATACTCTTTAAAACTCCTCAATGCAAAATGCCAAATAATTCTGGCAATAACTATTTTAATGCATCATAATATGGAAAAAAAGATGTAGTAAACTTCACAGGCTAAAATTGAAGTAAAAGAACAGTATGAGGGAAGATGTACATGTGCTTGATCCTAAAGGATGGGGTGGTTGTCTTAGGTATCAGAGACAAAGTATGGTACACTTGACAAGCAGGAAGTTGAATTGTAGATCCACTATATTTGGGAAGACAGAAACTATGAAATTAAAGAAAGAGTCAACTTAAAAAAACAACAGCAAAAGCTACCAACATTTAGCAAAGAAAGAGAGCAAAATGAGTGCCTGCCCTGGCATCATTGTTAGTGGAAAGAAAAAAATACATAATCTATAAATTCAAAACCAGGAATGAAAATAATTATTTTAAAGTGCTCTAAAATTGTTGTAGTGTGGTAAAACTAAACATATACATTTTCTAGAGGACTGTACATCCTACAAAGGATTTGAAAATTCAATATAGATAAAATTATTTTGACCATGAGTTCACAATCACAAAAAAACAAATCCACATGAGGATGTGGTATTTTTGTGATTGTTTTCACCCTAACACATTATTATTATTATTATTTAAAGATTCGTTTATTTATTCATGAGAAACACACACAGAGAGGGAGAGAGAGAGAGAGAGAGAAAGAGGCAGAGACATAGGCAGAGGGAGAAGCAGGCTCATTGCAGGGGGCCCGAAGCGGGACTCGATCCCAGATCCTGGGATCACGACCTGGCCGAAGGCAGGCGCCCAACCACTGAGCCACCCAGGCATCCCACCCTTACACATTATTTTTACCCTTTTCCATGTTGGATGCAAAGGCCTATATTTTTAGACATATTTTCAACTCTCTGCTTCCATGTGGCAAGAACTTCACCCTGATGATCTTGATAATAAATGATAAAAAGCTGGAAAATCACATTTGTATGTATCACACAAGAAAATGTGAAAATCTGAAAGCACTACAATTTTAACTTACAGGACATCAGTATTATGTATATTGTTTATACTTTTCAAATTAATGAACAACTGTGGGTAGTGTATGAATAATTTGTATTCTGTAAGTGTGAACACCAGCACTGTAGTCTGACCATAAATTTGCAAAGGATTCATTGAATATACTGCAGATTATAAATGTGATATTGCGTAGGATTATTTTCAGACTATTAATTTTATTATATATATATATATATATATACACACACACACACACACACACACAGAGGAGTGGGCAGTGAGATGAAGAGAGAGAATATTAAGCAGGATCCATCTTCAGTGCAGAGCCCTACGTGGTACTCCATCTCATGACCTGAGCTGAAATCAAGATTTGGATGCCTAACTGACGGAGAAATCCAAAAACTACTAATTTAATTATTAATCTGTACTATATAGACACTATAGATATGAAGTAATTTTGAAAAAAGAACAATAGATTATCTCCTTTTTTTTAAAAAAGATTTATTTATATATTTATTTGTGAAAGACACAGAGAGAGAGAGAGAGAGAGAAAGAGACATGATAGAGGGAGAAGCAGGCTCCCCACAGAGAGTCCAATGTGGGACTCTATCGTGGGATCTGGGATCATGCCCTGAGTTGAAGGTAGATGTTCCACCACTGAGCCACCCAGGTACCCCTCAATAGAGTATCTCCTAAACCAGAAACTGGAACAAAAGAATGTAACTTCAGACTAATCAATGGTATTTACATATGTCTAATACTATTTATCTAAATAAAGAGGATGGAAACATCAGAACAAAGAAAGCTGGGGATTCAGTATAGTGATATTTAGTAATGTTTATCTAGCATCCTATGGGCATGAGGTTGCCCTGACAAAATGGTGAGTGGATTCTGACCTCTTGGCAAGTTATTATTTGTGACCACGAATGTATCCACACTTGATCTTAGCCAAAAGTCTGAGAAGCGATCCACAAATGTAACCAGATATTAAAATGTAATGCCGTTTGGAAGAAAGTCAACCAACTAAAACACTTGCTCTTATTCCATGATCACTAAGAAGTTTTATGATAATAATTTGGATTCCCATTTAAGTTTCTTACAGGAACAAATCTGATTAACCAAATTAGGAGTTATGTGACAGCTAGTTCACTAAATAACAATATGGCATTCTGGATAATAAGTTATTTTTTAAGAATTTGGTTGACTGGGCTATAGTCCCCAAACTGGTCATCTTCAAGGTGTTTATGTAAATGGAAATTCAGGAGTTTTATAGTTGACAGAAAGTTTACCATTGAAAGAAAAAAACACCAAAAAAAAAAAAAAAAAACCCTCACCTTTCAGAGTTCCTTCATGTATCAAAAATGTCTTAAAACCACATGCTCAGGGCAATGGCTTTATATGAATATTGCCAAGTGTTGAGGATAAAGTACTACTATACTCTGAACCATAAAGATAGTTAATGACTATGCCACAATCTCACCAGAAAAAAAATGGTGCTTATGGCCCTAAAAATGTCACCCTTTATAGGAAAAAGGGAATGTTATGGTTTGTGTGCACATGTGTTAAATGTAGCAAAATTTGAACTATGATTAAAGGAATAACACTTTTAAAAGTTTGGCCTGCTTGGCTTGCTAATATAACAAAAACCTGCAACCCTATATCCCATAATTTTGTTCATCAGAAAGAAAGGTATGCAGGTATTATAATGGACTGAACGTTTATATCCACTCAATTTTATATGTTGAAATCCTTTTTCTTAATATAGTATTTGGAGTTAGGGTCTTTGGGAGTAATTAGGTAATGAGCATGGAGCCATCATCAATGGAGTTAGTGCCCTTAAAAAAGGGACCTGAGACAGCTATTTTTCCCTGTTTCCACCATGTGAAGGCACAGTGAGAAGATGGCTATTTATAAAGGGGGACGTGACCTCACACTAGACATCATCTTTCAATGCCTTGATCTTGATCCTCCAACCTCCAGATTTGTAAGAAATACACATTTGTTATTCAAGTCGCCCAGTCTATGGTATTTTTGTGATAGCCACCCAAACTAACTAAGACAGGCTTTATCTCTTAATTTTTCTGCCAACTTAATATTACATTTAAGTCTGTAGAAAATAAAAGTGAATCAAATGACCGTTTAGAAAAGAGAAGCAATTCAGTATGTGTAGCCTTCTTTGGCCTCATTATTTTTCAAAGGAGACTACAGGAAATGATGGATTACCTTAAATGACCATTCAACATCCATTCAGAAAACAAACAGTAAAGCAATCACTTTAATCCTTGGGTTCTCAAGCAGACTTACATTATGTAGAACATTCTCTTTCCTCAGTGCACAAGATGTTCCATTAACCAAAATATGATCTGATAGGGAAAAAAATGAGTCACTCTGGATGATATCAGCAGTGACACAAATCAAATCGGTATTCAAAATGTACCGTACTCTCACTTGCAGGGTAAACCACAATACAAATGGAAGCTTCTTATCAATTGGCAGAAAGATAGAAACTTGTGTCATTTCAAGAGTTTAATCTATTCTGTTGGCACGGGGGGAAATCCACAAGTTTATTCCTTAGTGTTGCAGGTTTAGCCTTAATTTAATTTTTGAACAGTAAGTCCATTTTGAAATTATTTGAAAGTTAGGTATTATCAGTTTGTTGCTTACAAATTAATTTTAATTTATCTTTGCTTTTCTTTTCATTTGCTACTATTGCCACTTAGTATCTTTCAGTAATCAAACAATCCTTTGGAAGATAGAATAAAAAAGATATTATATGCAAATAACTGCTGAAACCATGATGTAAAAAAATCAGATAATTCCTTTTACATATTTATATATGAGATGTATAATAAATGCCTATTCTAACACAAATAGTTTGACCTTATAAAATTATTTGTAATTTGCAAATCAACAGTTAACAAGGGCCATTCTAGAGATAGTTCACCACATCCATTGAATATATATACGAGAAGTCAAAACCATCTTCTCTCCAAACCTCAGAGTCACCAAAGTAATCACACACTCCTCATGTGCACCATTAAATAATAATCACAAATACATAAAGAGCACTTACTATGTGCCAGGGACTAGTTAAACATTTTATATATATATATATTTAGCCCTTGCACAACTCTATGAAGTGAGTACTACCATTTTTCCACAAGGTGACCCTTACGTGACAGCACAGACTGTCTATAAAAATGAGCCGGTGTCCATTCTCTTCAGAGTCCACTATATTATCTATGGTGTTACTGGCCCAATAAAGGCATATATGAGCAAATGTTGAAATAGGATACTTTTCTAGATAATTATGCTTTCAGCCCACCACCCTGGGTGACAATTGTCTGAAATGCTTTGACAGCCCATATAAGCTTTGAACCAAATGTGAACTACTATACAGTATCTGGATTAACCAACACAAAGTGAGATGAAAATATAATTCACACTGACATCCTAATATCATCATGGTGTTTAATAATCTAAAATCCCATATTTTATAGATTATGTTAAAGTCACATGACAGTGAAAAAGAATCATGTGGTACAAAGGCGATTCTAAAATAGCTCGGATCAGCGTGTCTCCAAGCCATCCTATTGCCTTAACTGAGGAAAGAGTAGGTCTACCTCAGTTTCTTTTTGGAGCAATAATAAATAGATTTTTATGTCACATGTACCTTGCTTGAAAGTAAAACAATAGCACCTAAGTGGACACAGGGCTAAAACCAACTTGTCTTTGATTCTGGAAGTTTAATTATTATTATGTAAACATTTTTAGTCATGTTTCCTTATCCTTCTAGCATAGAATAAACCTGTTGGAAAATAATCATGAATTGTTTTCATTAAATGTTTCTTGTAGGGAAGGAGATTAGTTTGAACTTTATGATTACACGTCCTTATGTAAACACAGGCAAGATTTCTTCTCATTCTATTTTTACTTATGAAGTCATCCTAATATATATTAGTTGTTATAGTATCTGGTTGTATAAGAGGCAAAGGCAAGCTGAGATATGTGAGAAACAGCAATAGGGTTTATAAATTAAGAATGAGTTTCATTGGTTATTAATTGCCTATCCAATATCCACAGGACCCTCATTCCTACAAACAGAAGCTTGATTTTGTTCAACGCAATGTGCCAAACCAAACCAAACCAAACCAAACCAAACCACTTTCTCGGTTTTCCTTTAAGTTAGCACTAGATACAGTTCTGATAAAACAGAAGTCTGATGAGCAATGGTCTGGGATAGTCTCTTTTTTCCTGAAAGAAGTTAATAGCCATGCTTGCTACATCTCTTCCTGTTACTTATCCTGAAAATGGTTCTGATTTCTGAAGCCACAAGAGCCATCTCCTGAACTCAAGACAACAAACATGCAAGAAAAGTTAAGGGAAAGGCAAGAAAAACAAAACCAACCAAACAAAAGCAGGCAAACTGTAGTTAAGAACCAACATCTAGGGATCCCTGGGTGGTGTAGCGGTTTAGCGCCTGCCTTTGGCCCAGGGCGCGATCCTGGAGACCAGGGATCGAATCCCACGTCGGGCTCCCGGTGCATGGAGCCTGCTTCTCCCTCTGCCTGTGTCTCTGCCTCTCTCTCCCTCTCTCTCTGTGTGACTATCATAAATAAATAAATAAATAAAATTAAAAAAAAAAAAAAAAAGAACCAACATCTAAATCAAGTTGCAGGGCCATTTGCCAAGTTACGTTCTACAGAACTCCTGTTACTTAAAAAAGAAAAATCTGTTTTTAGGGAGTCAATTCATCAAGTTTTCTTTACTTGTAGCAGAATATTGATTACTGGGAACAAGATAAAAGTTTCTGAGAAGCAGTCAAACTTTGAAACAAAATAGTCCCTTGATCTTGTGGTGGGTGGGGAGCAACCCACAGTGCTTGGGGATTGAGGGATATCTCAGGGTGGACCAAGTTGAGTTAATCTGCATACTAACTGTAACAAGGTTTCAGAAGGAAATTCTACAGAAAGTCACTTTTTTTTTTTTTTTTTTTTTTTTTTTTTTTTTTGCAACTCAAATAAAAGCCAAGCAAGCCAAATTCTTGGAACTTTCTTGGAATTAAAATATATAAAGACTGACAATCTGAAACAGAAAATTACATCTATTGGCGTAATGGACAAGTGATTTTATGTCACTGAACAAAGAGGAAAAACACTTAACAATCAACAAAAGTATTAACAACTTAGGCAAGAATGTGGATTCTTCAGGCATTATTGAACACACTGGAAATATTTTCTTTTCTTTTCTTTTTTTAATTTTTATTTATTTATGATAGTCTCACACACACACAGAGAGAGGCAGAGACACAGGCAGAGGGAGAAGCAGGCTCCATGCACCGGGAGCCCGACGTGGGATTCGATCCCGGGTCTCCAGGATCGCGCCCTGGGCCAAAGGCAGGCGCCAAACCGCTGCGCCACCCAGGGATCCCCCTGGAAAGATTTTCAATGCTTGTTTAAAATAAAACCTGGAGGTGGAGGTATGTTTTAATAAAAAACAACTTAAAAAATTAAGAATATGTTTTCAGCCTCAGTTAGACATATTTCTATAATGCAGTTATTTTTGAAACAATACCAAATTGATGTTGAGAATTAATTTCTTTTCTTGGTTCATGAGAATTTAGTAGAATTTCAAAAAGTAGATCATTAACTGAAATTATTGAAATCATTGGGTATTTCTATGTATTAGTATATTATGACTTCATTTATTATGCTGCCACATAAGCCAAGTTGAATGTCCTGTATATTTCAGAATGCCTTTTGTTTTTGCAATGAAAAGCTTAGAGAATCCATTTGCAGCTTTAGATTGGGAAACAAAGTCAGTAAACCAATAAATACATACTGATTTTTAAAAATACAAGGTATACTTTTCCTCTTCCACTGAATCAAAAGTCTCTTTTTAGTGTCTTCCTAACAGTAAGTATTTGGAGTCTTCCAAAAAATGCTTGATTTCTCACTTCAGTTTATTCCCACATATATCACTCCTATAAATGATCTGAAGCACAACCTCTTCCTATTCCTCTAAATTGAAAGAAGCATGTCACCATATATCACTGCCAGAGTTGTTTTGTTGAGACTGTACTGAAGCACCACATTCCCCAGGAAAAAGACAGGATTAAACCAAACCTACAACTTTCATTTCAGTATTCAAGGCATAGTTTTTCAAATGAAAAGAAAATAACATAGTATGTTCTCTTCCTAAAGGTATTAAAAACAATTGTGTCAAATTCTTCCACTCCTCCTGCCACCGGTAAGTGCCTTACATTATATTATTTTTATCTAGAAAGCAGACAGGTTGAGGTGGCATCAACTCTGCCTATTAACATTAAGTTTTGCAATTCTTCTCTTCCCTTCTGATCACATTGTGATTCCAATACCTACACAGGATCATATCACTTCTCAGATAAAAACTTTCCAATCATTTCATTTAGCATAAAAGTCTTTAGAGTGACCTCTAAGATCCTTCATAACCACGGCGCCTATCATCGTCTAACCTTACGGGGATTTCTTTCCCACTCTCTCACTCCACACCAGCCTCATGGCCTCCTCTCTCCTCCAGAACATTCCTTTGCTCCTGCTTCTGGGCATTTACATTTGCTCTTTTGCCATCCTGGAACTCCCTTGGTCATTCATCTGTATGTTCAGCTACTTCATCTCCTTCAGATATTTAATCTTTTATTTTCTTAGTTGAGGATTTCCATAGATATCCTGTTTAAAATTGTTGGTCACTCCAGCCCCTTCCTAACCCTTCTCTGCTTTATTTTTCTTATAGCATTTATGTTTTTTTTTTTTTCCCATGTTGTTTTAAATGCCTCTCTTGGGGCTCTGGGATGGCAGAGTCAGTTGAAAATTGGGCTATTTTTTTTATTAAAGATTTATTTATTTATCCATGAGAAACACGCAGAAAGAGAGGCAGAGACATAGGCAGAAGGAGAAGCAGGCTCCATGCGGGGAGCCTGATATGGGACTTGATCCTGGATCCCAGGATCAGGGACCACTCACTGAGCCAAAGGCAGACGCCCAACCGCTGAGCCACCCAGGCATCCCAACATGGGACTCTTGATTTCAGCCCAAGTCATGATCTTGGGGTCATGAGATCAAGCCCCTTATGGGGCTCGGTGCTCAGCATGGAGTCTACTTGAGTTTCTCTCCCTCTGTCCCTCCCCCCATAGACGCTATCTTTCTTTCAAATAAATAAATGTTTTAAAAAATAATAAATAAATATCTCTCTTCACCAGAATGTTAGCTTCAGTGAAGGTAGGAATTTTTATCTCACTTATTTACAGTTACATTCCCAGAAACATGTTCTGGCTCATAATATGCATTCAATAAATTATGTTGAAGAATAAACTAATTCATTAGGAAATTTATAAAGTGAGAGGCATATTTAGTATATACAAATAAGTATAGCTTGTTCAATTTGCCTATCTTCAATTTACAGAAGGTTCTCTTAGATATGGTACGAATGCTTCTCAGCAAAGTAGAAACACCTTGACTTGAAAATCAGTTACCCATTCCTTTTTCTTTTGCTTCTAAACCTGTTCTATGTTTCCAACAATCAGACTCTCCTCCATTCAGTTTTCTTTTATCAAGCAGTGGGGTATTTGGATTAAAAATTACACTTGGGGGAAGTTTTAGAGTAAAGCAAAATCGAAGAGAGCAAAGAGAAAGGTCAATCCTCAAATCTATCTCTCATTTATAATTTGACAAATATTTCTAGATCCCAGCTTCTTATCCCATGCTCTAGAAAGCATCTATCTGCCTTTCCCCTAAATAGCAAATGAATGTTACTTCCATCCACATTAAAAAAAACTCTTGTTCTACCATCAATATCTGAGTTTATTATTTTCCACAGTTTCTTAAAGAAGAACATGGGAAAGATTCCTATGTTTTTATATATATCAGCAATAGAGATCAAGGTGGAACAATTAAATCAATAATAACTTAGGATGACTTAATAATCCCCTACGCTCAGTGCTTTCTGGACACAGAGAGATGTGGAGATGTTCAGAATGAGAGAGAAGCCCTGTGTCAGTCACCAATAGCGGTAGAAAAGAAAAGGTGACAGATAATTATTTATTGTGATTTTAATATTGATTTAAGAATATTTTACTTAATGCCTCTGATACACACAAAACACAGTAGATGAAATTGATTTTCTGAACACGTTCTGTTGCAGCTTTCTATCTGGCTTCCTTACACATTAACAGTGAAATGAGATTTGAAGTAAATGTATATGTTTCTCTGAGGAATCCTCTGAGAAACAAAGCAACTGTATTGCCCCCAAAAGCTGACAGCCATTGGGGGAGTTTTTAATGCATGTTGACTTTGCTAATCCATTCCCTCTATTTCTATTCTTTTCATTTCATTCCACTAAGAGTAATCAACTTTCATTGCTTCCTGTGTAGTGTAAAATTAAAGGAAAATGAAATTGCTCCTTAAAGCTGTGTACAGTACTGCCTATACTTGCTAATGTTTATCTACATGAGTCTACATTAAAATGTAGACTTTCTCACAGAATAAACGTCATGTTGCTCCTGAAAAATACTAATTGAAAGTATCTGCCTCTCACAAATGTAGGTAAAAGCTACCATTAATAGCTGAAAATTGATTGAACTGGACAACATCTGCTTTTAGAACCAAAGGCTCCAACAAATAACGTGTTATTCTGCCAAGTGGGAATACACACATTTCAGATATGCTATGGCATGTCACATACACGAGCAAATTAGCTTTCAAAGTGGTATGTCAACATTAATTTTCATAGTTTTGTAATATCTCTAATCATAACCAATGGGGTTAGACAAAAACACCTGCTGTCCTTTCTGTTATTTGTTTGACAAATTAAATTTAAAGTAGCATGACTACCATATAACTGGATATCCACCCTGGGGTAAGTGTCGTCAAATGTTCTTGCAATGTCAGCAGTTGGTGTAAACATAACAGTCTAAAGAGACTAAGCACAATTTCAAATGAACATATTTCCATTACCGTTCTAAATAGATTTTCTGATTCAAAAATGGAATGAGATAAATATGAGTTTTTATTCACAGAGTAGTTACCTGAAGAGAATTGAAGGGATCAGTTGAAGCTATACTTAGCTATTTGCATATGAAATACTCAATGATACTTTTGTGTTCTTGTTTTGCTCAATGGATTTAAGGGCCTTATGTTTCTTGAAATTTCTGTACACAAGGACAGATTCCAGTTTTTCTGTATTATTGTAAAAAAAAAATCCAGTGCTTTGAGTATAGGGACACCATAATCCTCACAGTTATTCTCCAACTTAAAAAGATTATTACCTCTTTAAATCAAGTTATAGTTGGTTAAAAGGGAACAATTGCCACTACTTTGGGTATTTAAGTTCCTACTCTATGCAAAATATACTTGACCTTCTCAATATAATGCCTTTCCAAATATGGAAGTAATGCGTCTAAATCCTTTTGTAATCTAATTGTTCTGTGCTAGAGCTAACTATCTCATTGTTATTCAGGGTACATTAAGAAGAAACATCTTGTAAAAGGTTTTAAAATTGTAGTACCAACCTTTAAACATTTATGTTTAACAAATTTCTACAAAAATCTTGTGTTAGTATAAACTAAAATGTGCACATAACAATACATAATACAATTTAATAGCTATTTATTAAGTTCCTTACTCTAGAAATAATTTCTTAAAGCTTGTAAAGACATAATGGCTAATCTGAAAGAGACTACAATCAATTATTTGTATTAACTTTAAACAGTTTGTTGGTCTGAAATTTTGAAAGACATACTACCAGTAGAAATTCCACCTGAGTTTCAGGTAGGTATTCATTAGCCAGCCTCAATCACTACCAACATTTTGTATTTGTTTTATATGTTTTATCCACCTTTTCTCCTTTTCTGGAGGAGAGGTTGGGGTAGTTTATAAAGTTTTAAAGCAAATTTCAGATCTTATGTCATTTCACTCTTAAATATTCTGTATGCAATTCTATATGTATCTCAAAAATTAAAATGTTAGAACATTAACTTGCATAATCACAATTACCATTATCACATAACAAAAATTAACCATAATTTATTGACAGTGACTAATATCCAGGCCATATACAAATTTCTCTGAAAGACTGAAAATATATATTTTTTAGTTATTAAAAATCAGGATTCAAAGAGATTCTATTCATTTCACTGGGCAGTATGTCCCTTGAGTCTTTTCAGTCTTGCTTTCTTTGTTTCTCTTCATGCCACTGATTTTTGAGGAAATGAGATCAGTTTTGTAAAATATCCCACTCTCTGGATTTGAATAATAGATTCCTCGGTGTCATTTAATGGTGTCACTTTATCCCTAATCAGTAACCTGTAGATTAGAAGTTGGCATCCAATGTATGATTAGACTCAAGTACATTGTGTTTTGGGGCACAGGGTACAAAGAAATCTCAAAGTGATTCTTAATATTTACTACTTTTTATGTTTAAATTAATATTCTTCCCTCAATCATAAACACACACACACACACAAACTCAGAGAGTATAAACTACTCAGATTTCAAACCAAGCTCTGTGACAATGTAAAAAATTTTGTTAAAAAATAGCCTGTAGAATGTAATTAAGCCAAATGCCAGACCATTCTAACCCTAGATTTCTTCCCATGCAAATAAGAAATAAAATGTTGTATAGTAAAAATTACAACTGGAATTAGATGAAGAAATGGGTTTGTAATAGACACAGCTCTTCACAAAGGGCTTTCACATGGGATCTAAGAGAGGAGAAAGATATATAACTTTATTAAGTGGCTATGTTAGGCACTTTACCTAACATATTTATATAATTCTCACTACTCTGAGGTAAATGTTATTAACATTATTTTTTTACAGCGCTGATTACAGAATGAGAGGTTGAATAATTTTCCTAAGGTTGTATAGATAATGAAGAAATGGGAGATTAGGGATTCGAGCAAAGATCTTCCTATTACCTAGCACAACCTTAGAAGTATATAAGTGAGTACAAGCATAGATATCCCTCCACTTTTGATGGAGTTGTATCCTGATAAACCTCTGGTAAGTTGAAAATATCGTTAAGTCGAAAAAGTAGTTAATGCATCTGAGGTACCAAACATCATAGCTTAGCCTGGGCTAC
The DNA here is from genome assembly GCF_905146905.1 of Nyctereutes procyonoides. Classification (NCBI taxonomy): domain Eukaryota; kingdom Metazoa; phylum Chordata; class Mammalia; order Carnivora; family Canidae; genus Nyctereutes; species Nyctereutes procyonoides. Next base: position 15,600,196 of record NW_026575117.1, read on the forward strand.
CTTACCCAGAACAATTATATTAGCCTACAATTGGGCAAAATCATCTAACACAAAGCCTATTTTATAATAAGGTGTTGAATATCTCTAGTAATTTTTTTGAATACTGTACTGATAGTGAAAAACAGAATGGTTATATGGATACAGAATGGTTGTAGTGGAAAAAAGATTAATCGTATGAGTACAAGATGGTTGTAAGTATATTGGTTGTTGACCCTCATGATCACATGGCTGACTGGGAGCTGCCCAGCATCCTGAGAGAATATCATACCTCATATGGCTGCCCTGGGAAAAGATATCAATTCAAAATCTGAAGTATGATTTTTACTGAATGCTCATTGCTTTTGTGCCATCATAAAGTCAAAAAATCCTAAGTTGAACCATCATAAATCAGGATAACCTGCCCCAACTAAATTGCTTTATTGCTTGCAATTCTTTCATTATAAAATATATTCCCTTGCATCAAGAAAGAAGAAGAAAGAAAGAGAAAGAAAAGAAAGAAAGAAAGAAAGAAAGAAAGAAAGAAAGAAAGAGAAAAAAAGAAAGTGAGAGAGAGAAAAGAACTAGTAACTCAAAGTAATTAGGAAAATATAGTACCAAGGCTGCCTATTATAATAAAAAGTACTCGGTCATATACTCAGCTTAACTGCAAACTACTATTAAGTTTTCCTTCAGTGTTCACCTTAGAATAATTACTTTGGATATAAACAAAGATGTTGATTTATGAACTGATATTTATATTCTAATTTTGAAAGAGGTGAGTATTTTTATAAGGATTTAATTTTACCATAGTGGCTAATATGCACTGCCTACTATGTTCCAGATACTTTTCTAAACATCTTACCTTTATTAACTCATTTAGACTCAACAGGAATACCTAAGATAGGTATTGAGATTTCCATTTTGCAGATGAGGAAAGTGAATTACAGTGAAGAGTGAAGCAATTTTGAACATGAACACTGAAATGGCTGAGCTGGGATTTAAACAGGTAATATGATACTCTCATGCACTACTTAATACTGCATTTCCATAAAACTAGCTTCTTTTTAAAGGCACAATAAAAGGTAATGGTATTTCCTTCAGGTAATTAAAACCTCAATCAATTCTAAGAGACTCACTGATACATGAAAGAAGTAAGAATGTATGCCACTCCCGGAAGAGGAGATGGAGAGGAACATTTTTAAATAGAGAAAAAGAGAGAACCTAAATTATTCATTTATTTGTTCATCCATGAATCACTTACGAGCTGAGATTTTTTTGTTTCTGGCATATTCATCAATTCAAAGCATCTTCCAACAGGTTATCTCATGTCCTTTCTGGTTTGCTTATCTGTGACAAAAGCCATGTTTCTACATTAATAATAAAGGTTAAAATCTGAACTTTTAAAATCTATTAAAATAGTATTTGAAATAAGAAGAGAAACAAAAGATAATTGCTGTTTAAACTTTTCTGATTTTTCTGGTGTGTAAACAAACAACAAAAATTCAACTAGATTCATTGCTATAGTATCATTATCAGAATAAAAAGTTTACATCTTTTACACATCAGTTATTCCTGATAGTTTCTAAATTTTAAGATATTGCATTAGACTATTTTAGAAATCTTCCCTCTTTTTTTTTTTAAGCCATTTATTACCCACAAAGTTCATTTATACTGCCTGGAGATGTCTATTTCAGGTAACTTTCTTGTGCTTTGTTAAGGCATGTTATTGGGCTTAAATTTGTGTGAGGGGCAGGGACAAGATTGAATGGTACCTTATTCTATTGATTAATGCTTTACATGCATCTTCTTATGCTATCAAATCTTATAAATGGAAGCTCCATGATCTGGAATCAAATCAGTAGCCCTGATGATGGACAACTCTTCCGCTGCCTATGGGCCATTTAGCTGGGGGCTCTCTGAGGGTCACTCTTCAGTTCTGGTGTCATCAGGACCAGCACCAGCCAGTATACTCAGGCTATTGAGTCTTAGAGAGCAGCCCTTTGTTTGCCCTATTACTTTGCAATAAACTAATGAGTCAATTTATGACTCCATCAAATCTATCAAGTAAATATTTCAATGCTGCATTTCCTTAACTTTTTCCTTCCGACTATTAGATCTGTTGTTTTTATTTTATTTCATTTTCTTTACTTATTTTATCTTTGAAGGAAAAAAGAGGTTAGTTAACTGCTTTCTCGGGCCATTATGAAAGGTGTATTTGAAAAAGCCTGAAGGCTAGTGATAAGAAGGTAGTGATTCTGAATTCTAACAATAGAAGATTCAGAAAAACCCAGTTCTCCCTCATCCTTCTTCAGCATTATTTTTTCTCTACTGAAACCTTATTTCACTGTAGTCAATGCACGATGAAGTATTTAATAATAAATTCTTACCACTTCATGAAAATAATGGGTTGCAGGGGATTTGTGTATTAGAAAATGCAACACATAACAAAGAAAACACTTAGAAGGTTCTTCCCCTAGGACATATAAATACTGTCATTATAATTAATGTTGCTTATAATGACAAGCATTTAAATACATTTTTAAAACTCACCTTTTATTAAGTACAGAATTTTCCTAAAACTGGCTGCATACACAAGGTAATACCTTTTAAAAATAATACTTGAATGAGGTACATACAGTAGCCACAGATAACGCATCCCTAGGTCTGTAGACCAAAAATTGAACTATGGTATATAATGCAGAATTGAAATTAAACTAAGGAAAATGCAAACAAGAGGCCATTTATAGTATACTACACATTGTCAACTAAGATGAAAATGCCAGGAAATCAGATTAAATATGAAATGATAAATAGATCAGGCAAATTTGCAAAGCTGAAAAAAAGGCTTACAAGTAACCTCCTACTGAATCAGACATACAGTGTGCTGGGCTGGAACTCTAGTTTGCTTTGATTGTGGCACACTGTTACTAGTATAATCTCCAATAACATATAAAATGTGTTTTGTTATTTGAGGATATGAAGATAATGAAAATGACATATTAATATTACAGATAAAACAAAAATGTTAAAAGTCAAAGCTGGATAAATATCAAATGCTGCTTAAAAACAATCTGCACAGAGAATGTTACTGAAATGTTCCCATATACATTTTTTACAACAAATAATATTTCTATAAATAAATGCTACAACTTGTTTAGTAAGCACTTACTAAGTTCTATTATGTGTCTAGCATCAATTTTAGATAATATCATGTGAGGAAAATGGGTATTAAAAATGTTTTTTTGCATGTGAATTCCAAGTGCCTATTACACTAGAAATGCATACACATATATAATAAATAAATAATCTAAATAAAAAGCAATTCATGTTGTGCTAATAAGTGAAGTTATAAAAATACAACTCATGTGGATAAAAATAATCAAAGAAGAGATGGTCCCTGAATTGAGTTTTATAGAATGAATACGGTATGGATAAGTGAAGGGAAGACCAGGGGGATATTATTGTGGAGGATCATATATTACATGGGTTGTAAATTGTGGAGTGACAACACCCATGTTTTTTCCCACTAATAGTGGGTCCTCTCTGCTGTAAGTCCCATTAATCAAGTTAGATCAGCATGTCTAGTATTGAATCCTCCTGTGTGAAAATAAAAATACTTTTATTTTCTTTACAGTTGGATCCATGTTCATCCAATTACATGGTCTTAAATTCATTTATTGTATTGATTCATATATATGTGTATATGTATGTATACATATACACATATATATGCACTAGCTAGATATATAGATATTACACTGGGTTGTATTAGTGTCCCCTTAAAAATCATGTCCACATGGGCCTGAGAATGAGACTACTGGAAATAAGGTCTTTACAATGTAATTAGTTAAACACAGATGAGTCTACACTGGATTAGGGTAGGTTGAGCCTCAGAATGTGACTTTGGAAATAGGATCTTTAAATGTAATTAGTTAAACTCAGATGACTCTCTGTTGGATTCCAGTAGGCTCTAAATCCAAACACAAATGACCATTGTTGTTCAATGTTGTTCAACATGGGGGTTGAAGTGTTGATCCCCTACTCATTCAAAAACCTGCATTTAACTCCCCAAAACATAACTACTAACAGCTGGTTAGCTGTTGACCAGAAACTTACTCATTACATAAACAGTCTATTAAAACATATTGTGTATATGAATTATATACTTTTTTTCTTATAATAAAGTAAGCTAGAGAAAAGAAAATGTTATTAAGAACTCATAAAGAAGAGAAAATAAATTTATGGTACTGTACTGTATTTATTGAAAAAAGTCCACATCTAAGTGGATCCACAGATTTCAAACTCACGTTGTTTGAGGGTCAACTGCACTAGTATCCTTATGGAAAGAGATGACATAGAGACACAGATACATAGAGGGAAGAAGGCCAGGTGACAATGGAGGCAGAAATTGGAGTGATATAATTCCAAGTCAAGGGTTGCCAATATGCTGATGGAAGCTAGCAAGTGTCAAGGAAGGGTTCTTCTCCAGAGCCAGAGAGATCATGGCCTGTGAACAACTTGATTTCAGATTTCTGACCTACAGAATGTTGAGAGAATAAATGTCCTTTTATTTTCCATTCACCCCATTTGTGGCAATGTTAAAGCAGCCCTATGGAATATATAGAGATAGATACTAGATGATAAACAGATAGCTAACTAGCTAGCTACAGAGACAGATAGATACTGCTTGGTCTGGTGCCAGCCCCTGAGATTTATAAAATGAGTAAGTCTGAGGTCATGCTCTTCTGAAGCTAAAAGTCTAGGAGATTAGGGAATCAGTTTTGAAGTCTCCTTCTGTTCAAACTTAGTCACCCTGGGCCATGAACTTCCAAGCCCATTCATGTTGAGTGTGCCAGGCTACAAAGGTTAGCTGTCTGTCAGGAGACACTAAGCATTTCTGTAACGAGTCACAGAGGCAGCTAAGTAGATCCAGACAACTACAGATGGTGACTATTTGTAACTGCCCCGTGGAAGGGGGCTAGCTTGCTTACCAATTATGATAATGCTTATTTGTTGCTCAAAAGGTTTTAAACCCTTGGTGCTGCGTTTCTCAGCTGTGATGAAATCCCACCACACATAAAGCATCCATCTGGATCCGTCACATCCTCTCTGTGTGAATTTCAGGCAAGGGGAACTGGTGCAATCATGCTGATGTTTACGCTACTTTACTTTGCCATGAGTCATAAAGACTGATATAGGAGTCTTGCATCTTTTGCCAGCATCCATGAAAGATAATAGGCTAGCAGATTAGCTTGCAAGCTTCATCTGTAACTTCAGAATCTGGCACATTTCTTGACACTTCCTCTCTATGCACTTACTTACAAAATTGTATTGTTTCATCATTGTCACTGTCTCGTAGCCCTACTCATCATGTCACCAAATCTATTAATTGGATTCTAATTGCAAAGCTCTCAGTGCAGCAGTCTAGGCCCTTACAATCTGATCTCATGTAGTGCCTGGAATTTGTATTCACTCTTCATCTCTAAGCACTCTTTTTAAATATGCTCACTTCTACATCTTTGTTTAAATCATCTCCCTGGTTTAGGTAGCTGCATCGAGACTTTGCTTCAGTCTTGCTCTTATATTAATGGACAACACAGTAGAGTCTCCAAATTGTCTTCAGCTCCTCTACCCCTTGCTGATTCTGAAGTCACTTAAAGTATCTTTGTATTTATAGAGTGTACATCCTTATTAAGTCATCTAAAGGGTGCTAAGCATTTGAGGGCTGATGGTAATACTTAGGTTTTTATTCTTGGACCTCACAAAAATGTACAACATTTGGAGCTGCTCAGTCAATATTTATTTACAACAAAAATAACAACGTCACATATAAAAATGATGCATTATGATATTTAAACAAATCACTCCAATTTAAACAGTTTGAGTACTATTTTAGAAAGCTCATTTGTTTATGCTATGTATTTGAGAAATAGCTTTAAACACAAAGCATTGCATGTAACTGTGGGTATAAAAATTAATTTGACACCATTTCATAGCTTATCAGAAGAAGTAGAGATGTGCAAAATTGATGTAAGAAGACCTAAGGAGAGTAGTTGTCCTATGCAATTAGTGTGCATTATCATAAACTCAACTCTTTGCCAAAATTAGTGTTTGTATTTAACTGAAATCTTTACATATATACAAATCAACCTTTTGCACATCGTGAGAAAATATATTCCATTGAGTGTCATGAAGGTGACTAAGAAAATTAATTAGATCAGCATTCACAATGTACCATGAGTCAGAGAATCATGGAAATTAGAGCAGGATAGGACCTTGGAGATCACCTTGTCCAACACCTTCATTTGGCAGATGAGGAAATTGAAACTAGATTGGTAAGGATAATTTCCCAAGGTCGCACAGATAATTAGTAGCAGAACAAGGCTTCAAACATAAGTATTCAAACTCCTAACTAGGGTCCTTTCAACTGAATAAAGGTCATGCTGTTCCAAAGCACTAAAAAATAAAATAGAACAAAGGGCTCCACTATCAAGCACCTTCTAAAGGAATAAAAGTTGAACAGATAAAAATATTCACATACGATACATTTTAGAAAGATACGTAGATAGGTACGTTCATTTTTGTTCTCTTTTAAAAAGTCTTTAAAATGCATCTTTGCTCTTCTTAAAGAATATGATGCACATTTTATTTTAACAATTATTAACATGAGGGCTTTGTTGATAATGATGAAAGCATAAGCAGTGCGAATGAGATAGCTATTCAGAATATGTAATTGATTTTCTGCACAGTTCATTTGATTATATCTTAAGGAATTTGCTGCATTTCCAGAAGTGAATCTAACACTTGAAAATTAAAATCACGATGGGATAATATGGCAGAGACTACAACTTGTTTCTTAATATTCATTCTTCCTTTCTTTGTGCAGTAATAAAATTTTTAGCGGACAATATGGCCACTCAGCCAAAGACCACATGTTCCAAATTTCCTACAGCTAAAGTGACCTAAGAATAAGTTCTGGCCTCTGGGTTGTAACAAGGATGATATATAGAACTTTTGGGTCACTTCTTTTAAAGGAAAGAAGTCACGAAGTGACTTATAGAGATGGCTAAAAGCTATCTTAAACCCTAAGATTAAAGCTGTATTTGTGGGTGATGGCGGGAGAAGAGCTAGAAGGTCCCTGGTTCCCTGATATTGCGAAGCTATTAAACCAGTCCTAAATGTCCTACACAGATACTTACAAAAGAAAGTAAGATCCTTGTAGACTTTGTCAACGACCATTTGAGTATTCCCTCTCACAGTTGCCTAGCAGATACCCCGTTTGATACAAATGGAATTGATTTGACTGGGGAACTTAAGAGTCGGCATTAATAGACAATGTTAGGATTCATTTTGATAGCAATTCTTTTTTTTAAGATTTTTACTTATTTATTTATGAGAGAGATAAAATGAGAGGCAGAGACATAGGCAGAGGGAGAAGCAGGTTCCATGCTTTCCTCCCATGCAGGGAGCCCAATGTGGGATTCGATCCCAGGACCCTGGGATCACACCCTGAGCTGAAGGCAGATGCTCAACCGCTGAGCCACCCAGATGCCCCATAACAATTCTTCCCACCTAAGAAGAATTTTAAAATATTATACATTTAATGATTTATTGCCCAGATACATCATAGAAAAAAATAATTTTATTAAATTGTACTTCTGCATTTTCCATATATTAGCCTTGGATTGAGAGGACTGGCTGCCTATTTTACAGAGAAGTCAATTCTACAATCCCACGTTGACTGCCTTTCCTCTTGCTTTTCTGGATATCCCAGAGGTATATCCTGTTACTGTACCCATACCATAAAGTTTATCAACTGATATTATAATTGTTTACTTATCTGTGCTTTCCATTGAAAGCAGGATACCACAGTGTTAGATCTTTAAAGTCCCAGTTTACAGACAATGCTGCATATCTTTGCATTTACTTCCTTGTCTCAGAACTGTATGGCTAAGCTCCTACTCCTTCCTTCTCGTCTTTGCTCAAACCTTACTTTGCAGAGACTCTTCTATAGAAAATAATCCTTTCCTCCCTAGTCAATCATTATGAAATCCACTTGTTTATTTCCTTCATAGATTTCAATCTTATCTGAAATTGTCTCATGTATTTATTTGTTTTTTGTTTATTACCTGTCTTTCCCTTGCCATCTAGTAGAATGTATATTACATAAGAGAAGAAGTGCTGAGATTCAGCAATCTCAAACGTGCACATTTTCTACCTTCATTGGATTTATAGGACAGTGGAGAAAATAAACTTTTAACAAATACTAAGGTAATCACTAAGAAGACAGCGTTGCTCTTATAGGAACAAAGTATTAAACTTAATCAGAATCAGAATCCATTTGTTTCTTAAAAACATGAATCATAAGCTCACTGAATCTCAGCATTGTACACAGTATCGCATAAAACTGCAAATGTACATAAATCAGTAACCAGCAGTATTATGAGTCTTTTCTAATAAGCTGCAATGTAAATTGATGCATTTTATATCTTTTGACAAATGAATTAATTTTGTTCTTCAACTGAAGGACTTCTAATATATTGGAATAAATACTCCAAGTTTAACCCTTGAAATTGGAATAACATTAATTCTTTCTATGCTCACTTGCCTAAATAAAGAATATCTAATGAAAATATGTATGTGGTCAATAGTTTAATCTGAAATGTTAAAGTATTTAAAAATATTTTTAGTTTTTCATTCATATAAAATATAAATGATCAGGCTATTTAAAATATTTTGTAAAGTAAAGGATCAGTCTCTTCCTAAGTTATATAACCAAATGTCAGTACTACATGCATTTGGCTTTCATCCTGCCTTCTGCTTTTTACAACTCCGAACACACAGATTCTCTAAAAATTACACGATTTTGTTTTTGCTTACCACAAAATAGTGATTGAGTGACCAAGTATTTTAGCTAAGCCAACTGACACATAAAAGTAACCACCACAGTGGCCAAGTTAATTTCTTTACAAATGAAACGAGAATAAAAGTGATGTAAATGTCACTTCCAAAAGGAAGACCTAACATGAGTGTATAGCTCAGTGTTGTATATCTTGGCTCAGCAATCAAGAAAGCTTGTGCCCAGATGGACTACCCATCAACCTGGGTACCTCAATAAGTACAACGAGCAGAGAGCCTGCTAACTCTTTTTGTACAGGTAGAGTGAATAAGAAACAATCTTTTGTTGTGTTACATCATCACTAATATTTAGAGTCTGCATGTAATAGCAGCATAACCTAGTCACCATGTCAACATGACGTCTCCAAGATCAGTAGAGTAGAAGAAAGCTGGAGGGTTATTCATTGACTTAAATTCTTTCGTTCAGAAGTGACACACACCATTGTTTCTCTCAATCCATTAGCTATTATTAGTCTCATGGTCTTATCTAACTACAATGGAGTCTGAAGAAGCAGATGGGGGCACAGGGATCCTTGGTAGTTACTTGTTAAATGTTTCTATCTCATACTTCATACTTGATAGTCATGTTAATTTTATATTTTACTTCTTTGAACTTTGTTTACAAAAATGGAGAAATAACTACTTTAAGTCACTATGGTAAGGATTTGAGTAGATGATAATTATATGGTAAATCCCCAGAAAGTATTAACTGCTTTTCTTTTAAGACTTGAGACTATAAAATGGCTGTTAACCATATTATTTTATAATTCAATAATTTAATTTGTTTATTCTACAAATATTTAGCAAGCAACTATTATGTGTTACATAACTGATGATTCAATTTTATCAGCAACAAACTGTTGAAGCTTCTCATTGAAAGACTGTTTTTTTTCTATATCAATGGATAATAATTGATTTGTAGATAAAGGTAATCACTGTCTACTGATTTCTTAAAACTTAAATATCAATTTGGTCCTGAACTAAATGTCTTAGAAGATAAATCTGTCTCATATCTGCCTAAACAGAAAGAATAACTACAAGCATATATTGTTTGTTAATAAAGTAGTTTTCCAAATTTCTCTCATTTGATATTTGCCGTGGCTTACCAGTTTAGTAAATAAATACTGGAATACTTTTGCCAATGCCTAAAATATTACATAATCAGGAGACAAACTAACTGACACAAACCAATTGTCTGACCTATATGGGTGAGGAGGATATTGGATAAACCATGAACATATTGCTAGTGTATGGAAAATCCTTGCTAAATCTGCTTATATGTCAAGGCTTGACTTACACTAGATTAAAAAAAAAAGGCTTTATGTCATTTCCAATTCTACAATAGAAAGTACAAGATGAAAAATAATTTAAACATTTTAAAAATGTGTCTGATTATCATTTCATTAGAATAAATACTCGAAAGTTCAGATTGGGTAAACCTATTGCGTTTATAAATGGAAAATAAGAATAGAATTTTTGCTATGCTTTCATTTATACATAGCTCAATTTCCTTCAAAATGTTAAAAAAATTAGATTCAATTTTATATGGTGACCTTACACAAAACTATTAACTGTCCTTTAAATAAGGGTCAAGACATGAGACAAAAGTGTTAGGTTGATGACAAACTCTTCTCTTTCATTCTTTTCTTTCTTACTTACTGATAGTTTCCTCTATATAAATGAATTCTAAAATGTATCCAGCTCAGCCAATAATTAAAGCAGAAGTATCTTTTAGAAGTGAAGTGCTAGTAATTTTATTGTCTAGCACATGAAGAACATGCAGAGAGACATATTTTTGGTCATCTACATGCAAAGAAGCATTGAACTATAATTTTAGTTTGTAGTGTTATATTATTTACCAGTGCTGGGGATACTTGTAATTCATGCAGTAGATAATTACGGCATTATGTTCTTTAAATACCATTAAAAAGAACAGGTGCAGTTTCTGAACACTAAGGATAATAAGCCAATCTGTGTTTCGAGCAGCATGCCTAATGCGGAGAATGAGAATGCTGTTGACATCACCAAGACTTTTAAACTGTAGATGACGTTAGCAAACAAAGATTGTTCTTAGCTGTCTAGTTAGTAGTCTTTCTTATCCTTCTAGCATTTTCTTCCAAAAGCGACAGCAGAGGATATATAGAGAAATGGTTACATCAATTTCTTACACTGTAATGAATAATACAGCGAAGGCTATCCTAAAATCAAGATAGAATAAGAGGTAAATAATGTTGGTAAGCATATGAATAAGGCAGCCAGTCCTAATTTTAAAATGACATAGCAAACAAATTCTCTTCTTTCGAGAAAAGTCCTTTAAGATTTAGGCATCTATTCTGGAGGCATGATTTTATCTTATGAACTTCTGAATACAAACCTCTGAATGGTTGGCTTCACAAATAGGAGTTGCCAAGCAAGGGAAAATGGTGCAGTTGCAAAGCATATCTTCAGGAAAGAATTCTGAAAGGCTGTCCAGATACCAGTTCTGCTTCTGCCATAAAGATTTTTGTCAGATTTTAGACATGTTACTTTATCTCTCTCATTTTCAGGTGTGCCTGAGCAAATAAAATAGTTGACTGACATCTTTGAGCTATTTGACTGTATGTATGACTTTCTCCTTAAAAACAAAATCTTCCTTCAGTGTTTCCAGCCTTGTTGCATTGTGTCTTCCTGCTATCCTTTGAGCAATCAGGGTTCTAAACCAGCTAAACTCTTTGCTCTCTTTTTGGTTTGTCGGTTTGTTTTATTTAACTTATCTTTCATCAAAACATTCTTGACTCCTTCTAATGAGGTAAGTAGTTGATTATCCATATTTAGTAGCTTCAAACCATCTTAACTGCTTTTATTTACCTTAAGCCTTATTTTAATCATCTCCTGAGACGAAAACCATGCTGTGAAGATCCTGAGCATTGTTGCTCATAATATTTCCCTTCAACCTAATATTTGTTGAGCACTTACTGTATTTGAACAATTACTGTTCTTTTTTTTTTTTACAATTTATTTTTTTAAGATTTATATATTTATGGAGACACACACACACAGAGAGAGAGAGAGAGAGAGAGAGAGAGAGAGAGAGAGAGAGGCAGAGACACAGGCAGAGGGAGAAGCAGGCTCCATGCAGGGAGCCTGATGCGGAACTCGATCCCGGATCTCCAGGATCAGGCCCTGGACCGAAGGCGGTGCTAAACCGCTGAGCCACCCCGGCTGCCTGGACACTTACTATTCTAAGAGCACTATGCATATAATCTTAGTTAACTTTCACAACAACTCTAAAAGTTCGTATGGTATTTTTGATTCATCACTAGGAAGTGGCTGCACAGCCAGGGGTTATATTTCCCACTTGGCTTTGTATCCACATATGACCAAGTGACAAATTCTTGACAGGAAATAGGATTGAAGAGATAACTATTGAACTAAGCCCTTCAGAAGCAGGTGGTGAGTGCTTCTGCACACATTTCTATCCCTTTTATTGGCCGGATGTTAATATCTGAGGTAAGTTTGGAAACTATTCTTTGATAATGCAAAGCCTCCATAACTTGGTATCCCTGAATGAAGTACAGTAAACAAGTTCCCACAACAATACTGTTCCCCATTCTCTACCAACTTAGAATCATTTGGGGTTCTTTTGATGAGGAAAACAAACTCCTGTAGTATTTATTCATTATACATTATGGCTCTATGTATTCTATTAGGTAGCCTGACCTACCATTATTATCTCCTTTATGGGTGATGAAACTGAGACCAAAGGAGGTTAGGTTACTTGCCTCAAGTTGCACAGTAAAAGTGAGGAAGTTCTCTAACTCCAAAAGTTTGCTCCCAAAAGCTGTGCAAAAACTTTCACTTACAGTGAAGTGAGTATGGGATATGACGATTCTACCCCTCACTGGAGATTTATGAGATAAAATGTTGACATTAGCTAAAAATGTATAATTTTCTCATTGAAGACCCTGAAATAGTAGTTGCCATCAATTGCAACTACTGTGACTGTCCTAACTTGGTAAATAATATTTCTATCAACTTAGATGCAGAGTTAGATGCTCATATCTTCCTAATAGCTTCTGACTCTCACATCCCTGCAAAACTCACCAAGGTCTTTCTATTCTATTCCTTTAATGTATCATATTTATCCTGTTACTCTGTGAAATTTTTGTCAATTTTGCCTGGATGTCCCCTGACTTACTTTCTTTCTTTCTTTCTTCTTTCTTTCTTTCTTCTTTCTTCTTTCTTTCTTTCTTTCTTTCTTCTTTCTTTCTTTTCTTTCTTTCTTTTCTTTCTTTCTTTCTTTCTTTCTTTCTTTCTTTCTTTTTCTTTCTTTCTTTCTTTCTTCTTTCTTTCTTTCTTTCTTTCTTTCTTTCTTTCTTTCTTTCTTTCTTCTTTCTTTCTTTCTTTTTCTTTCTTTCTTCTTTCTTTTTTAAGATTTATTTATTTATTTTAGAAGGGGAGGAGGATCGAGACAGAGGGGGAAGGAGAGAGAATGCCAAGAAGACTCCATGCTCAGCACAGAGTCCAATGTGGGATTAGATCCTACCATCCCAAGACCACAACCCAAGTGGGACCAAGAGTGAGACACCCAACAGACTGTGCCACCAAGGTGTCTCTCCCGTGACTTTGTTTCAATCTCTCTTACTGATTTTTATACTATCACCAAAGTCAATTATCTAATAAATAAGTCTAGTGGAATCATCCCCCTATCCAAATAATCCACAGCTCTTTATATTATGGGGTAATAAAGCTATGATCTTTCTCCTACTTACAAGTTCATTTTCATTTACCCTGATTATTCATCTTGAATTTTATGGGATAGAAACTAAACTATTGTATATCTAGGGCATTATTGTATTTGGTTTGGTGTAGTGGTCATTTACCACTGATCTTGGAGATGTATGACCTATTAGTCATTTGTAATAGAGATAGTAGTAACTACAACAGGGTGTTGCATGATGACTAAGAAAATGCATGCAAAATGTACAACAAAGGTCGAACTCTTAATCCTGGCTAATGTATAGAAGAAAACTTCCTGCCTAAAAAGAAAGCCTGTCAACTCTCTATATCAATTTGTGACATTATCTAATGAGAAAGTCATCAAGCACTTAGGACCTACAAGTTAAATTTGCCAATGGCTTATACTCATGGATTTCTGAACATACTTGTAGTGTTTGTGTTTCTGTATATTGCATATGATGCCCTTTCTGCCTAGAACCTCCTAAAAATGGCAAGTGCCTACTCAATCACTCTTTAAATCTTAACCAAAATTATAATTTCACTGTGAAACTTTATTTTATTACTTCAGTGAATTTTGCCTATGTTAAGTTATGTGTTGTGCTATCACAAATTTTGTAATGTATCATATGGTGCCATGTAGGACTGTATTATCCCAGATAATTTGAATTATATTATGTTGGGTTGTAGTGGAATGTGTTTCAATGGACCTGCATTGAAATATATTTTAAGTTTTTTGTATCATATTTTCTTTTATCTAGTTTTAAGACTTTTCATAGTATCAATCCTGACTATTCATCTTACTCTCGCCATTACTTAACAAAATGTTTAGCACACCATAGGTATTTAATGTTATTTACTGAATCAAAACCAAAAATAAGAAACATGCATTCATTCTGAGTTTAAAAGATATAGTACTCTATTATAACCTATCAGTTTTGTGGTGATTTTGAAAAATGCCTACAATTCCTTGACACTCCTTTTATTAAAAAGTGGAATTTAATTCTCCTCTCCTTGAGTGAGAGTTAGGTTGTATATAATAGATAGAAATGATGAAAGGGTCTGTAACTTCTGAGAATATGTCATAAAAAGCTATGTGTCTCCTTCTTACTCTTTCTTGGATCACTAACTCTGGGAGAAGCAAGCTAACATATCAGGAGGACATTCAACAAGAATTTTGACAGGTGCACCTGAGAACTTCTTCCAGTGAACATGTCAGTAATCCAGCTTAGAAGTATAACTTCCAGCCCCAGTCAAGTCTGCAGATGACTGCAGATTACCCTTCAATGTCATGAGAGACTAAGAAAACCACATCCAACTAAGACACTCACCAAATCCTGACTCACAGAAATTATGGTGGAATAAGAATTTGTTGTTTTAAGCTGTTAAATTTTCGAGTAACTTTTATGCAGCCATAGATAACTAATATTTTATAGTTTAAAAAAAGACTATAAACTTATTCTCTAAGAATTTGTGATATTTTTATGTGGGGTGTATATTATCCACATGACAAAAATGTAATTTAAGATAGTTTGTTACACAATACTAAAATAATTAATTCTATAAATATTTACTACGCAACTACTATGCCTTATTTTTTAAAGAAATATATATGTGTGTGCTATGGCTTACAATCTCACTCCCGAGTATACACCACAGAGAAATTTTCCTCAGATTAGAGGCAAAACATGGAACTGCATGTTCACTGTGGTATAGTGTATGGTGATGTGGGTTAGAGATAATTTGGGAATAAATCACTAAAAAAAAATGTATGGAAAGTATAGTGGATGTCAATTTTCAAATATTATGCAACAATTAGAAACCAAAAAATCTAAGTACAGAAAATCCATGGGTCTTTAAAACATGTTTTGTGGGGGAAAAAAGTAACAAAATGCAAAATACAATAAGACAAAGTAAATATTCATATTTTTAATTATTATTACACACTTTAATGTGATACACTAACATTTCCAGACATATTTCGAGCCCAGTAGAGTGAGTATCCACCAGAATCATAGTAGGAATATAGAACAAATAAGTGCATAAACATATATAGATAAAATGAGACAGGGTCCTAGCATAAAAAGAAAAATATGACTATGATATGTACATATGATTAACTCAAATATCTGTACCTAAATTCAATAGAAACCCAACCAAACGATAAAGCAAACAGACAAAAGAAACAGAAAACACCTATATTTCTTGTATCTGGGGATTAAGAATATAATAATAAAAAAGAGACAGTCCCATTGTGGGTTTAATCTTCAGTAAATAAGTAAAACAATAAACAGGATAAGTGCTATGAAAAGATTTAAAGTGTAATGTATGTAATAGAGAATAATGCACAAGGGCTACTGTGGGAAGGGATCCTTGGGAAAACTTCCCTGTGGAGATGATATTTAAGGTGAGAGCTAAATGATTAGAATTCATTATCTTTGCAAAGCTGAGCAAAGGCTATGTATTCCAGGCAGAGTGCAGATGCTTTGACTTGGCATGAAAGGGATAACAAAGATCAGCGTGGCTTCAGCATCATGAGTGAGTGGAGAGTGATAAAACGGGGGCCAGATCAAGTAGGATTATGATAGTTTTAGGAAGCAGACCTGGATTACAGCTTTAGAATAAAACGAAAAGAAAAAAAAGACAAAAATTTTTGTTTTACAGAAACAGTATCCTGACTTCTGTGTGGAGGAGGAATTAAGAGGGGAGTACAGAAGTGGAACGAGGCTGACCCATTAGGGTGCCACAACCATAGTATAATGTCAGGAATATATACTGGTAGCTCGGGCAATGGTGGAAGTAGTGGGGCTAGAAAGACCTAGAGTACTGGAGTATAAACATTTAGAAGTGAAAATAGCAGGACTGGTTGCTGGATGGCATAAACAGCATGAGGAGAGAAAAACCAGGGATGACGCCTGTGTGTTTTATTGGAGCAGCGAGATGGAGGGGGACAAGGCAGTACGAATAGGTAATAATATGGAAAGCTTGGTTTCCAAAAAATCTTTTCAGTATTCAATCACTTATCTTAAATGAGACCTTGAAACCTGTATGTAACGGAGAGTTAACTGTAATAAACAAACAAACAAACAAAAAAAAAAACCTGGAATTTCCTTTGTTAACCTGAATAGAGTCCTCAGTAAATTTACAATTGTTAAATATCAACCCCCCGCCCCCCCCCACCCCATCCACATCCGCCAGTTATAATACATAGTGTATGAGAACCCGAGCTGGAATGTTACAAGGAACATAACAAGGAACCCCAGCTGGAATGTTGCAGGGTTCTCACCAGCTCTGTCTTTTACTAGCTCTTGGATATTGGATAAGACACTTAACTTCTCTTTGGCTTTCCTTTCTCAACTGCCAATGGAGATAATACATAACCCATGCAGATTATACAAGCTAAGGCGTGAAAAGAACTTTGCACAAGTGCTTTATGCATAGAAATTCCTCATAATGTGCCTCTCAGAAACAAAGTATAAAATCAAATAGGGTAATTTTCTCTTTCCCAAACAGTATAATTTCCTGGGTGAAATTGGCCTCATGTGCATGTCTGTTCCAGAAAGCATGCTAAACTTTGATGACCATGTTTATTGAGCCAAAAATATTGAGCCAAATAATAAATGGTCCTCACACGATTTCGAGACTACCATCTAATAGGGGAAAAAGATGCTAGTCAAATAGCCATATAAATCAGCTTACAATTACGGTTGTGACAAATGTAAAAAGTACAGGGAGGCCATGTTGTGAGAGCTGAAAAAACGGCATTGGGGTCAATGTGCCAGGCTTAAGGAAAGACTTGGTGCTGTGCAAGCATGTGAAAGGAAGGCTGTAGCTAATGTGGGGGTGCAACAGTGTGGCCAAGGGGAAGCTTGCAACACAGGCAGGGTCAGAAAAACCAAAGGGCCTACATGAGGGGCTTCAATTTTATCCTGGAGCAAATGAGTGGGAATGGAATTACATGTTTTGATTTATAAAATTATAGCCTATATTCTAACTTATGCTTGTTGGGAGAAGTATTTAGTTTTCATAATGCTCATATATTAAATATATGAGTAAGGATGAAATGCCAATACTAAGACAACTGGTCCTAGAGAGCTGAAGAATGAGCCTATAGGATAGAACAATCTTCTGGAGGGGGCTAGGAAAGGATCAGACCTTGAGTGTATCTCAGGTCCCCTTTACCACAAGTCTAGTGACATGGATCATATGCTTGAATCCACATGGAATCCAGGGAAGCTCTGACATCCAGAGTAGTAAATGTATATACTTCAATTAGCATCAGAAGTGGTTGCCAATGCCCAGGCTGATAAGACTCTGCCCTTGGTTAGAATGAAATCTTTCTAAGAAACAGGGATGGCCTCTCTTGAATGGATCTCCACAAGGCATTATATATAGCCTTTGTCATTAGAAATTCATAGAAAGAACTACCATGAAAAATTATTAATTGAAACTGAGAACTGGTAATGACACCATTATGGAGTTTTTAAATGAAATGGTGTTAATGGTATATATTTAAAAGCACTTTTATGAGAATGCTTCTAGGAATGTTCCCTGTTTAAATTATGCTCTGATGCTTTTTCATGTTTTGATTGAATTTAGAGTTCATTAGTTTTAATATTGTGAAGATGACACTTTCAAAGTTTTTGTTAATTTTAAATGCATGGCTATACTTAATTGTAGAGTGCATGCATATAAACGAGCAACAGAAACTACTTTTGGAAACTAAGTAACATGATAGGAATAACCAGAAATCATAATTATGTATACTTCATATTTCATGGAGATAGAAAATATCATGCCTATTACAAATATGTTTGCAATTAATAAAGTGACCAATGATATTTGCATCTGACTCTTTGATTTTAGATCATAGCCCTAAGATAAACAAGAACATCAATGTATTCATCTCAAAACATGATTTTTGGAAAGGAAATAAACAAATAAACAATTGCTTCTGCTTTAGTTTTTATTCTTCATTTAATTTGAATATTTACATTGTTTATAATATAAGTGGAAACCCAGGATGTAATAGGTGTATGCCCTTATATCCTATTTTGTTAAAATGTCTGTATATTTCTCTAACTCCATTATCACTAAAATCAGTGTACCAATATTTTGAATAATATATATATATATATGACTATATATATTACTATTGCTATATATACTATAATAATACTCTATAGTATACTACTTAGTATACTATATACTATCTATATTCAATAGTATAGTAAATGATACAGTGTACTAAATACTCTATTGTTATAGTACTATAGTAGCTACCTTCTTACAGAACAAAATTACCATAAAATGTTATAAAAATTAAGTCTAGAAACAAATATGCATGCACGTGTGTGTGTGCTGTGTGTGCACGTATATGTGTAGAGGACATCTTCTATACAGTTACAAGAAGAGGCACATGCCCTAGGTTCTTGTATTTTTTTAATAATGAGAAAATATTCTGCAATCACACTAAAATAGTAGTATTATCCCAGATTGCCAGAATATTATATTACTTTTTTTTTCATTTTTTTGTAGCTCTTGTTTGAATAAAAATGCTACACAATTGATCTGACCTAAAGAAAGTTTTGAAATTGATGACTTCATTAGCAATATCCTCAAAGGTCCAAAAAGCATTGCTTAACAAAATCACCATTTTTTTGGATCTATATTCAGCCACTATAACTTGTCATCTGAGTCCCTGTGAAGGAATTTTCTTTTTTCTTTTTCTTTCTTTTCTTTCTTTCTTTCTTTCTTTCTTTCTTTCTTTCTTTCTTTCTTTCTCTTTCTTTCTTTCTTTTTCCTTTCTTTCTTCTTTCTTTCTTTCTTTCTTTCTTTCTTTCTTTCTTTCTTTCTTCTTTCTCTTTCTTTCTTTCTTTCTTCTTCTTTTTTTAAGATTGTATTTATTTATTCATGAGAGACACACAGAAAGAGGAAGAGACATTGTCAGAGGGAGAAGAAAGTTTCCTGCAGTGAGCCTGGTGAGGTACTCGATCCCAGGACCCCAGGATCATCACCTGAGCCAAAGGCTGACACTCAACCATGGAGCCACCCAGGCATCTCTCTCCTATCTTTAATTTCAGACATCACTGAAGGAAGTCTGGGAGGAAAAAAAAAGGCAAGAAGGTATAGTGAAAGCTTCTATCAATATGAGTTTTTCTTATAGCATTTGGGTGGTTCCGTAGGTCAAGCATCAAACTCTTAATTTCAGCTCAGGTCATGATCTTAGGGTTGTGGATTAGTGTGAAGTCTACTGGAGATTCTTTCTCTCTCCCTCTGTCCCTCTCTAATGCTCATGTGTGCTGTCTCTCTAAATAAATAAATATCTTTAAAAACATACATGAGTTTTTCTTAATAAGCAATGAGAAATTACCAATGGGAAGGGAATAAATAAGGATGCCACATAATCAGAGTTTCATTTTTAAAAGAAAAATTACTTTGTTATGTGAAGGACATATTAAAGTGATCTGAGACTGGAAGTAGGGAGATATATCATAACTGGATTTGTGGATATTCACTTGATTGAGAACTGTAGACTGGAACCATGGGAAAATGAAGGCCTCAAATGTTTAAACTGAGGAAGAAAAATCAAAAGAGGGGAAGAAGATGGAAAGATGGACTGAAAATCATTTTATAATGTGTAGAAGACTGGGTGACAGGGAAGCATGGAAACTACTGGAAAGGGAAGAAAGGAAGTGAATGTTTATTGCATTTATTAATGATTTTTTATGTGCTAGGTACTTAATATGTGTTATTTCTTACAATCTTCACATCTCTCTTGTTATCTTCTGATAGATGGTATAAAACCTTTTCTTTATTCTATAGAAATAAAGAAAACACTTCACAGTTATGGGTGGGTAGATCCTATGCAACCCCAAACTAATTTCTTTATTAATATTCTGAGATCCCGTCTCTCAATGAAGTCAGCTAAATGTACTAAGGAGCAATGAGGCAATGAAGAAGTTACTGCATAAGTTAAGAACCAAAGCATTAAGTTATTGAAATCTCACTTTGAAACTCAAACAAGAAATATGGAGATGCAGGTGTGAATCAGAAAACAATTCGGTAGCCCATCCCAGAGAAGAAAATTGGAGTAAAACCCAGAGAGCTGATATGTTGGCCAGTTTTCATGCTTTGTGTTGAGCCTGAGTGTAAGTGGTATAAGCAAGAGAACTGTAATGGCACCCTGTTAAGCTTAGGGATCGATGCGAAGGGAGTCAGCAAGCCACCTGCACACTTGCAGAAATCTGGCAGTGTGTAACCAGCAGCAGAGAGAAAGATGTGCCTCCGAAGGATTGCAGAACATCCAATTCCTTCCTTGGGTCCAGTGGTCAAGGGAAGGACAAAAAGATCTGAATGACTTGTATATAAAAAAGAGGAAGACACAGGGGGCTGCGTAGATTTGTCAACCAGAACCTAAGTCAGAATCACGTACATTTCAAAGGAAATAAACAGGGGCAAGTAAACAATTTGGAGTTCCACCAAAAGGCCATTCATATCTGAATGAGGCATAGGAAACCCATGTTAGGTTTAGAATCAATCCAAAAGTTAAAGAGACAAAGAATCCTAAGAAGATTTTATAACTTAATGCAATGAAAATACACACAAGAGTTGACTGTTAGAAAGAATATACCTTAGTATGCTTAGATTAAATTTCTGCATTAGATATAATGCTACATGGCTTGCTGTCAAAAGATTGCATCATATGGAACAAAAAGACACCTTTTTTTCACGTCGGAAAATGTGACTCAAAATCATGCTATGTCTTATTTTGTTTATATTTGAAATATAAGGAAAATCATAGCAAATCTTCTGATGGTAAAAGTATTATCAGGAAAGATGAGTAGGGTGGCTTGAGGGAAATGGTAAACATTTTGAGTCACTGGACACAGTGAGAGTGCTAATGGACTGCTGAGTGATACTTAGAGTCCGCTAATCTAGGCTGCAACAATATAGCATATGAAATAAGTTCACACAATTAAGGTTTTCTCCAGGCAATGTGTAATGTTATCTATCTCTTTTTTATACTTAATAGTGTATCTATATAATAAATGTGTACTTAATGTTCATTATGTTAAACAAAAGGACTTCATAATCAGCAAAACAATTCTTGTCTCTGAGGGGCTCCCTATCTGTTGTAAAAGACAGACTCATAGTAAATAAATATGATAAAAATGTGGTAAGTCCTAATTGATGGAGCACAATAAATTGATGGAGCAATTCCTAACTTGTTGGAGAGAAAGGTGGTTAAGAAAACTTTTCAAGAAAGGAGGTAATATTTTAACAGAGTTTTGAAAAATATGTAGAAATTTACCAAGCAAATAGGGAAAAGAAATAGGGTAAAGCATAGGAAAAGAACATTTAAGTTGGCCTAACTTGAGTATTTTTTATTTTGTTCTTTGTGGCCATAAGTATTTCTCTACTTAAACTTTATTTCATTCAAATATTGTTGTATTTATATTGCCCTGTAGAGAGATTTTCACTAATATTCAAAACCATATTGAATTGTACTTTTTTTGATTTGTACTTTAAAATGTACTTGTATTAATCTAAAATCAAAATTCTTCTATAGATAAAAAGGTACAAAATCTACCCTTATATGTGATACTATCATCAATATTATATGCCAATTTTTGGCATTGGGGTCATCTGCCATGAAAAAGTAATTTTTCTGTTTTCTTAATCACGTTATAGAAAAATGTTCCAGACACAGGACTATATTTGTGTATATTATTAACTAGTATTAACCACTGATCCCACTGCAGAGGTAAGAGTTAATTCTAGATTAAATAATGGGTTAATTTTATTTACTAAAACCAGAAATTTTAGGGCCAGATATAACCTAGTTTTGATATTTTCTCAACATCATAACAAACCTTTTACAAAATAAAATGCTGAAATTAAAGCTGAAGGATGTGTTTTCAAACTTGGTGAGATGAAGTGAACCGTATTTCAAAACAACACTTAAGCGTTGAGTTAGTCACACAATTCAGGGATAACAAAATTAGCATTCCAGGATTCATTTGCCAGAAAGTACTGGTTGCCTCTTTACCCACATACTGTAAAGCTATTCATACCAACAGCTTAAGACACTTAAGTCTGCCAACTTTCCCAGGTGCCTCCAGCAGAGAATGCCCCTACAGTCTGCCACTCCTCTCTTGCAGAAGAAAAATCTCTATTCACAAGAGAGAAAAACTTACAAACAGAGAAGCTATTTTTCAAAATCTTTGAAGCCAATTCAATTTGGAACTTGAGCAGTTGTACCTCCTCTTAACAACAGGTGCAGAATGATACACTGGCTCTCTTATAAATATTCTTGAAAGGCTCTCTTCGCTTTAGCATTTTAATTCTCTGTCTCTTTAAATGAGGCCTGCTTTTCATAAGTCTTTTAATTTAAATGCATCAACTCTTCATACTGTACCTAATTTATTTTACTAATAAAAAATATATCAAATGCCAATGGGTTTGTGTCTCTTGTGAAAATTTTGCCATTAAGACATTAACATATTTTTATAGATTTGATTATTCTCACATTAAAAAATCCCATTTCTTTGTCTATACTAAATTGCTATACCTCTTGGCTATTTTCCAGTAATGGAGATGATTTTTATATCTGGCATTTCAATCCACACTCTCTTGATTGAGACTCTAGTATTTGGAGATGTTTATAAGCAATGTGGAGAAAATTGCACCAGATGAGGGCTATTCTGGGCTTTTCACTGCCATTTACTTAGAGTATACTCCTTTGAATGTCATTTAATATTTTAATCTTCATTTTTCTTATCAGTAAAATGGTATAATAAAGCCTTCTTTGTCCATCTCAACAAGTTAATGGGAAGATCAGATGTGATATCAGTTGTGAAAAATATGTATTTAAGTAAAAAAAGTAAGAAATGAATATAGAAAAGGTAAATTGAATATAAAATATAAATTCTTTTCTGAGAAAAAAATTGAAAAAAATATTCTCAATCTTTTGATTGGCAAGGATTGCTGATGACTCAAAAGTGTTAATGACAACAGTAAATAATTGATAAGTGAGATTTCAAAAAAATATTTTTAATCTATTCTTTGAAGGCCATGACTAAGAAAATGAATTGGTAACACATGTGTGAGGTGATTATATTTGTAATTCATCTATCTGAAAAAATCTTGGTATCAGAATATACAAAGTACTAATACAATTCAATAAGAAAAATACAGCTCAATAAAAATGAACAAAATATTTGAATAGTCATGTCACAGAACATGATATATGAATAGCTAATAAGCATCTGAAGTGATACTTAACACCATTAGTGTTGGGGAAAGCAAAGTTCAGTAACACTTCAGTCAGGAAAGAGAAAAGTGAGATTTTTTTTTGAAGTTTTATTTGTTTATTTGAGGGAGAGAGAGAGAACTTGCAGTGGGGAAGAGAGAGAAGAAGAGGTAGAGAGAGAATCCTCAAGCTGACTTACTGCTGAGCATGGAGCCTAAGGTAGGGCTCAATCCCAGGACCCCAACATCATGACCTGAGCTGAAACCAAGGGTCAGACACCATCCCACTGAGCCACACAGGCACTCCAGAAAAGTGAGAATTAAGATGCAGCTCAAACTAAAAACAGAACTAATATTAAAAAAAAGAGAACTGATATTTTAATTTTTATGAATTGCTTTCAAAAAGAAATGATGAAATTTATACTACTGTTTTTCTTAGATTCTATTTTAACATTTATCTGTTGGTTTTTGTTTTCACAGACTTTATCTCACAAATACAGTGAACTTGGATGTTAATTTGAATGAGTTTTTGTTTTTTGTATTAGTAGCGTTTAACAGTTTAATAGTTTTTGAGAGCATAGTTTCTTAAAAATACTTTTATGTTTAGGAAAATACAACTTCCAAACGGAAATTTTAAAATATGGAATCAAAATACTATTGAGACTATTACATCTATCAAAATGCTCACTTTTTGTCTCAGAAATAAACTTTATTAGAAAAAAATAAAAGAAGAAGAAAAAATGACCTTGGGACCCAAGAAAAAGGAAAGACTAGAAGTACATGTGAATGCCTGTTATCATAAAAGTCTTCCTCAAATCCTGGAAATAATTTTCTTTTTCTTTTTCTTTTTGAGACTTTAGAATTTTGGCTTGAAGATCTATGTTTTCTAAGCAAGAAAATATACAGGAAGAGAGACTAGATACCCATTTCCTTGCTTAAAATAAAGGCAAGTTGCAAGAAGCTTTCAATAAACAATAAAAACATTTTCAAATCTGTAAAGATTTCATGGAATAATGTTTTATCATGGTATGGAGGAAGTGAAAGACTAGAAGCCTATGGATTATAACAGCTGGTTATATTTATAAAAGTTTTCAGCTCCTGGAGCACAGCCAAACTCAGTCCCATATCAGACTAAGATTGCCAAGTGAAATGAGATTGTCACCCCTCCAGGCCATGCGTCCACTCAGTGCAATGTAATTAAACCACAACAGATAATAAAACAGAGGGAAAGACAGAACCAGACTGAGACAATGAGATGCTTCCCAACACTTGAAAAAAAGAAAAACTGGCTTACCAATGGCATACTTAGTCTTTCAGCTGCCACCCATGTGATGGGCCCCTAAACCACCTAATTTTGAAAGGCAACGGGTTTGCTTGACAATTCTACAGGACTAGAGCAAATGATAAGCAGCTGTTAATGGTTGCACAAGCACTCATTTCAGTTATACTCCAGGGTTCAATGCAGAGGGAACAGGCCAAGAGTACCCACCTCCCAGTCTTTCCCTGGAAGAAGTCTGTGTTTTACAGCTGCAGCCTCACTGCCCAACTTCTAAATTGTGTTCATCTAAGTGCTTGCTGATTGCTATCCTCCCAAAATGGAGGATGGTGATGGAAACAAGGTTCAATATATACAAATCAATCCACTTGATTCATCATATTAACAAAAACGAAGGCTAAAAATCATGTGATCATCCTAGCTGATTAAAAAAAGAAGCATTAGAGAAAATTCAACATCCTTTCAAGATAAAAATACTCAACACATTGAGTATAGGAAGGAATGTACTTCAACATAATAAAGATCCTCTATGACAAATCCATAGCTAGTACCACACTCAACTCTGCAAAGCTAAAAGCTTTTCCTCTGAGGTCAAGAACAGAACAAGAACCTCCACTCTCACCATTTTTATTCAACACAGTACTGGAAGTCTTAACCAGATCAATTAGTTGATAAAAACAAATAAAAAGCATCCAAATTCAAAAGGAAGAAGTAATATTATCTTTGTTTTCAAATGACACAATATCATATCTGGAAAAATCTGAAGATTTCACCCCCCAAAAATTGTTAAAATGAATAAAGTACAGCTGCAGAATGCAAAATCAAGATAAAATACCAGTTATATACTTATATACTAACAATGAACTGTTAAAGATATTAAGAACACACACAAATACATATACACATCCTCCAATCCTTAAAACGTTCTAACTTCCATTCATTTATCTCCAGAGCACTCATCATCTTCTAAAACAATATAATTTCCCTGTTTATTTTCTTTCTCACTTCACTAAAACATTAATTCTAAAGTTACAGGACATATGTATATATAATGTATATAGTATTTACATGGTATTTATATATATATAGTGTTAATATATATATATACAGTATTTATAATTATATATGTAATATTTATATACATTATATGTTATGTATTATAATATATACAAATATAAAAATGTTTTTTAAAATTTATTTTAGAGGCTGTATACCTCCTGTGCCTATAAATGGCATTAAATATTTATTCACTGAATGAAAAAATAAATGATTACAGGTCTAAGTAACATCAATTTTTAATTTTTTCTTCTTTAATATTTAAGGCATTTGCAACTCTAAATTTTACTTTGAGTCCAGAATTGTTATGTTCTAATAGATATTGCTATGAAGTCTTCTTTCTTTTATTACTGTCTTCAGAGTTGGATTTTTTTTTCCTCCAAGGATTATCAGGGGTATATTTCTTAATTTTCAGTCAGGTAAGAATGTCATTTAAAACATTGCATTACAAAAATTTCACTTAAAATATTTAACCCTGTTAGATTATGAAAAAAAAAAAAAGACCTCATAAGTCTCTTCAAACAAATTTTAAGATCAGGAAATTAATTTAACATTACAGTAGGTTATGTTTGTGTGTTCTGTCCTTACTAGGTCCACTTGGTTGACATAATGATTAACCAAATTGATATATAACTTGAATCTAATTTTGGACTTTGTAGACAGTCCATTACTGTAGAATCTCAAAATTACCATCACTAACATTATCAAAGAGATATTTTAATATTTAATAAATGCTGGGACTTTACATATATAAGCCAGTTTAATTATCATACTTCTATAAGGTAGATACTGTTATTACTCACACATTATAATCAGGAAACTGAAAGAGAGAGAATTAATTTCCAGTTGCTACTCAGCAGTGTAGACAGCAAACCTCTAAAACACCATCCTACATTTTTTAGAATAGATTTTAACATTGCCTGATGTTGGGGTATTCTCATTATTTCCCTTTAAAATATTATTTACTATTTTTTCTAACATTTTTTCAGATAGATTTTGACTGATGGCACATTAAATTACATAATATTAATTTGAGGAAAATAATATCTTTATAAGGTTTCTTTCATTCGGAAATATGAACATGTTCTTCATTTATTAAAAATTTCCCTTAATATCCTAAAGTTTTGTTTTAGTTTATTTCCTTAGTTATATCATGTATTTTGACATTTTTGTGAAGTTCAATACATCACTTTTTGAATGTGAATCTCACGTGTTTTTGTTCATTTATCTGTAGATTATTGTCTATTTATTTTGTAACTAACAACTTCACTCAATTTTTTATGTACATTGTTTAGATTTGATTTTGTTTTGTTTTTAAAAATATTTTTATTTATTTATTTTACAGAGAGAGAGAGAGCACAAGCAGAGAGAGTGGCAGGCAGGGGAAAACAGGCTGCCCACTGAGCAGGGAGCCAGACATGGGGTTTGATCCCAGGACTGAGATCATGACCTGAGCCAAAGGCAAATGCTTAACTGACTGAGCTACCTAGGTGCCCCTGGTTTTGTTTTCTATTCCAGCTGAATCTCTGGGGACTTATAGATGAATAAGAGTGTCATCTACAACTAATAATCATATCTTCTTTTAAATATTAATATGTCTATATTTGCTAATCCCATATTCAAGTTTTATTTTACTAGCGAAGTTCCTAAGCAAGAGTAAATAATAAAAACAATAACAGACACTGTTTTCTTGGTCCTGGATCTAGTAATATAATACTAGTATTTCAGGAAAAAGCTCATATACCTTCTTGAATTGATTATTCTATTAATCTCTTGATTCAATAAATCCTAGTTTCAGAAGGAATAGTTGTAGAATATAATATGTCTGAGGCACTGCATATGTAAGAATGTCCTTTCGTCTTCCTCTTTTTTAAAATTTTATTAAATTTTTTAATTTTTTTATTTTTTTTGTCTTCCTCTTGATGTGGGGAAACAAAGGCAAAAGAAATGTAACTTAAATTAAAATCTCCTACCAGGGATCAAGTCCCACGTCAGGCTCCCTGCATGGAGCCTGCTTCTCCCTCTGCCTGTGTCTCTGCCTCTCTGTGTCTCTAATAAATAAATAAAATCTTAAAAAAAAATTAAAATCTCCTTACTGCTGGCAGCCCACTGATAGATTCCTGAAACATGCAGAGTATGACCTTCCTCCAAGAACTCGTGACTGCCTTCGTACCTTTATGTTGAAAAGTAACTTTATCTTGGCAGCAGCTGGCCCCTCGAGGTCCTGAAAACCTTGCTTCCATATTCATTCCTTGGAGACTTGCACTATCCCTAACCTTCACTAATTAAAAAAGTATATAGCCACTCCTCACAATCCTAGTATAGCTCCTTCCACCTAGGAGTCCTGTCCCATGAAAAAGGGAAGGGGGTCAAGTATAGGCAGGAGAGAGAGATAGGAGACCCCTGACTCCTGTGCCTGGGCTCTGAAACTCTTCCTGGCAGGTGGAGATGCTGAAATAGAGCACAAGAAGAAATAAAGGAACAAAGGAAGATGGCACAAGAATCTCAAGGCAACAAGCTACCCAGTCAGTTCTCAATAAAAAAACTGCCAATTAAAGCCTTCTGTGGCAACCCATTCAGGACTTCTCACACTCTAGAGAGCTTTATTCTTTCCTTTCTGCTGTATTATTCACTTAATAAACTTTCACTTCACCCTTTTGCATCCCCCTGATTCATTCTTTGACTCCATGAGACAAGAACCCTGCAATCGTGCAACACTCTTACTTAGGAAATTACTTGACTCAGCATAAAATCATGGAGTCACTGTTTTTCCTCACATAACACCATTGAGTGACCTCACATACTCCAGTACTTAGTGCTATATATTAAAAAAAAAAATTCGTTTGCATGTTCACTTGGTTATACGCAACCTAGGAGTCAACTCCTTTCTTTGGGTTACAGATTGAACTGCTGTGTTTGGCTTTCATGTAGCTACTTGCTACCCTGCCAAGCTGCTCTGTTTCTCCAGTACTCCCTAGGGGAAGAAAGATACCAACGCAAACCATCAGCCTGGAATCCAGGATGAGCCACTAGTTGTGTCTGCTTTAATCACTCCTGTCCAGAGAAGAAGTAGCCTGCATCGATGACAGACAAATGCCATAGTTGTTGAACGACCTCCGAGTCAGGCATGAGATGAAGGTGCTGGAATGCACACTTTTTGTATTTTCTTTTGTGTTCATGCACACAATAACTTGGCTTTAAAAATGTGCCAAATCTTTAAAATCCATGGTGAACTAGAGAAAACTGAAATGGGGTAGCTGAAAATGATGCACGTTAACTCAGAAACCACTTCACGATACAAACCATCCTTATACATTTTGCTTGGTACTCTCTGACTTTTTTCATTCATATGGACTCAAGTTTTAAAAGAAAAGCTCTCTCTCTCTGTGTCTCTCATTCTTACTGATTCTTCTCAATCAGATATTGGTTTTTCTCCTTTTTGTATCTACTATATGTACTCCATGCCCTTCATGCGTTTTTCATTTTTTAAAATCAATTACATCTTTCCTTTCTTCATTGATAGTACTGGATTAGTTTCTCAATCTTTTATTCTAATAAACCAATTCTGTTTCCTCTAGTAGTCCACTATTTTTATTTTATTTATATGTAAAGAGAATTTTTTTTATTTTCTTAAAACTTTCTTGTTTTCTGATTATTCCATTTCATGACTTCATGCTTTTACATGAATTCAATATTCTCCAAAATACCTTAGCATGGAGGGGTTAGCAGGAGATGGGAACTCCATTGCTAACATAGCATGAGGCGGGGGTTGCTTAGCAGGAGATGGGAGCCCCACTACTTACAACACTGCAAACCTGGGAAGCACTGTGGCCTAGTGACTAAGAAACCAAGCTCTACAGCCAGACTGCATGCGTTGGATCCTAGCTCTGCCACCACTAGTTGAGTAATCTTCAGCAATTTTAGATTACATAGACTTAAATTTCCTTGATTGTGATCTTAGGGTAACATTGTATTAAATGAGCAACAACAGGTAATGCACTTGGAAGAGTTTGACAATAGTCTGTACTTAATACCTGTTAGTTAATAACTAGCTAATTATGATGGCTCTCATTAGCAAGTCAACCTCAGAACTGTCACCCTTTATCATAAAGTGTCCGTGGCTCTGTATTAAAGAGTATTGGTGGCCTCCTGTGAGTGTCTTCTCTGTCTGCTTCTTAGGGTGCTATTTCACTTGGACATGGTAATTTGCAAACTGATCAGCTTTGCCCTCATTCCTGTTTGTTTCCTGTAGTATATCCCGGAAATCTCTCCACATTCCTGCATATGAATTGTAAGATTCCGTAATTCAGATTGTGATTTTGTTCATTGTCAATGGTAATTTGGATGAGGTTATGAAACAAAAATCATGCATTTGATCATAATCTTGTATTATCTTTTTGTTTTTAATTGAAGATGTGTGTGTGGGTGTGGGTGTGTGTGTGGGGGGGTGTTTGTGTGCGCACATGCACGTGTGTGTGTTTAAGGCAATGTTAGGGATGATATGAGTATATATATATGTATGTGTGTGTGTGTATATATATATATTAGCAGACTTTCATTATATTCTTACTACATTGTGTTTAGATTTGTTTCTAGCTCACTTTCCCTGCTTGCATGAAGTAATCTTACTTCAGCTCAATACAAGGTACTACCTCAGACTTGATCTTTTTTGTTTCCTGAGAAGCCTACATGAAATCTTCCTGCTGGGTTTAATAGAACAAAGAACAACCACAACAAAATGACCTTCCTTTTCTCCTGTATTGTTTTGTCACATCAATGTTCTTTTGTGTTGTTCTATTTGTTGCTGTGTGAAGTGCATCTGGGTTGTGAGATAGGGGATTTTGATTGCAATTGGCATTGATTTTTGAAATTTATTCACTTTATAACTTGTAGTGGCTGCCTCAAATGAAGTGCTTCAAAGTTTTTTTGTTTTGTTTTTTCATTTTTTTTTTTTTCGGTGCTAGGGATTTAAGCTGGTTTATATCTTGGTAATATTTAGCTTTATTGATTAATAACACCATTTGCTTTTAGAAAATAGTATCCCACTTTATGCTCAAAGAAAAGCACTCTGCGTTTCAGTCATACACTATTTTAATAACTTGGTATATATGTGCATACTTGAGTGTTTGTGTGTGTGTATGCCTACACATGTACATACATATGCATGCAAGGAATACGTGTAATGAAATAATAATGAAAGGATGTGAAGAAGGATATTTTTGTATTTAACATGAAGATTAGAAAACATAAATGAAGATTAAAGATTGCACACTGTCTCTACATGGTGCTACCAAATTAAGCATTAGATAAAATTTATAGTAAAAATGGTCTAAATGAGATTTTCCTTTGCCAAATTGAGCAAGTTTGATTGGAAAAAGACAATATTTGTAAGATGTACTTGATCTTTAGTCTTTAGTAAATAGTTTAGTATTTAGTTTAGTCTAATAAGCATCAAATTATTTTCTATGAGGTCCCTCATGTAAAGTAGAAAATAGGGATCCCTGGGTGGCGCAGTGGTTTGGCACCTGCCTTTGGCCCAGGGCATGATCCTGGAGACCCGGGATCGAGTCCCACGTCGGGCTCCCGGTGCATGGAGCCTGCTTCTCCCTCTGCCTGTGTCTCTGTCTCTCTCTCTCTCTGTGACTATCATACATAAATAAATTTAAAAAAAAATAAAGTAGAAAATAGTGTAAGACAAATACTATCTTACCTACATATTTACAAGGGACAGTTTTAACATAACCAATTCTGTCTACACACATTGAAGCTTCTAATGTCATTTGTATGAAAACTGACATAAGACTTTCATGTAATATGAAAAAAAGCCGCTTTGAGTTATTCCTCTTTTATGTATATGCTGTATTATTCTTTATAAAAAAAAAGAGATTTGAAAATTCTATGCTACTCTAAGTTAGATCACCCATACATCACGGTGTTTACCTCTGGTTCTAACATTTTAAAGGCGTAATATTCAGGGAGAAAGGCTCATGGATAACATAATAATTCTGATTTATAAGACAGGTTTCTGCTTTGAGATAATAAAACCACCACACTGTCCCAAAGGTGGATGATGTTCAGCTTCCTATTTATTTTGGTAAGTAAACATGTAAGTATCCATTTTTCCATAATAAGTAAAATTGCTTAGAAGTGACTCAAATAGAAATGAGACTGATTTTCAGCCCTGATTTAAATATATTTAAAAACTGAAAGTACATCCATTCTAAGTTTGATTGTCAATAACATTATAAGATTTATAAAAATATTAGTGTCTTGGGATCTGTATTCTCAGTTTGTGGCTCATGTACAAACCACTGACGGTTAATATGATATCAACAAATAATCAGTTTATTCTCTCATTTTCCATTACATTTTTTTCTCTGAGATATAATTTATATAACAATTCACAACCACAGAAAGGTTGCATTTAATGGCACTCTCCACTTCATGCAAAATATTGGGATGAAAATCTCAGAGCTCTTTTTCTTTTAAAAAAGAAATGTGACAAAAGTGTTTTAGTAAATGAATTAGCATTTAACTTGTAGGGCCATTTCAAATTATACCTGTATAGAGTTGACATAGTATAACTTCTAAGTCTTTCTGAGAAAGTATTTAAAATGATTATTTGCCAGAAACTGGCACCTGGTACCCAGAATACATCTGAGAAGTTGAGAAAACAAAATTGTAAAATCATTTTAAGTTCATGGTAATTGTCAAATATTTAATGGTGATTGAAGTAAGTAAATAGCAACTGAAGGCAACTCTAGAATCTGTAAGAATTGGATTAAAAATGATGGTACAGTCTTTTCCAATTATATACTTTGAGGCTTTAGCAAGTATTTTAGGAGGTAAAAAATTTTTGTTCTGAAAAATCTTTGTTTAAACAAATCTATTTTGGGGCTTCTGCATGGCTCAGTTGGTCGAATGTCCAACCCTTGTTTATGGCTCAGGTCAGGATCTCATAGTCCTGCAATCAAGCCCCTCCATGAGCTCCATGTTCAGCAGGGAGTCAGCTCATCTCTCCCTCCTCCCCTGCTCCTCCCCACGCTCTTTCTTTCCCTCTCAAATAAATAAATAAATAATATCTTTAAAAAAAGATCTATTTTAATTGTAGGACATTTTAGAGTATTTAACAGGCATATAGACATTGTAGATTTCCAAGTAGAATTTAAAATGATTACAGTCTCCAAATTTGCATAGCAGTGGCTTCTTTTAAAAAAAAGTGTTTATGTATTTATTTAAGAAAACAAACAATAATGTCTCAAAAGATGCAAGCTTTTTGGTGAAACCCATGAAGGACTATCACCAACTCCTTAGTGAAGAGAAAATGAGGACTGATAGAAAAGCTCTTCAACCCCTCTGTGTGGCATTAACCTGTGATTGGTGTTGAATAAGAAACTGATTCTGTTTGAACAAAGTGGTACTACTGCAAGTGGTGCTAGCAAAGGGGCTTCCTCATCTTGGATATTACAGATCTTACGACTTTATTTCCAAGATTTTCCTGATAGGACTCTTTCTTTCTTTCTTTTTCTTCTTTTTTTTTTTTTTTGGACTCTTTCTTTCAAACAAGTTAGTGTTAAGTGTTAAAAGTTCTCTCTCAATATAGCTGTCTACATCGTTACTGTTCAAAAATCTGATTATTTTAGCCAGCAATTCCACTGAGCTTCCAGGGGGAAAAATGTGTTTGGGAATGACATTCTTAATCTTTCTTAGAAAGTGTTGTAATGTCAAGAAAATAGAGTAGGAGGTACTGAAATGACATTTGCGAGGTGAACACCATGAAAAACAAAGAGGAATAAATCTTCTTTGGAATATATGTCATACTCAAGACGCTGTCCTTTGTTTCTTGGCTTCCTTTTCAGATGAGAGAATAAACTAACTTAAAGTCAACATGAGACAACAGCAGAAGATTTTTACCTAAAACGTAATGAACTGTCGACCTGTCATTTTGCACTATTCTCACACATGTACTAATGCACTCATTCACTTATGTCCACAGAATTTCCAAGAACCAAGACCCTTGTTATTTTTAATTTTGTTAATGTTTTCAAAAGCAGCTATGTAGAAAAACTGTCTCTTTGCCTGAATTTGGACCTCATTCCAAAAATTTGTGGGTTGTAGGCAGCATATTCTCAACAAAATGTCAAGGTGACAAGATCTTTGATTGTTCCACATAACCTTTTATACATGAAAGACAGAAAAAGAGCAAGCCCAGCACTGTCATCTCACAGATATTCATCTTAATAATTGTTTTAACTCTACTTAAAGTGGTTCACCTGGGGTACTGTTATGGCTAGCAAATGACTGATTTGAAAAGTACAAATAATCTTTATATCTAAATATAACTTTGTTTTAAAATAATTATTTTCAGCTAGCAATTGTCCATATCTAATGAATTGAAAGATCATGAAATGATTTCTGGGCTGAAGGTCAAAGTAGGGGTGTTAAAGTGAAAATATAAGTACATTTTAGAGCCATGAGATCTGAAGTTTAAGCTACATCAAGAATTAGTAAAAGGAAGTGGTTTGACTTGCAATGACGTGGGTGGAGCTGGAGTGTTTTGTGCTTAACAAAATAAGCTAGTCAGAGAAGACAAATACCATATGATTTCATTCATATGTGGAATTTAAGAAAACAGATGAACATAGAGGAAGAGGAAAAAAAAGATAAGGAGGCAAAACATAAGAGGCTGTAGAGAAAAGCTGAGGGTTGCTGGAGGGGAAGGGGGGATGGTGGGCTAAATGAGGGATGGGCATTAAGGAGGGCACTCCTTGTGATCAGCACTGGGTATTAAACGAAAGTGATGAATCACTAGATTCTACACCTGAAACTAGAATTATACTGTATGTTAACTAACTGGAATTTAAACAAAAACTTGAAACAATTTTAGGGAAAGGGAGTGGCATGAGAGAAAAGACAAATTTGCCAATTTTAAAATTTGTGTAGAAGTGGCCCTCTACTACCAAGAAGGTGGAGCTTCCTCTTTCTCTTTTTCCCCACTTTTACTTCCCTCCTTAAAAACTAATACCCTTGGATTCCTTGAATCAGAATCCAGGCTACTTTGTGTTATTCTATACAAGTAACAATAAATGTGTTTCTTAGAGCATTTATATCATTATCTTTATGATGAATTTTATTTTGACTATGAAACACATGAAAGTACATTTTGAAGAAAAGTCATTAATATATTATAAACACCTACACCAAAGAAATAGTGTTTTCTGTTTGGGGAAAGTTAAATAATAATTATTTAAGCACTTTCCATGTGCTGAGTAATTTATAATTGTTATTTATATCTTTTACATTTCTCAGTCACACATTGAAGATATCCAAATATTGACTATTTAAATATACTACTTCATTATTACTTAGCATGCGCTTGTGAGTCATCATTTGGAGACTGCAACACACACAAACAATACAAAATTCTTTTGTAACAGAAATGTAAGGAAAATTAATATCCTGACTTTCCCCTACAGTTTTATATAAAATTGTTCACAGCAAAAGTCCCTTGTATTAATCATATAAATGCCATTTTTAATTAAATCGCAGATTCTGCAATATTGAAGGACTTGGAGGCCATTCAGTAAAGTCCTTTTATTATTAGAATGCAAGTTTGGCTGCAGTAGCATAAGCCAGAAAATATTGGCTCAGAAAAAATGCAATTTTATTCCTTTCTCAATACCAGTACAAACATAAACAATCCATGACTGATTTGGTAGCTTCAGAAAAATTGGATTTTACTATCCTTAACACGTTTCTTTATGTCATGATTTTTCATTCCAAGCCATCACATTTTAATTTTAGCCAGGGGAAGAAGAGAAGGTAGATAGCACATATTCCTCTTACTCTAAGGATCCAATTCAGAAGCTTCATGAATTCCTTCTACTTACATCTGTTTGACTAGAATTACCCATTCTAGGTTCAAGAAAACCCATGAGGTGTGGTATAGCAAGAGTTCTGCTAAAATCAGGGGTTGTGTTAGTAAGTAAAGAGAAGTAAAGGAAGAAATCAAATGATCTCTATCAAAGGCCCCACAATTTGTCTTCCAGGTCCTTAAGAGGAGTTGAAATTGATCTAGGGCAGCATTATAGGAGTCGTCCCCAGAGCTCTTGGTGTGGGTGAGTGGGCAGTGGGGAATTGGAGGCAAGATCCTATCAGCGGGTATACAAGGTGATAACATGTTCATAGATATGCTAAGACATTATTTTTCTTTTGCATTATGCTGACATTTGCATTGATGCCAAAAGCAGTGGTGGGTAAACTACCGCTGGAGACTTAGCACAAAGCAAAGACTTGGAACCAAACTGCTGTACTAGTAGGCATATATTATTTTCTGCCACATACTTGTAGAACAAAAAGAAAGTAAGTTTCAGTTAAAAATGTTCTTGGTGAAGCTGTAAAAAAGCTTATTGTGTCTCAATTTTCAGTACCAATCCACATGTCAGAACAAAATGGGAATATGAATAAAGCACTTGTGTTACACACTGAACTATAATGGTTGCCTCGAGGCAAAACACCTGTGCAATTGTTTCCATTGTAAGCTGAGGTAAGCACTTTTTTCATGGCAAATCATTTTTACTTGAAAGAATAATTGACAAACTAGTTTATTCAGACTTGGATACTTGGCAGATCTGTTATCAAAACTGAAAGAAACAAACCTATCACTTCTAGACATACCACTGTCCTATTTAATATCAATGTTAAAAGTACAGTTTTCAAGTGAAAATTAGAGATTTGGAAAAACTGTAACCACAACAATGAGATTAACAGCTCCCAATAAAAGTTTTCCTCATGAACCCAATGATGATAGTAAGGAATGATTTTTTTGTTGTTGTTATTTTATAATGCTACGTTGTCAACATTTGGAAGATCTTCAAAACTAAGTGCATCAATATTTTCCAAATGACTGGCACATGATTTCATATGCATGATTAAAGATCCATTTTAAGGTTCAAGACAGACAAAATAATTTAATGTAAGAGATGTCAAAATGTTAATCACATGGTTTTAGATTCTACATTACATATAACTTTTTAAAATCTATCACTTGCTGAATTTTTGGTGCAGTACAAAAAAGTAATATCCACAATTATTTGAAAAGGCCATTATAATACTTACTTCTCTAATAAATCTATGTGAGATTACAAAATTACAATTTGTAACTGATGCATACACAGTCATGAAAATTCAGCTATTTTCTCTTAAGCCAAATATTAAGCAATTCTGCAGAAATCTTTCATACTTAAATGTTATATATATTAATCTGCAGTGATCATACTTACTGTTCTTTCTAATTGTATTAGTAAATACATTTTAGGGATCCCTGGGTGGCGCAGCGGTTTAGTGCCTGCTTTTGGCCCAGGGCGCGATCCTGGAGACCCAGGATCGAATCCCACGTCGGGCTCCTGGTGCATGGAGCCTGCTTCTCCCCCTGCCTGTGTCTCTACCTCTCTCTCTCTCTCTGTCTCTCTCTCACTGTGCGACTATCAAAAATAAATAAAAATTAAAATAAAAAAATTAAAATAAATAAATACATTTTAAATTTTGTTTTAATTTTTGATAATTTCATTTTACTGTAGTAAGTACACACACACACACACACACACACATATATATATATGCATATATATGTCATACACAAAAGCTCTTTGTATTTTCTCATAATTTTTAAGACTGAATAAGAGTCCTGGGACCAAATAGTTTGACATCTGGTGGTCAAAGTCATTATAGAAGATTTCAGCTAGAGGATTTTCCACTAAGATAACAGAAAAGCTACACTGAAGGCATATAAAGCAGAAGAATGTTTTATGCACATGTCACCTGAATATCATACCATACTTGGAAGTAAGAATACTTTGTCTCTCAATTTTGCTTTTCAGGGCACCTGAGTGGCTTGGTGGTTGAACATCTGCCTTTGGCTCAGGTCCTGATTCTAGGGTCCTGGGATTGAGTCTCACATCAGGCTCGCTGCAGGGAGCCTGCCTCTTCCCCTGCTTATGTCTCTGCCTCTTCCTGTGCCTCTCATGAGTAAATAAATAAAATCTTAATTTTTTTTTTTTGTTTTTCTTCTGTTGGGGATAAAGGTGGAACGGTGATAGGATAAAACATGTAAATAAAAGTGAAAATTGCCCTTAGAAAATTATAAAGACTTTTAATTCTGATTCTCCTCCTATTTTAAGCATTGTTAACCTGGGAGGGGTGTGGTCCAAATCAGTACATTGGTATACTATGAATAATGTAATTGAAATAATGAATTTGGATAAAATGTGTTCTTACATCATTGTTACTTTCTTTCTCCAAAGGCCAATGCAAAGATGGCAAGGACATGGGGTGTTTCTCTTAACATACTAGCCATGGATTTTTATCTCAAGAAGTAGTGCATCACTAAATTTTCTATTTTTAATTTTTATAATGATATGGTTGATATCCCTACAGTCACAGTTTTGTAGTCCAAAATCAACTACAAACAATTGGCCAATTTAAGGATTTACATTACAGATCCATTCCTTATATATTACAGAATTTAATTTGAAACCAACCAGTTTTCTAAATTCTGTACCACCATTACCAATGCCTAGTTTAAAATCATAGTTTTCATTACATATTTGAAGTCATCAAGATAACACTTGAAAATATACATTTACAAAAACTTAGTTCAAATTAATTATTGAATATGATAACAAAATCCAAAAAAAAATCGTAACCAGAAAAAGTAAATTGTTATGAAATAGATTTTAAAATAAATATCATGCAAAACTACACAGAGAAAAGAATTACTTGATTAAATAACATTTTAAAACAGAATTTTGTTTGTCTACTATAAAGTAATTAAATCTTAATTTTTTAGTAAATGTAGGCTTTTGGGAATAGTACTCACACTGTTGTGCATATAGCACAGCTAAAAAGAAACTATGAATCAGGTTCTCAGCTGCAGAGTAGGAGGTGTGGGTAGAGTAGTGCCTGGCTGGAATTTAAGCTCAAATAGCCACAAGTATGGCAGAAAGTAAATGGGAGGAGTCTTGAGAACTCAACTCTATATCTTCCAGACAAGAGAGGATTTTCTTAACTCATCCAATACTATGACTTTTCAAGATTGAAATAAAGGTCATTAAAGTGACCTAGATGAAATACACTTCCACCCTAGCCCTTCCTTTTTTTAGTCAGGGTGTAGTACCTATAATCCTAGAATTATTCTTGTCCAAGCTGGCAGTAGTCTAAAAAATGCTTCTTATGTATAAATGTCTTTTCTAAGCATGTTTAATCTATTCTGTCTAGGAATAAATACTGTAACATCATATATAAAATTATTTTACCTAACCAAAGTTTGCCTCTCTTCATTATTAAATAAACATATTTTAATGAAAGATTACATTTTAAGAAAGATTACATATTTTAATATAAGGATTGTAATCTCTGCTTTTATTGAATGCATGAAAATTACTTATAAAAATTTCCTGTAATGACCTAAAATTATTTTTGTTTCTATAATTCTACTGTTCACAAATCAAGAAGTTACAGTTTATCTTCACATATTTCCATTTGGTTCCTGTGCCCAGTAAATGTGATTTTTCCTCAATGTTTAATGGCTATATTACCTTATTCTTTTGCTTTTAATGTTATATATTTATTACTGTATTTATTAGTTTTGTAGTGCACCATGAAGACTTGGAACAACTTCTGCTTTTCCGTTGTCCCCATCCCTGAGCCAATATTCTCTTAAAATGCCTTTCTCAACATTGTGCAACAATAGTGCATTGGAAGATACCATAACACATGAGCTTTGACAAAATTAACAATCAAAACAACCAAAATCAAATATATTTGTAGTACTAGCCTTTGAAGGTAATTCTTTATCTTGAATAAGCTTTATGGAAAGCAGAAGATATTTATTAATTACCACAGGCAAATCACATTTTTATACTTCATTTTTACTGCCTTCAGGACATATTCAAAATGGATCCAGGTTTTTATTTGCTTTTATTTTTTTTATTTGCTTTTATATCCACTAAAAATGTCCCCTATTATTTTAAGTGAAAGAAACCAATTTGAATTAGTTGATGGTATAAGAGAAAATTACTGGAAGGATAAATCAGATATCTCATATGTTTGAAAGTATGAAAAAATAAAAAAAGAAAAAAATCTGTTATATGTAATCCTCTAATGCATTAGAAAAGAAAGTTGGTCAAAGGTGCAGACACATCATTTTGTAGATTAGCAAGAAGTTGTAAATTGATTTTCTAAGAGCACCAAATCACTCTGCATAACAAAAATATAGACAGATTTCAGTAAAAAAGGGTTATATGGAAGAAATGAGGATCAATAAAGAGAGAGGATTAAAAGAAAAATATCTAGATATTCAGCAAAGGAGAAAGGGAAGTAGGGTGAAAAGAAAAGAAACTGAAGAGAAAACAAATGAGGTAAAAGATTTTTTTTACACATTATTTTTGCAGGTCAGTTATAAGTACCATTCTCATTTTCACTTGAAAATATTAAAATTTATGTTTTTCTTGCCTGTGTTACAGAGTTGTTAATACTTGGTGACACATAAGGGACAGAAAAATCATCTTTCAGCTAGAAATAAAAAAAGATGGATAACAAAGCTTCAGAGAGAGAAATGCACTGGATCTAGGGGTCAAGAAAAAATAAGGGTTTGAATGATCTTGAATTCTCTGTCCCAGACTGGGTCTACAGCCAGCTTCATTGTCATCTACCATAGACAGGATGTCTGCAAAAGAGATGGTTAGCTTCCCTTCTCACCCTCACATCTTAAGGTCTTACTGATAGGTAGAAACTGGCCCTTGACAGGTGTGGTCTGAATGCTGTGTTCCCTCAAAATTCACATGTTGGAATCTTAACCCCCCAAAGATGATGGTATTAGGAGGTGGGCCCTTTGAAGGTGCTCAGTTCATGAGGATGGAGCCTTTGTGAATGGAATTAGTATTCTTAAAATCAAAACTCCAAGGAGATCTCTCACCCCTCCCACCGTGTAAGGACGTAGTAAGAGGTCAGCAGTCTGCTACATGACACAGTTCTTAGATAAGAATAAGATAGTCCTAAACTTATTCTTCCCTGTGACATGAGAGAAGGGATTTTATCATCTCACCTTCCATTATTAATGAAAAAAGATAACTTTATAAAAATATTTTAATTAAATTTTAGTGGTTTGCTGCTGCCTGTATATACTGGCTCAGAAGAACCAATTTTGCATATCACAAGAATTGGAAAATGCTATAAATTAGGGTCTCCACCCAAGAAAGCTGGTTGTTAGACTTTTACCAACATACCTTAAATGTGATATTTCTAAGTTTCGTTGGCCATTCTGTGAATAAAATATAATAGCACAAAATAGTGTAGCTGAATTATTTTGTAGAAATTATGTATGAATATTTTAAAATAATTACTATAATTATTGTCCTTTAATGAAATGAATATGTCATTGTTACTTCCCTCAAAAGTTTTAGAATAGCAAAAAAGTTCACTACCTCAAAGAAGCCAGATTATCACAGGCCTCACAATTTACTCAAGTCAGAATGAGGATTTTAACTTCATATGAATTCATGAGAGCAACAGTGGTGACAATGTAAATTTGGTGAGATTACTCTGAGTAACCTGCTTTATCTCAAGGATGAGTTACACTATGTATTACAAGGAAAAACTTCAACCTATATGTCATTATAGAGAAAGTGTCAAGAAATCATCTTACTAGTCAGGGTTCATTTTGTCAATCTCATTTTGTTTGGTTTTGCTTATTTTTTTCACATTTTAGAGTAATAGACCAATACTAAGGGTAGGATGAAGTAAAAAAAAAAAAAAAAAGCTGAGAAAAAAATTCCATAAAGGCGAGACAAAAAAATAAAATCTCAAATGGAAGTGAGTCACAGGTATTGCTTATCTACTTCTTCTTTCAGGAAATTTTGAAAACATACCTCACATATATCCAACCTCTTTTTTTCACTATATCCTATAAAAAGATTAGAGTACATAGTTTGTTGTCATTTTTCCCTAATATCATTTTATTCTATTAAAATTGAAAAAAGCAAAACAAATAAATCTCACATTCCTTATAAAAAATAGAGATGGAAAACATTTCAAATTTAATAAAATTGTTTATGTAGCAAGCAGTCTGTGTGTGTGTCTGTGTGTGTGTGTGATGACTAATAACAAACATAAGAATTATGCTAAATTTAAAAAGAAAGTCAAGAAAACTTCTGGTGATCTTTGATTTATTTAGTTTAAAAATTTAGAATGCAAATATTTATTTCTATAATTTATTAAATTTAGTTCCATGTATTTTCCATTAAATTTAGTTCCAAATAATATATCTTTATTTTATTCTTTTCAATCTTTATCATGCTTATTTATTCTGTACACATCCAATTGAATTCTGTCATATTTTCATACTTTTCTTACAAATCTTGTACTTTTATGACATATTTATATGTTTAAATTTTATTTATTTTTACTAGAAATTAATGTAGCTCTCATGATATATTGGACCCCACTACCTGTTCATTTCCAGTTTTCATTTCTCCACTCACCCCTTAAATATATCTTTAGATTCTGTGCAAACACTTTCCTTTTTTTTTAAGGTTTATTTATATATTTGAGAGAAAGAGAGAAAGAGTGAATGAGAGGAGGGGCTGATAGAGAGGAAGAGAGAGAATCCCAAGCGAACTCTGGATTGAGCAAGGAGCCTAATGCAGGGCTCTCATTTGGATTACTATTTTGGAAAATGCAATTTATTATTTTTGAGACCTAACAGAAAATGTTTTCAAATTATCTCTAATAATATAAATTATAACATAATGCTATGTATATTATCACATCTGCATTCAGAAAATAAATAGAGCTCACTATCCAAACAATGTCCTTAGTTGTCTATATTACCATAAATGTCTTACCTTTGTCTTGGCAAACTGATGAGGGGTTGTTTATGACACCTCTTGCTAAGGCTAAAGAGCTTGTGTACAATTTTCTGCGCCTTCAGGAATAGCTGCTTCATGCTGTTCTCCAGTTGTTCATAGCGGCGCTGAAAATTAGAATCCATTGTCCACAAATGCATTATGGTAGATGTGTTGAGGAAATAATTCATGGGTAGCCTTTTCATAAAGAACTTGAATTCATCTGGAAAAATGTTAAAATTCAATACTTTAATAAACCAACTATTTTCCCTTTTTCCAAAATAAATTTAATGTTAATATTAAAAACAAATACCAATTATTATTTTATGTGCAACAAATTAAAAGCAAATCGGAATTTTTTTTTGATGTTTTAGAATTGTTTTCTTTTTTGTTCCCCTTAAAGGAGAACTTTCATGGTAGAAGATAATGAAAATAATTTGTACTAAAACAAGTATTTGGCCAGAAAGTTTAAGCTGAATTTAATTTTTCAATGTTCTCCTTTTGAGGGTTTTTGAATGAACTTTCTC
The DNA here is from genome assembly GCF_905146905.1 of Nyctereutes procyonoides. Classification (NCBI taxonomy): domain Eukaryota; kingdom Metazoa; phylum Chordata; class Mammalia; order Carnivora; family Canidae; genus Nyctereutes; species Nyctereutes procyonoides. The sequence continues at coordinate 15,643,803 of NW_026575117.1, forward strand.
CCACAAGTAGTAGTCATTAATTCAGCTTTCTTTTTTGGCATTAGTATTAAAAATCCTTTCCAAGTGTTTCATACGAAAGAAATAATTTCATTAACTCAGCATAGAAAATACATATAATTATTATTAAATGATTATATTAATGCTCAAAGAAAAAGAAAACTTTTAAAATAGAAGATTATAATATTCAACTATGCATTCTGGTTATTCCCTTTAACTAACCATATTCTAACTTGTAGAGACAAAGTAGTTTAAAACAAAGCTTATGCCAAAGAGAAAAATTTAAAAAGAATTTAAAGCTCTAATTCTGGCTTTTGTTTTTGTGCTGATCATTACCGTATCTAAAATTGTTTTCTTTTTAAATGTCTGATTAACCAACAGTAGAAACAAGACTTGATGCTATACTAAAATAAGCAATCACCTAAAGGTCTATTAATGATCTTAACACAAAAGAGAGTTGAGACAATTGCCAAAAGATGGAAACAAACCAACTATCCATCCATAAATGAATATATATCTTAATTATGGTGTACATGGATATATATGAATATTATTGACTCATAAATATATAATGAAGTTCTGACATATGTGGCAGCATGAATAAACTTTGAAAATATGTAAATGAAATAAGCCAGACTAAAACAAAAACACAAATATTGTATGATTCCACTTATATGAAATATCTAAAATAATCAAGTTCATTGGGATAGAAAATAGATTAGAATTTACCAAAGGGTGAGGGAAGACGAAATGGAACATTATTGGATTATAGCTACAGAATTTCTGTTTGTGGTGATGAAAACTTTTTCAAAAAAAGATAGCAGTGATGGTTGTACAACATCATTAATGTAATTAATGTCACTGAATTGTATAGATAAAATGGGAAATTTTATGTTGTATGATTTTATCACAGTAAAAACCAATAAAAAGAGATAGTATAGCCTTTCCTCCCATTTTCTTCTAAAGTAAATATTATGAACTAGGAGTAAAAACGAAACCCACAAAAAAAAAAAACCCTCTTTGTATCATTTTGCTATTTCTTTAAAATATCAGTGTTAAGAATATCATATTGCACCCATTTCACTGTAGTAGATGGCTGATTGTTCCTTCCCATAAATATGGGAACTCACCACAAGATGTTTTCAGTGGCTGAAGATGTAATATTTGGCAAGTGAGGCAAATGATATTTTAGTTACTATACTACCCATCAAAAAGTACATGGTATGCATTAAACCTCAGCCTCTCTGTGCCTTCATTTCCTCCTTTGAAAATGAAATAGAACATTGTGGATGATCGTAACCTTATTTCACTTTAAAATTCTGTGATGTTATAAGCATTTCTTTAAATTACCTTTTAGCTAGTTATCCAATTCAAAAACAGTTGTTTTTCTAATGTTCAGTTGCAGCTATTTTTATTTAACTGGATTTGGACAAGGTGTGTCAATAGCCATTCCTTGATGTGGGCAGTGTGTCTAATGCACTATTTTAAAACCTCCAAATTACCATTTCTTAAATGATGCCATTCACTTGGGAAAAGTGTATTACATTAACACACACACACATATATATTTAGAGCAATTAATTTATATTTATTTTATTAGTAGGGTTATTTTGATATTCCGACCCAAACTCTTTCATCAATGCTGACAAATAAAACTTTTTGGCAATTAATAGAAAATTATATTCTGAATATTGGAGTTGTCATTTCTTCTGGAGCAAATGAACACAGAGTCCTGGCGTCTTTTGGACATTTATGGTCTAGACATTTACTACAAGAAGAAAAAATAAAACAAAAGGAAAAATGATTTATGAAGGGAGATTTTGGAGAATGTATCCACTTGATATGCTTCAAATCATTTTTTTAAGTAAGCGGGGTATAAATAAGAGATGCATTTTAAAATTCCAATTTCACAGTACCCTACATTTCGTGTGGTCCCATATGTCTCTTTTGAGAAATTCCCTCTTTTGAATAAAGGAGTTGATGCATGGAAATTGGAAAGCATTTCTTGGATTATTCACAGAACAGATGCCACCTCTTTGAAAACTAATCATTCAATTCATTGTCATCTTTTACTTGAACACTTTTGATAAGACTTTATTGTTTCATGGCTTTGCATATTTTCATTGTTTGCTATAATACTCTTCTGAAAGTTTCTAAATTAGTAAATTTTATTCAAGATAAATAATATTTTAAAACAGGATGTATTTTGTATTACTAAAGTGTATGTAATAGCGTATGTCAGCTGAAAACTGTCACTATACTATTTCTAAGAAACATAGTTTTAAACATGGCACTTGAATAATCACTTCATTATGAAGTCAACACTGACAGTCACTCAAAACATTTATTGGACACCTGCTGTGCACAGAGCATACAGATGTTTTAGTCAGTCGATGAGAACGACTATGGATAAACCTTTCATCTTATTTTTTTCAATGGCAAATGACATGAGATAATTTCTGATATTAAAATAACAACCTCAGTTTTTGAAATTCATTCTACTTAGAAGTCAAGAGAATCTCCAGAAATATTCCCATGGATAGTTTTTCTTTTGTGCTCAGCAATTAGTAAAATCCATATTTATAGAATGTGAACATGAAATTTGAATGATACAGTAGACTTATTATAAATCCAAGGATTTATGTAACTACAAAGAAATAATACAATGATTAGGGGAGGCCAGATAACATTTTATCCTATGGTAGTTGCTAGAAGCCATACTGAAAATAAAACACGGGGATCCCTGGGTGGCGCAGCGGTTTGGCGCCTGCCTTTGGCCCAGGGCGCGATCCTGGAGACCCGGGATCGAATCCCACGTCGGGCTCCCGGTGCATGGAGCCTGCTTCTCCCTCTGCCTGTGTCTCTGCCTCTCTCTCTCTCTCTCTCTCTGTGTGACTATCATAAATAAATAAATAAAAAAAAAGAAACTTTCCTTTAAAAAAAAAAAGAAAAGAAAACACTATTGCTTTTCAAATGGCAAGTAAACAATAACTAGCCATATATTTGGGGGTGAATAAATTTGTAAAAGAAAACAAATTAATGTTGCATAAAAATAATCCAGAAAAAGTAAATTTAGTATCTAGATTCCTAGACAGATATTAATCTGGAAACATCAGTTAAGTATGTACCAACTAAGTACTTTTGCTCGGTATGGTTTGGAGGACAATAGAGAAAATAATACAACAACAATGATAATGGTAATAAACATCCTCTTGCTCACAGGAATATATAGTCAATCAGTCTTCTTAATAAAACTATTTCACATGAGGCAAAGAATAACACAGAGAGAAATGCATGATGTTAATTAATTCTATGGAGGCAAAGAGAATTAGGTTAAGTGACAACTTTCCAATAACTATAGAAGACTAGCAAGGCACCATGTTAACTTCCTATACTGTTACTACTTCTCCATTAAAAATGAAGTGTTTTTTAAAAAAAAAATAGTTGAACAAATTTTGTTCCTTTTTTCCCCTTTTCCCCTGTTAGTAACTCTAGTTAATACTTGATATTTAATTAGCCAATTCTGGAACTAATTCATTCTCCCCCTCACCCCATCTCTGTGTCTCTCTCATTAGCTCTTACTTTGACAAGAACTGTTTTAAGTGCTTTAAATGCTAATACAATCCCTCCAATAATCCTTCATGTAAATTTTATTGGCATCGCTATGTGTGTGGAATACAGATAATCTTTACTTTCATAACTGTAATGTTAGCAAAAATTTTTATTGACATTCCTGGGTTTGCATATTGATCTAATGTATTTATATGCACTCTATTCTCATGCTTCACAATTGAATCAAATAGGTAAGGGTAGAAAAATGAAAAATTTTAGGGTGTAAAATAGCCAGTCATATGTAACCCTGATTTGTGTTTCTGACTATACTGATGAGCATGATAATCACTGACCAGTATCTTTGATTATGTATTTTTAAATGTTCAGAATCTCTATTCAGAACTGATTTAGAATATATTTTCAGGGATCCCTGGGTGGCACAACGGTTTGGCGCCTTTGGCCCAGGGCGCGATCCTGGAGACCCGGGATCGAATCCCACGTTGGGCTCCCGGTGCATGGAGCCTGCTTCTCCCTCTGCCTATGTCTCTGCCTCTCTCTCTCTCTCTCTGTGACTATCATAAATAAATAAAGAAAAAAAAAGAATATATTTTCAAAGGTGCTCTAAAGCATTCTTCTTCTTCTTCTTCTTCTTCTTCTTCTTCTTCTTCTTCTTCTTCTTCTTCTTCTTCTTCCTCTTTTTAAAGCAAGCCCCATACCCAGCATGGAGCTCAATACAGAGCTGAATTCATCACCCTGAGCTCAGATTGGGAGTCGGATGCTCAACCAACTGAGGCACCCAGGCATCCCCTAAAGCATGCTAAATTTTCTAGAGCTTTGAGAAAATATAAATTTACTTCCTCAAAAGTGTAGAAGACTAATCAGATATTTTTCATTATTATTCAGAAATTATTTCTTAAGTTCCAAATCCATGAAAATAATCCAAAACAGAAGCTGCTTACCATTAGAAAGTAAGACTATAGTTAGGAAGAACTGAGGGAGGAAACTGGTGCTTTTATGGTTTTTATGAATTCAGATGAACTTGCTTTTGGCTAAAATTTAAATAAATATTGTGAATCAATATAAAAAGACAGCCAAGGGACACCTGGGTGGCTCAGTGGTTGGACGTCTGCCCTTTGGCTCAGGGCGTGATCCCAGGATCTGGGATCAAGTCCCACATCCAGGTCCCTGCATGGAGCCTGCTTCTCCCTCTGCCTGTGTATCTACCTCTTTCTGTGTCTCTCATGAATAAGTAAATAAAATCTTAAAAACAAAGACAGCCAAAATATACTATTGAATTGTCAATATACTATGTGTATATCTCATGTGTCAGACATTTTTTAAAAAAATTGATTTTTTAAAAGATTTTATTTACTTATTCATGAGAGACACAGAAAGAGGCAGAGACACAGGCAGAGGGAGAAGCAAGCTTCCCACAGAGAATCTAATTTGGGACTCGATCGCAGGACCCCAGGATCATGGCCAATCGCTGAGGCATGGGCATGATGCTCAATTGCTAAGCCCCCTGGCATCCCTTAAAAAGTGATCTTAATTAACTGCTTGTTAATAAGTAAAAGTCTACTGGTTCACATTTCATGCATTTTTTTCTTAACATATTGAGACAATCAAAGTGTTTTTTCAGTAGAAATGACAATGCTATATGGATGACAATTTTAATTATTCTAAAAGTATAGCAATAGCTTTACTATACTAATAAAATATTGTACAATATCTAGGAAAATATGCAGGGACACAGGGCATCTTAAAATGAAAGAAGGTAATAGGTAAAAAAAAATATATATATATATATATATATATGTCAGATACATTCAAAGAATCTATGAAACATTGTTTTTAAACAGAAAGAATCATCATTTCTGATTTTATGACATTACCAATATAATGCCTTCGAACTCATCTCTCCTGCTTATGGTTGGGAATGCAGGATTTTCTGAAATAATGCATATTAATAACAACTGTAGTAGCACAAAATTTTTATAAGCAATGAACTAATAAAATAAGTACTACTTCCTCACACAGAATGCAGTACTATACCCTGAACACATGGCAAAATACATTCTGTTTCTATGGCTATATTTTTATTTATTAATTTGTTGGTTTAGTCTAAAATAGGTTTATTCCTATGCTAAGTAGTATCTCCAGAGCTAATAAATGCCTATCACCGGTCTTCAGAACACTCTGTTGCAAAGCTATTCTTTGTTCCTCACAAGCCAGTTTTCTATGAGAGAGCATGGATTCTTCTATCTTCTGATTTTCACTAGCAAAGTTTTACCTATATTAATTGCAAACCTTCACAGCCCAGAAACTGTGACCTTAAGTAGTAACATATAAGACTGAGACATAAGTGGGGATGTGAGTAGGAAGAGGGCTGATGTGAAAATATGCTGAGAGAGAGAAAATTCAGGCAATCAGCATCCTGAGTAGCAGAAAGTTACCAAGGACTGAAATGAAAATTTGACCCCTGAGAGAGTGCAAGGAATACACAAATTTTGACCCACTTCATAATTCTGACTATAATTACTCAAGCTTTACTTTAAAAATTAAAAAAAAATTCCTAGGGACTATTTGAATGATTTGTATCCGTTTAGTACTTTCCCAACTTCTACAGTAAATCACTGGCATGACTTTGAGTAGCTACATATTGGCACAAGCCTATTCATACCGTTCTATAAGTCACGGCTATAGAGTTTACACTGAAAATGACAAAATACTATAATGCTGCATAAAGTACATGGCAAGTCTGTTCCATGGTTTGTGAACTGGCCAATTTTATGAGGCTACAAAGTGATGGGTCGACAAAGGCATAAATCTAAAACTGATCCTAATTCCCCAGAAGCTGCCTAGAAATAAGCCATGTTTTTCCTGTTTTCTTTTTCTCTGAAAAATACAGCATATTTTTATATTAAAATACTTTATTACCATGAGCCAATTAATCTGTCCTTCATTGGATTGTCCAGTTTATGAACTCCCTATCAAATGTTTGAGAAGTTACCCAGACCACTAAGGACAGAACCTGCAAGGCTCAGATCTTGACATTTCCAGTTCCCTTGTAGATACAGAGTGGGTGCATCATATAAGCTATAGGAATCTGGTGTACCCACCCAGCGTTTGAATCTTAAGCTGTTGATGCAATAGCAAAGAAGATGCCCAGAGCAATTCACTCTGGAAATGGTGGTTACAGCAGTAATGGTAGTGTTTGGAGCAGTCTTGTATTTATTGCAGTTAGCAGCAATGACATCACTAAGTCAGTCTTAGGCAAGATTTTTAACTTTATGTTGACTATGCAGCACAAGCATACTTCTCTAGATGATCTGATTATTCCAAATGCTATACAATATCCTTTAATGAGTTCCTTATCAGATTAAGTTAGCTAGAGCCTGTTTTTCTTACTTCCAGCAAAGAATCTGGGCTAATCAAGTACTGGTACCCAAAGTGGTTTGACAATAGCTCTTGTGGGCAATAGAGAAAACATATGCTTGGTGTCCAAGACTGATTGAGACAGAGGGTTTTTAAAACCATATGGTATTATGGGTGGAAATTTGACAATAGAAACACCACCTGTGCTCATCTAGAATGTACAGAAAGAGCATTTGGGACTATGTGCCTGCATAGAACTGAATGAAGAACATGAAAAATTCAAAGACTGAGGGTGAGTTGGTTACTACAAATAGAGATGGCTTGCTTAAAGAGCTCAAATTCCTACACTTTCTTCTCAAAGAATAGAATGAATATTGGAGACTTTCAAAGACTGTGCTAAAGGACTCTTTTATCTCTTGCAGCTGTAGGGCTTCAAAACAAACTTTGATCCCAAGATTGAATTTAAATTTCCTGCCAGATCTGTTAAATTAAAGTTAGAAACAACACTAAGAAAGTATGGGAACATAGGAACTGGAAGGTAGATATACCAGAGGACTGAAATTAATTCAGAATAATTCAAAGCATTAATCATTAATACTTGTTTCCTTGATCCCAAGAAACAGCACCTTCTTTGTCTGATAGACTAATGCTGTCTTGCTTTCAGCCATTGTCATAATCTTGATCAAAACAGTGACCTGCACTGGGAAGCCTATGTTCTTCGTGACCTGCTTCCATCACCCATCATTTTGTTGAAACTATTATAAGATTAATTTTCCAATAGGCTATCAAGAATTTGCTAATTTATATTGGAGCAAAAAAAAACATTACATACATTGGTGAAAAGAATGCTGACATCTCTGATGAATACTGTGGCTGTTTTCTGTAGGCTGGCATGCCAGTTAGTGTGAAAATCTGTGTGAAATCAGGAAAATTTTTATTTCAATGAGGATATAATTAATATTCTCTGATTGAGGCCTAGTAGCAGCTATTAGTCATCAGAGGTACAAGGAACATGGGTTTTTTAACCTACAACAGGTTCAGGGTATTACTTAGAGAGGTCTAACTAATAGGAATTATATAGTCTATTAATCAGCTCATCACGCCAAGGGATTTAAATATAGGACCAGTGCCCTGAGGTCCTTTTTGATTTGTATAATTGAAAAAAAATTAAATCTGATGACTAAGTCCTGACTTGAGTCATCATGAGAGAGAAGAATTCTTCCCAACCCTGAATCATTTCAAAGACTTGGAAATCCTATAACATAGTTTAAGTAGGGCAAATTTTCCTTTACATTGTGAATTAATTCTTAGGTCTCCTGAACACCAGAATATTCCAGGAATCAGTGTGTAGTCTTATAGAATTAAGATAGTATATTGGGTTTTCCCTGAATTCCCTTCAAATTAGGCCCAGTGGGACCTTACCTCATGCCATTTTTTATTTTCCCAGTCCCTAACTAAAGAATTAGAATAGGAGAATATTGGCTCCCTGATGTATTATGAAATAAGTCTATTAAGGTAAGAAGGATAAAATGAAGCTTCCCTTTCCTACCAAAAGACTAAATCCAAAATGATATTGCTTGTTTTCTAAGCTTGACACGATTGCAGGAATTAGAAATCCATTCAGTACTGAAAATTGTGAGGATAGTATTCATATTCCATCTCCAATTAACTCACCATGTTGGCTACAGCTTAATCATAGAGCAACTCTAATCAAAACTGCTATTCCAGATGTGGTAGCTTACTGGTGGCATGACTCCTGGCACTAGGGATAAAGTTTCTTCTTGGTACAAACTGTTTTCTCTATCATTGTAAACAGAGATATACCAGGAGCAGTCTCCTTTCATATGTCAGGTACAAGAGCTAAACATTCTCATTTTATTCTAGGGTTCAATCATTTCACAGCCTCTGTAGCACAATTTATTTCATAGGAACATAGATCATCTCATCATGCCATAGGACATATTTTGTTAATGACATCATACTGAAGAGTCATGAAAAACACAAGTAGCAGGTATCCTGGCTGCTGGCCCATACCTTAGCTGTGTACAAGGGCTGCAAATAAATCTTATGAAAACTGAAGCCCTCAATGCCTGGGTGAGATTTCTAAGTCAGTGGTCCTGGCATATTTTGATAGTATCTCCAAAATGAAGAACAGGTAACTGCTCCTTTAACAACCTTCATAACAAAGATGCACAAATATTGGAAGTTCATCAAATGAATTATCTAGCAACATTACTGATAATGATGAATTCAATCAAATGTATTGGGGTATTGGATGTGCCAGTTGCAGATTCTTTTGCTCTTTATGTCCTCAAGTCTTCAAGAAATTGCTCTTTCTATGTGATTTAGGGAGTGTTCCTGGCATAGCCTCTGAGCCAGAATCTCTAAGTCCTCCTGCTGATTCTGTGAGCTAACCAATCCATATCTTTAAATAAATTCCTTTCCTGCTGTGGTCAGATTCTATTCTTGAAAGAATGTTGACTGATAGAGCTATTTGAGGCCTTAAAGGTAATCATAATGTAGAGTTTAACAAAAGTTCACAAGTATTTATTATCTACTGTGTGCCTATCACTGTGCTAGTTAAGTGGTAAAACTATAATAATAATCATTGTAGCTATAACAATTGTACTTTCTTCATGGGAGTTCTGTGTAAATTAAATGATATAATTACCATGAAAACTTAATAAAATGTCTTTTACGTAATTAGTGATAAATGCTAGCCATTATTTTTTCTTCTTATATTCAGTGTTTCTATGTGTGCTGTGCTGAGCACTTTACATGGATTATCTCATTTAATTCTTACAACAATCCTTAGAGATGGGTGCTATTATATTCTGCATTTTGCTGTTGAGGAAATGTACCTTAGCAAGGCTCAGCAAATTGTTCAAAGTGGCACAGTTATTAATTAGAGTTCAGAATAAACCAAGTCTGAAAAAAGCATGACTCCTACCTTAAGAAAAAACACAAGAGAGAGTTAACAGGGGAAAATAATACTATTCTCTATATTTAAAAAAGTATTTTGTTTGGCAGATTTTACAAATGTTATTACACCCAACCTCATAACAGCACAGTAGGACAGGCCAGCTTTATTAAGATACGATGTGAAACTAATTTGAATTATGGAATTATCATATAAAGCCGACTATGAGGAAAAAAAATGAGAACAATAATAGACCCAAAAAAACATAAAAGGAGAGCTCATTTTATATTTCTCTGAGAGTTGGGGCAATATTTTACTTTTCTTTGTATTTTCCCTTTCTAAAAGCCTAAGACAGTACATTATATATAGTATGAATTAAGTCTGTATTTCTTAAGTGGCTAAACCAATTGACAAGATCCAGAGAAATGCTTGAAGCTAAATATAAACATATACAGAATAATTCTTTTGGAAAAGTAGAGTTTGAGTTTAGTCATATAAAATATGAAGCTACAAGTTATTCATGTGGGAAAACAGAATGAAAAAAATTGCATATTATAGTTTTAAGCCTGAATACTACTGTGGAAAAAGGGAATTCAGGTTGAAAGCAACAATGCAAAAACAAAAATAGATGAATTTCTTAATTTACAGTTAAGAAACTGGCAAATGAATTTCAGGTAGCGAAATGACAGACTAGGTAAGTTTCAGAATATTGATAAATATTTGAAATATCTTCCAAAATTGTAACCATTGCTTAGAAGCAAAACTGAAAGTACATATTCGTGGCTGGGTAAGTAAAAAGTACATTCAGTATCTTTTAAATATCAAGTGCTCCTCTAGGCACCTAATTCTTTTAATTCTACACTGTAATTACTGCTGTGTCCATGGTATACTTTTGAAAACCGTGACTTAGAGATGTTGAATATACTCATCCAGCTATGAAGGCTTGTAAGTAATAGCTAGAGAGAAATTGTGGAACACACAAGCAATGAGATCGAGTTCATGAGAAATCATGTGCCTACTATTAGGCAGAGAATCCCAGGTGAGGGTAACGGTGGTGAGAAGTAAGAGACTTTATATCATATGCTTCCAATAGCCAGCAATACACAAAGGATACACGCCTTGTCTCCAAGTGGGGAAAGTGTGTCTGGTTCCACCCTCCCCTGTCCCTTTTTTGCAGCAGTTTTTATCCCTTTTCAACAATGAGAGTAGATGCGAAAGAAGTTTAGTGCTTTCTCTGTGAACATAGGTCTACAGAAAAGTTGAGTTAGTACTTTAAGAACTTTCACCCAAAACTTGTATTTTATATACTATGTTCCTATGTTACATGTTATTAAAATATGTGAAAATATAATAATTATTAAAATAACATTAATTCACATATTTATTATAACGTGTCTTCAGGCAAGGCAATTTTAAAACTCTGTAACAAAAATCATCATTTTTTAATAACGTTCAAGTTGGCAAATTTATAATTAAGTTACCAATAAGCTTAAAGAATATTAAGGTATTCTTGGAGCCCCTAGGTGGTTCAGTGGTTGAGTGTCTGCCTTCTGCTCAGGTCCTGATCCTGGGGTGCTAGGATTGAGTCACACACTGGGCTCCTCACAGGGACTCTGCTTCTCCCTCTGCCTATGTCTCTGCCTCTCTCTGTGTGTCTCTCGTGAATAAATAAATAAAATATTTTAAAAAATAATATTAAGCTATTCTGATATAGTTTATTTCTAGCATAGTTTCAACAATAGGTAGGACTCCCAATACCCTATTGAAGAAATTATCTGAGTCCCTGGCTATTTGATAGAAGCTTAATACATTGTTTTAGAGCCTTAGAAAACCAAACTTCAACAAAGAGTAAAAACACCTTTCAAATAGCGAAGTTTCTGAGAAAAAAAAACAACAACCCAGATCTTGCACAGAAGCAGCAAGGAAACTATCAAGACAAGGAGGGTGTCTCCAGCAGATACATTGAATGTCTCTACATACAACTAAGAAGGATGGAGAAGTCAGGCTGTTATGTGGCTGTATAATATACACTTGAAATCTGCTTTTATTTTTCTTCCTTTCTTACAAAAGTCTTACATGTAATCGAGGTATCTACTAGCATAAAAGTATGACAAAATGTTCAGTAAGACAGAGTCATTGCCTGTGGTGACAAATAAATGCCTAAACATGTTTATACGCATATGCATGTATAGAATTAATATATATAGGAATTATAATAGGTAATATAGTAACTCCTTCCTGAAATATTTATATATTAGTTTTTATGTAGAATTAAGAGAGGTTATATTCTCTACTTTCATTAGGCATGAATTGAAAGTATTTCCTCATATGTTTTAATTTTTAAAGGCTTTTTTATCCAGATCCAATTAGCCAAATATATTTTGTATTGTGTCCCTCCAATACATTTTCCATTATATTATGTTTGTTAGGAACTTGAGATTTTTTAAAAAAAAACTAAAACAATATATGACTCTGCTAATTGTTCATGCTTATTCTATTTACTCCCAATTAAGGCATCTCAGATGTGGTATTTATATGACACAAATTGTTGGTAGCTGTACTCAATTGTTTACTCATCATCATCAGTCTGAAGCTGAGAAATCTTTCCCCAAATCCCCTTCCTTGAACACTTCCAGGTTAGAGTTTGTCAATCAGAGAGACTTGTGGAATGTGGAAGGCAGATAGGAAATGGTAACCATGATTTTCAGAAGTTTATTACAAGAAACTCGTGACAGAAGCAGTCCTTCCCAAGATTCAGTAATACGGTGGCTTCTACAGATTTAGCTGTTGCCACAGAAATGGCAGCTTGCCCAGAAGCAGCAAGTCCCAAACACCTCTCCACAAGCTCCATCTTTCCAGTGGTTAGATGCATGCAGCCTCTTGGACCTGTCCATAGTTTTTCCATCTATTCCAGGGCTTCAAGACTAAGTAGATTTAGATGTTTTTTTTTTTTTTTTTAATTCTCTGTCCATCCCTTCGATTCTCTTCCTTTCCAAGTTCCTTCCTCATGGAAGTATTATCTCCCATTTCAAGCCCCTTGTTCCCATATGCCTTTCATAGCTTAATTTTACCAACTTCAGATGAAGAAAGAAGGTGAAGAGCTGTGGCTGGTTTCCTACCATATTCATTGTCTCTTACTGAACATTGATTTTATTGTTGACAGCAATGGGACAAATATAAAACAACTTGTAGCCTCTGGTGGACCTATAACAACATTCCGACCAGTGTAACCAAAGCAGCAGTCTGTGGTAGGGGAAGAGGGCAGGGGTATGAATAAAGTTTTGCTTTTCATATTTAGTATTGCTCTTCTTCCTTTCAGGCCTTTCCTGAAGTGAAATGCAGACCTGAAGGTGGAGCAGCCATATTTTAAATATGAGAGAAAACCCAATGGCAAGGAGAGACTTTATTCTCCATCTCCTCAATTCCATGAAGCAGTACAAACATTACTACCTCACTTCTGTAACACACAGATTTTTGCAACCGAGGATGGACAAGAAAAAGTGTGGATTAATACTTTCGAAATTTCTTACCTTATGAGCTTCTTATATTCTTAGAAATTATTGAGAAACCTACAGACTTTTGTTTATGTGGGACATTTTATAGGTATCTACCAAATTGAATTAAAGTATTTTTTTTAATTTTTATTTATTTATGATAGTCACACACACAGAGAGAGAGAGGCAGAGACACAGGCAGAGGGAGAAGCAGGCTCCATGCACCGGGAGCCCGACGTGGGATTCGATCCCGGGTCTCCAGGATCGCGCCCTGGGCCAAAGGCAGGCGCCAAACCGCTGCGCCACCCAGGGATCCCCCCAAATTGAATTAAATATCTATTTAGTTGCTCATGTCCAATAAGAGTAATTAACACTTTGCATATAATCAACATATTTTGAAAAAATACTGTATTTTGAAGACAAAATGTATTTTATAAAAGATTGGCATTATTTCACATTTTTGCAAATGTCTCTAATGTCTTACTTAAGAGAAAACATCTGCATCTCATACCTGTTTCTGCATTCAATTTATTGCAATATCACACACCAGGAAGTTTCTAGACATCTCCACTATGCCTCATAAGACAATGAAAGTAGAAAAAGAAGCAATAATGTTTCAATAACATTATAATAAGAGGCTTGATTTTGTGGACCTCCTGACACTAACACAGGGACCACCAGGTTTCCCCTGACTATACTTTGAGATATGTTGCTCTGGAGAATAATATACATATAAACTGTCATAATCAAACTTTATATATTATATAGTTATTGTATAGCTACATAAGTTTTTTTTAATATTTTTAAAATTTATTTATTCATGAGAGACAGAGAGAGAGAGAGAGAGAGAGAGAGAGAGAGAGAATGAGAGAGAGAGAGGCAGAGACACAGGCAGAGGAAGAAGCAGGATCCATGAAGGGAGTCTGACGTGGGACTCCATCCCGGGTCTCCAGGATCACTCCCTGGGCTGAAGGTGGTGCTAAACTGCTGATCCATCAGGGCTGCCCTTATATGTAATACATTAATAATATGTTTTATATGTAATAACATTAATATAATAATTATAACAAATGGGACCAATTTCATAGTATGAAGCAATATCATATGTTATGCATTTATCAACAGAAGATAGTTATACTACTAATTTGAGGTAAAGGGGATTTATGATATTAATTTTCCCAAGAATGGAACACATAATGGTTCATTTTTCAAATAACCTAAGCATAATAATAAAAAGTAAAAATCATATGTCAGTTTAAATTTAACAGCTGCTTCATACTTTTGATTATTTGATTTTTTTTCCCCAAAAATGTACTGTCAAGTTTCAAAACTGGAGTATAATATTTATTTGATCTGATGTGGTGGTGACTTTCTATGATCATAGCTCTGAAAATCACCATTACTATTCTTTGTGGAGAAGAACCCTGAGAGCCAGTCATAAAAGATATAAATGATACCATATGGTTTGAGAGCCTGATGCTTTTGTAGAATCCTGGCATTGTGTATAAGAAAAGTGGTCTAATAATAAAATCATGGCAATATTACTTCTTCCTCACAACAATATTTTCAGTAGTAATCTAAGCAATAAAAGTAATAGCAGGTCTAACACCACTGGCAATATTAAATTGAAATAGCAAATTGCCAAGCTAGTAAAATTGTTATCAGAGGGATTGATCTACAATAGAACTGATATTTCAAGTTCCCAAATAAATGTTCAATAAAGTGATGCCTCACTATTGTGCAAACATTACGGTAGTAATTGACCAAAGATATATTACTTAAAAATATCTTGCCATCTTTCATATACTGGGTCAAAACACAAAGAACCAAAATGAAAATACATTTATTTTTATGTTCAAATGGATTTTAGTTGCTCACAATGTCTTACTTAATTTCACAGGATGTTTTTTTTGTATTGGAACCCATGGAAACATTAGACCTTGCCAGAAATGTTTCTTCTTTGTACAAATAAATGCAGTCAATGTGATTATTCAAGAAAGGTTTGGAAACAACCGTTATATTTTTCAAATAAATTACATTTTCCTTTTTTCTATTGCATATTAAGTAAGCAAAAAGTATAATTTTCACTTTTAATAGGACACTAAAAACATTAACAGAAATATATGTATTTATTCAGTATCAGCTATCCATCTTCTCTTACATGTCTTTTGTCAGGAAAGGCTATATTTTACTTCTATAAAAATTTATCCCCCAAAACCTACATACTTAAAACGACAACAATGCTTCTTTTTTGTTCATATTACAGGCCCAGTGGATCAGGAGTGGGTTCTACTGGATCCTGGTCTCATCCATGGAGGCTCTACCTTCTAAATGCATACCCTGGAACATAAGGCGTTCTTGGTCTTCACAGTAGGAGAAAAGAAAGTAGTGTGTGTTTTGTTTTTACAGCCTTAGTCCATAAATTACACACTTTACTTGCACTGATGCTTTGTTTGTTAAGACTTGTCACTTGTACCATGCAACTGTAAGAGGATGAGGAAAAATAAGGGAGAAAAATCGAGTATCAGCTAAGCATTACTATCTTGGTAGTCCACCCTGCTGTTCATCAAATATCCCTTCCTCTCTTCCTCCTACACATAGAATGTACTCTACTCTCCCCAGGGAAGATGACCCAAATATCTCATCACCGTTTCAAGTGCATAGGTCAAGTTATTTGAGAGATGTGGACTAATTTGTGAATCCATTTCAGATATGGATCCCAATGGTCTACAAGTTAAGCTAAAAAAGATGTGTTATTTATTTGCTTCTCATACCTACTATAAATGGTATAAGCTACTATAAGCAGGACAAAATAAACACAATAAACGCTACCGTTTGTAAGAGGTGTGAATAGAAGACACAAAGGAGTCACTGTTCATAGCCATCTTGAAACCTTCCAACATGCTCTATGGATTCTTTACCCTGGAGGTTGAAAGTGTTCCTTGATTAGGCCCTGGTTTTACTTTCTGGGAAGTTCTTCCTTCTATGATTCTTCTTTAGCAGTAACTGAACTCACAGTTCTTTTCCAGAGATCGTTCTTAGATCTGCTTCATCTCTTTACATTTTTGCCTTTCTGCCTGCCTTAGATTTAAAGGGGACTGACTACCTTGAAGGTATTAAGATTTTAACAAAAGACCACATCCTTATTCTGATCTTTACTGAACATGTGTCCCTTAGGCTTTCTCTTTCTTCACTTTGTAATTCTTGGACACTGGAAACAGTTAGCTCTTTTAAGTTTGAAAGACTTAGAATTTCTGGACTTTGTCCCTTTCATGTTCCAAAAAAAGAACTTATTCTTTCCTGTCCTGAAGAGAGTTCATTTGTTTCTTTAACATATGGCCAAACACAGCCATTTGCAATCAACACATAACATGAAGTCTTTGTTTTTTAACTCCTTTCCCTGGAGCTATAATTGCACGAGACAGGAGGCCTCCACTGTAAATAGTTGCAGATGACAGCATTACTAAAAGATAACATGGGTGACATCTTTCCTTACTCTCCACCCATTGACCACTAGACCAATATCATCTTCATTTTTTGTGATTTGTCATGGAAGTGGACCTCTCCCAATACACAACTTCTGTGGTAGTCAGGGCAGACAAGTTTGCCCATTGACAACAAACCCACACATAACTTAATAATATATGTGTCTTTGTAATTATTTTGGGACTCAATGTCAAGCTATTTGTTAGGGGAAAAAAATTCATGGGGTGCCTGGGTGGCTCAGGTGGTTAAGTTTCTGCCTTTGGCTCAGGTCATGATCCCAGGGTCCTGGGATCAAGCCCCGCATCAGACTCCCTGCTCAGCAGAGAGTCTGTTTCTCTTTTTTCCCTCTGTTACTCTGCCCTCTCCCCTGCTTGTGCTCTCTCTCTCAAATAAATAAAATCTTAAAAAAAGAAAAAAAATATATAATGTCAATGCATAATTCTAATAAAAATAAAATTACCAAGTAACAGAAAAATAATATTTTGGTAATAAATCCCAGAAACCCACGTTTATCATACTGAAACCCAAGAAGCTCTAAACATCAAACAAGAATTTGTAATTAATTTGACAACCAAGCCTGATCTTACCTAAGTTCTTTTAGAAACAAATCTTTCCTGAAACATGAGTCTATTCCACAGTCCCAAGCAAATGTTATGTAATAAGCAGTTTTTAAAAAACATATTATTATTCTCAGGCACTGGGATGTCTCAGTCATTAAGTGTCTGTCTTAGGCTCAGGTCTTTATCCCCAGGTCCTGGGATGGAGCCCAGAATTATCCTCCCTGCCCATCCTGGAGTCTGCTTTTCCCTCTTCCTCAATCACTCTCCCAGCTCATGCCCTTTCTCTCTTTCAAATAAATAAAATCTTAAAAAAAAATTTGCGTTGTTATTCTAAAAGCTGAAATATCATAAATTCTGTAACACATATTCTCCGAAGGGTTTGTATGTAGTACTATGAACCTGTAATTTCTAAGTCACGTAGAACAGTGGGATATCACGTACTGCTTCTTGGACGTAATAATCTGGCACACATTATGTTTCCTCATTTTTATTATATTTATATTTGTGAATTTTCCTAAATTCAATTTGTGTACATTTTTCTTTCTGAAAATTATTGTGTATGCTGTCACTACTGTTAGTGTTATAACCATATGAATTATACAGATATTCATTCAGAGTAATTGCATTGCATAAAAACTAGTTGCAATATCAAACTTTTAAGAATGCCTTTTATTAATTAAAACTCTAATACTTGATTATTAAAAATCTCATATTTTATTATGATTTATGACATTTAAGAAAGGGAGGAAAATATATCTAAGGGATTAGGTTAAAATATTGATGGCAAAAATCTGAACACTGATTCTGTCTCTTTCTTGCTCGCTGATGAAGATTAATCACATCTCAGAACACCTCGGAGTGTTTTGCCAGCACGGTGACAGAGATTGAGTTTCATCTTCCTTACAGCCCTTACCTGTTACTCACATAGTGTCTATACAACACAGAAAACCACTACAGAGATGAAGGAAAAAAGATTTGCTTCAAAGAAAAGGAATATTAAACAAATTGGGTGAATTAAATGATAAAACAATGCCTGAGTAATAAAAAAAAGTCAAAGAAACTTGAAGAATTATAAGGAAGATAATATATTTAAATTTAGTATGTTTTACTTCATACAAAATTGTTTGAAATAGTTCCATGATTGAAATTTGGTTATCAACTTTGCAGGAATAACAGTATCTGCCAAACCGAGCAGACATCAGTAAAATTAGATCATGCCCACCTTTCTTCTTTCTTTTATTACAATGTCAGCATAATATTTAAAATGTCTCAGCAAACTCTTCCCTTCATGACTTTAATAAGTAGATTTGCCAGGTGCAGCACTGGCAGGAGGCTCATAATGTATTTAAGTTTGAAAATGAGGCAATTATATTTCAAAGTTCTGATTGGCTACATTTTAATTTCAGAATCACGAGATGAACGAGATGAACGGATTTAGCTGGTGGCTTTCTGGAGTGACCTCGTACATTTGCACCTGTGCATTTTATTAAAACAGAAACACCTTGCCAGGGTTGAGAAGAGGATATTGGTCACAGAAGCCATGACAGCTTGGTCCCTCTGCTCTTACTATTGATTACATTTCTTGACAGTCACATGGGAAGTTAATTACTAGTAGGCAATTAACACCCTTGCAAAATAATAAAGAAAACATAATTATATTGAAAACTCCCAGAGACTGTTTGTAATCTTAAATGTGATATTCCCAGGTCTCTGAATAGCTATGACAACCCAGGTCTTGATATTCCTTTTTGTCTACACTCCTAACCCAGTCCCCGTTCTTGACAAAAAGTGGGAATTACTAATACTCTATTGCCCTATTTTAAATTATTAAAAAGAAACCAGAATTTTCATCAATATAATTAAAGATTCCCCAAGGAATTGCTTAATGAAAACAAGATAACATTTGCTTTGCGTACAAAGTGAATTATCATTCTAGCAAAATAAGTCTACTATGAGAAAGACGCAGGGCATCCTACCTAATATTAGTTTGTAATCATGTTAAATAGCATTGTTGCTTTCTCCATCAGAAAAGCGGCTCAGTGAACACACTCTGGAAGAGTCTATTTAGGCTTTCGCTCCCTCACTGTCCTCTAGAGACCAGATGACCTTGGGGAAGGTTATTTAACGTCTCTGTGACACAGTTTTGTATTCTGTAAAGTGGAGGAATGTTGGGTTTGCAATATTCATTGCTATTCATTTTATCCTGAGTGAGCACATGAGATGTTCTGGGTCAGAGACAGATTTCTTATGAAATACCCCACAGTAAATAATGATGTGTCTGCCCCCCTTCATCCTAGTCCTTACCTCTGGAGTGGCATGATGAGGTGATAATGAAATTTTTTTCTTCACAAGTAGCCTGGCCAAGGTAAGGAAAATTTCTCTTTTCTGTTCACATAGAGAAGGAGGCAGCTGTCCACTTCCCCACCTAAAAACATCTTGGAAGCGAACATGGCTGAATCTGAACTTCAACACTGGTGTGTAAGTAAAATCTCCCCATGAACTGGACAGCTCCATGTGTTTCAAATTCTACAGTATTGTCTGCAAATCCGAAATGTTCAGATGTAGGGAGATAGTCTCTTCTGGAACTTTGGGATGCAAGAAACCCAGTGTGGGTTATAACTACTCAACCTTCTTGGGATGATAAAAGTTTATTAACTGTCCAGATCAGAGCAAATAGCTTCTGAAACAGGGAAACAGATCTTAATTTTTATAGTATGTGAACATGTTTTTAAGAGACTAAGAATTTTTGTAGAACCAGGTAAGAAATCCAGGGAAGTTATGTATTCTCACAAGTAATAATAGTAGCACCCTCTGAGGATTTGTGAGGTTTAAATGAGTTAGTGCAAGGAATTACTTAATAAATCACTTATAATTAGCTTGAAATTACCAAAGAGAGTCTAATTCTGACTGATTTTCCAAAGACTTTAGAAGTTAAGGTATTAGCTGTGTTTTTAAAAGAGAAGGCAAACTTTATTTAACACACCGTTATGTAGTGCTAAGCACCTTTTATTTAACTTTTTATCTCAAAATGAAAATTTGCAGGAGCTACAATATATGGAGACAGAATCAGGGGTAGATTTGATTCCATTTCTCTTAATGAATATATTTTATGCTAATACAGGGCAATATAAAAACTGAGAAAGCAACAGTGGTACATTGCACATGTGTAGTTCCATGATATTTTATCTTAAGAGTAGATGATTAATTCCCACAAAAGTCAAGATACAGAACTTTATTCTCTTACTGCAAAGATATTCCTGCTTCTACTTCTTTGTAGTCAACCAATCCCTCTTCCTCTGACCATCCCTAACTCCTGGCAAACAGTAACCAATTTTGAACCTCCATAATTTTTCTATTTTAAAACTGTTATACAAATGGAGTTAGATAATATATGATCTATTGAAAGTGTTTGTCTTTTATTCATTCAGTATAACGCCCTTGAGATTTATCCAATTTATTGTATTTACCAATACAATTGCTCATTCCTTGTTATTGCTGAGTAGAATTGCGTGGTAAAAGTACACTACAGTTTGTTTTACCATTTACCTAATGGGAGACATTATGGTTGTTTACGTTTTTTTGCCTAATACAAGTAGAGTCAATCCTTTCCATTTCATGAAACTATTGATGATATGTGAAGGCTACACCCGTCCATTGTATTTTTTCCTTTTTTGTTCCCTGTTCTTACTTTTCTTTCTTCTTCTACCTTTCTGTGCATTGCATGAACACTTCTTAGAATTTTTTTAAAGATTTTATTTATTTATTCATGAGAGACAGAGAGAGAGAGAGAGATAGAGACACAGGCAGAGGGAGAAGCAGGCTCCACACAGGGAGCTCGATGCAGGACTTGATCCTGGAAACCCTGGATCATGCCACAAGCCAAAGGCAGATGCCCAACCACTGAGCCACCCAGGCATCCAACTTCTTAGAATATTATATATGGTATTTGAATTCATCCCTTTGTATAGGTCTGTTTTAAATGGTGGTGATAGGCACACATCAACCACACATAACTTATCACAGTATACTAGTGCAGAGGTCTTGCCAGTTTGAATAAAGTACAGAAACACTATCCTATCTCCTCAAGTCCTTTTATTCTTCTCTTTTTGTCATAAAATTGCCTTAAATATTTTTCCGCATACATGGAGAACCACATCAGACGGTAGTATAGCTCCTCCCCCTCCTCTTTGGCTATAAAACATAGTTTAGAAAACTTGAGAGGAAAGTCTACTGAATCTGTATTTATCTGTATGTTTACTGGTTACTCTTTCTTCCTTCTTGATATTCTGCTTCTTTATTATGCCCTTTCTGTTTAGAAAACTTCTTTAGCCATCACTTTAGGGTAGGTCTGTTGGTGAAAATGTATCTACATTTTTCTTCATCTGAGAATGTCTTAACATTTCCTTAATTCCTGAAAGATAGTATTCATGGATGTTGATTCCTGCTTAATATTTCTTTTCTATCAACACTAAAAAATATCGTGTCATTTCCTGTGGTCCCCATACTTATTAATAGAAGTCATGTATCCCTATAGGTAAAGTGTTATTTCGCATTATTTTCATACTTTTTATTTATCTGCATTTTTCAGAAACTTGACAATGATGTGTCTTACTATAGATTTCTTCGTGGCTCTTCTGTGTGAGGTTCTTTCATCTTCTTAAACTTGTAGGTTTTATGTGGTTTTGCCAAATTTAATTTTCAGCTATATGTCTTTGAATAATTTTTGCCCTCTCCTTAGTCCTCTTCTTGCAAGATTCTGATGACAAGAAAGTTAGATCTTTTGTTAGGGTTCCACAGGTTCCCAGAGCTCTAGGGGTTTTGTTTGTTCATGCATTTGTTTGTGTTGTTTCATTTTTAGGTTTATTTGTCTCTGTTGTCCAGATTTGGTAATTTGCATTGTTCTAGCTTCCAGTTCATTGATTCTGTTATTGAATCCGTCCACTGAGTGTTTTGTTTTAGTTATCATATTTTTCACATCCAAAATTTCATTATGGAGCCCCTGGATGGCTCAGTAGGTGAAGCATCTGCCTTAGGCTTAGATCCTGGGGTCCTGGGATCGAGCTCCACATCGGGCTCCCTGCTCAGCTGAGAATCTGCTTCTCCCTCGTCCTCTGTCTGCCTCTTCCTTGCTTATGCTCTCTCTCTCATCAAATAAATAAATAAAATCTTTAATTTTTTTAAAATAAAAAAATAATATTTCCATATGGTCTTCTCTATAACTTTTTTTTTTAAGAGTTTATAACCAAACATTTATCTTTGCTCTTTGCTCTCAGCTACTGGGAGGAAATCTTTGTTGTGCCTGCTGGTAATGTCTTTCTTTGCCTTGGGGTCTTGAGTTAGGTCACACAGTCTAAGTGTTATTTAGGGAGAGTGCTGGCCACACCAGATAATATTTAGGATGAGAGCTGACTATACCAGAATGACTGACAATGTGATGAAGTGTTGAAGCTTTGGGTCACACAGTGTCAGTTGACCTGGGGACTGAGATCAATACATGTGCAATGAAACAATTATGCCTTTATGATAAAGCCCCAATAAGAACGATGGACACAGAGGCTCAGCTGAGTTTCTCTCACTAGTAACAAACTACACGTATTGTCACAAATCAATGCCAGGAAACTAATGCATAACAACCCTATGTGGAGAAGAAAACAGAAATTCCAAGTCAAGTAATACCTTTTTTTTTATTATTATTATTTTTTTTAAGTAATACCTTTGGACTCTGCCCTATTCACTTTTCTTCTGGCTGACTAATCTATATCATCTTCTTGTAATAAAGCATAACTATGAGTATAATAGCCTTCGGTGATATCTGTGAGTTTTTCCAGTGAATTATCAAAACAGAGGGTGTTTTTGGAAAACTCCCAGCCTTGCAGTTGGTGTCAAAAATGAGGGCAGTCTTTTGAGAACTGATACCTCTATGTTAACAGCTGGCCTAACTTCACACTGAGATATTGTATTTTTTTCATTTGTTCCAAGCATGTTCATAACTTCTCAGTGAAATATCCTTGTGTTAGTTTCTTTAAAATCCTTGTCAGATAAATCTGTATCATCTTGCTGTTGCTATCTATTAATGGTCTCTTCTCATTCAAGTTGTGATTTTCCTGATACTTCATATGATAAGTAGTTTCAATGGAAATGTGAGTCTTTGGGGTATTATGTTAGAGTCTACTGGGTCTCATTTAAATGTGTTTTAGCAGATCGCTTCTGACACTGCTCAAGCAGGGAAGAAGGGCATCACTTTGTTAATGCCAAATCAGGGGAAAAGTCCAAATTCCACTCTTGTCCATGAACCTCCTGGAGAGAAGGGCTTCTCATTACTGTAGAAGATCAGTTTTCTCATGGTTTCACTGCTAATAGAATCCTGCTAGGAGGGATAGGTGTCTCATTACTGTTCTGCACATATTCTTCTCTGACACTGAGGGGTTTGGCTTATTGCTCCCTTGGTTGTGAAAGTCCCTTAGGCCCCCTCTGATACCACAGGAAAGAGGGCAATCATTACCACCCAGCAGGATGAAAGTCTGTGCTTGTCGCTTGGTCTATTATGATGCCCCCATAGGAGGGGTTGGAAGAAGCTCATTATATAGCCTGGCAAGGTCAGAAATCTAGATTCCCAACTTAGCCTTTGTTGGCAGCGGTAGATTAGGGCTTCAGATTTTTCTGGGGTGTTCGGCTGGTGTAGGGAAGTTAGTGTCTAAAAATTTTCTCTTTCTAGGTGCCCCCCTTTCCTGGTCTTTTACCTACACAGAGCAGTCTTTCTTGGGATTGTTTTTGTCTGCTCACATTAATGTTTTTATATTTCTGGAGAGTTCATCATCTAGTTTTTGATATATAAGGTCATAAAAAAGAAAAAGAAAAACAATGACAAAAACAAGATTATAGAACTCACGTCTGCATTATTCTCCATTCTCTGTGGTCCCTAGCCTGTCTGCTATCCCCCATACGTTTTTTTAGAGTCATATGTTTGTTTTATATATAATGTCCAGAGTTTTAGGTAAACTCTGAGATTTAGCAGGAGAAACAGAAAAAAGTACTTCTAAGTCCTTTCATATGTTCATTAATTATGACATAAAATCACCTTTGTTTTTAATATGGTCTGATCCCTGTACTTATAAAATTTGATCATCATCTAATTACAGTAAAACTACACTTTGCTCTCCACAAAGTTGTTGTCTTTAATAAAAAGAAAGAAGATCGAATGCCACAATTTTTGAGGTATTATCTTCAGTGGAAGATAATTTTTAAATGCAAATAGGAAATAGTTTAGGCATTATAAGCTAGTGATCTGTAAGCAAAGAGAAGATGTAGCTACTTTTAAGTTCAGCTGGGGAAATCAGAGCTAAAACACTTAAATGCATAGACAAAACGGCATGCCGATTTCTAGAATTTAATCTCCCTGACTTGACAGTGAGAACTTATCAATCGTCAATCATTCAGGACCAACAAGAACACATATTCCCCTAAGGTAGTGATTCTCTTCCCAAATTTTGCTACACATAAAGCATCACCCGGGATCTTATAAAAACCCAATATCCAGTTGCATCTCATAATAATTAAAATATCTAGAGATGGAATACAGACATTCATATTTTATATGATCTTCATAAGTTGTGAATGAAGCAAAGTTTGGGATCCAGTGTTTCTTTGTGTGAAGTGCATATTTAAGGGAAAAAATACATTTACAGATAGAAGTATGTGTAGTATTTTAGTTAAATAAAATGGCCCAGTTAATATTTATCAAATTTCAGGATTTCTTTCTTTTTAGAGTTGTTATTGGTCAAATTGACTTCATTTTTCACTGATTTACCACAAATTATTGTTACAAACTTCTTCTGAAACTGAGTTACAGAAATATGATCTCCAAGTGCTCTTATTATCTGATCTGCTATTCAAAACTTCACAGGAAATATTTATAAACATGGTGTAACACAACAGAGAGGCATTTTTTCTCTATGATTAAAAAAAAGCATCAGCATGTTAAGACGTTTTAAAGTGTAAATGAAAATAATCCTTAAACTGTTTTGTGTTTGATTTCAAATAACAATTTTAGAACACCAGACTTTTGCTCTTTAAAAAAATCCATAGGGATCCCTGGGTGGCGCAGCGGTTTGGCGCCTGCCTTTGGCCCAGGCCGCGATCCTGGAGACCCGGGATCGAATCCCACGTCGGGCTCCCGGTGCATGGAGCCTGCTTCTCCCTCTGCCTATGTCTCTGCCTCTCTCTCTCTCACTGTGTGACTATCATAAATAAATAAAAATTAAAAAAAAATTAAAAAAATCCATAGTGTTTAGTGTATTGAATAACTAAAGAACATTAAAAATGCTGAAATTTAAACAA
Source organism: Nyctereutes procyonoides (assembly GCF_905146905.1). Classification (NCBI taxonomy): domain Eukaryota; kingdom Metazoa; phylum Chordata; class Mammalia; order Carnivora; family Canidae; genus Nyctereutes; species Nyctereutes procyonoides. The sequence continues at coordinate 15,669,524 of NW_026575117.1, forward strand.
GAAACAATGTTTCTAAAACAAAATTTAGTTGAAAAATGTAAGCAGTTATTATATTTGGTGTGTGTGTGGTTTTTTTGTTTGTTGTTTTTTGTTTTTGCATCAACATTTACCAAAGTATTCCATTTGATATCAATTCCAGAAAAGTTTCCTTTTCAGGAAGGGGTGTTATATGAGAGCCTGCTCCTAAAGATTCCAACTAGCATCAGCATAGCTTCCCAAAAGAGGGAAGGCTTTCGGTAAGGGGAACTGTCAATTTCATTGGAGGTTGTCCAGAACCCTCCAAAACACTGACTTAATGGAGAAGAACTGATGAAATAGAATCAGTAGTGAATTTTCTGCAAGAAAAAAAAATAAGAACAATAAATAAATATTGGTTTCTAGAACGCATTTGAGTAAGAGTAAATCAGAAGGATTTTGGCTTAGATGAGAAAGAACTGAAGCAAGATCATGACAACAGCCAAGAGCCAAGATTTTCAATGTTCTTCTGTTGTAACAATTCTGTGCTTAGTTTGTTATTTTATGGCTTACTTTAATTTCTAAAACTTTATTTTCATTTGGTAATTGGTAAAGTGACCTTTATGCTCTTCAAAAAATATCTGCTTTATTCTGTAGTCAATATCATGACGTTTGTACAGAACAGAAAAATGAATGAATCCATGAAAGCCCGAATGTTCTCATTGTTAATGTGCTTTACTGTTAAATTGTTTTAAATCTGGGAATCCCTTTACCTTTCTCGGAAACCTGAGTGAGCTGCCTTATGACTGACATGAAATGACTTAATGGACTTTCCTTGAAGAAAACTATCAGAAAGCAGGGAAAAGGGAGAGACTCTAATATGGTATAATGGAAAAATATAAAAACAATTTGAAAAAGAGTAAAAGGATGTTTGGGAAGAGACCAGAAGTAATGTGTGAGGCCTCAGCAGGAACTTCTACATATCAGTCCTGTGAGTGAGTGTTTCAAAGGGTGTTAGGACAATTTGCTTGTTGCTTTCACTTCCAGGTATCTGAGTTCCCAAGAGTTTTAAAGAACCCTAACTATAAAAAGAGTTATCAATCCTACTCAGGGGCACCTGGGGTGGGGGACTCAGTGGTTAAGCATCTGCCTTTGGCTCAGGTTGTGATCCTACGGTCCTCGGATTGAGTCCCACATCAGGCTCCCTGTGGGTAGCCTGCTTCTCCCTCTGCCTATGTCTCTGGCTCTCTCTGTGTCTCAAGAAAAAACAACAACAACAACAAAAATCTTTAAAAAAATCTTATTCATTGCTTCAGTGACTGTGGTAGAAAAATGAGCCCTCCAAAGATATCCATGTAGAAAAGATACCCAATTTCTGGAACCTGTAAATGCTATTTTAGGTGGAAAAAGTATATATGCAAATATGATTAAGTAAAGAATCTTGACATTGACCAAGACAACCTTAAGGTTCCCCTCAGCTTCCTCAACTTCATACAGGTTTTATCCTGGATGCAGGCCCCTGATATGGTCTGAAAATTTGTGTTCTATATGAAATCCTAGCCCGCAAGTTCATTGTATTAGAAGTGGGGTTCCTACCATCACAAATACCTAAAAATGAGGAAGCGGGCCCTCACCAGGTGCCAAATACACTGGCACCTTGGTCTTAGACTTTTCAGCTTCCAGAACTGTGAGAAATAAACTTCTGCTGTGTACAGGTCACACGGTTTATGATATTTTTGCTATAGCAGTCCAAATAGACTAAGGCAGCCCCTGTCCTCTCTTTGTTTAGGTTTGCCATTATAAATTCTTCCTCTGTCTCTTTGAGATATAGATCTTATCCTAGTCCTCAGATAGTTTTATGACCTAGGAATATCTTTCTCAGGAACCTGGGAGCCGTCCCTTTGAAATATAATCATTGGAAAAATAGGCACCTCTTTCCCATTCTCTGTGGGAGAGTAGGAGCCTAACTATAAGCAAGCACAGATGGCCCATTAATGTTGATTAACCTCCCCCCTGATTTGTTCTAGTACATTTCCACCAGTTCACCCAGTATTTAAAAATTCTCCTACCCTTTATTAAAGGAGAATTGAGGTCCATCTCTCTCTCTTCTATTATAGTATCTTTTTAAAAATTTTCTTGCTTTTTTCACTTGTCTGGTGTCACTTTTTCCTTTGATAACATGAGGTGATTAATCTGGATTTCTGACCTGGGTTCTAAATACCATCATATCATATCATAGCAATATTATAATAGAAAGGCAGAGGGATATTGTATATACAGAAGAAGAGGAGTAAGAATGTGACCACAGAGATGGAGATTGGAGTGATGCAGCCACAAGTCTTTAAGAGAGGCGGCAGGAACCAAAACTGGGAATAAGCAAGGAAGTATTCTCCTCTAGATCATCCAGGGCATCTAACCCTCAGAATTGAATTAATTTATGCCATTTAAGTCAACAGTTTCTGGTACTTCGTTACAGTAACTCCAGAACATTAATAGAGTGATCAGAAAATATTCTTATTTAAATATATCTTTTAAAAATTAAACTATTGTAAAAACGTTCATTACTCTTGAAACATTTTAGATTGATACCACTCTGATTAAGGAAATGCCATAAGAATACCATATGTTGACAACTGTGTACTGTTTTTTATAACAAAAAGTAGTAGTAAATGAAAGCTATATTATTTTGTTTTCATGGAAAATGTGAATTTTTTTTCCCTAAGTACAATTGTTAAAATGATAGAATTGGGATAAGCCACTTAAGCACCTGGTTTTAAGGAGAATGTTGTTTAAATAGATTAATTCAGCTGGAGCCCTGGAGATACTAATGAAATTCACCAATTTAGGATAAACAGCTTCAGTATGGATTTTTGATAAGAAAACAGCTGCTCATCTAGAAGTAGTAGTAGCTAAAGTCTGAAGGCCATGAGATTTGTCTGTTCTGGAAGATATGATATGCAGAGAACAGATGGTTAGCATAAATAATTCAAAATAGCTCTCCAGTCACTTCTTTGGGTAAAAACAATATGTTGAACTATGTTTACAAGGTTACTCGGAACTCTGTATGTACAAACTATTTCTATTTCTTTTCCATGATTGATTTCAGTTTAAAAAGAAGATAGGAATTTTCATTATTTAAGTGGTACTCCTTCACACAGTCACGGACATCACTACATCATAGAAAAGCATTATATGTACATTGAATAGCCAATCCTGATTAAATACACCTAGGTGTCCAAAAGAACTTTTGTTGAGGCTGCAATGTTCATTAACCTCACATGTAGATTCAATTACACCCTGAAACTAATATCAATATTTATAACTATCAAAAATAAATAAATAAAACTGCCTTTGGCATAGCATTTTATAGTTTAAATTTTTCTTCATACTTTATCTGATTTTATTGTTTTATATATAAAATCCGAAGTCATTCCATAAGTTAAGAAAATATACTCTTAGCACCATAGTTTTACAATCTTACTGGATACTTACATTTTATTGTAAAGTTTTTATGTATCCCTTATTAATTATTGAAATTCCCATTCCTCTTCTTGAAAAAAAAAAGAATTAAAAATTAAATCCTTTCTTTCCTTTGTACTTCAATTTTTCCTGTGTATTACAGATACAAAGAATTCTTTTTCTCTTGTCTCACAGGAAAAAATATTATATATTTTATATATTTTATATGTTTTAAGTATATATTATATATTTGTATATATGTCATTATATATAAATATATATTCCTATGTCTTTCCATGGTCACAAGCAATCAAGTAAAATATGATCCATAATCCTCTTTCTCTTGGTTAATTACCATTCTTCTCTTCATCATTTCAGTCCTTTTAGGTGTGAGAACAGAACTTGTGACTCTTCTAATCAAATAATGTTAACCAGCCTATTTATTTTCCTCAGTGCTTCACGCTAAGTTTTTCTCTTTTTTCATAATTAAATTTCTTGGAAAAGTGCATTTTCTGTGTCCACTTGTTTTCTACCCAGTTATTCTTTTTTATTTTTCTTTTACCCAATTATTCTTAAGACCATGTTCTGTTACACATTACTAATAACTGTGTATTTGGCATACTTTCTCAGTTGAAAACATTTCATGTCAAATAACTATTGTTGACAGTTCCCAGAAAGATGTAAGCATGAGTTTTCTACTCTAGATCCTATGCAAGCTCTCATATCTCCTCTGGCATCTCTACTGTCTCTTCCTCTAACCAAGATTTATAAGCGCTAACAGTTCCTAACTCTAGAGAGCAGACATCACCATCAGTCACTAATATATCATCCCAAGCCTGGTCTCCAAATTTCAGTCGTGCTTCTTTAAACAGTAGATTCCATTTGTTCAAGACTACTACATTTTCACTCACCCACCAATAGCACCCTGTCCTCGCCTATCAGCATGCTGTCATTAGGTAGGTATGTTACCAGCTGAAGCATATAAATTTAGCCCTATGTGCTATAAATCAAATAGTAGAATTGCTTTCCTAATACCAGAGAGCCATTCAGCCATTGTGAGATTTAGTAGCTTTTTGGAAATTCCATATGAGCATTGAGAGGGCCTTGGAACTATAGCATACATCTTTTCCTCCCCATATTTTACACATGCATTTGCATTCCATAGTCAACAGTAATAATAAAAGTTCCCTGAAAAAAAATAATTAAAAAAATAATAAAAGTTCCCTGAATCAGAAACCCAACAGAGAAGCACATACCTACATATTGATATTTAGACATTAAAAGGAAGCTACGGATATACGTCATTGGAACTGAGGTACCTCAGTTATTATCTCTCCATGGCTCCACAATGGTTGGCACATTAAATGCTAGATTTATTTGTTTGTTTGTTTCTTTTCTGGAAATGTCTCACCTTTAGGGGAATTTTCAGGAAAAATTTACACTTTGTATTTCAGGACTAATTTAGTTTTTAGTCAACAGTCTTTCTAGAGACATACTTGACTCATTTAAAGAGGTTATTCTGTGAAAGGAATCTAATCACTGGGAAATTACCACGGGTATGCTTAACTTTGCAATTTCTCTTTTAAACAAATGCAAACAGGGTTAGGCCAAAAAAATCCCACTGTTGGAATAAACAGAACTATAAATTGTATGTTATCAAAAAAGCATCTCAATGCCTCATTATAGATCCATTTTCTTCTTTTCATATTCCATTTTTCCTGGGGATGCAAAGGGCTTGAGAATAATCCTGAAATGGTATTTTACCCACCACAAAGCCTGAGGTCAAGGAAGAGGAGAAACAAATGCTCTATGTTTGGTAAAACTCACCATTTCCCCCTAACTTCAAAACCTTTTCTGCAATGATAATTTCAGCATTATGCTTATGGCCCAAATCAGAATTGTAAGGCTCCAGTCCATTATCTTTTCTGGAACATTTGGAAAAACAATTCTTTCTCTCCTAGGGATAGCTGGTAGGATAAAATTCTGATGATGCTGGTAGCCATTTTTGTCAATAGTTGGGGGAAAACTGACTAAGATGAAAGTCAAAACAAAGAAAAGAAGATAATTAAAGTGACAGATTCCTGATAAATCCAATCTGCTCCTCTGCTCAAAACACATTCTGTCTAAGTGAAATTCAGGCCCTATTTCTCCTTCTCCATCTCCTCCTCCATCGTCTTCTTCTTCTTCTTCTTCTCTTCTTTTCTTCTTCTTCTTCTTCTTCTTCTTCTTCTTCTTCTTCTTCTCCTTCTTCTCTCTTCTCTCCTCCTCCTCCTCCCCCTCCTCCTTCTCCTTCTAATTCTATTTCATTAATAATCAATGCAACATTTTTAGTATGGAAAAGAAAATATTTTTACCATGTGACAAATGGGTAAATTGCCTTGTTTTCTATCATTTTCCCTTTTAAATTATAAATGTGTATCCCTTGATCATTACAGGAGTTAGCCTGGCAAATAGCTACTTGCTCTTTGAGGGGTAGCTAAAGTGTTCACTTCCCCAGAAGCTCTCTTCACTTCATCTTCTCATCACACCAACCTTTATTTTTCTTCCTTGTACAAATATCAGCTAGAGTATACCCGTGTCTCATTTATATTAGCATCAGCTATTAAAATCTATCTTCCCAAATCGATTTTGAATTCTTTGAGGACACAATTTTCATAATTTTCTCTCTTCTGCTTACTCAGTACCTATTCCTCATTCTGCATGGTTCCAAACACTATTCATTTCATCTTGAGACAATTTTAGACTTGGAATGAATTTAGAATTTAACTCGAATGGAATATACGGAACATGAACTCAGACATAATACGGTTCATATTTTTGTCTCTACCCAGAGAAAGCATACTGTGCAAATGGAGCACAGGTGTTGAATCACCTTCCTATGCATGTAGATTGCAGGAAACATTTACTTTTATACATAGGTCTTAGCAAATTAGATACTTCTCTGAGACATTGACATAGTTCTGAAATCTTAAATTTTGATCAGTCATCTGAAAATGGAAGAAAAGTGTTATTAACTGTGAGAACAATCTGCTCACAAATAGTACCACTTATAAAATGCATAAGCAGGCCCACTACACTCAGGTACTATGATGGTAAATATGGCATAAACAACTACAATTTTTACAACCTTCCCAGGGGATTAGTGATTTCTGACATATGTGTTACCATATTGACTTGCACTTACTCCTCTTTGATTGTGTACCAGGGTGATCTCTGTAAAATATAATTCTATTTGAATTATATATAATTAAAATTTATATATCATTATCTTTCAACAACAGTATTATTAGACTGGGCCAGGACTTTATTGCTGGTGTGAGATGAAGTTATCACTGCCATGTTTTAGAAATAAATAGTACTTTTCAATGCTGTATAACTCATTAAAGAAAATATATATTTATTTGACAATGTTTTGTTTAAAAAAACTGCATTGGATTCTCCAAAGAAATATTCATGGGTTGGTGTTAAGATAAAAAGAGAACAAAGAACATTTTTAAAAGATACATATTACAAATGTATTTCTCTTTTAAAAATCTATTTCTTAGAACTTCAACTAACTAGATTCCTCTACAGCTTTCCACCCTCCTGGGAAGGATTTTCACATCCTAGAATGTTATCATCAAAGTTGGCTTGGAATTTAAAAACGTTAAGAAGTTCAAGTATTGTCTTAAAAATTGTTGAACAGATGTAGTTTCTCCTTGGAGACCTTATTGATGGTAAATACCTTGTATTTCATCTGAGCACTTCAAAATACAAGTATGCATTTTTAGCAGAAAGTAAGATATCAAGAAGGAAAAAAAAATATCAAGGATGGAATCTAAGGGCTTGTTGGTTTCTTATCTGTTCCTGCTCTATTGCACAATTAGAAATACATTTCAAACCGAAACATTGGTGAATATTTTTCACAGAAATAAGACTATCCAATCATAAGTAGCATAATATAATGTAAATTGGCATTTATAATAAATATTTGGCTTGAGGGCATTTAAATGCAATTGCTAATTACATTATATGAAAGTAATCTCTTTTTCTAATTAAACTGTTAAAATGCTTTGGTATATAGACATCATTTCAAATTTGGTATTAATTTGAAATAAAATGTGAATTAATTAAAGCAAATTGATATTGAGTAAAAGCTATTTGAATTTTGCCTTGATGAAAGAGACCTTATCAGGACTTAAACTATCAGAAAAAAAAAAAAAAGACAAACTATCAGGAAACACTCTCTAGATAAGATCCCAGTTGATTTTTCCCATTCTGTGCAAAGTAGGTTATGCCTAAAGTTTCTGTAAAACAAACTTTAGGAGGAAAATTAAAAAAAAATAGATATTGGAGTGCCTGGGTAGCTTAGTCAGTTAAGTGTCCAACTCTTGATGTCACTCAGGTCATGATCTCTGTAGTCAAGCCCTGTCAAGGGCTCCACCCAGGGAGTCGACTTGAGATTCTCTCCCTCTGCCCCACCCACTGCTTGTGATCTCTCTCTCTCTCTCTAAAATAAGTAAATAAATCTTTAAAAAATTATTAAGCAGTATAATGCAGAAATTTGAGGCTGCCATATAATGAAAAGAAATGCAGGATAATAAGAAATATTTAGCCTGTGAAAATAAGACTCAATGGTAATAAATCGTTTTACTTCAAATAGTTCAAAATCTAAATGGAAAAGATACCAAGATTCATTAAGTGTAGCTCTGGAGGACAGAACTCATGTGAGTGGCTAGAAATCAAGGAGATATATACTGGTGGAATTTAATGGGAAAAAAATGGAATGCTATCTAAAAGTTGAAATGGATATTCTCAAAGAGCATGAGTAATCTGATCACCTTAAGAAGCTCATCCATCAATGCCCAGATCTTATATAGGAGGAATTCAAATACTGAATGTGTAGGACATACTATTTGATCTCTCATATATTTACCCACATTGAAAGATTGTGAAACTATGAGGAGATTTTAGAGTCTGTTTGCGAAATAACCCAACCTACCGTCTATCTCACAGTTTGTGCTTTTCCTTGCATTAATTTATACAATCCACAATCTTAGTGCTTAGAGACTCTTTGAAATAAGTAGCCTCTCTTAAAAATGAAAAGAATTCTGGTAACACTTCAGAACTCTCAGTTATTAGACATTAAGCCTGGGTTGGTTAAGGTCAGTTGTCTTCCCACTTGAACACTGATGCCAGCTGAATTTGATGCTGGTGCTGTTCCTCTCTTTTTTGACTGCCAGGACCAAGGGAAATGTTTCCCTGTTCAAATGAGACTGCTTTGTCAGCCTGGGTCTCTGATGAAGCAGGAACAGAGGACAGCTGACTTTGAGCACACATGTAGTGCAAAGGATAAATAAATGCATGTTGTCGTAGAGGTCTGAAATTCTAATATCACTTGTTACTGTGCCTGTTCTTACTGATGTGAACTGGAGTTGGGTAAAAGAGTATTCTGGCCCTTATGCATTCAGAAGCAGATTATGTCCTTGGGTGGGGAGAAGAAATGATGAGTTTGAAGTTGGAGTATTGGTTATATATATATTAACTTAGAAATATTATTTAAAAAGTCAGGTGTATGCTAACCATACTTCCAAATATGTTTAGAACAAGGCTTGCAAAGCTAAGAAAAGGATACATCCTTTCCCTCCAACTTCCATATATTTTGCTTCTTGACCGTTTGCTTCCAAACCTAGAACAGAATTTAATACTACAGTGACACCGTGTACCTCTATCATGAGCCTTAGGATTTATAGAAAGAATGGAATGCTAAGATCATATTTTTCTGTGGGAAAGTTTGCATTAAGGCAAATTATAATTAGATAACCACTGAGTGCAGAAAAAGAGGTTAAGGAATGGCATCAGGCTAAAAAGATATCCTAAAATAATTGTTTATGTGGTTAAGTTTAACCATTGCTGAGAGCAAGACCAGCCATAGCTTAAAATAATTTTGCAAGTGAGCCGTTTCCAAATTAGGGCTAAATTAGGGCACATTATTTTACTAAATGGGTTCTATTTAAAAACACAGAAATCCTGGAATGTTATTTTAGGCATATCAAGAACGAAGTATAAAAGGGCAATTCAAATTACAAAAATTAATATGGAACTATTCTCAAATTCCAGGGAAATCCTAGTGTGGTTTATGACAGGGTTCTGTATTTGCCCTGTTGTGTTAAAACAAATGAACAATAGCCAATGATTAATAAGAAATCATAAAAGACAATTTTAGTCCATGATGCAATCAAAATCCATTAGAGAACTCAAGGAGCACAACAATGACAGAAATGCTAAAACAAAGTGAAGTCCATCATTTATTTAAAAACAAAACAAAACAAACCTCTCCCTTTCTATGTATGTGTTAAAACAAAGAGAGGGGATCTGACTTATTAGAAGATTATGTGAAAAAACACTTAGAAATTTTGTTCACAACTCAATGTGTGTGCTAAGTATGATATAGATGCCAAAAAGTTAACAGATTCTTAGTCTGCATATGTCCAGAATAAAAGAGGTAATTTTTTATTTATTTTATTTTACATTAATGAAACCACATTTATAGCACTGTGTTCAGTTCTGATTTCTACTGACGAACTGAAATAATGCCAAAAGGATTATGAGGATTGTTAATGATTTAGAAATAAAGAGTCATCTAAGAGATTTGGAATATTGATTTTGCGAGAACAGCTAACAAAGAGGATGTGATAGTTGTATGCAAACATCCAAAAGCAGTGACCTATGGAAGAGGGGGTGGACATTTGTACTACTACATGGAGGAAGACTAAGGCTTTTAGACAGAAGTAGAGTAACATACATTTTGGCACACAGCAACATCATGCTATTTTTGCAGAAAACTGGGGAATAAATAAAACTTCAAAATAAATAAGAGTAATCTTATAATTAGAGCCGTTCAAACTCATGCTCTTCAGCTTTGGGATACATGAGCTCCCCATTACTGGACATAGAAGTTAAATAATCAACACTAAATTGTATGAGGCAGAGGATTTTTTATTAGGTAGAAGGTTTGACAAACTGGCCACTAAAGTACCTGTCAGTTTTAAGAGTTGAGGCATGTCTTTATGCTTCAAGTGGTGTTTGGGGAAATTTATCTTGTTATTCTCTGTGTGTTATCTTGCATAGCCAGTGCGACAAATTTGGTCAACCTTCCTAAGATGATACCTGCCCAGAGTTCACACAACACAGCTACCTGACAATCTGACATAACACCACACATTTGTTTTGCTGCCAATTAACTTCAAGATCTTTCCACTAACACTTTGTCAACTCCTTAAATGAAGCACTGACTTTTGCCAACAGAGGTTTATTTCTTCTTCACAGTTAGCTGTTAAGATCATACTAGCAAGATAACAAAATTAAATGAGACTCTCAGTGACAGGCCATTTAGCTGTGCGGCAGATGCTATGTGCACACTATAGGTGTCACTCTAAGAGAACAGAGAAGGTTGAAGGAACTACTGTTAATCCACAGGAGATATATCTCTTGCACACACATTTAGTACTTGTTATGAGTAACCTGGCTATGCTCCACAAGTTTGCAATTATCGATGTATATAAAATCTTGAATTATCATAACAGTAATGAAAGAATTGATTTTTTTAGGAAAAGAGATACAGGACTACTCTCATAATAACTAGTGTTACAGCCTAGATTGCCACCTTTAAAAATAATTAGAGCCTTGCTGACATGTAGTTAGCAAATATTAACTTTGATTTCCATGGAATTCAACTCACTCTAAATAAAAATAGTATCTCTTCTGGCTCTAGAGTTTTCCATCATTCCATAGTGAAATAAGCAGATGATGACATATAAAATTCACTGTGAGCATTTAGGTGAATTTAAGACATGTGGACTTAGTTATCAACATCATATTTCATATAAATGCATATAAAACACAGTGGCATTCACAGTGACAATGCCATTTCCTGTGTCTATCTTAGGTATTGCCTACGTGTATTCAGTTTTGATTACAGGGGGCTTATTGCAACCTCTAGCTCATAGCTTGAATTCTTACTTTACCACGTATGATCTTACTTGAACACGTATGTGTTGAACAAATGACAGCATGCCTTAGCCCTAGCTTTCTTATCTGGAAAGTGAAAGTGAAAGTAAAAATACAAGCATAATATTAGTGCTTTGCAGGGTTATTTTAAAGAATAAAAGGCATAAAGTCTAAAGTGTGTCTAAATGGTCTATATACTTTCTATGAAACCCATTAAGTTATAAGTTTGGAAAGTATAAGAAATGGTTATAATGATTTCTTAGAGGGAGCAATCAAACCGAAAATCTCATAATGTTACTTTTTAAAATTATGTAAATAAATCATAATACCAATCTCTATGTTTCTTTCACTTCAGTGAAATGCCAAGTATAGCCTATTCCTATATGTATGTCAGCATAGGCTACGTTTTTCCAGCATAACAAGCATACCAAAATATTGCTGGATTTCACAGAAAAGATATATTTCTTGCTCAGATCACATATCCACTACAAAGTGGCTGGGCTTATATTGCCCACTGTCCCTTCAGTGACACAAACTGTCAGACTCTTTATCATCTGAAATATCATCAATTACTTTGGCAGAGGAAGCAAACCTAACAAATTGTGTCTGGCTTTGAAAGCCTTCCTCTAGAGAATGACATTGTTTCCTCTTACATTTCCTTTATCAAAACAAGTAACATGGCCACATCTAACTTCAAAGGTGATGCAAGGTCAATTTTTTTTAGGTACCCATAAGGATGAGAGCCAGAAATACTTGCTGAAGATGATGAACCACAGTTATATGCTACATATCAATTTCACTTGGCAATTTGGAAATTTTGCTATATACTTTAAATATCTAATTTTAAAGACTTGATGACCAAATAAAATTTTTATGGGCTATACCTTGACTTTATGTTGATTTCTGGTGTTCTACCATTGGATTATGAGCATGTATATAAAAATCCAGATTAAAATTCCGTATACTGCTGTCTTCATTTATCAGTGAGGTAACTGATAAAGCATTTCATGCAAAAGACGACAAAATTAACTCTCTACCTATATAGAGAGTTGATTCATTTGCTTTATTTACCAAAATAATGAAATTTTAAAATACATAGGGCAATAACTGAAAATGGATGAACAGAATTACTTGTTAGTTTGTCATAATAAGGGAATAATATCTAGACATTAAATGTACACAATGAAATAGTTAATATGCAAAGTACTGCGTATACTACATTAGAGATTTTAACAAAGTCTGTGTGACCATTATGTGGTCACTGTAGAAGGCATAAATGCACTGAGTGCTCAAAGCCTTTGTCTTGGTTTCCTAAAGTTTATAGTTGAATAACCATTTTTATCAAAATGATCCAAAAAGTAGCATTAAGTGCATGCAACCTTGGAAGGTCATCACATATATTCTTATAAAACCAACCATACAGTAGCAGTAAAAATTATCTGAACATAGAGTCTTATTTATTATCTCTCTTTGCCACAATCTATGTCTATATGAGAAAACAAACAATAAAACACTTAATGAAGTCACCACTTATTTTGCTTTTATGATATTGAATCAAAGCCTTGAATGATTTGTTTCAGGCTAAACCAGATAGATGACCAAATTATGAGTTCTAATAAATAATGTCTATGATAGCTTTAGAACAAACACATGCATATCTTGAGAGATAATTCTTCATAACAAATAAATTCAAACTGATAGAAAAAGCATTACATCTTTGTGTTCTGGTGCATCTATATCATCTCTCATCTTACTATGAGGAGAAATACATGGCAGTTCATGCTCTTATTCAGATTTGAGTGAGAGAAAATAAGAGAAAAAAAAATCCCTCAAAATACCTAAATAAAAATATAAGAGGTAAAGTATTTTTGTTTTTTAGAATTGTTTTTTTAGAGTGTTCCTATTGAAAAGATGAATGATGTTATAGCCACTGTGACAGTCCAAGAGGCAGTGAATGAGGTAGATTGAAATTAATTCCTGGGCAATGTCTGGCCACACATATTTTTGTTATCTCATTCATCAATCAATCAATATATATTGTGATGTACAGTGTGTCTACTAAATATAGCACATTTTACTAGTTTTTTTGTGTAATGACAAAAAGAGATATGATGTTCTCTGCCCTCAAGAAACATTGAACTCTTTTTAGATAGTTGGGATGATGACACTGATCTAGGTATGGAAATACATCAGGCCAACTAGAACAGGTAGATTGCGTTTGGCAGAAAGCCTTGTGGGATCTAAATCAGGAATCGTTACATAAAACACCTGCTTGGCACTCTATAGCCATCTTATTTCAGATGATGTTAAAAAATTAATTGAAGTACAGAATAAAATTTGGTAATGGCAAAGGTGATATTCATAATATATTAAATATGATACAATCAGTCATTGATGAATCAGAGCAGAAATGCTGACCAATCAGAACAGACAGCAGTGAAAACCAAATTGATTTTGTTAAATCAGTCTTGAAGCTGAATACTTTCTCTAGTGCTGAGGATATCTATAAGTTACAGCGTATCCAATAAAAGATTATCACAACAAATTAAAACATACATAGATATTATGAGAATCGTAACTAAGACTCCATGCTATAAAAAAACTTTTCTTTCCCTTACTCTTGTACTTCAATTACCAATATCTTGAAAACAAGTACATTATACATAAGCATATAATTGCCAAAAATCTACCCATTAGAAGGCAATATTATTTGTGATAGTTAATTTAGAATTTTATATCTAGTTCCTTTCATCTAAATAAGGTAACTGAATGACAAATGAGGTAACCAAAATTTTAAGAGATTAAATGATTTGCTAATGATCATGTAACTTGTTACTGAAAATGCTTGTTTGTTTATCTGATGTTGAGGTATTTAGTTTGGACAAAATGGCTGGTAAACAGTGGACTGAATGTGTCAAAGTTCACTTAATATCTCCTATCCCTGACAAATACAAGAACTATAAAATTTCAGAAAGGAGCAAAACATATATTCCCACCTAAGATTATACAGTTAGATGATATAGAATATGATTTCTTAGTTGTATCTGAAAAATCAACAGTGGCTGACATTTTGGGTATTCACAACTATTCTGGATCGTTTTCTTATGTAGGCATATGGTAAAATGGCATTTCTTTGTTAGGCTTGGCTATGAAATGCGATCATAGGTAATGCGAATTTCTTCCCAGCAAATTCACATTAATTCCCAGCAATTCGCATAAGAGACAGTGACAATTTACTGTACTCCTTTTTTTTTTAAATTTTTTTAATTTTTTTAATTTACTGTACTCCTTTCACCACCTGCATAAGCAAACGATTCCAGGTGGTCGCATGCCCTTCAGCCTCAATCTAGGAGTGAGGACAGTGCAGTGCAAAGACCAGCCAGCCTGGGTGGGCATGCAGGATAAGCGAGAGGTGAACTTTGTTTGTGGCTGACATTTCAGAGGTGTTTCTTATTGCAGTGTTCCCAAGCTGATGTTGACTTATACAGAAATGGGAACCGGAAATGGAACGGAGAGGCTGTGCTGGACAAAGCAAAAGCCTACAGTTGTGACACTGACTTAGTGCATCATGAATGTGTCAAGAACACTTTATCAGAGCTGGACTAATGACAATCTCGGTTAAGCAGTGGGGAAATGCTAGTAAAACTGTTGCCTCTGGTAAGTGAGGATGAAGATCATGTACCTAATAAACTCAAAGTACCAGGGAAAATGTCAGAAAATAGAATGTTAGTTCTGTTGCCAATGACTGCTTCTGGTAAGGTATGGCAGGGTATTATCCCTTGTCACAGTGACACATTGCTCCAGGTGGAGGTTGTGGTGTCAGCCTAAGTCCTGGAGTAAAGAGACATAAAGAAGAATCTGTAAACCAACTTACACTGAACAAGTGGAGTGAGGAAAAAAATAAACTGGAATGTCATATTCAAAGCAAATTTTTGGTTGGGCATTTTTATTGCATTACCTAGGCTTTCTGTCTGATGTACTATCTAAAACTTAGAAAAGAATAAGTGAGTTTGAAAGCAGAAATAAAAGGGACTAAAAGAGAAGTAATGAATGAGGTAGACTTGAAAGAGGCAACTGCTTCTCAATTCCCAATATTAAAACAATTGATTTAGTCACAGTGGCCAATTAGAAGTCAATCCCATAGGGATCCCTGGGTGGCGCAGCGGTTTAGTGCTTGCCTTTGGCCCAGGGCGCGATCCTGGAGACCCGGGATCGAATCCCACATCGGGCTCCCGGTGCATGGAGCCTGCTTCTCCCTCTGCCTATGTCTCTGCCTCTCTCTCTCTGTGACTATCATAAATAAATAAAAATTCAAAAAAAATATAATTAAGAAGTCAATCCCATAGCAAATACAAAATTTAGTGTGTGACCTCCATGTTTTCGTCATGATCACAAAATTGACTAATGAGTCTTAGGGAGTATATCCAACAAAAGTTTTAATACTCAGTAAATATTCTTAATTAGACAAGGCATAAATAAAGAAGTCTAATAAAATCCCTTGACTCAAATGAGAGATGTAGGTAGGGAAATAGGATGCAAAAGAAAAGAAATATAGCAAATACGGAAAACACCTTTAGGGAAAATTGTGAGTGTGACTATTGGCCCAATGAATTGATTGAACTCAAATGGATAAATGACCAATAAGTTTTTACATAAGTTGTACTTCTAAATAAACCCTGACTCCAGGTTTAAAAAAAAAAAAAAAAAAACATAAAGTTTAAGGTTTAAAATGACCTTCGATTCTCCATGTTTGGGCAGAGAGCAGACTGAGAAAGCTGTTCCTTAGTCACATTTTCCAATTCTCACCTCACATATGGCCAAGGGGGAAGTGGAATAGAAAGATCACACATATATTGAAAGTTGGAAATAGTAGATAAGAGAGCCACTCCCAGAGAGAAAAGAAAAATTGAAGACAAATCAAGGAATAGTCTCCACCTCCAGGTTTGAGGCCCTCAAAATGTCTTCTGAATAGAATTTCATAATTGCTACCAGCAAGTTTGCTTTGTGTTCTCTATTTTTCCGCTTTCTGGGTAGAAGTGCTTACTATAATTATCCTGGTTGATTCCACCTTGGTGTATGGCATGTCTAGGATACATAACTTGCTTTTTGGTTCATGTCTTTATAAAAAAAGGAAACCACATCTAGATTGGATTAAGACACTGGATTAAGTTTCACCCATTGAGCTGGACCCAGTAATAGATAGGACTTATGTTCTGTCTTTCATGGGGATGGGGGAATGTGTGTTCTGCATCTGAGAAGAAGAGGAAATGTAATATCTAATGATCAAAATAGTGGAGTCATTACAGCTCTTATTTATTTTTAATTTTTTTTTTAGAATTTTATTTACTTATTCATGAAAGATACAGAGAGAGAGAGATGAGGACACTGGCAGAGGGAGAAGCAGGCTCACTTTGGGAAGCCTGAGGGGGGACTCGATTCGAGGATACTGGGATCACAACTTGAGCCAAAGGCAGATGCTCAACCACTGAGCCACCCAGGTGCCCTCAGCTTTTTAAATAAATATTAAGGATTTCTTTTTAGAAAAAAGCCTTTTTTTTGAGGCAAGCCAGGATAACTCATTTTAGCCAATGAAATTTAGCATTTGTGTTTTATATCACTTTCTGGCTAAGCATACGACGTAGTATACACAGAGCCTACCATATATGTTTTTTCCTTGTCCTTGGTGATCACTTTTCCACATGAGGCCTGGCTGGTCTGTCAGCCTGAGTCTTAGAATGAGGGGAGAGAGCAAAATCCTCAGCAAACTTGCAATGGTTAAGTGAGGAGGAAATAAATTTTAATGTTAGAATCCAAAGATATTGTGGGCTTCTTTATTACTGCAGTATTATTAGCCTGTCCTATATGGCAGATCAACTACAATTGGCTGCAAAATGGAGGAAATTTATTGGTTCATGTAACTGAAACTAAAGAAAACGTGAGCTTGTAGCAGGAGTGATTTAGCAGCAAAAAATGTAACCAAAGATTTTTTTTTTTTAACTCGCATGGCTCAAGCAACTCCTATCATTGCAAGATGGCTCTCTACTGTTCTTATGATTATGTTCTTCTTTCATATCTAAGAAGAAAAATTAATAGAATTCCCCATAGCTATGTGGAAAAATTAGGAATCTTTCATCTTCAAATGCTCTTAGGAAATATATTTCTGGGTCTCATTGACCCAATTATTCATGTGTCTTAAACTGACCTATGTACTAGGGGAAATGGATTCTTGTGATTTGCTTGCATTAACCAGAGAGCAGTTCTGGATCTCACTATGAGCTAAGTACCACACACTGCAATTCTAAGAATGGAAATGGGGGTTCCTCAAAAGCAATTTGGGATACTTTAGTATCAGGGAGCAGGAATGATTACTGAGCAGCAAACAGTAAGATTTTATTAAAGATTATAACATGCAAACTGGACAGCTAGTTAAATTCAAATTTTTTATTAAGATACTTATTTTCTCTGGAAAATATTCTTTTTCTATAAACTGATATTTAACTATCATCTGAGGGAGAAACTGTTTTGGGGAAAAATTAATAATTGTCTACATTTTTAAAAAGCCAAGAGGAAATAGATAATTATATTTTAACATTTCTAAATAGAGTTAACCTAACTTTTATAGTACATACATTTTGCCATGATAGCATTAGAAATTTTATTCATTTTTCAGATGACGTGTCAAATGGGCAGAGTTTTCTAGAAGTAGAACCTAGACAATTTCTATTACAAGGTGGCCTCCAGCTGCTATTTTTGGTTTATAAAATGAATATATTACATTTAATAGGACATGATTCTGATAAAAATTTATGTTGACAGCATACACCTTAGATTGCCCACATACCAGGTGATAACACAATATTTCCAAAGAGTAAAGATGGTATGTCAGAAAGATTCTATAAGATTTGTGCTCTATGTAAACCAAACACTTTATTTTTTGTCAAGATTAGTTATTACTTTAAAAAATTAGTTATTGGGCAGCCCGGATGGCTCAGCGGCTTAGCGCCACCTTCAGCCCAGGGCATGATCTTGGAGACCCAGGATCGTCTCCCACATCAGGCTCCCTGCATGGAGTCTGCTTCTCCCTTTGCCTGTGTCTCTGTCTCTCTCCCTCCCTCTCTCTCTCTCTCTCTCTCTCTCTGTCTCAAACAAATAAATAAATAAAATCTTTAAAAAAACTAGTTATTACTTGTATCATCATATTTCATAGTTATAGCTTAAATAATTAAGTTTTTTATTCATCAAAAGAAGAATTAAGGAAAATGTAGAATATTATATGGAAATGATTCTATATTTATATTTAGTTCTTTATTTTTCCAGCAACTTTAGTAAACAGTTGCATAATACAAGTCAAAATAAATCTGACATTTATTTATTTCAATCTCTCTGTAAAAATTTTAGGATTTCCAGTTTCTTTATTCCTGGATAGAACTGGTCTCTAAGTAATTGGCTACAAAGTTGTTTTTATCTAATTAAACAAAACACATAAATCAGTTTTGTTACTCTTCCTGTGTGTGTATTTCATTTTTTTGTCCGCATCTAGATTTCTTTATATCTTTAAACTATATCCGTTCTTTCACTATAATCATTACATAGATGCCACCATTATTTTTTATTAAACAATATTAATTTATTTCTGAGAACGTAAAGGTAGAGATTGAAAAGTTTTATTTTTTTATTTTTATTTTTTTTAATTTTTATTTATTTATGATAGTTACAGAGAGAGAGAGAGAGAGAGAGGCAGAGACACAGGCAGAGGGAGAAGCAGGCTCCATGCACCGGGAGCCCGACGTGGGATTCGATCCCGGGTCTCCAGGATCGCGCCCTGGGCCAAAGTCAGGCGCCAAACCGCTGCTGCGCCACCCAGGGATCCCGAAAAGTTTTATTTGAATATAGTTCTTACAACCGAAATTCCCTCAAGTCACAAGATAAGAAAAAAAAAATAGATTCTATTTTGAAATTTTCTGACACTTTTTTGGCAAGCTGTAAGAAGTTTATTTTTCAGGACTTGTATTACAGAGCAAAATGAATCATATAATCAAATATAAAAATGGCTTAGCATTCTACACTTATCTGGCCTAATGATTCATTTTTATACTTAGTGACAATAGAAAATGTACAACAGATTGACCCAATAAAATCTGAAATTTATTTCTTCCTTTTTGTGTGGTGATTGGTATTAGCATCTATGTTGTTACTATATACTCTAATATACAGATTTTCACACTTCATGCTATATGTGTTTATGGAAGAATTTTGAAATTCAGATGCACATTCTAATCTGATAAAATAAATACAAACTGATTTTTTCTTCAGCTTTAATAAAAACATATTTTAGGTATGTTAATAGTTTGCATTAAAAAGGTCAAGTTCAGTTAAATTAAATATTTAAAAGTAACATAATCGTCTTTCTTAATCATCAGGAAAGTTAAATAAATTGATGCATTCCCTTATAGACAAAGTAACCTAGAATAAAGTCTACCAACTTATAGAAGCCTGTGGGTGGTGAGAACATTTGAAAAGCTTTCCCAATACAAGATCTGCCTCATTGCTACTTCTTAAATTTGTTTATTTCTATGAGGCAAAGATAGATGAAGTTTTATTTTTCAATAAAAGCTCTTATCAAAACTATCAAATGTGTCTTTGATACATTTTACTAGTGTTAAAAAGAGTTCAATAAAAACAATATTTTACCTGTTATTTAGTTCCAAGTGTCAGTAAATGAATGTGGTTTTACTAAAGATGTAAATTAAGTGTGAATCAGCTAAATACACTACATACCAATTGTAACAGATAAATAGCAACAAAAAAATAAATAGAAATTTTTTCAATATTAGAAATTAGAAAATCCACATATAAGTACAATCAAACATTGTCTCTCTCTGAAGAATAATAATTATTAATTTTCCTATAGTTAAGAGTCTCTAATAGTTTGTGTCACTCTCTGATTTCATCTGATTTTATTTTTCCCTCCCTTCCCCTACGTTTATCTGTTCTGTTTCTTAAATTTTACTTATGAGTGCAATCATATGATGTAGAAGTTTTAAATTTCAGGGTTTTTTCTTTATTTTACAGTCAGTATTTGAGATTCTATTCACAGCATTGTTTTTAGCTTGACTAAATTTTGAACAGGTTTCTTCTTGACTATAGGCCCTTGATCTCCCTTTTCATCTGAAAACTTGCAGTTGCAAAATCTTTCTGTGTTCCTTTTAAGATGTAAATCTTTTATAAACCATAATGTCTTTCCCAAGGATCTGAGAGTCATCATTTTGAAATGTAATCATCTGAGAAAAAAGAGCTAGCACATTTATCTCCCAGTCTCTGTGGGAAAGTAGAAGACAAGCTTAACTAAGGGACAATTAGCAAACACAGCTAGCCTGATCATGTTGACCAGCCTTCTTGCTCCTGTTTTCCAGTACTTTTCCATGAGCTAATCCTAGTGTTTTGAAAAGCCTTCTGCCTTTAGTTTCAGAGGATTTGAGTCAAATCTCTTCCCTACTGTAAGTCTCTCTCCTTTATTGCAATAGTCTTAAATAAAGTCTGCCTTGACTATTTAACTGGTAGGGTACAATTTTATTTTGTAGTTCATATAAATTAATAATTATATATTCCTGTTGGATTGTCTATGCTATTGTCATAAAATATTTTTATTCCAACTAATATATCTTGCATAACGATTTAGTATTTTTTTACTAATGTTTACATTACATATTTTTCCACCCTTTGAGCTCAATTTATCTATGGCCTTGGCATATCTCTAGTAAGTAGCAAATAATATTTAATTTCTACTATTATTAGTTATTTTAATCATCCTGTGGTCTTTTATTTAGAATATTCGATGTAATAAAAAATAGAATGTCTAATATAATAACCATTGTAGTGGGTTTATATCTGAACCAATACAATTTATTGATAAGACAATCTAAATGTTTCCTTTTACACTGTATTTATCTATTTGTTCCTGAATATTTCTCTCCTGTTCTCTACTTTATTGTCCTTTTTGGGGGTAATCAAATATTTTTTATTTGATTTTCTTCTTCTAGATTTCAATTAAACATTTTTTTCTTATTTTAGAGTTATCCTAGAGATTATAATTGTATCCATTATGTTTTTGCATATTGTTTATGCCATTTTCCCATCTACTCCTGCTGTGTCTCAGATTCAAAAATATGTTAGACCTTTTATTAATATATCATCTATGTACTTATCCAATATTTTGTTGTTGCTTTCTTTACTGCTTCCATTTTTGTGTATTCTATTAATCTGTCTTCACATTCACTAGTTTCATCAATTGTGCATAACTCTTATTAAAACAAGATTTTGAGTTATTCACTCCAGGTACTGTATTTTTATGTTTTAGAATGTCCATTAGTCTACTTTCATATATTTCAAATCTCTGATGAACTTTCCAATGTCTTTATATGATCATTTTTTTCCTTTATTTTTTGAACATTTTAATAATAATTATCCCAAAATCTTTCCTATTAATTTCAATATCGGGATCTTCTTACATCTCTTGTCTAGTTTCTTTTCCCTTTGAAATTAGCTACATGGTCTTGTGTGCTCCTTGTAAATTGGGGTTTCAGGTCCATCAGGTATAAAAAGAACTGCAGAGGCTTTAGAAAATGTTTTCATCCTCAAGAGGTCACCCTCTTCATATTTAACAGACACTGTAGAGAGTTGATGCTGTTAAGATTAACTCCTAAGGTCAGGATTTAAACTATATTAGTGCTGGGTTATAATTGTATAGGAATCAATTTACCTCTTACCTCTTGGTCCTTCCAAACTTTCAAATATCCCCTTTTTGAGCATTTGCTTCTTCAGGTCTATAATACGGCAAAGATATAATTTTATCACCCAGAGGTTTTAGTTTATCTCTTTAGTCATATGCCACAGGTAGATTCAAAATAAGGCAAATGTCTTTAAAGAGGAGACTAGCCATGAATTTAAAGACCTTCAAAAAAGTCTCCAATATTCTCAATTTGATCTACTGTAACGGCAATATTTTCTTCTGGCTTCTCTTGTTTTGGAAGAGCAGCATTTTCCAGGAGCTAATCCTAGGTTCTCAGCTTCTAAATCTGCTTTGAACTGATAAATGTGCCCCAGGGAAAAGCAGTTGTAGAAACTGTGTCAATTAATCATTTTCTGTAGGGTTTTCCATCCTTGCCAGTTTTATTTTCGAGCTCCTCCCTCTAGAGAGTTTTTGTCTAAGCTCTTGAAAGTCTGTGATAAACTTCATTCTGCTTTCAGAGACTTTTGAATAGTTCTATAGCATCCACCACTATCTAAATTCAGTAAAGACTTTGTATTAAAACTGAACTTCTTTAGACCCATCAAATCTAAAATTTTGTCAGTCCAATCTCCACAACCACTAGAAGTTTTGCTGGTTTTTCTTTCTTCCATCAGCTACTTTTTGTGTGGGGAACACACAGTTCCTCAGCTTCTAATCTAAATCAAGAAATGTCAAATGTTTACAGAATTAAGCAAATGTTCACAAGAGAAAGAAAGAAAGAGAAAGAAAGAAAGAAAGAAAGAAAGAAAGAAAAGAAAAGAAAAAAGAAAAGAAAAGAAAGAAAAGAAAAAAAGAAAAGAAAAGAAAAAGAAGAAAAGAGAACAGAAAAGAAGAAGGAAGGAAGGGAGGGAAGGAGGAAGGGAGACAGAAAGGAGGGAAAGAAAAATGTGAATCCTCAGCTTACATCTCCTGTTAGGGATTTTATTCCATTTAGTTTGGTTGCTTTTGTGATCTATTATGTCTTTGAAAAATATAATTTAAAAAATTATTCACCTTTCTAGTTACTACCAATGAAAGTGCTGTCCTACTTCATTATACTACATTCTACCTGGAAACAAAATAAAGGCAAAGCAAAAGGGTAGCATTCTTGTATGATTCCACAAATGTAGATAGGCTCTGAGAATTTTCTGGTCTAACCTATCTATCATACACTGTGATATGTGATGGAAGTTGTTTTTTATTTTTAATTTTTTTTAGAGATTTATTTATTTGAGAGAGAGAGAGAAGGCACAGAGGGAGAAGATCTTTAAGTAGACTCCCCACAGAGAGCAGAGTTGGAAACAGG
Source organism: Nyctereutes procyonoides (assembly GCF_905146905.1). Classification (NCBI taxonomy): domain Eukaryota; kingdom Metazoa; phylum Chordata; class Mammalia; order Carnivora; family Canidae; genus Nyctereutes; species Nyctereutes procyonoides. Next base: position 15,693,001 of record NW_026575117.1, read on the forward strand.
GCTCTATCCCAGGAACCTGAAATCAACACCTGAGCTGAAATCAAGAGTCAGATACTTAACTGACTGAACCACTCAGACACCTCAGTTTGTTTTTTAAAAGTTAACCTTAGGGAGACTACAGCATATTATAATTTATCTAAAATTGTTGTATTCCATAATTATTTTTAAACATCAGGTAGTTTACAGGACTAAAACATGACAGATGTCTCATACGTGACATCTTAGCATTCTTTTGGTAAAACTAGAAAGAAAAATTCACAATTAGAAATTCATTAGGTTTATTCCTAGATATGTTATTGATTTTGTTGTAATTATAAATGGTATTGACTCCTTAATTTCTCTTTCTGCTGCTTTATTAGGGATGTATAGAAATGCAATCAATTTCTGTACATTGATTTTGTATTCTGTTGACTCTACTGTTTTTTGGTGGGGTATTTTAGATTTGCTATGTAAAGTATCATGTCATCTGCAAATAGTGAAAGTCTTACTTCTTTCTGCTGATTTGGATTCCTTTGCACTGTTGGTGGGAATGAAAACTGGTACAGCCACTCCAAAAAACAGTATGGAGTTTCCTCAAAAAGTTAAAATAGAACTATCCTATGATCCAGCAAATTGTGCTATGACGTATTTATCCAAAGAATAAAAAAATACTAATTCAAAAAGATATATGCATCCTAATGCTTATAACAGCATTACCCACAATAGCCAAGATATGAAAACAGCACAAGTATCCATCAACTGATGACTGGATAGAGTTAGAATATTATTCAGCCATAAAAAGAATGGAATCTTGCCATTTCAGATGACATGGATATGCTAGAGAGCATTATGCAAAGCAAAATAAGTCAGTTATAGACAGACAAATGCCATATGATTTCACTCATATGTGGAAGTTAAGTAACAAAACAAAGGGGGGAAAAAAAAGAGAAGGAGGCAAGCCAAGAAACAGACTCTTAATTGTCAAGAACAAACTGGGGATGCCTGGGTGACTCAGTTGGTTAATTGTCTGCCTTTGACTCAGGTCATGATCCAAGGGTCCTGGGATCCTGCCCTGTGTTGGACTCTCTGCTCATCCACGAACCTATTTCTCCCTTTCCCTTTGCCTGCTGCTCCCCTTGCCTGAGCTCTCTCTCTCTCTGTTAAATAAATAAATAAAATCTTTAAAAATAAAAAAAAAAGAAGAAACTGATGGTTACCAGAGATGGAGTGATGGGTTAAATAGATGATGAGAATTAAATAGTGTACTTGTAATGAGCAGTGGGTGTTGTATGGATATGTTGAATTGCATATTGTACACCTGAAACTAATACACTGTATGTTAACTGGAATTTAAGTAAAAACTTTAAAAATTAAAAAAAAAACAATAATTCAAGGGGATAAGGATTTTTTATTCTAGACAGTTTTTCCTGTTTATATAAAATAGAAATATTACTAAAACTGAAAAGAATTGTTTATTATGCACTATTTTGATCAAAATATGTTAAGAAATCATAAACTCATTCATCCTTCCTACATTATTTATCTACCCTTTCAGTTTATAATTTGGTAGTTCTACTCCACAAAAAGATGATGCTCTTTTTTAACAATCAATTGCATTATATCTTATCAGATGTTAGCTGTGGACTTGTCATATATGGTCTTTATTATGTTGAGATACGTGCCTTCCATGTCTAAATTGTTAAGAGTTTTTATCATGAATGAAGGTTGAATATTGTTGTCACTTTTAAGTGTGTTCGGTTAAATTAATCACCAGAAGAATTTTGATAATCGAGTGTTTAAGTCTGACCTTTTGGCAGTTAAAACCTCTTTTGCCCATTTGAAATTCACTCCAAAATTTTTGGCTAAATACTATATAATTATACTTACCACACTCTAAGGATTTTAGTTATTCTTTAATCATGTATTATTATATATGTTTATTTATTAATATTGTAGATTTCATGTTGAAACATCTTTAATCTTTTATTAAAATTCAATGTTTTATGAAATGAAAGCTATTAACAGGTAATGTAATCAATAAGAAACAATATTGAAAATACATATATATATATACACTCATAAAAATTCAGAAATAACAAAAACCTACACCCACCAACAAAATCATAACTGATCTAAATTTGATTAAAATATCAGTAGTTAAGTGAAGGTGTACTTTCCTGAGACTCATGTTAATGTAAAGAAGGTATAGAACAAATGCTCTCTGCATTTTGCCTCACAAGTGAAACTCAAGGACTACTAGAAAAGTCTAGAAAGGTATCAGAGAAATCAGATGATAAATTCTTGTATTGAGAAAGGCAAAGACTTTCTTAAATGACTAATAATACATCAACTGAAGAGCAGGCTGGGTTCTAGTGATGATAATTCATAGCAATACACAAAGCACCATATATGCTTTCAGGAAAATACTGAAATCACTGGTAATAGAAGTAATGCAGATGTCTATTTGAAAGAATAATAATAAAGAATAAATTAAATAGAGCCACTTGGGTGGCTCAGTCAGTTAAGAGGCTGCCTTTGGCTCAAATCATGATCCCAGAATCCTGGGATCCAACCCTGCTCAGCAGCATGTTTTCTTCTCCCATTCTTCTTTCTCCCTCTGCCCTTACCCCATCCCATGCTCTTTTTCTCTCTCTCAAATCAATAAATAAATATTTTAAATTAAATTAAATTAAATTAAAAATAAATAAATAAAAGCCTTCCCAGTTATGTAATAATAGTTTCTTCCAAAAGAATTAACTAGTCATTTAAATATAGTATTTGTTTTGGCAAAGTTTAACTGTTACATTTAAATTTGTCCTACCTGATTCCTCAAAGTCACTGTTGTAGGCTTTCCAGGTTTCAGTTATTCGAAGAAGATTCTCTTCCATGGCTTGAATGTCCATGGAGGGGCAGTTGCATTCTGGAAATTTGGGACCACACTGACACCAGCAATCATTGTCCTTGCAGATAAATTCTCCCTCTGAATTGCAAGCAATGTAGCTCAAAGCTGCTTGTACAAAACGCTCCTGAAGATAATCTGGAAGGAGGACTTGTAGCCCTTAAAGAACAAAAAAAGCACATACTTTTTTTGAAAAAGAAAAAATATATATAACACAGTTTTAAATCCATGACTTGTATATTAAATTTTTGGCCTTTTGAATATTTTAAAACTATCATTAGAAAATTATTTAAGCCAAAAGAAAAAAGAAAATTATCTAAGCCAACAAAATTTCAACATATGAGGACTCTCCGCACTGTTCAAGAATCCTGGAAATTATAGATTATCTGATTTTTAATAATTTGTTTAATTGTTTTTTTTCTTTATTTTTAAAAAAAATTCTTAAAGTTTCCCAGTTAATATACAGTATTATATTAGCTTCAAGTGTATGATATAGTAAATACAATTAGTAAAACATAGAAGAACAATTCCATACATCACCCAATACTTATCAGGGGCAAGTGCACTCTTTAATTGCCATCAACAATTTAACCCAGCCCCCTCTGGTAAACATTGGTTTGTTCCCTATAATTAAGAATCTGTTTCATCCTTTGTTTCTCTCTCTCTGTTTTTCCTCCTTTGCTCATTTGTTTTGTCTTTTCAATTCCACATATAAGTGAAATCATATGGTATCTGTCTTTCTTTTTGGTTGGCTCTTTCACTTAACTGTTTAGAATATTTGGATACTTTTACCAAGGAGATAGATCCTAAATTGTTTAGAATATTTGGATAAATCTAAATTGTTTAGAATATTTGGATATTTTTACTATGGAGATTGATCCTATACCTTTAAAAAGAGGCAGGCATTTATTTCCACCATTTGATTTCAAATAGTTTTCAATACTTTCATTTTACTTTCAGATTATCAGCCCATATTTACACAGATATTGATGAGGGAACTGAAGGCAAGCTGAGGACAAAACAGAAGCTGAAGCCCTGTAACCCTCTGCCCCCAGGTGGGATATGTGTGACATTCCTCCGGGAAGCTCCCAGCTATCTTAATGTTAATACCTTGCTAGAGGGAAAAACAACCTTAACTTGACAATGACTAGGCCTCCAGTATCCTGTAGGTCCTCTTTAGCATGTGAAAATCCTTTTGAAATCTCCCTTTTCCTTACTTCTCCTAACTCCCAAATATATAATCAGCCACCCCTCACAAGCCTGGAGCAGCAGCTTTTCCTGCCCATCCATCCTGTCCCCATGCTTTAACAAAACCACCATGTTACAACAAAGACAGCTCAAAAATTCTTTCTTGGTCATGGGCTCCAGATCTCATCCAAGCAAACCCCACCTATATTCCAAAACTACATCAGATATTATGATACAATAGACTGTGGCATTGGTAAACCAGTTACAAAATATTGATGATAATGCTTACCTCATGTCATTAACAACACATAACTTAAAGGACTCTATTGTTCAGGAATGATCCCTAAGACTGACTACAGGGAAGCAAATGGATTGCTTTCAGTTGTTTCGCAGGTCATGTCCTTACCATTTATTAAGACAGCCCCCGTTGACATGTTTCATTACTTTTCTACATGGAAGTCTAGTAAAGTTAATATCTCTTCAGAAAAAAATTAAAAATGAAGATAAGGCTACATGATTAGTATTTAGGGTTCCCTAATGGTTTCATATTTATTCTGATATTTCAAGAAAATATAGTTTCAATCTCAGCATATTTTTCTACATAGGAAAAATAAAAAAAGCTAAATATTCAAAGTGATCAGTAACAAAAGTAAACATAAAAGGAAACATTTGGCCAATAATCTAATTGCTATTTACTACAAAATTGGATATTTACAATTGTGTTTATCTCTGTATCTATCTCTAAAAGAAGAAAACTTACAATCTATAAAACCACACTAAAAATAACTAAGGTTTTTTGGGGGCTGGGGGGAGAAGTCTAAAGACCAACTGCCCAAAACTTTGGTAATTTTTAACCAGACCAGTAACATAAACAATAATTGATACCTAGGAAGATAACTTCCATTGCCTTGATAGATAAGTCAGAATAATTGGAGGCTTTTCAAGGGATTTTTTTTTAATGTATAGAAACAATAAAGTAAAAATACCAATAAGATTGTTATTACAGGGGACCCTGGGTGGCTCAGTCAGTTAAGTGGCTGCCTTTGGTGTAAGTCATGATCTCAGTTCAGGGTCTAGGGTCCTAGACTCATCTTGGTCCTCCCAGCTCCCTGCTTGTTTACTCTAAGGCTATACATAATCCTTTGACTTCCTTGTGGCCTGTGAAACTAGTTTCTAATAAACTATTAAAAATATCAAAAAAAGGGAAAAGAAAAGAAAATTTATTCCATCAATGGATAAAATAGGACACAAACTACTTTCATAAAGCAATATCATTTTATTTTTATTATAAGCAAAAAAAAAAAAAACCCAACAAGAACATAGTGAACTGTCATTAACAATTACTTTAAATCTTCTATTTGATAATAAACCAGCCCTTTGTCAATTTTGTTGAAATAAAACATTAGGAAGGAACTGATCTAGAAAAATATTTGTTACTCAATCATATGAATCATTCACATCTCAGCTTCTGGGAATTTTACCAAAAAGCTATTATCAAGACTCAATAAATGACTTTTCATTATACCTTTACTCTTTCACTCAGAAGTACCTTGTTTCATATGTTAAATCCATAAGGGGTTGAAAACATTGGCATATTATTAACCTCAATACATATTTTCTAATACTTCCTTAAGGGTTACTTTTTGTCATATACCTTGCATATATAGTAACCAATATTCTGGAGTTGTAGATACAGCTTTTTCAATTTTTGAACGGTCATGTTTGTAATCTAGTTGGCTAAGCAGATCTCAGGGTCAAACAAACAGGTAAATCCAGCTTACTCACTGCCAAAAAACATTTGATTCCATTTTTTAAAGTCAGAATTAACGTACTATGTGCATCTTTTTGATATCTCACTTCTGAATGTTAATTCTAGCATAGTTAAATCATGGAATTTTGTTCTGTATTTGTTGCCTAATGCTTTTACCTTTAATAAATCTTATTGATGTTTTCTTTGCTCTGATGAAAGTCTACTTTGAGACTCCAGTGTTTCCAATTGCCACAGAATGACCTAAAATATTTTATATCCTTCATATGTCATGGTACCACCGATCGAGAATCTGATGCTTGGCATTTTTTTAAGTGGAAAAGGGCTACTATTAAAAGAGTGGTTGAAAATTGAATCAACATAAATGTTTAGACCATAAATATAGATGAAGTTTGAGAAAGAACGCAAGGGAAGTTAAAGACTCTAATACTTATTTCCTGAGATTATCCTTGGAGAAGTCTTTGAACTACAGAGTAACAAATAAAGTTGTGATAGACCATTGGAAATATAGGCCTAGGAAACAGAGACAAAAAATAGCGATGCAGATCTCTGTGTTTCTCACATAAACTGGAAAAAAAAAAACAGCTATTTAAAAGAGGAATGTTGCTTCACTTATCCTGTGTTAATTTTTTTTCAAGATACATAGGAAGTTGAGCTTTGCCTTTATAATATAATATAATATTCTGAAAACTAAGCACAGTATTTCACACAAACAGCAAAAATTTAAAAATCAGGTTAATAACTCTTAATGGGTCAATTAAATAAACATATATTGGATATATATATATTCCTTATTCTTTTTGATGAAACTTAATATTCTGCAGGCAAATTGATCCATATATTTAAAAAGGAGTAAACAGAATTACAAGTAATATTGGTCGATTGCATTTGTTTAAATCAAAAAAATGTTTCAATAACAAAATCTAGGATTGATAATGAGAAATTCGATGGCATTTAAAGCTCAAAATTTGAAGTACCTTCTTTGCAATTTGTATACAATTCAAAATAGATGAGATTCATTTATTATTTGCCATATATTGAAATAATGCAAAGCTGCTACATTTTCCAAATTGAAAAGTTGAGGAAAAATGTCAGATTTTTTGGAACTTGTAAGCACTCTTATGTAAAACTGAATAATGTAAATGCAACTCTAACTTTTGTCATTAAAAAAAAAAGTATAAGAGGGAAAAGGTAGACAAGGGAAGAATAACTCAAAATTATCCCTTTGATCAGTCAACTTAATTTAGACAGTGTGTCATCAAAGACTTTTCTGAACTTCTTCAACTAGTACATATTTAAATATTTTAAACATGAGTATTCATAGCTTTCCCTACCTATATGAATAAGTCCACACATCAATAGTCTATTTGGGAGCAGTATATATATCTGCTACAAGTTGTTTAATAATCCTCTATTGAACTATCTTACAAAATACAAGAATAGAAAAAAAAGGTAAAGTATTACCATTATCACATTATCCATCATTATAATGGAAATATAAATATTTTGTTAATATATTCCCAAATATGTTTCTATCTGTCAGAGGATAAATGCAGTTCTAGCTAGCATATTAGGTTATATTTAAAATATCAACAGTTCATGCTACCGTGTGCATAAATATTGTTACACCTTTTACTAGAATTTATGAGGAAAAGGTCAAAACACAGACAGACCTATGAAAGAATTACTGCATATTGAAACAAAATTACTGTATGGAAGTAAAATACTATCACAATGAATTCTCAATTACTATATATAGATTACCTAACTTAAGAAGCAAAGTGAATTTTTAACATTTTCTTCATTTGGTCTAGAATGTTAGTATCAGTTAGAAATTAGGAAATTAGCATTTTATGAAATTTTAACAGCCTAGTTCTGCATATCCAGCTAGTATAAAAGAACAACAACAATGATAGCGACAGCAAAAAGAAGAAGAACGAAAACACAACTGGATAATTATTATCCAGACTGATAGAGAATTAATGAAATTTTAGCCACATACCTTGCAACTGAATCTTATTCTCAGGACTTTGAACCAGAACAGAACTGACTGAATCTAGGTTGTCATAGTTACTGCAGCCAAGAGGACCAGTCCGTGTTTCTGTTACCTGACAAACAAAACATCAACTTTATTATATAAATCAGAGTTTACCATGTTCTTCTGGCCCAATGTAGTTGTCACGCACTGATATTATACTCTGCTGGCAAACATCACTGAAAGGCCTGGGATCTGATACATACCAACAATATACACACCTAAGCACAGAGAAGACAAATAACTCCCTTTGTCTTCAATTCCATTTTCTTCCCTTTGGCCAGGCATAAATCTTCTAGGAGAATAACAGAAGCCCTCTTTGGTCAAAAGCATCACTCACCTCAGGTCATTGATTTTACCCAAGATATGACAAGGTCATGCTCCTTTAGATAGAGAGCAAGTTTTGACTCATATGAGGATTGGTTTTTGTTTGTTCATTTTTCCTCAATAAATCAGATCTGTCAGGCTACTGTCTAAAAACTTATTTTATTATTTTATTCTACTTAAAAATCTATAATTTTCCTGTCTTATATGGTGCCATCAAAGTCCAAACTCTTTTGCTTGGTTTCCATCTATCCCATTTCCCCCCAACAGGCATAAATTGCTCTCCAGCAGGACATTCTTAAATCTGTCTTTGCTTATCCAATATCCTCCACCCTTGCCCCTCTTGTCTCCTCTTTGACTAATTGAGTTTATCTATCCTCATGATTAAGTACATTTTCAAACACCCACACAAAGTATTCGTTAATGACTTCCACTTGTGTTTTTCCTCCCGTTTCTATAAAGTTGTGGTTTGTAGTGCTCAGCCCTGGGAATAATTATGAAATCACATATTGCCGACTGATTTTTCCACGGATGTCTCAAGATGTATTGCATCAGAAGATGAGGAGGAGTTTAGTCAATTATGGAAGACTAGAAGCGTATTCTCAGTATGATTTTAAAAAACCCTATTTTAAAGCAGGGGAATACTGTAATGATCTTAGTATTTTAAAAAGATACTCTCCACTCCACAGCAAGAATGGTTTGTAAAAAAATAATTCAGGTAATTTCATTTCACCATTCACAACTCCACAGCGTCTTCCATCTTACTGAGAGTAAAAACCAGAGCCCTTCCTAGAACTACAATATGTCACATTATTCTGTTATTCCTGTCATCTCTGTGAACTCATCCCTTCTCCTGTTTTCCTCACTTACTCTGCCCCAACCACATTGGCTCTTTGCTGTTGCTTGAACATATTCTTTATCTTCCTGCCTCAGACTTTCTTTCTCTTTCTTCTTTTTAAAAAAAGATTTTATTTAATTATTTGACACACACACACACACACAGAGAGAGAGAGAGAGAGAGAGAGAGAGAGAGAGAGAGATCAAGCGGAGAGACAGGCAGAGGGAGAGAGCATAAGCAAGGGGAGAGGCAGGCAGAGGGAGAGGGAGAAGCAGGTTCCCCACTGAGCAAGGAGCCCCACCCCAGGACCCTGGAATCATGACCTGAGCAGAAGGCAGATGCTTAATCGACTTAGCCACCCAGCGCCTCAACCTCAGGATTTCTGACATGCTATTCCTGTATCTGGAATGCTAGTCCTCAAAATATTTTTTAAGCTCACTGTTTCACTACTTTCAAGTTTTGTTCAAATGTCACTCTCTCAGGACTATTTGGACTAACCTATTTTAAATGAATACACCTCCCCATGCTTCACTCTTTCAACCATTATTTCCTTTCTTCACCTTGTTCTACTTTTTCCACAGTAGTAATCAGCTTCTAACATGCTGTATAATTTACTCATTTATCATGATTACTGCTGACACTTTTCATCGGAATGCAAGCTCCACAAGTACAAGAAATACTGCCTATTTTGTTCAGCATAGTGTCTACATCACATATTAGGTTGTAGTGTAAGCCTGTGGACATTGATTAAGAGAAAGAGACGGGGGCAGTTTGAGGGGAAAATCATAACAAGGAAGACAGGAAAATCATAACAAGGAAGACATTAAGACCATTATCTAGATGACAAAGACCTGAATGAAGCAGTGGCAATAAAACTTATCTGAAGAAGATGGATTATGAAAAAGTTAGATCTGGCAAGATTATGAAATATTGAAAATATACACAATGGAGAGAAGGAAAGGCAACTGAGATTTCTAGCCTAAGCGATAACATTTAGATATGTTGCAAATAGGCTCCACTGTAGAGAACATGTAAGAGAGCATGGCTTGGAGCATTCTGACTCTGAAAGGGATAACATTCTCCATTGGAAACATCCAATAGGAGTGACAGCGCAGATCTATTTTTTAGACATTTTGTCAAAGATAGGATTACTAACTGAGGAGTTCAAAACTTACAGGTAATCATCAAAGACAAAAGGATAGATATGTCAACTGAGATTCACTGAATGAATGTACAATTTGTATCATGACAACTCTATATCACATTTTGTAAAGAACAAGTTCTTAAAAATAACAAATATTGACTATAAGTACATTGCAACAGTTGAGAATGCAGTTTATCATGGGGAAGACAATACTTTTCCCCTGAACATTACACCAACTTTGGATACTCCCTACCACTGTTCTCTCATGGTGATACTGACCATCACTTATTTTGTTCAGGGTAATCATTTCTAATGTTGACATGTATAACATACATGTAAATGTGTGTATTTATAAATGATATTCAAATATAAATGATTATCAACAAAAGGGTAATAAGGGGATTAAAAGTATCAAAGGAAATACTTCGGGTTTAAGGTAATTTAAATCTTCATGTTGTCCTATCATGTAATTTTATTGTCCCTCAATACACGCAAACACACATACACACCACAGTAATATAAACAAATTCCAATGCTTGTAATTTTAAGGACATTTTTAAAATAAAATTGGCTTCAGGCACACATTGAAACATATGACATTGAATATGACATCTTGGAAGTTGGAAGACAATCTTGTAAACACTTAACTCCTGAAAGAGGATAAGTAGTATCACTCCATCTCTTTACAGACCTTCAGTTATATCAAGTTACTGTGGTCTTGAGAAAAATGCAGGAAATTTAAATAATGGTCTTATAAATTTGGAGGTTTGAATATATCTATGGATCTATAGATTGCTTTAATCTGTCACCTTTCATGATATACAATAATATATACAATAATAAAAATCTAGCGTGTCTTACATATAATTTTATTTTGTTCTTTATCATTTACCACTGAAATTACTGATAATTATCTGATTTAATATAAAAATCTACAAACTCTGGCACAGTCGATAATGCAAACTCCTTGTTTTCAATTGTTTTATATTTAAAACACCTACATGTCTTACTAGTGTCAGCATTAATAAATGCATCCATGCTTATTTTGTTTTTTCAATACTAATGAAATAAATAAAAATGAAAAGAAAATTGTAAAAGCCAATTTTTTTGTATAAACTCTTCAATAGACATATTAACTCTACCAAATTAAATTATGCAGTTGTGCCACAGACAGCTTGAACTTTTGTCATCAGCTAATAGATGAATATCTGATAAAGAGGTCTTCCTACATAATGTAAGAAATGAAGAATGACTTGACAGAGAAGCATAAAAATGAATAAGACTGACAGGATTCAGTATTTTAAGATTGATGTATCGAATGAGAAAACAATTTTTAGTTATTTATTTTATTCATCTGTTGAAAGGAAGATGTTGAAAGTAAGGGGATGTAGTCTTTCGGATCCAAAAATGATGCCTTTTCTGAGGTGTTACTGTAGTTTGTGGTTGTGACTGAGAACCATGAAGAAAGTTACATGTGCTTTGAGGGGCCTGGAAGGCTGAGAGACTGGAGTGGTGGACACAAACATCGAAGATATAACTCAACCAGCTGTAGAAAGTAAAATCGAATCTTCAAGATCAATTAAGGACAAGTTTGTCTTCAAAATATAAGAGATGAAAAAAAATATAAGAGATGTGTTCTTTCCTTCTATAACTGACTTATGTAAATTGTGTTTTAAGTATATTGTTAAAATCAAAAGGATACGAGAGATCCTTTCAACTTTTCCTGTATTGTTTTTATATTGTTTCATTAAACTACTGCATGATATTTTCACAGTTGGAGAATTTTACAGGGTGCAAAAGAAAAATACATAACCTTCCTAATGCAAAGAGATGCCTTGCAAGTAAATATATTAACAAATAGTATTGGTTCAAGTTTATTTGGATTAAAAGAAAATGATACAAATAATTCACTTGGAAATAAAAACCAATCCTTATGATTTTCTATCAAATTTCCCTACAGTCTTACATATTCTAAAGATGATCTAATGCCCCAGCGACACACTGAAATTATGAAATTAATTCAGTGAAAACTAGTTGAAGAAAAGCTCTCTGAAGCAAAAACAATTTTTCATATATTAAAAAAGTGAAGAAAGTGGGACAAAGAAGAGTAAACAAACAGAAAAACATACTACATTTCTAAATGAAAATAGTACTATTAAAGAGTTCATAATCCTTAAACTCAGATATTATATATTTAACATATTTGCATTCAAAATCATAGTAATATTAACTAATTAGAGGAAAATACACTTAAATGAACATTTTGGGGTCAACTATCCTAACTCCACCGCTTACTAAAGAGGAACCTATTCAAGTTTCAGGTTCTTTTGGGTGGAATAGCTAAAGTTTTCTTAACAGTCTCATGTGGTTGGGAAACAAAAATGAGATAATCCATAAAAAGTGCTTACCAAGGGCCTGTCCTACAGTTATTATATCAAGGTAAATGTAAAGAAAGTGTAAGTGTTGACTATTAAAAAAGCAAAAGCACAATAATATCTCAACTCTTGGAAAGTTATTGGAATTATCTATACCCAACCCCTCAATCAAGATTATAAGATCCTAATACTTTTCCTGACTCCAGTGTGCCAAATGTTAATGCTTTTCTCTATAAGATAGGGTAAAGGGGCCCAAATTTTACAATACCTTAAATCAAACTCACCCATGAATGAGAGTATGTAGAAGTTTTGTACAAGATCATATGAATATGCAATTAGAGCATAATATTGTAAGAATAATCATGACAAGACAAGACTAAACTAGAAATATTGGCATGGGAAAAAATAAGAAATTCAATTACAAAGAAAAGAATAACAGCAGCTACCGTGAAAATAGGGTAAGTTTTCTCATCTGCAGTATAGAAGACAAGGAGTCTCATATGATTATATGAGAAAATTTTCATCTATGTTAAGTGAAAAAAGTAAAACTTTTTTCATTCAGTTTCAGAATGAAACTCTATTTCATTCTGAAAAATGTAGAGCAACATCAGGTTCACAAAGCTATATATAGTGGATGTAGTGTAAAATTATACATATACATCCACTATATATAGCTTTGTGAACCTGATGTTGCTCTACATTTTTCAGAATGAAATAGAGTATTAGTTTATCATTTGACTAAACTGATTATTGTTTATCAGCAAGTCGATTACATGCATGATCATATGAATAGTATATCCCTACTGAAAAAAATCTATAAATGTAGTTTTTTTTTTTTTTTTTTTAAAGAAAAAAAACTTCCTGGAAATTTTTTTTTTCTTTCCTGGAAACTTTATCTGAAATCAATAGGAAGTCTGTCTATCTGTCTTTCTTTTTTTCCTTCTTCCTTTCTTTCTTTTTTCTTTCTCTCTTAAGCTACAAAAAAAAAAAAAGACAAGAATGTGTTTATTCTCCATTATAATGACTTCTCATCTGTGAACTATTTGTTTATCCTATGATAAGAAAAAAATATGGAATGTTAGTATCCTGTCCTAATGTGTCATTTTTAATGACAAAACAAATAAATGTTTATATTTGAAATTAAAGCAATGAAATAAAAACTGCTTTTCTCTGCTATCACATATTTACCCACTTCTGTTTACTAGACATGAAAATAGTTGAAATGAGGAGCAACTGCTGTTCAAGACCATTTTTTATTCATAGACCAAATTTTCATATACTTTACATTTTTATAGTTCTTTTCTCTTAACTTTTATTAAAAAATAATTTGCTTCCAAGTTATATAAGAATATATTGAAATAGTTTATGAATAATTTTATATTACCTTTGATTATGCACATGAAATAATAGAATATTGATAAGTACAGTGTAGCTCATTTACGAAGTTATGCCCAGAGTTATTTAAAAATCAAATTCAATCAATTTTTAACGATCTTAAAAGGTTATATTTATTTTGTTTTCTTTCAAGGCTACAGTTATGACCATTCTATAATCTAAAAGGTAAACACATGATAAATCAATCTTCCACTAGGAACTAACTTAAGCATCCTTATTTTTATTTTGTTGAGTACTCAAAATTCAAAAAACACATTAATTTCACACTTATTTATAAAAAGCAATTAGTCATTTCCTTATAAACTCATATATATGAGAAGCAAAAAAGAAAAGTGCTATTTCCCAAGGGTAGGAAATTATTTGAGGGAAAATATATACTAAGAATTAAATTATCTCCCTCAAGATATTTTAATATCATAATACTTTATCTTACCACAAAGTTTTCTTTATGTTGTATTATGGCATTTATAAAATCACACTCCTCTGTTTACATTACTTACTTACTAAACTATAAACTCCCAATTCATAATCATACACGGTACTTGATACAGGGTAGGGAATTCAACAATTGTGAACTAAGTTGGTGGTTAAATATTTTATTTTTTTGTTAGAAATAACAAAAGAATGCGGACATTGATTTATTAAACTTTTCTGTGAACCTCTTGAAGAATATGCAGCAGGGCCAACATATATAAAGTTTTAGAGCTATTGGGAGTCTTAGAAATCATCCAGCTGCAGCATCTCATTACACAAATGAGGTATCTGGAGCTCGGGGAGGTTATGAAGCTTGCTCAGTATCATGTAAGTAAAATTAGAGCTGGAACTGGGTCTGAAACCTCCTGACTCATCAATCAAATACCCATTCTGAGCATCATACTGGCTTTCCAAATTCTATACGTAAGTTTTTTTAAGCTCTGCTTACTCTGATCAATCTAATTCCTTCCTCCTCTCCCTTTCTATCTCTCCCTCCCTCTCTCTAGCAATAGTATTACAATAAATAACAATTCAACTGGTCTAGATTGATGTGTATGTCAATTAGAATGGTGTAATATCTTGGGTCATTCTCATGAGCAATAAATATTGCCATGAATGCGGTTAATGTAACTTTGATCTAAGGCCAAAGGAATTACCTTTTATTCTAAGTATTAATTTATTAATGACTTGAAATACAACTTCCAACATATGCTTATTCTACTCTACATTACACTTTTGAATAGTAAAATACAAGTGTTGATTAATTTTTATTATGTTCTAATGTAGGATCTCTTATAGATGTATAGGGTTTAAGCTATCAAACTAATGAAAACCTTTAGAAAATGCTGATACTGAATGTGTGTGTGTATGTGTGTGTATATGAATATATGGTTGTAACCAATAATATATGATAATTATATCATGATAGGATACTAAAACATATATAATTTAATATTTGTAACTATATAAGTTTTGGGGTATTATTTGATTTGTTATGATTAAATATATATAATAATTTATCATGATACTAATAATTTATGGTATATAATTGTATGACATATATGATATTTGATTATAAATTATACATAAGAGTTAGCAATTACACGTATCATTTCTATTTTTTCAAAGGTGAATATTGAGTTTAAAGATATTTTTACCATTTATTTTTTCCTTTGCCAGTCATTGATTCTTATTTCATCCTTTCACTGAACACTTAACATCAAACTGCCATTCAGTGAAGTGTCAGTTCTTTATTATGCTGCAATATTTGTGGGGCTTAATATTTAATTAGGAAATGAATTTTCAAACATATTGTTAATCACAAACAAGCATATGAAAATGTTCATATTTGAATAAAGATATTCTAGTAGCGAGGACCTCCTTTATTTTTAAAATTGCTTTATTTTATACTAAGTTATTATTATTGCTTTATTTATACTAAGTTTCCTGGGAAAGTATAACTTCATATACAAAATACTATACGCCTTCAAGTGAAAAATACATGAGTATATTGATACTAAATTTCATCTTCTACAATAAAACCCATTACACTAAGTCCATTACACACAATTAATATCATTTAAAATACATTTGACATTGTCAATTTCATGAACATGCTCTAACCTTATAAGAAGTTTAAAATAGTGCATGCTATATAACCAATGACTAGATCACTTCTATCTTTACATTAAAAGCACAAACACAAATCCAATACAAATTAAATGTAAAGGAGCAAAAACCATTGTTGAATTATTTACCTATGCAAATGACTTTATGCTGAAACTATTTATTTTAATTCTATTCCCCATAATTTCAATAAATAACACACTTTTAAATATTAGAAGCATCCATTTTAGGGTTGCATTTTTAAAAGCTATCTAGAATTCATTCCCCAGGAGGAGCAAAGATATTTGAAACACAAAGATAAAATGTATGATTACAAACAATATTAAGTTACATATATTCATAAAGCATGTACAAGATAGACAATAAAACTATGAATTATAAAATGTAAGGAATGAGACATAATGTATATCAAATCAAAGCATGTGAAATAAACTATTAAGGTGTGAAGAGAATAATATAAAAGACAGGGCACAGATTTTATTTGGGGATAAAGCAGAGTATGTCTTCTTGGAGAGCAATGGCTTTAGTGCAGTGTTCGCTTATACTTGCCACCATGAGTCCAGGCAGTGCTATAATGACTGACCTATTTTTTTCATACCCTATAAATTACCCTCCATCATAATACACAAGCGCCCACATATAAGCCTGTTGAGAGAGACTGTGCATGTCCTTTCAGTGCCCATTAAAATATAAAATTACACAGGAGGCTAGAAAAAAGAAATGTTCTCAGGTTCTAAAAGTATCTATTCAGTTTGATGTGGAATAAGGTAAACTGGATACAATTTAGTCACAACAAGGTTGCCAAATAGCATCAGGACTCCTTTATGTTCAAACCATGGTTACCATGGAATTTCAATGTGTGGCACTTGATTGGTCTTGGAGAGGCCAAATCTATAAGCTCACTCCTACAGATGCTGTTTTGATTTATTTCTTAAACAATGCAGAGCTTAAAATCACAGCAATTGGAAGAAACTATATAGCAAAAAAATGTTTCATTGGGTTCCTAACTACATATATATGTGTGTGTGTGTATATATATAACATGTATATATACTTAGAAATTATATATATATATATATATATATACACATATATATATATATATATATATATATATATATATATATACACACACACAGGCACACACACTTAGAAAATTGACACTTTCTAAAAGTGTCTAAAAATTGACACTTTCCTAAAAGCTACATTTGTGGTAGCTATAACAATGATGTTACATAAATGGTAAATTTGTACTTCATTATATGAAGTCGGAAGGAATATTGTTATTACACTAGAGTTGGTTTAGAGTTTGCTGAATTATTCAATATTAATACCAAAAAAAAAAAAAAAAAAACCAAACAAATGAAGTTTCACTGCCACAGGGCAGTTACAAACAACAAACCAATTGTAATCTGGTCAGGGCCGTGGAATGCCGCCTGTGTTCCAGCAAGTGCCATTAGACTGGCAATGCAGGTGTTGATGCCACCCTGGACCTGACCACCACTCCCCCCAGAGCAGAGATATTACATCTGAGGGAGCTCAGGAAGCAGAAGTTCTGTTCTATTCCTTCACATAAGAATATATATATATATATAATCCAAGGAAGCATTCTTTACATGTATTTTAGAAATGAAAGCAAACAGAAGTAAAATATTTCAAAATGATTTCATTTTGTTTATTCTATGAATTGCAATCTCATTGCCTTTTAGTTATTGAATCTATTTCAAATGACTACCAACTTTGAAACACAATACCAAACAACAACAACAACAACAATTTCTTAACCCAAGTTCAGAATACTAATATTTTTTGGGGGGGCTAATGCAAATAAATCATCGTATAAAATGAACAGTGTTTTAGAATCATTTTCAACAACAATGTTATCAGTTATCCTTTTTAAAGTAAAAACACAAAACCAGGAGTTGCTACATTCAATATGACAAAGACATGGGATTAGGATAGGGTCCTCAGCCCATATTTCTTTTCCCTTGGAGATAGTCATCTTTAATTGCAAAAGAACATGCATGGGCTATTTCTTATGGCTTTTCTTACCCCGTTTCCAAATCCCTTCTGTATCTCTAGATTCAACCACTCCAAGATATGCCTCTATGTGTTCTCTCTTTGATGAAATAAGAAAAGAAACAGACAATATACTGAAGATGTTATCCACCCTAACCTACAGTTGAGCAAATGCCACCAAGTTCACAATACCTGTTGCCATGATGAGTGAGCAAGGAATTAAACCAAACAGAGTCTTTCACTTAGTTTCTGTTTATAACTTTTTAAAATATTTTATTTATTTATTCACGAAAGACACAGAGAGAGAGAGAGGCAGCGACATAGGCAGAGGGAGAAGCAGGCTCCCGGCAGGGAGCCCAATGCGGGACTCAATCCCAGGACCCTGGATGACGACCTGGGCTGAAGGCAAACGCTCAACCACTGAGCCACCCAGGTGCCCATGTTTTACAATTTATTTTATCTGCCTATTTCTAATCTACCCATTCTGCCCATTTGGTATGCACCAAGCAGTTAATTATGAGCGGATGCTCCAGATATAAAAATTTATCAATTGAATGATCTATTTTGCTTCCCTTTGACAAAATAACTAAAACATGTGCAGATGCAAATGTCAAGTATCGGAATAAAAAACCCTAACACCACATTGGAGAATGACGGCAGCAGAATCAAGGACACTGCCAATCCATCATGGCTAGTAGTGCACACAAAGCACAGCCTGGGACAATCTGTCACTGTCAAAATGCCAACCGCAAAATGCTCTGCCATTCTGGGATACTGAAGCAAGGCACCTTGTTAGACATAGCCTTCTTTTGTGTTTAAAACATAATCAAACCATTTCATTATTTTTATTTTTTATGTTCTGGTTTACATCAGGGGTCAGTAGAATGCATGGTACCATTTCCCACAGCTCCTGCTGTTTTATTTCAAAAAATACCTTAGCAAATTTTTTTCTATTACTCCTCTAAAATTCCATGTTTAATATTGCTTTCCTGAACTACTTATTAAAACATTTCTTACTGCTTATGATTAAAAATATAAAACTTTTTATTATAGCCTTTTGAAGTTTCAGCAGTATTGAATATTTCTGAATTCCTTAAGCATATCAAAAGCTCTGACTTTAGTTATCTTTTTTATAGTAGGACAACGAATGCCTGTGCACAGACCAGCTAAACTTTCATACTGGAACTGTCATATTCTTCCATTTGTCACCCAATTAAACAAGCGCCCGAGAGAACAGATAAGCGCACCACGCTAAAACTCAACAGTCTCAGGAGTAATTAGAAAGACAGAAGTGGATTTCTTGTTTCAACTGCCCATTACAGAAACAGTTCTGCTGTCGTTTCTTTCTTTTTTTTTTCTCCCCCCAAAATAATTGGCTTTGCTCACACAGAAAAACTTTGGATAAACTCAAATTCTTTAACCACTGATTATCACTAAAAGTCAGCACTAGAATGACTTCAAACAAACAAAAATTATAAGAGAAAGAGGAATCTTATAATCCACATGAATTATATCCATATTATTAAAATTCTAAAAGCCAGGGGGGAACTACAATAAATTGGACAAATCTCTCAGCAATTTGCAAACACACTTTACAGTGCTGCCCTCCTCTACTTTTTTTTAGGTTGAAACACAGCCTGGGGATTATAACTGATATAATTATTTATCACAAGAAGACAGTAAAAAGGGAAAGGACAAAAAGTTTAATCATTTTTTAGAGGGTATATTTGTATATTTTTGGGAATAAATTTAGAAATAAAATAAAAATCCAATGTGAACTCTCACTGCAATTTTTGCTTTCCTTTTCTATCACCTTTTCTCCAAATCATAATCCTTATTATATTATTTCTTCCTATTTATTACCTTCAGAGATCAGAATTCCAAAGGGACTTCTGTATCTCCATGGTACCTCTGGGACTTCATGGAGCTTTGTTGGCAGTAAGCATTTCCCAAAGTATAGTCCAAAGAACACATGCACCCATGGTTATAAAACACCAAATCTATTAACTTTGAATCTCTGGAGTTGCTCTTTAGCCAAACAACCAGGTGATTCTTAGCCAGAGTAAACACAGAAATCCAGCAAGCTAGTAAAGATAAACCTTAAAAGGAAGAAAAAAGATTCCTCAGTGGGAATATAATTTCAAATTATGTGTTTTCCTTTTTCCTTATGAAAGATTACAAAAGAAAATCCCTATTCATTCATATCTCATTCATTTAACGTTGTTAGGGAAGAACTTTTAAAGGGATTCTTTCTGAACAATCCAACTAGGCTACTTTATATCCTTTTTTTTTTTTGAAGACTACTTTTTCTATTAAAAGGTTTTTGTTAAAAAATAAAAAAAATAAAAGGTTTTTGTTTTACTAATTTCCTATGGAAGATTTTTAAAATAAAAAAATAAGCTACTCTGCCCTTTAAAATAATTACAATTTCACCTTTTCTTGGTCTAGTTCATGTACAAATAATCTTTATAATATATTGAGTGTAAAGATATTTGCCCATGCATTACATGGGACCTGCTGGGAATTACTGAGCTGTTATTTCAGATATATTTTATTGAGGTGTCACTTCAGCTGTTTAAGTTGGTTGCTCCCTCCCCTTATCTCACTGTAACCTTATCTATTGATATAACTACTATAATTTTGACTACCAGTCCTTCTTGCCAAGCTGAAAGTCTATTACTAAGACTTATCAGTGAGGAAGTCACATAAGCAAGCTGGGTAGATATGTTTCTGAATAGTTTCTAAGTGAAAACCTGGATTTAATATGATGTCCTAATATAAAAAAAATGGACTCTAGGAATGAAAATTATAAAAGCTTTTCAGATTACTTAGGCATTTTCTCTACTTGCCTTTAAGTTTTCTGATGTATTATAGTTTAGGCTATTGAAAAATGACATTAAAATTTTCAGAGTTAGAGATGCCTGGGTGGCTCAGCTGTTTAGTGGCTGCCTTCAGCTCAGGGCGTGATCCCAGATCCCGGGATCCAGTCCCGCATTGGGCTCCCTGCATGAAGCCTACTTCTTTGTCTGTCTGTGTCTCTGCCTTTTTCTGTGTGTGTGTCCCTCATGAATAAATAAATAAAATATTAAAAAATTTTTAAAGGTAAAAAAAATAAAAAATAAAAAAATAAAAATTTGAAAGGTGATATATTTCAAATTACAAATACCCATATTACGTTTAATTATATTGTGAGACTAGATTTCCAAGCATAGAGAATGAAATAATTAGGTTACCAGAAAGAAAGCCAAATTGTGGTTAGGAAATTGGTTCCTATTTCCAGTTTTGTCACTTGCTTACTGTGTAAATATCTCCATATTATATAAAAATAAAAATACCTGCATTACGTAGGGAAAAGATAGATGATAAATAGATAGATCTAGAAAAAATAGATCATAAATATACATATATGTGCATCTTAGTCAAGCTCTGATGCTCTGTTTTGATCACTCTAGCTTTGTAGTATTTGAGACCAGGAAGCTTGACATCTCCAACTCTGTTCTTCTATCTCAAGATTGCTCTTTAGGATCTTTTCTGGTTCTATACAAATTTTAAAATTCTTTGTTCTAGTTCTGTGAAATATATCATTGGTATTTTGACGAGGATTGCATTGAATCTGTAGCTGGCTTTTGGAAGTACTGACATTTTAACAATATTAGTTCTTCTAACTCATAAGCACAGAATACCTTTTTTTTTTCATTTATTCTTTTCATCAATGTCTTACAGCTTTCAGAGTACAGGACTTCAACCTCCTGGATTACAATTATTCCTAGATATATATTTTTTTTATTCCTAGATATTTTTATGCAGTTTTAAATAGGATTAGTTTCTTGATTTATCTTTCTGATAGTTCATTAATAGCATAGCATATTGTATGTTAATTTTGCAGTCTGCAACTGTATTGAATTCACTATTAGTTCTAACAGTTTTTGGGGAATTCTTGAGGTTTCTATATATAATATCATGTCATCCACAAATAATAACAATTTAACTTATTTTCCAATTTTGATGCCTTTTATTATTTTATCTTACCTAAGTACTGTGTCTAAGACTTCCAATACTATGTTGAATAAAAATAGTGAGAGTGGGCAACCTTGTCCTATTCCTGATCTTAAAGAAAAAACTTTCAACTTCTCACCTTAAGTATGATATTAGCTATGCATTTGTCATATATAGTCTTTAGTATGTTTAGGTTCATTCCTTCTATACCCATTTGGTTGAGACTTTTTATCATAAATATCTGTTAAATTTTGTCAAATCTTTTTTTCTGCATATGATTTTTATCCCTGTTTTGTGAATGTGGTTATCATGTTGATTGATTTGCTGATCCTATACCACCCTTAAATCTCTAAAATAAATCCCTCTCAATTTTGGTTATGACCTTTTTAATATATTGTTAAAATCAATTTGCTAATATTTTGTTGAAAATTTTTATATTCATGTTCACCAGAGATATTGGCCAGTAATTTTCTTTGTGTCTGTGTGTGTGCACATGTGCTGTCAATGTCTCGTTTCAGTACCAGGGTAATTCTGGCCTCAAAAAATGATTTTGGAGACATTATTGCTCTTCAATTTTGGGGAGTAGTTTAAAAAAGATCAGTCCTAACTTTTCTTTAAATGTTTGATTAAGGGGATCCCTGGGTGGCTCAGCATTTTAGCTTCTGCCTTTGGCCTGGGGCACGATCCTGGGGTCCTGAGATCGAGTCCCACATCGGGCTCCCGGCATGGGCCTGCTTCTCCCTCCTCCTGTGTCTCTGCCTCTCTATATCTCTATGTCTATCTTAAATAAATAAATCTTTAAAAAAAATAAATAAATGTTTGATTAAATTCACTTGTGAATCTTATGGTCATGGATGTTAATTTTGGGGGAGTTTTTAAATTATTGAATCAATTTCAATATTTGTAATCAATCTATTCAGATTTTCAATCTTGTGTTTAGTCTTGGAAAGTTGTGTGTTTCTAGTAATTTATCCATTTCTTCTAGGTTATCCAATATGTTGACATATAATTGTTCATATTCATCTCTTATCATCCTTTGTATTTCTGTGGTCAGTTGTAACTTCTCCTTTTGAAATAGGTCTGTATTAGCATGAACTTCCCACTTAGAACTATTTGAAAACTATAGGTTTTGAAAGTTGTGTTTCTATTTTCATTTATCTCTAGGTAATTTAATTTGCTCTCTTTGTTTTTCAAAAACTGGAAAGCAAAAAAAAAAAAAATTTGCAAAGCCTCATGCAAAAGAATGAAAATGGACCACTACCTTACTCCATATGTGAAAATAAATTCAAAACTCATTAAAGACTTATATATTAGACCAGAAATTATAAAAATCCTGAGAAAACATAGGCAATAATAAGTTCTTTGATATTGGTCATAGCAATTTTTTTGAACTCAGACAAGGGCAATAAGAGCTAAAATAAACCAATGGGATTCTATTTAAACTAAGAAGCCTCCACACAAGAAAGGAAACCATCAAGAAAACAAAACAAAAAGAAAAGCAACTTATTAAATAGGAGAAGACTCTGGCAAATCATATTTCCAATCAAGAATTAATAAGAAAAAAGAAATTACACAACTTAATGTAAAAAAAAAATGGGCAGATAAATTAAATAGACATTATTTTTTCCCAAAGAAAGCATACAGATAACTAACAGGCATATTAAAAGATGCTCAACATCACTATCACAGAAATGCAACAAGATCACAATGAGATATCATCTCAAAAATGTCAGATTGGCCATTATCAAAAATAAAAAATGTTGGCGAGGATATGGAGAATTCCTATGTCTATGGGAATGTACATTGATTCAACCACTATGGAGAAGAGTATAGATATTCCTCAAAAAATAAAAATAGAAGTACACTACAATTCAGAATTTCACTTTTGTGTAATTATCTGAAGAAAATGAAAGTAACAATTTAAAATGATATATACACCTCTATATTTACTGTAGCACTGTTTATACTAGCTCAGTTATGGAAGCAATATAAATATCCAACCATAGATGAATGGAATGGGTAAAGATTAGATAGATAGATAGATAGATAGATAGATAGATAGATAGATAGAATGGAATATTACTCAACTATAAACAAGAATGAAATCTTACCATTTGTGACAACATGGATGGACTTAGAGGGCATTATTTTAAAGGAAATAAATCAGACACAGAAAGAGAAATACTTCTCTTTCACTTGTATGTAAAATCTAAAAAAAAAAAATGGAAATAGACTCATAGATACAGGAAACAAACTGTTAGTTATCACAGGTGGGAGGGGTTTTTAGGGTGGGTGAAATAGATAAAGAGATTAAGGAATACAAATTTTCAGTTATAAAAATAAATGTCATCACAATGTAATGTACAGCATAGGAAATATAGTCAATAATATTGTAATAACTTTTTATTGTGACAGATGGTAACTAGACTTATCATGGGCATCATTTTGTAATGTATAAAAATATTGAATTATTATAATTTATACCTGAATAATAGGATATTGTATGTCAATTTTACTTCAATAAAAATAGTTAAATCTTATACAAATATGTTTTTGTTACAGAAAAGGGAACCACAGACTACAAAATGCCATTCTCCTATTAGTCCAGTTTTTATTAATAAAGTGGCAAAGTTCCTAGTTATCAAAAATGATTCATTTTATCCATGCTGACAGATCTGGGATGAAGAACTGCACATAGGAAATGCATAGAATACATGTGAGTACTTAATAAGATTTTCTAAGAAGGACAAGCTATAGAGTTATAGATACATAGATGTATATAACTGAGTAGCCTCTTAAAATATAAATCAAATTAATAGATAATATTTACTTTAAAAGTGATATATATTGAATTTAATGTAAGCAAACACTATAAAGATGGGCTATATGGAAATATCTGAGTAATATCCTATGATATAATTTTAAGACCTAATATGAACAGAGATATATGTTATTTTAAAGCATACATTTCTTTAATCCTGTAGACCTAAGTGACTTAAAATAAAAAAGGTAATTAGTCCTGACTAATGTTTTCTCCCATCAATATTCCTTCAGCTTTAGAATCTAAAGAAAGAAAACTGAGTTCTAGTCCTAAATCTAGTCCTTCTCTTTTCTAGAAAAAAATCATCCAAAATTGATTGGTCTTAACTTTCTTATGTATAGAAGGAGATAATTTAAAGAAATGATCTCTAACTCCCTTTGATTATCTCTTCATCATGTTTTAAATGGTGATGGAGGAGGATGAAGAAACAAGTTGCACTTTTCTCCTTTTGGCTTTCTTTTTTCCTTAGTATAGTCCCATTTTTTTTGCCCCCCATTGTGCCTCTCTGTGAAACATTTTTAAAATCTATTTATGTGTATAAATTTTTGAGATAAAAATACATATATGTTAATACCTTTAAAGCTTTAAAAAATTGTTTTTTAGTTTAGCCATCCTTCAAGGAGTTAGTTACCTCCATATAGTTAGTGTTGGTAAATTCTTGATTTTGTATATTTATCTTCATCTAGACACTTTACTATAAATTTTATTTATTTTATTCTCTCTTTCTCTGCTTATGTCATCAACAAAAATTTTAGATATGTATCCCTGCCCAGATTTCAATTTAATCAAATTTAGTTATATAATTTCTTTATTTAGAATATGGACTTCAACTTCTACTACACATTCAAATCACCTGAGTTGCGTTAATACTACCTTTAGAAATTTGGACACACTCTGTCTCTAAATGGAGCCTAGGCACTGGTGCTTTTTGAAAGCTATGTGGAGAATTTTATTTTTTCTTACTCTTTAAAGTTTTTATTTAAGTTATCTGGAGAATTTTAATGTGCTGCTACTGGTGTTGAGAACCACTGGTTTCAAAATACACTTGATGTTATTATTAGTCAAATGATTTTAATCAAATCGAGTTGGTTTTTTGTTTGGTTGCCTTTTAGGTTTTAGTAGCATTGGCTACTGAACTTTATTGTATGCATACAGGTTTGAATTTTTCTTTATACTAGTCACTTTCTTATATTCCTTTATTTTTTCACCCTTTTTGCTTCATTCTTATTTGGATAAGTTTTTAATTTATTTTTTTCCTCTTCTGGTTTAGAATATCTTGTTGCATCTCTGCCTTCTGTTAGTGTTTACCTTCTCTTTGTCAAAACTTATGACAACAAATATATAAAAGAGGAGGAGGAAAATGATAAAAGTTGCATGGGCAAAAGAAGATTAGTTGCTCCCACTGACAGAAAGGTACTATTTAATCTATGAAATGTTTTACACAAACTTCATGGTAATCACAAGACAAAAATCTAGTGCAAAAACATAAGACATAAAAAAGAGGAGAAAATGAGCAAACCATTGTAGAAAACCACCAATTGTAAAAGGTACTAAGAATAAGGAAAAGAAAAATGGAGATACAAACCGATTAGAAAAAAAATAAAGATGACATGACAGCATTAAAATCCTCATATATCAACAATCACCAAAATGTAAATGGATTGAGCACATCAATTAAAAAACAGAGTGGGTGTACAGATTAAAAAACAAAACCCAACTAAATGTTACTTTTAGAAGACTCATTTCCACTCCAAAGAAAAACAGGCTCAGAGTGAAAGGGTGGACGATGATACTTCAAGCAAAGAAAGCAAGTATAGTCATGCTTTTATCAGACAAAGAAGACTTCAAGTCAAAAATGGTAATACGAAACAAAGAAGGTGATTATATAATGATAAAGGGGTCAATACATTAAGAAGATATAACAATTATATATGGTCCCCAAATTTGGGCACCAAAATATATGAAACAAAAACTAACAGATCTTAAAAGAGAAAGAAACAACAATACAATAATAGTAGGGGCTTCAGTACCCCATTGTCAGTAATAGATTATTCAGAACGAAAATCATCACAGCACCTCTGGAATTGAGCTACACTTTATAACAAATGGATCTAATAGACATATATAGAACACTCCATCCACCAGCAGCAAAATACACGTTCTTGAGTGCATTTGAAACATTCTCCAGGATAGACCATATGATAGAACATAAAAATAACCTTGGCAAATATTTTTAAAGATTTTATTTATTTATTCATGAGTGACACACACACACACACACACAGACGCAGAGACACAGGCAGAGGGAGAAGCAGGCTCCATACAGAGAGCCCGATGTGAGGCTCCATCCTGGGACTCCAGGATCACACCCTCAGCCAAAGGCAGGTGCCAAACTGCTGAGCCACCAAGGGATCCCCTAATCTTGGCAAATTTAAGAAGAATGAAATCATACCAACCACCTTCTCTGACCACAATGGTGTAAAATTAGAAACTAACAACAAGAGGACAGTAAGTGGATCTTCAAATATGTGGAAACTAAACAACACACTTCTAAATAACTAATGGATCAAAAAAGAAATTTAAGGGGAAATAAGAAAACATCTTGAAACAAATGAAAATGAAAATACAGCATATAAATTTTTGCAGGATGATGCAAAAATAGTTCTGAAGTTTACAGAAAAATATCCATATATTAAGAAATTATAAAGACTTCAAAAAATAACCTAAATTTACACCTTAACTGGAAAAAAGGAACAAGTTAAAACCAAATATATTAGCTAGACTAAAGAGAAAAGAGAGAAAATTCAAATAAATAAAATTAGAAATGAAGAAGACATTACAACTGATACTACAGAGTATGGATAATTATGAGACTACAAAGAACAATTATATGCCAAAAAATTATATACCTAGAAAAAATGGATACATTACCAGAAATATACAATCTTCTGAAACTGAAACAGAAAAACCCCCCAAAATCTGACTAGATCAACAACAAGTCAAGAGATTGAGTCAGTAATCAAATTTTTCCAAAAAAGAGAACTTCAGGACCAGAGAGTTTCACTAGTGAATTATACCAAACATTTAAAGAATTAATATAAATCCTCTTTAAATCTTTTCCAAAATATTGATGAAGGGGGGAACACTTCCAAACAGTCTATGAAGCTAGTATTACCTTGCAACCAAAGCCAGATAAAGGTATCACAAGAAAAACAACCATAACAACAGCACTACAGACCAACATCCCTAATGAACATAGATGCGAACTTAAAAAAAAATTGTTTATTTATGAAAGACAGAGAGAAAATGGCAGAGACACAGGCAGAGGGAAAGTAGGATCCTCACAGGAGCCCGATGGGGCACTCAATTCCCAGACCCAGGATTACAGCCTGAGCAGAAGGCAGACGCTCAATCACTGAGCCACCCAGGAGTCCCAGATGCAAACATTCTTAACAAAATATTAGCAAACCAACTTCAAGAACACATCAAAAGAATCATACAAATAGGATTTATCATGCAAGTAGGATTTATCCCTGGCATTTAACGATGATTCAACATACACACACAAATCAATAAATGTAATTCATCACATCACTAAAATAAAATAAAATCACATGATTATATCAATAAACACATGCACAAAAGTCTTTGACAAAATACAATATCCTTTCATGATAAAAACTCTTAACAGATCAGTATAGACAGAGCATACCTCAATATAATAAAGGCAATATACAATAAAACCACTTCTGATATTATATGTAATTGAAAAAAATTGAAAAGATTTCCTCTGAGAACAGGTTGAAGATAAGGGTTGCATACTCTAGTCATTCCTATTCAATGTAGCATAGGAAGTCCTGGCTAGAGCAATTGGGCAAGTCAGAGAAATAGAAGGCATCTAAGTCGGGAAGGAAGGAGTAAAATTTCCACGATTTGCTGAAAATATGATCTTATATATATATAAAAGTTCCAAAGAATCAAGCAAAAAACTATTGGGGAGTGCCTGGGTGGCTTAGTCGGTTAAGTGATCTTGATTTGCACTCTGGTCATGATCTTAGGGTTGTAGTATCAAGAACCCTGTTGGGCATGGAGCCTAACTGGGATTCCATCTTATCCTCTTCCTCTGCCCCTCTCCACCCTGCTCATGCTCTCTATCTCTCCCCGTCTCTCTCAAAAATAAACAAGATAAAACTGTTGGGATTAATGATTCCAGTGAAGTGGCAGGTTATGAAATCAACTTATAGAAATCAGTGGGATTCCTTTACACTAATAAAACTTTGGACAAGGAAATTAAAAAAAAAAAAAAAACAACAACTATCCCATTCACAATAGCATGAAAGGTAATGAAATACATAGGAATGAATGTAATCAAGGAAGTGAACTATACCTACAAGGAAAACTATATAACTTTACTGGAAGAAATTGAAGAAGACACAAAGTAATGGAAAGACATCCTGTGTTCATGGGTCGAAGAATACATGTTACCAAAGCCATGAAAGAACCATAAAATGGGCATAATCCCCAAAGCCATCTACAGATTCAATGGACTCCCCATCCAACCACCAAAACATTCTTCATAGGTACAGAAGAAACAATTAGTAAACTTTGTGTAAAACCACAAAAGACCCTAGATAACCAAAACAATCCTGAGAAAAAAGAACAAAGTTGGAGGTATCACATTCTGATTTCAAAAACGGTCTAATATTGGCACAAAAATAGATACATACAATAAAAACAAAAAAAAAACAGAAAAAATAGATACATACACCAGTAAAACAGAATAGAGAGCACAGAAAAAAATCAGAACCTTGAAAATGGACCCCTATCTTACAGCATTCACAAAAATTAACTTAAAATGGATCAAAGACTTATACAAAAGACTTGATATCGCAAAACTACTAGAACAAAATGTAGGGAGGAAACTGATTGACATGACTCTTGACACTAATTCTTTTGGATATGATTCCAAAAGCACAAAAGCAAAAAATCAACGAGTGGGACTACATCCAACTCAAAAGCTTCTGCACAGCAAAAGAAACAATCAACAAAATGAAACAGGGAGATGATTTTTGCAAGCCATACATTGGATAAGGGGTTAATATCCAAAATATATAAAGGACTAACAAAATTTAAGTATTTATTTATTTAATGTGATAAATATTCTTTCAATGGCAATCATATCACAATGCATAAATGTATTAAAGTAACGTGCTGTGTACCTTTAATTTACAAATTGTGACATGTCGAATGTATCAAATAAAAAAAAAGAACTGGGAAAGGCTAAAGACATGGTACAGAATTAGGAAAAAAAGTCAATTTATGTATTTATGGCTTTGGTAAACAATGCTTTTCACAAATCAGTTGCAAATTTCTACAGATAGACTGAAATTCTCCACTTCTCATTTTTACTTTTTAGCATGCCTCATTCTTTCACATTTCAAAGCATTTGTTTCTGTCTGGAATTTTCTTTCTATGTTACTACCCTACTATTTACCCTTCAAGACCCTGATTAGATATTTCTGAGCATTCTTACCAGCTCCCCCAGGTAAGAATTGATGAGTGTCCTTGAAGTAAATTTATTTTTGCCATATTGCTTTTTCTCTGTTTAGATATCTGCCTCTCCAGATTAAATATCTCAAGGCTAAAAATCCCGTCATTTTCATTTATGTAGACCAAATACATAGCAGTGCTGAGTACATCACAGGTACTACATAAACACACACTAAATAAGCACATTAATTGGGTTATTTGTAAACTTCCAGACAAAATTACTCTAAAGTAGGGCACTAAACATTGAATTATATCCAGCAATTAAGGGCCACATATTTTGTATATATTTTGTTTTAATTCCCAATGTTACTAATTCAATGAAAAGTACTTAAATGTTTTTACTAATATTATTAAAGTCAAAATTTAACTTATCTGTAAGATGTTACAGATTTAAAAACTAGCAATTGATTTTCATCAAAATAAGCAACAAGAAAAGTGAATTTGTTTTAATTTAGTAAAGATTGTATATCACACTTTTTTTTTTTTTAAAGAATGATCTTTAAATTTTTGTCTCCTTTCTAGGTCATAATTTTCTCTGGGCGTGATTCCATTTTAGATGAGATTTTTCAAACTTTAACTTGGACCAAAGGTGAACTTGTTTGAGAGTTTGAACTAAATTGCTTTAGCCATTCTTGAGTTATGGGAAGGTGAGAGTACATTTTTCATGCACCTAACTAAAATAGGCTCCAACCTTTTCTACTTGCTTAAGTCACAAATGACTAATGCTATATATTTTAAGCTTGACAGTATTATTATATTTCTTGAAGAAACCTCTAAATTTAAAAGAAAATATCTAATCATTTTTAAGATGACAACATTTTCCATTTATGATCCAAAAAATTGCTAATAGACGACTGTAGTTTAAAAGTAAAGATAATACAATTAAGGTCAACTCAGATTTCTAGCTAGATTAGATAGAAAAAGGGATATAGGACAAATATCAAATTAGTGTACCGTTTCAGGGCAGAAATGTTAGGAAGCTAATGCACTTTAAAGTGCACTTTAAAATGTAAAAGTAATTTAACCTCAACCTTTTACAATCCAGCTGGAGGGAAAAGCAGCAATCTGAAATATGAATTCAATGCCCAGCACATCCTCTAGTGAGTTTTGATCACTTAAACTTTTAGCTCCTCTTTAAGCAGTGCGATGGGAAAAATATCCATTATCAAGTGGCATAAAATAAATTTGGTAAATATATCATGTCACAAATTACTTTTTAAACTTAGCTGATTCTTAATTAATTCCCTGGGCAAAAGTGTTCAACTTTTAAGATGGAAGAATATAATATAATATATTATGTTATAATATGTTATTATATATTGACTGTTCAGAATGTTAAGAAAGATGCAGTATTGTTTTGTAACTTTACATTTATATCAATGTCATATTTTGCGTTCATTTAGATTCCAGCTAACTTGGATGGTTTTGGATCTCTATTCACTTCCTTTGCACTATCCATCAATTGATAACCCTGTCCTTTACATATCAATGTACAAAAGTCAGTGATTAAATGGTTGCATAGGGAAGGGACAAGCATTGCATCATTCAATTTCAGAGATTATTTTCTGTGGACCATTATATGTAATAGGCAATAAGAAGCACTCTAAGTGTTAAGCAACTCTGTAGAAGAAGTTATTGTAGAGGGTTCATCTTGAGGTAGCATGCAGACTTCACTAGAAAGGTCATAAATGAAATAGGGGGAAGCAACTGGAAAGCTTTACAATGGGAAGTGTCTGATTTAGTTTCCTTTCAGGAATGGAAAACAGAAGGGACGGGGGCCAGAGACATCTGCAGAACCTGATTAGGGGAACATGAGAGAAAAACAAGTTTGAGGAGGAGGATGCAAGTGCATTTTTAGGAGTTGCCAACATAATGTTGACTTTTGATAAAATGGGTAGGAAATATCAGAAAGGGAGACAGAACATAAAGACTCCTAACTCTGGGAAACGGACTAGGGGTGGTGGAAGGGGAGGAGGGCGGGGGGTAGGGGTGAATGGGTGACGGGCACTGAGCGGGGCATTTGACGGGATGAGCACTGGGTATTATTCTGTATGTTGATAAATTGAACACCAATAAAAAATAAATTTATTATTAAAAAATATGAAATGCATAGAGCAGATGTTCTTCTTTGACATAATTTCTTATATCCCAATAGTTCCATTAATAAAAACTTATTTCAAAGGCACAGTTGTTTATTAGCAATGCCCTTCCTGTATTGAAATAAACTGAGAGTAACTAGCACAGGTATTTATTCCCTTATACCAAACTTTGTACCATATACTTTTCCTTTAACTTAAAAATATATGTCAATAAAATTTTTATTTTGCAGATTAACTTTCCTAGAATTTTGCTTATTTTCTCAGTTAGAAATCGCTATTATTTAAGAGAGGTATATCAAGCTTTCTTCTGTCTCCTTTAGTCATGAAAAGCATGTGCTTTGTTGAAAAGATAAAAGGCAAGTCGAAAACATCTAGACCTAATAATACCATTATCCATAATTCATGATAACAACCAGGGCAAAATGGAATCTGACCATTCATAAAAATAAGGTTGTTTAAATTTAGGATCCCTAAAATTCTTTTTAATCCCTGCAATTTGTAAAAGAAAATTTTGTAATGCTCTGAAACCTCTTTCCCCAACAGTCTTCTAGTGATCATGGGTGAAAATATGTAAATTCACCAGAACCTAGCCTCCATCTCAGGTTCCATAAGTTTTCTTAAATTCCAATAAATGGATTATTGTATCGTACCTTAGTTCTAAGAAGTAATCTGCCCTTTTTAACCCTTTGATTTGGTTCCCTCTTTAATAACCAACTTCTTTTGTAAAAGGTAAAGAGATTCTGGCTTATTTCTCTTCTTTTACAAATTATTTTTTTCTGTACTAGAGCTTGTTTCTGAGCCCTTTGTTTATCTGTTTCATAAGCATAATTAATAAAGTTAACATTAGGTAGCACTTAATATGTGCGAGGTAATGTTCTAAGCACCTAAGTATATTAACTCTTTTAATCTTCATGACAACTATATAACATAAGTTCTATTATTATCTCCTTTTTAAAGATGATTAAACTGATAGAAAAGATAGTTAACTGGAGCAAGATCACTCAATCAATCAGTAGTGGAATTGGGACAACAGTCTATGGGCATGTGACTCCGGAATCAGAGCTTGTCACTGCTCTGCTCTCTTAGCTTTCTGACATTATGTGACATGTTGAAACAGGGGATATGTACAAATAAGGGAAATGAAAGTATTAAATCCTATCTCCAGAAATGCAGTAGAAGAATTTGAGAAAAACGTGCAAAATCTTACAATGGCTAGTTATAATCTGTTGACAGGTAGATAAATCAATTTCAGAACAAGGGAGAGGAAGAATGTAAAATTGTTTTTTTCTTTCATTTATATCGACATGCTATTTAGCAGTATCTTTTAAAAAATTATGGAGATTAAAAATATCTCATAAAATATCACTAAAAATCTCTAAAAATATCACTGGTTGCCAGTGGTCATGGGGAGCAGGAGAGAAGAGGTGAAGAGGCAAAGCACATAGAATTTTGAAAGCAGTAAAAATTCTATGATACCATAAAAAAATGGGTAGATATTTTTGCACATTTATCCAACTCATAGAATGTGCAATACAAGAGCAAACTAAAATCTATTCTATATGCTTTGGTCATTATGATGTGTCAGTGTATGTTCATCAACTCTAATAAAAGTACCACTCTGGTGGGGTTGCTGATAATGAGGGAGGCTGTGCATGTGTGATTGCAGGGAGTATACGAGAAATTTCTGATTTTCTCCTTACTTGTATAGTAAATTTAAAATTTCTCTAAAAAATAAGTTCCTTATGAAACTCAAAACAAAGCACCCAACCCCCATGTAACTCATGAACCATGCACATACATTCTGACAATTTCTTACTTTACTTTCCAGAGCTGTTATAAAAAGTAAGAAAGATAATCTAGTTTTTCTTTGCATTTAGACACTAATGATTAAAAAGACTAAAACATAATTAACAAAAGAAATTGAATTTTTATTCACCCAATAAATGAGAGAACACAACTCTCTCAACTGAAGGGTTGTCAGATTTACTGTGAAACAAATTCAACAGATAGTCAATCTGTACAGAGTTTAAGAAGACATTTTTCCCTTCTAAGCACCTTTATTACAAGCAGCTGGTATTTCGCAAATTCAACAAAATACATTTAACAAATATCTGTTGAGTGTCATCGTGTACAATGCTGCATGTGTTCCATGCTTAGTGTGGCAGGAGTTTCTGCCAAAGAGTTTTACAGTTAGTTACACTGATGAGATTTCATAGTTGAGCTGTGCTGTGATCTTGATGATTTGGAGAACAGGAAGTGGAATACACAGAATTATTATAAAAGAGCAATTGTGTGTTCTTATTAAAAATAAGCACTTCCAAAAGATGGTTTTAAGTTCTCTTCCTGCCTATTAGAAAAGCTGCTACTCTGCTACTCAGAGGCAGGAGAAATATGAGGATGTTGAAAGATAAAGGCCTATTGGGGATTCCTGTAAAACTTTTCAAAGCTGTCTCAGCATCCATACTATAGTTGCAACCACTCACCTAATTTTAGCAACGTGAAACTCTGGGGTTGCTGCAGTTTCTGATTGCTACAACATCATCAATTCTGCTCATGCTGAGTTGGGTTCATTTAATTCCAATTAGCATTTATTGAGCTCCTATCTTGTACTGAGCTCCGGGTGGAGAGATCAGAAGATAAATAAGCTACTCTGGGAATATAATAAGTGCTCAATAACTATATGTTAAATACTTATAGCTAACATTTTATAGCACTTTTTCCATGCTAGGTATTGTTTTAAGAGCTTTTCAAATATTAACTCATTCAGTCCTCACAACAATTCTACACAATTCCTATTCTAGAGATGGTGAACCTAAGGGAGAAGTTAAGTATTTTCATTTGTCCAGGTGTCACGACTAATGATCAACTGGGATTTGCAGGCAGATAGATACTGTGATTCTAGAATTCATATGTTAAGTATTCAAATTAAGAGGTGAGTGGTTTAATGGATGAAGTATACATTTATTTTTAAAGATTTATTATTTATTCTTAGAAAGAAAGAGTGTGTGTGTGTGTGTGTGTGTGTGTGTGTGTGGTCAGGAGGAGCAGAGTGAGAGGAAGAGAGAGAATCTTCAGCAGAGTCTCTGCTGAGGGCAGAGCCCTCAGGGGCTCAGATCCATGGGGCTGGATCTCACAAACCATGAGATCAGGACCTGAGTCAAAAAGCAAGAGTCAGAAGCATAATTGACGGAGCCACCCAGGCACTGTGAATGTATACATATTTTAAATGACTAAATGAAAGATATTGAATAGGGAGACCTTTGGGACATAGGTAAAATGTAAACAGTTTTAGATAGTATGGGAGAAGATCCCAGTAAGAAAAAAAAGTATTAATAGTGAAATTGGTTCTTTAGCCCTAGGTAATTACTAATAGAAATCTTGGTGGGTCATGAGAAAAAGAGACTGACAAACCAACAAAGATAATTTCTGACCACAAAGTTAAAAATAGAACTACCTTGGGGCTCCTGGGTGGCTCTGTCAGTTAAGCATCTGCCTGCCATCAAACACCATGTCAGGCTCCCTGCTCATTGGGGAGCCTGCTTCTCCCTCTCCCTCTGGCTCTCCACCTCCTCCAACCGCATTCACACTTGCTCACTCTCTCTCTCTCTCTTAGTGGCTCTCTCTCTCAAATAAATAAATAAAATCTTAAAAAAAATAGAACTACCCAACAATTGCACAACTAGGTATTTACCCAAAGGATGCAAAATACTGATTTGAAGGGATACATGCACTCTGATGTTTATAACAGCAGTATCAGTAATGGCCAAATTATGAAAAGAGCTCAAATGCTCATTGACAAATGAATGGAAAAAAAGATGTGGTATATATCTATATCTCTCTCTATATATATCTTTCCATAATATATATATATATATATATATATATATATATATATATATATATGCATATATGTGTGTGTATATACGTATGCTTCCATTTTGGGATTCTTTGACGTTCCCAGTATTTGGAATGTGTCATTTTTTTAGTTCAACCTCTGGAATTCCATCAACAATAAAGTGGGGACAAATACGTAAGAGACAAAATGCTGAATGTGAAAGGCATGAGGCCAGGGGAAGATAATGAGTGAATGGAATAAGGGCAGGCAGCATATATACATATATGTAAGTGCTGAAGCACTAAGTTCTGAAAATAATATTATACTGTATGTTGCTTATTAGAATTCAAATAAAAACTTGACATTACAAAAAGAAAAATCTTGATCAGGTTTTTCCCTACTTTTCTAGACCAACATGCTTCTGAAGAGTCTGAAATTGGGGGTTGTCAAAATCAAAAAAGCTTCTAATGGTTGGTATGTTACATTCTTCCACAAATTATGATCTCACTGACTCCACTCTCCCATTCTGATTTCATCATTATTTTTACCCTGATATTTGGCATCTACTCTTATATAATTATAACAAACAGGATGTATAAGTCTATTAAATTATAATTGTGTTCTAATATGGAAAACATCCCGCCTATTTTCTGATTTTTCTGCATACTATGAATAAAATTGAAACTTCAGTTAATATAATGTAAATTTCCATTTGTTTTTAATTGCTAATAAAAGCCATTATATTCACGATGGGCATATTTTATAAAGACATCAATGTTTTTTTGTTCTTTCTTTCCTTTCTTCTTTCTTACTTTTCTAAAAGTTGCTTTACTAGTGTTTGAAAAGTTATTAAGGTGATTAATGGTATATAAGTTCTTTCCTCTGTAGCGGCTCATATCTCTGGAATAGATGTTTTGTATCTGACTTTTAGCAAATCTATTTCATGTGGAATTACGTGAATATAAATGGAATTAGAAAGCCTCAGCCTGCAGTAGGAAACTATTTTTTAAATTATCCAGGAATTTTCTGGAAATCTATTTCTTTCCCAATCTATGTCTTAAATTCTATCACTTTAATACTTCTGGAAGCTAAAATGGTATCAAATGTTGAGGATTGGTCATCAGAGGGAAAGAGGAGATCTTGAAAGAGTCTATTTTTATGTATTA
This sequence comes from Nyctereutes procyonoides, assembly GCF_905146905.1. Lineage (NCBI taxonomy): Eukaryota > Metazoa > Chordata > Mammalia > Carnivora > Canidae > Nyctereutes > Nyctereutes procyonoides. Next base: position 15,730,532 of record NW_026575117.1, read on the forward strand.
TAAAATAAAGGACTTAAAATATTTTTTGCAGATCCTATTCTTAAGGTATTAGAATTTTTCACTAGTTCTTATAAGAATTATTGAATAATTTTATATTTGTTATTAATTATAAAACTGGTAAATTTTAAAAATGTTTAGATTACTGAGGAATAGTATCTAGAGTTGCCATATATATTATTTAAAATGTTCACTTGCCAACAAAAAAATTGTGAGGCATGCATAAAAATAAGAAGGAATGATGATATGTGGATATCTATATCTATATCTATCTATCTATCTATCTATCTATCTATCTATCTATCTATCCTGGAAAAGAAGCAGGAACACTTCTTGTGAAGCAGGAACAATTGCTTGTGAAGGAAATCATATATCAGATTCATCAGAAAAAGACTTCAAAATAGCCATTCTTAACCTTATAGAACTAAAAAAAATAACAACAAAAGTAAAGATAATGTCATGTCAGACAATATAAATTTAAACAATGAAAGTTATAAATCAACCAATTGGAAATCCTAGAAATAAAAATAATAATAAGTGAAATTTAAAAAAATGTTACTGGAAGGGCTCAACTATAGATTTGAACTGACAGATGTAAGAAATAGCAAACTTGAAGACTGATCAAAAAAGATTATGCAAGCTGAGAAAAAAAAATTAATATGAAAATACTCGGGGAAATGTGGAACATTTTAAGTGTATCAAAATATGCATCTGGGAATACCAGAAGGGAGGAGAGAAAACAGCAAGAAGAAGAAAAAAAATATTGTAGAAATAATGGCAATAACTTCTAAGTTTATTAAAAAACAACCTACAGATCCAGGAAGATCAACAAACTCTGAGTAAAATAAACACAGAGATCCACCTATTGATACATCATAATAAAAATACTTAAAGCAAAAGACAAGGAGAAATCTATAATTGTAAGTGCGTATATTAAGAAAGATAACAGGGCACCTGGATAGTGGAGTCGGTTAAGTGCTCCACTATTAATTTCGGTTCAGGTCTTAATTTCAGCGTCATTCAGTCAAACTCCCATTGGGCTCTGAGCTCAGCACAGAGTCTGCTTGAGATTCTTTTTCTCCCTCTGCCCCCCATCTGTCTCTCTTCTCTCTCTAAAGTGAATAAATCTTTAAGAAAAAAAAAAGAAAGAAAACACAGAAAGAAGGAAGAACTAAACCTAAATGAAGCAGAGGAAAGGAAATAATAAATATTGGAATGAAGATGAATGAAACAGAGAATTTGAAAACCAACAAAGAAAATTAGTAAAGTCAAAAGCTTGTCCTTTGGAAAAAAATCAACAAAATTGACAAAAGTTTAGTTGGATTGAACAAGATAAAAAGAGAGAGGACTAACTGGAATCAAAACTAAACAAAGGAAATTACTATTGACATTACAGAAATAAAAAAAATAAAAATTGTAAAGGATCACTATGAACAATTAAATACCAAGTTAGATAATTTAGAGGAAATGAAAACACTCTTACAAAAATACAAACTACCAAAACTGACTCAAAAATAGACAATCTGAATAAAACTTTAATAAGTGAAGAAAATAAAATAAAAATCAGAAAACTACCCACACAGAGAAAAGCCCCAACCTAAATGCCTCCACCACTGAATTCTACCAAACATTTAAAGAATAATCCATACCAATTTTTCCAAATTCTTTCACAAAATAGAAGAGAAAGAAAACTTTCCTGGGACACCTGGGTGGCTCAGCTGTTGAGCGTCTGCCTTTGGCTCAGGGCATGATCCCGGAGTCCCAGGATCAAGTCCCACATTGAGCTTCCTGCATGGATCCTGTTTTTCCCTCTGCCTATGTCTCTGCCTCTCTCTCTCTCTCTCTGTGTCTCTCATAAATAAATAAATAAAATCTTTTAAAAAAGGAATACTTTCCAACTCCTTTTATAAGGCCAGTATTAGCCTGATATCAAAACTAAAGATATCACAAGAATACTACAGACTAATAAATATTTCCCATAAATATGGGTGTAAGAATCCTCAACAAAATCTTAGCACCTCAAACCCAGCATTAAAAAGAAACATGCATCACGACAAGTGGAATTTATTCCAAGAATAATGCTAGTTTGATTTAATATCTGAAAAATAAATTAATTTAATATATAATATAAATAGAATAAAAAAGTAAAAAACATATACTATCTCAATAAACACTGAAAAACATGTGAAAAAAAACAACACCTTTGCATTATAAAAACACTCCTCAAACAAAATTGAAAGGAACTTTTTCCACATGTCAAGAACATCTATGGTAAAGTCACTGCTAACTTCATACTTAATGGTGAAAGAAAGGATGATTCCTTGTTTAAATTAGGAATAAAACAGAGTTCCACCTCTATCCTTCACTTTAAGACAGGTCCTAGCAAGGGTGATTAGGCAAGAAAAATAAATGCAAATCATATTAATTGGATAGGAAGAAGTAAAATTCAATCTGCAAATGATATGATCTTTTGTATAAAAAATACTACAGAATCCACCAGCAAGTAAACTAATTAACAAATTCAGCCAAGTTTCAGCATGCAAAATCCATTGAAAATTCTACATTTGCTATACATTTGCTGTAATGTTAATTTTATGTGTCTCTTTGACTGTGATGTGTGGTGCACATATATTTGCCTGAACATTATTTCTGAGTTTGTCTGTTTAGAGTGTTTTCAGATAAGATCATCATCTGAGTGAGTAAACTGGGTAGAAAACATAGCTGCCCCCATACCCAATGAATGTGTGCATCATTCAATCCATTGTGGGGCCTGAATGGCCGGTGGGGAGGGGACAGAGAAAGGAAGAATTTGCTCTCTGCTTGACTGCTGAGCTGGAATACCAGTCTTCTGCGCTTAGACTGGGATTTATATCATCAGCTTCTTTCCTTCGTTCATGGGTCTTTGAACCAAGACTGCAGCTTATGTCATTGAATCCCTGGGTCTCAGGCATTTGGGTTTTGCCTGGAACTGCTGGGTAGCAGCTAGACATAAGCAGTGGAAGGAATGCAGGGAGGAATGCCCCTGTGGTTAACAAAACCAGCCAGCATCTTCCAATGAAGGATGTCATATAGCCTACAGGGACTCTAAGGATACAAGAGCACAATCCAGAGAGAAGTTGTCCTCAGCTTGAGGACAACTATTGACATCTATTAGCATAAATTAGCATTGCGGTTATAGCTACACCTGGCATGGGAAAAGGCTGCCAAGAGTTGATCCAGTACAGATCTGTGGAGTCAAAAACTCTCCTTCTCAATCTGTGGGAGGAGTCCTCAAATGGTTAGAAGTAGCCCCCATTAGATACCACCCTGTCCATGACACAAGCTGGGTTCACAGTTCAGGGCAGCTGCCACTTCCCGGCTTGCCCTCTCCCACCTCCAGTGTAATATTGCTTTAACAAAATTGTCTTCTGCTTTCACTTCGGGCACTGATCTCTAATTCTTTATTGCGTTGGTTCAGAGAGCCCAGACACAACACTTTTTGTGCTAACATACTACACCAGCAGTGGTCAGTTAGTCAATCTCAGTCTCCATATTCCACCAGTTTCTTATAATCTCTTTCTCTCTCTTTCCATTCCCTCCCTCTGTCTCTCTAAAATCTCTTATTGGTTCTATTTCTCTAGGGAGCCTGGACTAATATACTTGTTATGAACAATCCAAAAATGAAATTAGAAAAAAAATTCCATACATAGTAGGATCAAAAAGAAAAAAAAACAAATCTTAGAAATAAATATAATAGGAGGAGAATACAAAAATTTTATGTTGAAAATTACAAAATGTTGAAATAAATTGAAGGTCCACATAAATGAAAAAGCATGCCTATGTACATTATGTAGACAGGAAGACTTAACATTGGTAACATGGTATTAGCCCCAAATTGATCTACAGAGTCAAAGAAATCCCTATCAGGATCCCAGGTTACTTTTTTGTAGAAATTGATAAGCCTAATTTAAAATTCGTATGAGGGACATCTCAGTGGCTCAGGGGTTGAGTGTCTGCTTGCAGCTCAGGGCCTGATCCCAGTGTCCTGGGATCAAGTCCTACATCGGGCTCCCCGGGGGAGTCTGCTTCTCCTTCTGCCTATGTCTCTGCCTTTCTCTGTCTCCCATAAATAAATAAGATCTTTAAAAATAGAAATAAAATAAATAAAATAAAATAAAATAAATAAAATAAAATAAAATAATAAAATAAAATAAGATTGATATGAAATAGTAAGAGACCCAGAAGAATGAAATCAATTCCAAAGAAGAACTAAGTAGGGGCACTCCTGTTTCTTTATATCAAAAATTATCACAAAGCAGTAGTAATCGAGACCCCGTGATATTAACACAAGGACAAACATAAAGATTAATGTAATAGAATTGAGAGTCTTAAAATAAATCCATACATCTATAGTCAACTAATTTTTGACAAGGATGCCAAAAACATTCAACAGGAAAAGAATAGTCATTTCAAACAAGGATGCTGGGATGACTGGAAAGCCACATGCAAAAGAATGAAGTTGTACACTTACTTCACAAAAGAGGAGTAAATTTTTAAGACTTTGCATTTGGCAGGGTAATTTTAGATATAATATCAGAAGCTTAAGCAACAAGAGAAAACAAAATAGATAAATTGGACTTCCTCAAAATTAAAACTTTTATTCTTCATCAAGAAAGTGAAAATGCCATCCAGAGAAAGGGAGAAAACATTTGCAAATTACATATCTCATGAGGGAATTCTCTAGAATACAAAGAGAACTCTTACAACTCAATGATAAAAAAGACGAAATCTCAGTTAAGAAATGAGCAAAGGCTCTGATTAGACATTTTTAAAGGAAAATATTCAAGTGACCAACAGACACATGAAAAATGCTCAGTGATGTCATTAGGAAAATGCAAAGCAAAACCACAATGAGATACCATGTCATACCCACCAGCATGTGTAGAATCAAAGTCAGATCATACCAATTATTGGCAAGGTCATAGAGAAATCAGAGTCCTTGGATGTTTTAGTGGTAATGTAAAATTGTGCAGTAGTTTTGGAAACTAGGAAAGTTCTTCAAGTAGTTAAACAGAGTTACCACATGACCTTAACAATTATACTCCAAGAGAGATAAAAACAATGCCCACACAAAAACTTATACACAAATGCTGATAGCAGCATTATTCATAGTAGACAAAAAAATAGAAAAAGCTAAAATGTCAATCAACAGATGAATAAATAAACCACGTGCTATATCCATAGAATGGAATATTCTTCAGCCATGAAAAGGGAAAATGTTTATTCATGCAACATTTTGGATGAACCTTGAAAACATTATGACATGTGAAGGAGGGTAGACACAAAAGTCCACATGTTGTATGATGCTATTCAGATGAAAACCCAGAATAGGGAAATCTATAGAAACAGAAAATAGAATAATGTTTAGATAGAGCTCGGTTTGTGTGGGTAGGGCAGAGGGGGATAATAGCTATAGGGTCTTTTTTTGTAAGGTGATAAAAATGTTTTAAATTTCACTGTAGTGATGATTGTACATATCTACGAACATGCTAAAAACACTGAATTGGACACTTTAAATATGTATGTTAAATGACATAAAATTATATGCCAGTAAGACTTTTTTAAAAATGAAGATTATATTCACATAAGATCGCACCTAGTATTATAATGTATATCATGTTGTTTTAGTGTAACGCACTAAATCAGGAAAAAGTTCAAGGAACAGTTATAGCCTCTATTTGTTGAATGTGACCATGTTTTACTATCATTCACTTCTTCTTTTAAGAACAAAAACACATAAGAAATAAAATGACAGCTCGCTTTGTGCAATCCACAAAATATTTGAACTTGCCTTAAAAGATTTTTTCTTTTATACTTATTTTTAAAATGTTAATTTTTGGAGGAATATTCATATGTGCACACTGTTTTTTTTAAATTTTTTTTAAAAAAGATTTTATTTATTTATTCATGAGAGACACAGACACAGGGAGGAGGAGGAACAGGGTCCATGCAGGGAGCCCAATGTGGAACTCGATCCTGGGACTCTGGGATCAAGCCCCGAGCCAAAGGCAGACACTCAACTGCTGAGCCACCCAGGTGTCCCACACACTGATGTTTATTTCGGTGTTCTAGGGCAGTTGGAGTTTTGCAGATCAGGTTAGTTTGACTGGTTGCAGGGAAACTGGAATCTGGGACAGCATTACTTAAGATTTAAGAGCTCTCTTAATAAATATTGCCAAACACCACACACATTCAAATGGGAGAACACACATACACATACAAACAGAGTTAAGGCAAGATACAGAGAAAGGAGGGAACTCAAATAAATGCAGCATCCAAGTGATTTTTCGACCTATCTTTAGTTCCTCTGTGATATTTGCCAGTGACCAGACTACACAAGAATGGTGGGCAGCCAAAACGGGCTTAGTGAAATAGAAGAACCCTTTACTGGTGGTATCACTTGACATTTGCTCCTTTTATATTCCTTTGGAAACTGTAAGTTGAATTTATATGTGAGAAGAAATAGAGTTCAAGAGTTTATTGATTTAAAGTATTGCTTGTGATAGTCTTTGTTCCAGATCATTGTTTCTAATAAACGAGTTCAGGGGTCTACTAGAAAGATTTGACCCCTGACATAATGCTATTGACTTTTGCCTCCAATCTCTAAATAAAGGTGAAATGACAAACAAAGATTTGCATAAATTTAGTGATCTAATATTGATAGCTATATTGAAACAAAACAAAAGAAAGCAAAATCAAAACAGCCTTGTTGGATGAAGCCAAGGTGATTGTGACCAGCACTTACTATGTTTCTAAAAATGTCACCTAATTGCTTTTCATGGAGGAAATAATGGACTATGTAATAATATAGACTTATTCACATGACAATATAGTAATACGAGAAGTGGTCACATGGTATATAGAGGACTACTTTGAGAACTTTGAAGCACTGGTCATAGTCAATCTGAGGAAGATATTTTAGAAGTAATTAGAGGAGAAAGTATACTTTATCGAATGTTTCCTTGACAAGAATTTTGTTAGGGTAACAGCAAAATTCCCTCTTATAGCCCATCTTCCTCCCATACTCAGTATCTTCTGTCAGAGATAAAGAACGCTTGATTAGTAATAATGAAAAATGGGATTGCAAGTGCTCAATTCTGCTCTTTCTGAAATACCACTTGGGTAGATCCATCAAAGAAAGTATACAATTTTTTTCACAGATTATACTGATGGGAGTAGGTTCTGCCTTAAGGGAAAGTGATAGTTATTTAACTTTAATTGGATGACAACTGGAAGCTTGCTGTGACTGCTTCTTTTACATGATGACATGAAATAAGGCTTATATTTTAACTTGAATTTTGGTGATTTCTACAATTACTTCTTAATTGGTTCTAAAGTTTCTAAGGGGGAAGAAAGGTGTATGACACTGGAGCCCATGCACTTCACCAGGAAGTAATGCTAGAAAGGTAATGGAGGACAAAATAGAAAACTGAAGTGTTTTAGTATCTCCAGGAAGTCTCTATGATCTCATATGAGTAAGAAGCTAACATAATAAAAGATAGTGTTTTGAAAAAAAATGCTTATATATAATATGTTGTATATATATTTAGTTATCATGGGATATAGGGAAATAGGAATAAAATAGCAAAAGATAAAAGTAATGACTTGCAATTTTATTTAAAATGTAGAAAACCACAAGAGACTATCATTCTTAAACTCAAATTCAAAGTTTTTATTTAAGTGTAGGAGAACACTAGATACTATAAATGAACCAAAATTCAGAAAATCATTAACTCTTTCTGGAAGGAAAAGGAGACATGGCTGCTCCCATCACCAGGTGCAGTAGAGAAAGAAGGTAAATCTACAGTTGATATGATAAAGGGAAGCTGGGAAAATGTTTAATTCTGTCTTTGTGATATGATGCATTATGGGGCACCTGGGTGGCTCAGTCAGTTATGTGTCCACCTTCAACTCGGATCATTATCTCAGGGTCCTAGGATCCAGTCCCTGCTGGAAAAAATGCTTTTTTTTTTTAAACATTTTTAAAAAAATAAATGTTTAAAAAATTAAATAAAATATCAGAAAGCCCCAAAATGAGTGTACACACACACCCAGTAAAATGGCCATGAGCTCCCACTGAGTACATGGGGATGGTACATAGGTGATTCAATGCAAAGCAGCAGAACTGAGAAGTATTCTTTGAAGCATACAGGCTTTCCCCAAGGATAAGTCCTCCCCGGTACTTTCAGTTTTCACCAAGTTCAGGGCCCAAAATGGGAAGAACTGATAATGATGCTTCCGAGGCCATTCCAGACTTTGACCATGTACCAGGCATTGAACTTCTAGAATGGGGACAGGAGAACAATAAGGAAAACCATCTTCCAGTAGGTAGAAAGCCAAGACAAGCCTGGAATGCAAAGATAATTTTGCAGAATCACAAGACATTGATAGTTAAATCTTAAAGCAAAAAAGTGACTCCCTATGATTCAGAAAGCTGGTAGATGAGTTGAAAAGATCTCACTCTTGGGCAGATCCTAAACTCTTCTAAATGTAAAGAACTGATGCTGCCCTCAGACTATGTTAAGCCAAGTGTCAGTAGATCAAGTTAAATTTTCAAGGAACCACACGTCTACCCAAATTCCAAATTAGTCTGACTCAGCCACACATATTAGAAGCCTAGTAGAAAAAGGGGTAGGTTATTTTCAGAGGAAATATTTACTTTAATTTTTTTTCTGTATTTGTGTGGGTTCTTTCTTGTTTTACAGACAATGGTAAATAACAATAATATGTGAAAAGGCAAAAAACATGAATTCAATGGGCAAGACAGGAAATAGTCAATGGAAGAAACTCAGATATGAATGAGAAGTAGAAATCCCCAGACAGGAACTTTAAAATAATGATAATGATTATGCTAAAATAGCTAGTAGAAAAGTTAGACCCAATATGCAAAGACAAGTAGACAAGTACAGCAAAGAGAGACTATAAAAAATAAACAAATATAAATGGTCAAAATGAAAAATATTACATCTTAAATGAAAAATTAGGAGGCAGCCCAGGTGGCTCAGCCTTCATCCCAGGGTGTGATCCTGGAGACCAGGGATCAAGTCCCACGTCAGGCTTCCTGCATGGAGCCTGCTTCTCCCTCTGCCTGTGTCTCTGCCTCTCTTTCTCTCTCTCTCTGTGTCTCTCATGAATAAATAAATAAATAAAATCTTTAAAAAAATCTTTGATTGGTTTTACATTAGACTAAGCAACTATGAAGAAAAATGAATAAACTAGAGATAAGCCATTATAATTTAATCAAATTGGAAAACAAACAGAAAAAAAGAATGGTAATATAAAACAGTACAAGATTGTAAGGACAATATCGAACAGCCTACTCTCAAAGCCCCAGAGGAAAAGTCCTGGAAGGACAAATAGGAAAAAACAAAACAAAACAAAACAAACAACCAAAAAAAAAAAAAAAAAAAAAAACACAAAAACAAGGCATATTATAGTCAATCTTTTAAAAGTCCAAACTAAAAAGAAAATCTTAAAATCTGTCAGAGAGAGTGAAGCATTGCATTCATAATAAAAATTATAGTAATGATGACTAATTACTCATCAGGAAAAAAATGGAGGACTAAAGACAATAGTATGACTGAGAACAAGAGACAAACAAAGAGAGAGGACAGACTGAGGGATGGATATATCCCTATATGTATGGGTATACACACCTGTATGTGTGTGTGTTTGAAGTAGAATAGTGAAAATACTAAAATGATCAATAACTAAATTTTAAGTATTTTTTTGGTTTTAGTATATAGGACTTTTAAATCTTATCAATTTTAATTTCAATTTCTGATTGTATGTTGCTAGTAAATGGAAATACATGTGATTTATAATCACAAAGTTGTTCACCCTCAATCCTTGTTAACATTTATAACTGTATTTTATAGTGATATATAGTTACTTCTCATTCCTGATATTGATAATTCGTCTATTCACTATTCTAATTTCTGATAATTCTGGCTAAATGTTAATCAGTTTTATTGATACACTTAAAAAAAAACAGTATTTGGTTTCATTTTTTTGTCTGTCATTTTTTCTGTTTTCTACTTCATTGCTTTCAATTTTTTTTCATTCTTCTGATTACTTTGGATTTAATTGCTCATCTTTATATTCTTATGGAATGTTTGGTCATTATTTTATCACTTTTTTTTCCTGATAAAAATATTGCTTCTGGAAATATCCCCCATAGTACTACGTTACCAATATTTGATTGATTTTGATATGTTATATTTTCATTATTTTATTCAGTACAAAATAATTTCTCATATCCTTTTTGATTTTTTCTGAGTCATGGGTTATTTAGAAATGAGTTATTTAAAAAAAAGAAATGTGTTATTTAGCTTTTCAATATTTGAGTATTTTCCAGATAATTGTCTATTATTAATACATACTTTGCATGGCTTGAATGATAGCATTGTTTAAATTTACTATACCCTTGCTGATTTTCTCTCTACTTGTTCTGTCAAAGATTGAGAGAAGGCTGTTAAAATCTCTGACTGTAATTATGGATTTCTTTACTACTTTTTTCTCTCCTATAATTTATTGTTTCTTGTGTTTTGAAGCTATGCTACTAGGGACTTAAATGTTTAGTATTATAATTTCCTCTGGATGACTGACTAGTTAGTTTATCATTATGAAATGATTTTGTCCCTAGTAATATTATTTTCTAAAACATATTTTTCTTATATTAAAATAGTCACTCCAGTGTTAACATCATTTTAGTTTTAACCTATTTTTAAATTACAGTGATTTTCTTATAGGTGTCATAAAATAGGATCTTCCTTTTTTTTTAATGCAATGTGATGATCTGTGCCTTTTAACAGAAGAGTTTAGGCTGTTTTATGAGTTAAATCATATCAATATATAGTTAAAGTTTGTCTACGTGATATTTGTTTTCTATTTTTTTCCATCTGTTCTTTCTTACCTATTTCTTAATTTTCTGACTTCTTTTGGATGAATTTTTAAATAATTCAATTATGTCATTTCTTTGTCATATCAGCTCTATTGATTGTGATTTTAGTGGCTGCTTTAGGATTCATAGTATATATTCTTATCATCAACCTTCAAATCTTACTATACCATCCGACTGATAATACAAGAACCTCACAGTCATATACTTTCATTTTCCTCTACTGATCTTTATAACAGTGTTATCCTACTGTTTATTTCTACATATACTATAAACTTCAAAATACATTGTAATTTTCTTTGAAGTCTCTTTTAAAGAGACTTAAATAATAATAATAATAAAAGCATTACCCATGTTGGTGCTTCTACCACTTTTCTTCATTCCTCTGTGCAGATCCATTTTTTTCTGACTGGCATCATTTTCCTTCTTAACTATATCATTTCTTTAGTTCAGGTCTGATGGCAAAATTCTTATAGACTTTTTATTTTTTTATTTCTTATAGACTTTTTAAAAGATTTCATTTATGTGTTTATTTTAGAGAGAGAGAGATTGAGAGCACAAGCAGGAGGAGCAGTGGGAGAGAGAGAGAATCTCAAGCAGACTAAGAACTGTGCACGGAGCCCATGCAGGTCTGGAGCCGAAACCAAGAATCAGACCCTTAATCGACTAAGACAGCCAGGTGCCCCAGAATTCTTACAGATTTTATACATTCACAAATATATTTTCCTTTGTTTTTGAAACATTTTTGCTAGAAAATGAAATCTAAGTTGACAGGATTTTTAAAACATTTTAAAGATTGCACCTCCACTGTTTTCTCACTTGCATTGTTTCCAAGAAATTTGCTGTCATCCTCAGCATTGTTCCTCTGTACCTGATCCTCTTACCTCATTAACTTACATCTAAGCACTTACAGTCTTAATGAGCTTTATATCTGAGTAGAGATGTCTTTATCCATGCAGGAACTCTTCAGATAACTCATGAAAATTAAGATATTCTCTTTAGTATTAGTTCTGTGTAACTTGAATAAGAAGTGCTTTGATTGTCATTTTCTTGAGGATTCTCATGTTTGGTGTTTCTTGAGTTTCTTGGATCTGTAGGATTAAATTCTGATCAACTTTGGAAATTGACCCTTAACTTTTCAATTTTTTTTTTTTAATTTTGTCTGTGGCTGACAGACTCTAAGGTGGCTCCCAAAACTCCTTCCGCATAGTTTGCAGATTCTTCTGTAATCCTCTCCTACTGAATATAGGTGGGAAATGTGACTTGTTTCTGAATAGAATATGGCAAAGGTGATAGAATATATGTATTATGTAACTATATGTCCATATTTACACAACATAACATTGTAATTCTGTATAATGACTCTCTTCCTTGCTGAAACTGAGTGAACAAATTAAGTTGTTGTGAGCTGGCATATAATATGCGTTCCTTGGCAAATAACTGAATGTCATCTCCCACCAAGAGCCAACAAGAAACTGAGACCCTCATACCTTGACCAGTAACTTAATGGTGTCAACAACCACGTAAGCTTGAAAATGAATCCTCATCAATTGAGAATAAGGTGAAAATGTAGCTCTGGTGGACACCTTGGTTGGAGAAACTAGCTAATTCATTCCTGGGCCACTGAAAACCCCCACCTCCAACCCCACCCCTCAAAAATCAGAAAGATGTTAATGTGTTTTCTTTTAAGTCTCTAAATTCATGATAATATTGTTACATAGCTCTAGGTATCTAATACATGCCCCCTTCACCCTTGTCTTCCTTGAGACTCTACACATATTTATGGCCCCATGAAATTGTACCACGGCTCACTATTCATTGTTTTACACATTCTTTTTTTTTCTTTCTGTGTTGCATTTTAGAGAGTAACTGTGTAGACTCTATGTATCTATATCTCAATTTCACTAATCTTATTTTGTGCCATGTTGTAAGTTTTTAATCTTATCCTCTGTATTTTTTATTTGAAGATTATATTATTCATCTCAATAAATCTGATTTGGTTCTTTATTATATCTTCATGTCTCTACTTTTAGGAAATACAAAATGCAATTATAATAAACATTTTAATATTCATATCTTCTAATTTTAATGTCCTTGTTCATTGTGAGTCTGCTTTAGTTGTCTGAATCCTCTTCATTATTTGTGTTTTCCTGCTTCTTCATTGCCTGGAACTTTTGACTGATGAACATTATGAATCTCATTGTGTTGCATGTTGGGCGTATTTGTTTATATTCCTATAAGTGTTCTTGAGCTGTGTTCTGGAATGCAGTTCTTGAAGACAGTTTGATTGTTTTTGGCCTTATAATTTGTTAGTTAGGGCCCAGAGAATAGTTCAGTCTAAGTGAAATTACAAGTATACTTCATTTTATTGTGCTTCACAGATATTGTAGTTTTATAAATTTAAAGTTTGTGGCAACACTTGTTGAGAGCAGGTGTTTGGCTTCCATTTTACCAACAGCATTTTTTCACTTTTTTTAAAAGATTTTATTTATTTATTCATGAGAGACACAGACACAGAGAGAGAGGCAGAGACACAGGCAGAGGGAGAAGCAGACTCCATGCAGGGAGCCTGATGTGGGACTTGATCCCAGGTCTCCAGGATCAGGCTCTGGACTGAAGGCGGTGCTAAACTTCTGAGCAACCCGGGCTGCCCCGTTTTCTCACTTTGTGTCTCTGAGCCACATTCTGGTGATTCTCACAATATTTCATACTTTGTTATTATTATTATATTTGTTTGGTGATCTGTGGTCAGTGATCTTTGATGTGGCTATTGTGATTGTTTTGGGGGGACCACAAACTGCACTCATGTAAGACGATGACCCTAATTGATAAGTGTGTATGTCCTGACTGCTTAACCAGCTGGCCATTCCCCTGTCTCTTTCCCTCTACTCAGTCATCCTTATTGCCAGAAATACAACAAAATTGAAACTAGGCCAATTAATAACCCTGCAAGTGAAAGAAAGAATTACATGTCTCTCACTTTAAATAAAAAACCAGAAATGATTAAGCTTAGTGAGAAAGGCATGCCAAAAAACAAGATAAGCTGAAATCTAGTCTTACACTAAACAGCCAAGTTGGGAATGCAAAGGAAAGGTTCTCAAAGGAAATTAACAGCAGTACTCAAATAAAGACACAAATACTTAAAGAAAAATAGCCTTATTGCTGATATGGAGAAAGTTTGGGTGGTCTGGATGGAAAGTCAAATCAGTGGCAACATTTCCTCAAGCCAAAGCCTAATCCAGAGCAAGGTCCTAACTCTCTTCAAATCTATGAAGGCTGAAAGAATTGAGAACATTGCACAAGAAAAGTTAAAAGTTAGCAGAGATTGATTGGTTCATGCGGTTTAAGGAAACAAATATCTGTATAAGGACAAGGTGAAGCAGCAAGTGCTAATGTCGAAGTTGCAAAAGCTATGCTGAAGATCTAGTTAAGGAACCTAATGAAGGTGACTACATTAAACATCAGATTTTCTTTTTTTTTAAGATTTTTTTTTTTATTTATTCATGAGAGACAGAGAGAGAGAGAGAGAGAGAGAGAGAGAGAGAGGCAGAGACAGGCTGAGGGAGAAGTAGGCTCCAAGCAGGGAACCTGATATGGGACTCGATCCCGAGACTCCAGGATCACGCCTTGGGCTGAAGGCAGGTGCTAAACCACTGAGCCACCCAGGTGCCCCAAAACATCAGATTTTCAATGCAAGTGAAACAGCCTTGAATCAGAAGATTTTATCTAGGACTTTCATAGCTAGGGAGGCAAATGGCCTAGCTTCACAGCTTCAAAAGACAGCTGACTCTCTTGTTAGGGGCTGAGGCAACTGGTGACTTTAAATTGAAGCCAATGCTCATTTACTATTCTGAAAATCCTAGGGACCTTAAGAATTATGCTAAATCTGCTCTGCCTATGTTCTATAAATGGAACAACAAATCCTGGACAATAGTACATCTATTTGCAACATGGTTTACTGAATATTTTAAACCCACTGTTGACCTCATGCTCAGAAAAAAAAAAATTCCCTTTAAAATATTGCTCATTGACTATGCACCTGGTCACCCATGAACTTTGATGGAGATGTACAAGATTAATGGTCTATTCTCAGATGTCAGGTAATTTCCTCATAGGTAAACACTCAAAAATATTCTGTTAAATACCCAAGGGCAGCTCTCTGCAGTTCTCTGGGCTTCTCTCTCTTCATTGCTTCCCCCTCTTTAGCATTCTATCCAAACAAACTAGAAAACACCTAGATCTCATCACACTCCGAGGTTTTCCCTCAACCTATGGAAACTTTTGGTCTGTTCTTGGATTTTCTTTCCCTGTACCACATCCTGGAAACTCAAGACAATAAGTTGGGGTGATCATAAAGCTCACATTAGTTTGATTTTCTCTCTCATGGATTACTGTACTTCTTTGCCTATTGTTCAGTGCCTTAAAATCCAGTATTTTTATATTTTTTTATTTATTTTTTGGAATTGTTGTAGTAAGATGGATTCTGTCCCCCTGTTATTCCATCTTGGCTAGAAGCATATTTATTTAGAGATTTTAATTTTATTTAATATTAAATTCATTTATTGATTTTATTTTTTCAGGCTTTTTCACTTTACATATTTTCTGTAAAAATGAAAGATAATTTAGTCAGCACTCAGTTATAACATAAAATATATAATTATAAATGATTTATGACAATAAATATAAACACAAGGTGGTTTTTGAGTGAAGATAATATGACAACTGAGATGTGAGGGAGCAGAAAACAAATACAATATGTTGGGCTTAAGGAAAGTAGGTTCTTGCACAGGAAACAAAGCTTATACGAGGAACACGGCTGGAAAAGTGGAACAGAATGAAACAGATGCAGAAAAATACCACAAATAGAAGTTTTAAATTTTTTCCCTGATTTATATAATTAAGATTTAATCTACACTGAGTAATGTATAGAAATATTGAGTCATATATTGTACACCTGAAACTGCTATAACACTGTATGTTGATTATACTATGATTAAGTCTTAAAAAAATTTAAAAAAGATTTAATCTAAATTGTCAAGTTTAATTTTCTTTTTCTAATTTACCTGTAGCCAACATATATAAGCTATTTTGATTAGAAATAAAACAAAAATATAAACAGATTCTGATCTGGTCTCTAGCAAATTAGGACTTTGTCAAAAATAAAGAAAGCTCAACACAAAGAATAAAGGCTTATAAAAAAAGTAGAAAATTATTCTCAAGAATATGAAAGTTCTGAATATGTAAAAATATGAATATTATTCTGAAAAAATGTTTTTTAACAAATTTAATCATGACATTAAATTTATATTAATTATTCTGGAATAATATATTATTCCTTTAGGCTTAAAAATATTACAGGTAAGTAAATATTATACACAAAAAATATAGATACACTTTTTTGTGAATTTGAAAAAAAATGTCAAACTTGTTAAATGTACTAAGTTAAATGTACGACTTGTAACAAGATGCCTATGTTTGTGTGTAAATTAAAACTTTCTTTTAAAACCCTAAAAGAGTTTGCCAAGAGAATCCTTTCTGAAAATGAAACTAATACATTAAATCAACCTTTAATTGTTATGAATGGTTTACATGTAAATTTTCTTATCTTGTGTCTTCTTCTTTTTTTTTTTTAATTTATTTGTTTATGATAGTCACAGAGAGAGAGAGAGAGAGAGAGAGGCAGAGACACAGGCAGAGGGAGAAGCAGGCTCCATGCACCGGGAGCCCGACGTGGGATTCGATCCTGGGTCTCCAGGATCACGCCCTGGGCCAAAGGCAGGCGCCAAACTGCTGCGCCACCCAGGGATCCCTATCTTGTGTCTTCTTAAGGTAAGCTTTTTGATCATGTAGAAATAAAATTTAAATATTAGTTGTGAAGTTTTACTGATTTTATTCTCAAAGATAAAATAAATTACATCTCAAAAATGCTTCTTAGAAATTCCTTTCAGGCTTAATTTTATAAAGGGCTTTATAAATTTAAATTTAATGGATTTTATAACTTCAGAAATGTAGATCTAAAGTTATGGAGCTCCTTCTCAATATTACCTGCAACACTCTTAAGGAAACTAAGTGGCACTAAAACATGATTTGGATGTGGATTTTTGAAGTTGGTATGTTGAACTTCAAGGTAATTTTAATATATTATTTTGTTATTCCTAAATTTCTTGGAAAAAAAATGTAAACACTATAATTTTAAAAATCTATCTGATTTTTTTCTTGTACAGGAAATATGCCAGAAATACAATGAATTCATCAGTACTTATTTTGAGAAAATAATAACTTAGTTCTTTTAAAAGATTTAAGTGATAAACAATTTAATTTTACCTACTGCCTGTTACCTGATTTATAAAATTTAGATTATTAAGGAAGTTTTGGAAAATGCACATGCCACATCAAGTGATAGATTACATTTTCTCAAAATATGTATTTTCATTGTCGATCACATAAGACTAATTTATTAGACTACTTCATAATAAGCATAAAGAACATGTTAATGTGATCTTTTAGATAACTTGGGTCAATTGAATTGAATCTTCTGAAAATAATGGCCAATTCTAGAAATTATATTTGATATGTTATTCCATTAAAATAATATTGAGAGGGATGCCTGGGTAGCTCAGCAGTTTAGCGCCTGCCTTCAGCCCAGGGCGTGATCCTGGAGTCTCAGGATGGAGTCCCATATCAGGCTCCCTGCATGGAGCCTGCTTCTCCCTCTGCCTATGTCTCTGTGTCTCTCCCTCTGTGTCTTTCATGAATAAATAAATAAAATCTTTAAATAATAATAATAATAATAATAATAATAATAATAATAATATTGAGAAATAATACTTGATATAAATGCTGTTAATTGGAATAATATGGCAGTTAATTAAGCCACATAGGTGTTTGAGTCTCTTTTTTTTTAATTTCCAGCTGTGGTAGTAAACTGCAGCCTACATTTATATTTATAAGATATAAAAACAACAAATTGTTGTATCCCATTTTCTAGAAATTGGCTCATAGTTAACACTATTTGTCCAACTGTTTTGCAAGAATTTGCATGATAAAAACAGAACTGATTTTGCAGATTTAATTATATTTTTGCTGTTATAATAATCTTTCTTGACTTTATTTTTTAACAATACTTTGTTTCCTAAATTCTGTAAATCAAGAGACAACTTCATATATTTGTTCAAGAGATTAAATGCCTACTTCATGGCACTTCAAACACAAAACATTTTGGCTTATCAAAGAAACTACAGATCTTGCTGCCCTTCATTGAAACTTTTAAATATACAAACAATGCAATAAATCCCCTTAGGGATTTGGTAAAGGAGCTAAGATCTTGAGTTCAAATGAACTACAAAAACCCTTTGCATTGAACAATGTATTCAAGTATGAAGGATTTCAGTAGTTGAATGCCCTTAGATTCCCCCTATACACCCCCACCCCATCCCCAACCTCAGTTCTTATTCTGTTAAGTGACATCGAAGCAATTATAATCTTATAATTGAGGAGAGACACTTTTCATCTGTGTAGGGACATACTTGATAACTAATGAAAGTAAGATACTCTCCCCAGAAAAATGCACAGGCACATACAGTTGTGCATGGTATAAAGGAGCCTGTAGACCTCCTCAAGAGCTTTCCCTTAGGGCTTTTCCAGTAACCCAGACAGCAGCTGATCCTGCACCAGAAAATCACCAGTCACTTAAAATTACAACTGCCTCAGAAGAGAACTCCATCCAGACCTAATTAAATCCTGCCTGCAAAGACTGATTGTCCTCCCCTCTGTCCCATGTAATTCTGAGACTCACCCTCATACTCCCAATGTAATTCTGTGACTATGTTCTTACTCCTATTGTTGCCACTGGAGTGACAATATCTCATTTCCATTTTTCCCTCAGTTTCAGCACAGATCTGTTTACTTCCCTTTACTATCGATTCCTGTATCATCCCCATAGTGTTCTCTGCTCCCTCTCCCTGATCTAAAGCCCCACTTCTCTTTTCCATCTGCAGCCACTCTATACACATTTTAAAATATGACCATTGTGTGCTCTGGAGGACCTTTCCATGGTTAATGGATAATGAACATTCCCTGTAGCTCTAAAGGTGAGGCTGTTCACTCTTCCAAATTCCAGCTTACTCCTTCCTCTTGCTCTTAGATAACTTACTTATAAAAGTCACTTCTTAAGACATCCGGGTAGCTCAGTTGCTGAGGGTCTGACTTTGGCTCAGGTCATGTTTCCAGGGTCCTAGGATGGAGTCCCCCATCAGGCTTCCCGCAGGGAGCCTGCTTCTCCTTCTGCCTTTGTCTCTGCTTCTCTCTGTGTCTCTCATGAATAAATAAATAGAATCTTGAAAAGTAAAGTCTTTTCTTTAAAGCTCATTTCTGGGATGCCTGGGTGGTTCAGCAGTTTAACACCTGCCTTTGGCTCAGGGTGTGATCCTAGAGACCCAGGATCGAGTCCCATGTCAGGCTCCCTGCATGGAGCCTGCTTCTCCATGCTTCTCTATGTCTCTGCGCCTCTCTCTCTCTCTTTCTCTCTCTCTCTCTCTGTCTTTCATGAATAAACAAATAAAATATTTAAAAAACATAAAGCTCATTTCTACCACACAGTTGTATCAGCAGAGTTGAATCACCACATTTGAAAAACAATATTGTGTGCAATACTTTACATCATTAAAACATGTTGATTTTTCTGATACATACTTTGCTCCTGGGAGACCAGAATTACCTACAAATATACATTAAGTTTTCTTTTTCTTTTTTTTCCCAATCCCTAGGCACCCTGAACTGTTTCACACGTGGTTGGCATATACACCCCTTTATCCTGCCTGGGGCTGCCAGGCCTTCCAAATCTGTGAAGCTGGGGCCCAGCACCAAGCACCTGCATAGTCTTCAGTGAGGAGGGGGCCCACCCACCAAAAACCACCCTGAGGCTGCAGCTGAAGATTGGCAACAGTCTGACCCAATTTGGACTTGCTGCTTGATGAAGACCAGGACATCTTCAGCAGTGAGAGGTCCCTCACATCTCATTAGATGCAACTCCATGCAGCCAGCAGGCCCCATTCAATCACAGCAGACCAGTATCCCTCAGCTCAGCCTTCAGGGGGATATGCACATTTGTATAGCTAAGTGCTTAGAGATAAGCAGATGCCTTTGATCCCTAAGATCTTGTTCCTGTGACCAGACCTCTCCAGATCCAAGTCCTGCCAAGTCCTCAGTGACCCTGCATTAGTTTCTACATAAACTGTGAATGAATATTTGTTACTGAGTGAAGTACAAACTCTATTGCATAATTCTACTTGAGGCTGAGAAAAAAAGTCAATAGCCATATAATAAACATACTTACAATAATGTTTTCTATTAGAAAATACACTTTAGGTTACTGTTTATGTCATTGAAATTGAGTTCTGAAAAAGTCTATTTGTCCTCAGCAACCTCAAGCTAAATATTTCTAACAGTGTTCTATCTTACAATATTTTTGAATTAACTACAATATCTGCATTCAACCTGGCCACATTTTTATCTATACAACATAAATAGTGTTTATATATTTGATTATCCAATATAACAGAAGTCCTACAGTCAGAAGTAGACTAACTACAATTGTGTAATTTATATCTACGGAGATCTTTTCCACACTTTATCTACGAGCAATATTGAAGACAGCTGGTATTATTTGTGTAACCTATAAGCTAGAGATATTTCTGTACCACCTTTTATTCTTTCCTGTACATCTTGCACAAAATATATATTTTGGGCTAATTCTTCTTAGAATTCCCCAAATACTGAAGTATTATCCTTTGATTAACTTATAAAACACACATATTAATTTTAAAATCATAAAGCAATACAATAATACATTTAATGACTGCTTTTTTACATGGATTATGAAATCTTACAGATAAAACACTAAGAAATGCTCTTTATATTTTAGTTTGCTCCTGGTAACTTAGTCCTGGATCACCCTATCACATGGTGATGATTCTTTATTTGGCAATGTCCATTGACTAAACACAATAACATATTGATTTAAACTGCCAGAGAAATGTGCCAAGAAGTCTAATGTTTTGGAAGCCACTGTCTGTCTTTCTCCCTCTATTTCACTCTTCTCTATTTTTTTTTTTAATTAAAGGGACCTTATTCTTACTTTGCCCCAGTTTTGGTAAAGCCAACCTTAGCATAGGCAGAGGGAAAGGATTCTAGTGAACACATGGAGTTTACCCAGAAATCTAGACTATGCTGTGTCTTGACTGCCAGAAACTTATACCCAACTGCTTTTACTTCTTAATTATATTTTTAAAGTAATGGGGGAAAATATTCCTTAAATCAGGTCTTCTCAATGACTCTTGTGTCACTGACCGTCTTCTTAGGTGAGTTTTTAAATGCTTCTTAGCATGATTTTAAATACATACTATAAAATATGAATATTCATAAAATAAATTAATGTCATTAAAATAAAGTTTTGTCCACCTACATGTCATGAGGGAGTCTGTCTACCTCTGTCTACTTACACAAGTCAAATGTATTTCAATTAACATTAGGGTATGAGATGCCTTGACCCAATTATTAAGCCACAAAGTTACATCAAGATACATACCATTTCATTGAAATCTATCACATAACTTACAAAAACTGGAAATGTTTAACCATTTTGTAGAATGTAGAATAAGTGGTACATGCAAATATATAGAGATGAGTTTTAGAACTAGGAAAAAAAATAATGGTATGATACCATTTTAGGGTAAACCCATTCATACCTTAATGGCAGTGGATGCAATTTGAATGTGGTGAAGTCTCCGAAGAGTGCTGTCCCTGTCAATGAAATAGGAAGCAGCTAGTTGATGCAGCGTCTCCAGAGTGACCAAAGAGCTATTGGTGCTGGAATCACTTCCTTCAGATCTTTTGCTCAGCTTCCGCTTGTCCACAAAAATTGTGAGTGACTCCTCTCCTGCATTAACAATATTTATAATTATTCCATTTTCCACTTAAAATCAATTTTTCAATTATCTGCAGGTGAGGAAGTATAGACTACAGACATAATGAAACAAAAGAGTGATAAGCAACAAAAGGACAAGTAACTTTTGTGTTGTTCATGGATATTTCTCATGTACTTAGAAAGATACTTGAGATATTGAAGGCTGTAAATGCTTATTTAGTAAATTTCGAATAGCTAGCATTTGTGGAACAATTTCTCTAAATTTTACTGACTTTCTGGGACACCTGGGTGGCTCAGCAGTTGAGCGTCTGTCTTTAGTTCAGGGCTGATCCTGGAGACCCGAGATCGAGTCCTGCATCGGGCTCCCTGAGTGAAGCTTCCTTCTCCCTCTGCCTATGTCTCTGCCTCTCTCTCTCTCTGTGTGTCTCTCATGAATAAATAAATAAAATCTTAAAAAATATTTTATTGAATTCCTCATATACTTTACCTAACATCTTGTGGCACAAAAGCAAATTAAGAAAGGAAAATATGTAGAATGAAGTTAAGTAGTGTTCATGATATAAGATTGTATTTACTGAGAAATGATTATTGCAGATCAGCATGTCTAATGGAAACGTGACCGAACATATTACTAAACACTAGCCATTTTTTGAAAGATTTTATTTTTTAGTAATCTGTACACCCAACGTGGGGTTCAAACTTACAACCCTAAGATAAAGAGTCACAGGTTCTGCAGATTGAGCCAGCCAGGTGCCCCTAGCCATTTTTAATTGAACCTTGAAAATGCAGAGAAAACATACATATGCATATATACTTATGTAAATATATGTGAATTAAATTCAGAGGTTTCCTACATGTGGCATTACATAAAAATATTATGTGTTAAATAAGCTCTACGGAAATCACTAACCTCCATGGAAGACTTAGGTTTGATAATAGATTTTCAAAGATGAAATTTAAAGTATAATTAAACTGAAATTTTCAGTGTTCAACTGTTGACAAAAAAAATATCGATGCTATTTAAATTTAATATTAAGAACTTGCCATCTTCAGATTTCCATATTCTTGGATATTTATCTAGTACAAAATTGTCAGACTTGTCATTCTTTCAGAAACACTCTGTTCTGGCTGCATTATGCCCACTTATGAACTGGCAAGCCAGTTTTATAAAATACCAAGTAAATAAAATAATACTAATTTAAAAATGACACATTCTAGGTTATTATCCAATCATAAGTAACAGCTCATAACAGTAGATAAAGCAAGAGATCGAGTCAACTGAATCCAGAAGTAACGTGTTAACAATGTTATTTCTGAAAGGTCACATTCTCAATTTGTATTTGGATCCCGATATGCATACTGGAAGTCAAACAGCCTAACTGGAACAGGTGGAAAAAAAAATCCCTCCAAAAATATGAGTAAGTGGGTTAAATTATCAAAAGCATTAGGTTATGTGCATGATAAATAGCTTTCAGGTGGGAACATCTGAAAGAGAAAAGGGAAAATATATGTAAATTACTATAGCAACAAACAAAAAAAAACCCCAATGATTATTCATCCCCCAGGAAAAGAGGATAACTAGTATGGAAGTTTGAGTAACTATTATCTCAGAAAGACCAATTCCTCTGAGGAAAAAAAAAAAAATTCCCCTATGAACCAACTTGTGAGGGAGTACCAAAACAAGCATCCTGTACACGGATGTACAAAGAACAACAGTTCTGTGGTAGTCTAAGAACTCCCATGAGGATCTATCACCTATTCAAGTGCTATGCTCTGAATGTGCAGGTCCCCTCAAAACTTGTATGTGAAATCTTAACCCCCAAAGACAAAAGTATTAAGAAGAAGGGCTTTTGGGAGGTGCTTAGGGCATGATATCAGAGCTCACAAAAATGGAATTAGTGTCTTTATAAAAGAGACTCCAAGAGAGATCCCTTCCCCTTTGCCGTGTGAAAATACAAAAAGTCTGCAACCCTAAAAAGGGCCCTAGCCCAACACTGCTGGCACCTTGGTCTTGGATTTCTAGCTTCCAGAACAGTGAGCAATAAATTTCTGGTGTTTATAAGCTACCCCGTCTGTGGTGTTTTGTTAGCAGCCCAAATGGACTAATACAACAACAGACATGTCTTAATAAGCAAGGTTAAAAACCAAATAGCAAAGATCTTGGTAAATGTAAATAAAAAGGAAGCAAAGTTAACAGTCTCGATATGAGATATTGTACAATTTGGGCCAAAAATTATTAAATGGGAAAAAGAAGAACTTTGTATAATGAGTGCTAAAGACTCAAACTTGCCAAGTTGCTTTAATGGCAACACTTTTCATAAAGCAGAGAATACAGGAAATAAAGGTAAAAATAGTACAAGAAATGCAAATTAAAATATATTGATATATCACTTTGCAATTACAGAATTTGCCAAAATCCAAAAGTTTAACAACTTTGCCAAAGCTGTTGGCAAACTGGAAGGAAAGGGGCCCTCTGATGTATTGCTGGTAGTCATGCAAAATGATTTAACTATAGAGAGGAAATTTGGCAATAGTTAACAATAATTGACTCAGCAATCCTACTTTTAAGAACCTATCCCAAAAAATACTGGCTAAATTATGCAAAAGGCTTCTTACTGTGGCTTCCTTTGTAATATTGGTAGCAACACAGATACCTAATCATTAAGAATAAACTATTTTGCTTCTGTACAGTAGAATACAGTGCAGCCATAAGAAAGAAGTGAGAATGATTTAAAACATTTATTCACAATGAGGGTTTAAAGTAATTAGTAAGTTAATAATTTTAATATTATGACTAAAATGAAATTCTGGATGACTTGGCAGTCTTCAGGTGATTCTAATTAGAAAATACATCCAAATATCCAAGTTTAGCCTCCTTGTATCCACAATGTTTTCTACAGATTTCTGTAGATAGAAGGAAGCTTACTTCTTTATTCTTTAAAATAATATCTAATCTCTTCTTCAATTCAGTAATATATGAAATTCAAAATATTAGTTCAATTGATTTATTGGAAATGAGTTTTGCCTTCTGAAGATTCAAGAAAGCCATTTAAATATGTGAAGAGTAATCTTCACTATGTCTCTTTTTGTATAGTAGTGAATTTACTTATCACTGGAGGTGCCCAACATGAACTGAAAAGCTATACATCATTGAGAAGTGGAGATAATTAGACCACTACAATGGACTCTTTTACTGAAAATGAGATGCTGGAAGAAGGAAAAATATAGAATGACTTATTATAGTTTAGATGTAAGTGTGCCAACTGCTAGTGCCAGATAGATTTGGGTTTTGATACTGGCTTGTACTTAGTAACTGAATACTCTTGAATTGCATAACTTGACTCAGTTTCCTCTAGTATAAAATGAACATAGTATTCCTTCCTCAAAGAGTAGCTAGAAGCATGAAACATTTAATATCTGTAAAGGATTTAGAATACAACTAGACTACAGGAAGAATTCAAAAGTTGTTGGCATAGTATTATAGTATTATTCTCTTTTATTCACCACAATTCCTTAAAATTTAGGATAAACCAACTCATTTCATATATACACATTTCTACTAATTTTAGCTATTTTATTTGTGATGAACTGAAGCCTCCTTTTCTACTTCTTTTACAAATCCATGAACCCTTGTCCTATAATCCGTACCTACACATGGTGAGTAAACAGTCCTCAAAACAATCCTTTAAATACTGTATCCCTCTATACATCTTCACTCTTCAGGTGAAAAGTCCTTAGTGGGACCTCAGTTGAGTCATCCATCACACAAAAGAGAGGAGTAGCATAAACTTGTTTTAAAAGGCAAATTAAAATATTTGATTTAAGAATACTTTACGAATGTTAGGCTGTCTTGTGATAATCTGGAAAATAACACATAACGAGAGTGAGGGGACTAAAATTTCAGAGTTGTCCTATGTTACAATTGAATGATAAATGCTAATATAGGTTTAAGTAATCAAAGCTGTACATAGAGAAACGATGGCCCATCATCATCATCATGAGTAATAATAACTTCCACTTTCTATCTACTGGAGAGTTAAAGAATATTTCCTTTGTTTTTCAGAGGCCACATTTGTTTGTAAGGTACAGATAAATGTGTTTTCCTCCTTTTATCCTGAGAGCAAAAATATATTATAGACAACAGAGAAAAATCAAAGGAGAGAAATATTGTAAATCTTTATACACTTTTATTATTAGCACATGCTTCCTTGTTACTGTTTCAATTTGAAGGAAATATGATATAATAAGAAAAAGGAAAATGTAAGTTTGGGAGTCAGGTGTATGTGAAGGTAAATCCTAACAGTTCATTGTCCTCTAGCAATGACTGCATGGCTTTGGTAAAGTTGCACATGCTCTTAGCATCCCTGTCTCTGGAACAGAAGCAGTATCTTACTCTTATCTGTTTGAAAAAACTAAGTAATGTAATTTCTCCATAGAACTTGGCAGAACACATATAATATGTACAATAAATGTTGGTTTCCTCTCTTTTTCCTTTTTTAATTAGGGCCTAACTGTAAATAAGGAGGTTTTAAATTTTTACAAGTTAACATTTCAGAGAGATTGAATTTCACCACAGGAACCTGGACTTAGTCAAACTTGTTTTCTAGTAGATCTTATAATCAAGATACATGGGATGATTAAAGATAGCAGTTGGTCATTCTTTCCAATAACCTGATAAAGAGAAACCACTCATAAATTGCTCGCAGTTCTTCTCTACAGTAGGACATTAATCCATGTATATAGTAGCTTTCCCTGCAGTGAAGCATGTGAGGCAGTTAAAATTACCCTAATTGTTCTTATGAATACCATATTTTAAACCCTCATTTACAACACACTAGACAACTATGTGATGTAATCTAGGTAGTTTATGCTAAATTTCAAGTGTTATAAATCATGGATTGTTAAATATCTAAGATATTTTGACAAGGCTACTCAATCTACATCACAAACAAGCCTATTTATTTCCTCTAAGAGATCTTTTTGTGTTTTTTAAATTATATATAACTACCATGTTTTTGTGATGTTTACAATCTTCATAGTCTTAGAAACACTTAGGGTTTTAAGAGAAAAATAATGCAAAACGAAAGAAGAATACATTCTTAACTTTAATTGTAACTCTTTCTCAAATATTCAATTATAAAAGTTCATTAGAATTCTACGTAACACACAATATTCACAATTGAAAACTGAGATATTATTCAATCAACTAAAATTCGTGTTGAAATTTCATTTTTATTCCTATTTTTTAAACCAGCTGTTGCCCATAAGCATGACATGAGTACCAAAGGACATCCACGCATTTTGCAAAAACTAAATGTGATTCTGAAAACGATTCAACATTCTGAGTTTGTTAGAAAGTAAAAAGGATTAATGACTGTGGATATAAAAAGACGTGATTATTTCACACAGAAATCATGCAGCTGTGTCTTTTACTACTAAAATACTGTGGTAGTTCATGGACATTAAAAGCACATATTGAAGGATGCTTTCGGAGAGAATGCAAAACAGAAGACAATAAAACAACATCAGAAAAACAATCATGACTTTAATGTTATCTTATGATCAGTTCATAAGAGGAGATTATGTACATTTGATATGCTGTGGACCTCATAGTATTGTAGTTTTCGGTCCTGATTTTCAAATCACTTATGTCCATGAGGAAGAGAAATTTTAAAGAAATTTTGTACTATTATATTTTCCTTGGATTTTATCAATTTGCATTCTCATATATACAGTTATCAAGGACTAATGTAATGCTCTCAAAAAGTTAGTAAAAGTAAAAAAACAATGGATGATAGAATGAGTAAAAGAATTCTAGGGATAAATCAATAATGAAGATGTGTCAGATTGCATTATTTTTTGCAATTACTTTATGCACTACTGTGGATCCAAACATGGATACATGGTTTAATGATCCATTATAGAGAAGAAGTATAAACAGTTCATGAGGGATTCCTTATAACCTGGCATTGGAAAGGATAACATTTGGGCCATTGGAATACATGAAAGCCAGTATGCTATGATCTAGTACGAATTTTGAGAAGCACTGCAAAGTTACACAAATTATTTAGCCTTTTCCCTCTGCCAGGAGGACAGCATGTTCAAAAGAGAAACTTCTTCAACTTGATTCTTGGAACAAAGAGATACCAGAGCTGACCAGAGAGGATCTACAATCATAGCATACTAGATAGGCACAGCCACTGCAGTTAAAATCCACTTGAGGGGTTTTGTTTAGTTTTGCTTTTTATTTCTTTACTGTGATGAAACTAATGTTTATATGTTGGCTGTATTTTATGTTATCATTATTCTGCCCTTGGGTTAGTCTACCAACTTGATATATACCATTTCATCCAGACAAAAGCAAAACAAAACAACTATACATTTATGGTAGATGTCCTCCTGGTCATTCAATTTCCTTACACTGGAAAATCTTATTGTGAATGTCGGTTTTGCTTTTGTGTGAGTTTTACTTGTAAAGAAATGCTATTTAGTAGAAATCTTTCCCATAGGAATGCCAATGCAAACATAGATTAAATGTAATTGCTCGTAGGTTTTACTTTGGATGTGTCATCTTAATCCAAAAATGTTATCTTACTTTTCGGTAATAAGAGATCATGTTATGTCTTGTGCTAAAGTCTTATAATATTTTGGGTATAGCTCTTCTTTTGAAATTATATTTCAGTTTTTACAGTGTACTTTGCCCTCACCACTGATGATCATCCTTTCTTAGCTTAACATGTTAAAAGGTAAACATACTGATGAAATCTATCTTTCCACTATTATAGTGTTGCAGAAAAAAGTGTTTTAGAAACAAACAGACATAAAAAATCAATCTGAGGAAAATAGGCTTCTGACAAGAAGCAGAGCCAAATATCTAAACAGTAAAAACAGACATGTTGGCTTAACACCAATTGGCATCTGCAAGATATTATGGGAAGGAAATAACTAGTCTTATAGAGCTTTGACAAAGAAACATAATATGTTTTGCAAAATACTCCAAATGAAAGCATCTGACTTTATGATTATTAACAATTATCCCCCAAAAAGTCTGAAAATACCTTAAACAAAATTTCCCAGCTACCATAATGTTCTCTATAGAACAATGACATGAAAAAGGAGGAACTGGAAATAAAGAGTTTCCATGTCAGATGAAAGTGAATCTATCCTGAGTGAAACACAGTTAAGTCACCTCTCTTTTGAGTTGTTTACAGTGTTATAATGAACATTTTTGTTCCTTATATTATAGACTCCTGCTACTATTTTGGTGAGATTAATTTTCAGAAGTGAGATTTCTAGAATAGTTAAGAACACTCTAAATTTATATAGATACTCTAAACAGTTCAACCTTAATGTGCACATAAATCACCCAGAGATCTTGTTAACATGTAGATTCTGATTCATTAATCTGAGATGAAATCTGAGATTCTGCAGTTCTAACAAGCTCCAAGGTAATGCTGGTGCTGTTGGACCATGAACTACACTTGAGTAATGAGGCTCTAAACCACAGTAAAACTTATTATCAATTTAAATGTCTCTATTTGTCAGTCACCTATGTGTTCCCTTAAGGAAGGTGTTGGGTCTTTGCACTGTTACAGGTTAACTCAGTACATGCTTGTCAAACAATGGACAGATGATTTATCTACCTTGTCGAAGTGCTATAAGGTAAGGAGGAAAAAGAAAACATAATCAAATTTATAAAATACTAAAACAACATTTATCTTTTGACTTAGTTGCCAGGAATGTCATTATTAAAATCCATTGACATAGCAATTTTAATCCTAATTTCTTTTGTTTTATATTTATGACATTTATGTAAATGGATTCAAATCCTTTTAGTAGATAACTGCCTTATAAAACATTAAAATTTAATTTACATTTCTGTTTTAAATTCTGTTTTTAAAAAATTTTATCAGAGAAACATGAAAGATCAGGAGAGAGGGAAAGAGATGAGAGACAGATGGAGAAAGAAACGGAGAGGAATAGGTACAACTGACTAATCTTAAGGATTATATCTTTACTTTTAAAAACCAGTGTGGCAATTTTTTTCCCTCTTCAATATCATTATTTTAATGATTCCCGGGGAAGAGGCATCAGAAAAGATTTCTTTGCTTTCAGTTCTTTTACTTAAACCAGCATATGCAATCTAATAGAGGAAATAATTCCATGCATTTTTAGTGAGTATTTCTATTTGCATATGTTTTTAGTAGATTTGCTTCTTTAATTATGTTATAGTTAAACTAAAGCAAAAGGAATTGGTATTCGCTAAGAAGAGATCAAATGAAAATGAGAAACACAGCCATTAACCAATTTTGAAAGAAGGTAGTGTTTGATATAGAATTTAAAACTATCTGTGGACACTTCATACAGAATGTAATTTACATAGACAAAGGTGAGAATTGAGTATTTCTGAAATTAGATAAGGATATTTGGAATCTTACACTCATGGGGATGCAAGACAATTTTTAAAAATTCAATTGTTATTCTATCTATAGTGTATCATACTGCCTGACTTCTGACCTCTGTTCTTCTTTTTCTTTTAAGATTTTATTTATTTATTCATGAGAGACACATAGAGAGAGGCAGAGACATAGGAAGAGGGAGAAGCAGGCTCCATGTGGGGAGCCTGATGTGGGACTCAATCCCAGGACCAGGATCATGCCCTGAGCTGAAGGCAGATGCTCATCCACTGAGCCACCCAGGTGTCCCAGGCCTCTGTTCTTCTTGAAAGAGATACATATGCAAACAGTATATGGTAAAACTTGCAAGCTATTAAACTATTTTGCATCCATAGTGACTTATACACTATGTGGTTATTGAGGTAGTATTTATTATTTTAAATAACTACGCTGGTAAGTTAATGCTATTGAAGACTTCAATCGTGTATTTTTACATTCTAATAGTAAATAAAATATTTTCTTTATATAAACAAAATTATACATCTGATAAAATTCTTAAGTTGAACAATATGCTAATAACAAGGTACATTCTCATAAGGAGCACTTTGAGGAAAAAAATAAAAAAAAACTTACATATTAAAAAAGTAACTATTTCCACCAAAAATTAAATTATCACTTTTAAAACTCTGTGCATTCAAAACCAGTAGTCAAACAGCATTTGTTTTTATGTTGCAGAGGGTGAAAAATATTTTCTAGAGTTGCAAATAAACAAATCTTAAGGTATTATTATTTGCTCCTAGAATGAATTTTTATCTCTTAAAAATATCTCTGTCAAGATAAGACTACTTTTTCCTATACTCCTTTCTGAGGGAAAGTATTTTGTCCAAACAAACCTTGTCCCTGCATTCCTGACTCTTCCCACAGAAGTGCAGGGAGTTAACAGAAAGGCTGGTGTAGGAAAAGGACTGACATGAGTAACCCTGCCTCTTCCCCTTCTTCTTCAAGATGTGCCTGTTTGGAGAGAGGACAATCTTTGGTTTGTTCTTCACTGCGTTAAGCTTTAGAGAACCTAGGTTGATATGGGAGCCACCCATATGCTCCTGTGACCATGGGTGGCTCAGGGCTATAATGATGATTGCTTGGACGAGTCTGTGTATTACTGGAGATAAGGATTAGGTCCCTAATCTAAAAGTATTACAAACATTTTGTTACAACATCTTACAAAATTTTAAGTAAAGTTTTGGTCTGAATCTTCCTTAGTCTTTTTGCCTTTTTCAATTGATCCAGAACCTGGGTTTGGTGCTTTATACTGGGCACCCTACCTCTCCCCAGTCAACCCAGTAGTTTTAAGGTCTTTGTATTTTTTTTCCTATTCAATCATTTTGTTGTTGTTGTTCTATATTCAGTACACAGACACACTTCTTTTTTTCCAGTATTTGTCATATATTGTATTATAAAGAAATATATTACAAAAACAGTCATGAAATATATTCCATAGCTAGAAATCAATATATCCCACTAGTGCAATCTTTTTCAAGATTGATTCTTCATATTGAGTAGCTTATTTTAGATATTTAAATAGTGATGGAGTTTAGATATCATTATCTAAATAGAAGCAAGCTGAATTACTATATTGATAAATAGTCTAGAAGCCATAAGATGAAATAAATGTGGAAAATGATATATATTGAAGAAAGTTTTTTATAATTTATTTTTCCCTATAGGGAGATAATTCAATCACTGGCTTTATATATCATAAAATATTCCATTAAAGGCTTCAAGTATGCTATCCAAAGTTTTATGTCTAAGTCAATAATATGATGTATTAAATAACTCAGGGGAAAAAAAGACACTTTTTATTTATTTATTTTCATCACTTTAATACTGAGAGCATTTTACACAGCTCATTTTTTAAAATGTTTAAAATAACTGGCTTCTTAAGATGTTTGCTTATATACATGACATTGTCAGTGTGTTAGTATTAGAGTTATTACTTAGTTGATTAAGAAGAGAGCAAGAGAGAGAATTAACTCCAGTTATACACCACAAATCTTATTTTTTTAATGCAATGATACAATTTCATGTTCAGCCAGGTAAAACATATAAAGCTAAAATATATTATAGCAACAAAAATGATTTAGTATAATTACAACAGCAATATTTTTAAAATTGCCTGAGATCAACCTGATGTATATTTTAATTGGAAATAGTTTATATCCTTAAGCTACTTAATAATTTCAGGCATTTTAGTTAACGTATTAACATCACACAGCAGAGATTCCTGAAAGAAACTATATGTAACATTTAGAGGGTAAAAAAAAAAAAAAGAATTTCAATAGAAAATACCAGGAATACTAGATGCAAGGAATATTCAGAAAGAAGTGAGGCGGCCAGGAAGCCTGACAATTCCATTTCTTCGCCTCCCTTACACAACTCCATCATGTGCCTTTAAGAAAATGTTTGAATAAGACTTTTAAATAATTGAAGTAAAATAATTCTGGGAGAGCATATTACTATCATTGGCTAATCAACCTGAAGAAATGATTTAATTCCACAAAGGATTTTTAGATCACGCTTATGCAAACAAAAGACATACACAACAAAAACTAATCTGAAGGCCAAAATGTTGCATCTACAATGTCAAAACAATCAAAAAGCCATTGTAATTTTAGTATAAGTAAAAATATATCCATGAAAATCATCTGTATTTTTTAATCTCTTTTGTCTTTTTTCTGTCACTTGCTTCCTTTCTTACTTGGAGAATATATTTTATGTTCTGAGATTCTTCTGGGTATCAGATATTGTCGACACAAACATCATGAAGTACAAGACCACTGAACTTTTCAAAGGAAGTTAAGGTAATAATTTAATTTTCACTTTTACTTCAGATTTTATTGCATTAATAATCATTGCCCTTACTAATCCATATAGACATAGCTTTCTATGTCTGAATGCGTTTTTATAATTATTGGGATATTTCGTAATTTTTCTATCCATAGTACTGTAATAACAATAACAATAACATAAATGCATTGCATATTTAATATTTTTTAAAGATTTTATTTATTTATTCATGAGAGGCACAGAGAGAGAGAGAGAGAGAGAGAGGCAGAGACACAGGCAGAGGGACAAACAGGCTCCATGCAGGGAGCCTGATGTGAGACTCGATCTGGGCACTACAGGATCACACCCTGAGCTGAAAGCAGATGCTTAACTGCTCAGCCACCCAGGTGTCCCGCATTGCATATTTAAATGATGCCATACATTGTGCCAAAAAGTATCTTCCTACATCAATTCCTAAATTGATGACAAAGATAGGAAAAGTTCCTGTTTTTAAGAAAACATGCAGAAATGACAAATAATAAGCCAAGAAACTAATAAATAAAATATTTCACATAAAAATTAATATTATGAAGAATCCAAAGACGATAATGAGGTAGTAGAGACTACTGGTGGACCACTGGGCACTATTCCTGGTAGAATGGACAGGAAAGCCCTACATGGAAAGTAATATTTGAGCAGAAAAATTGACCTGAATCATTTGAAGGTCATTGCGGCTGAAAAATAAAGTATTCTGAGAAGAAAAGTTGAGATCTGTGGCAAAAGCCAGTATCAAACCATTCATATAGTGAATTATAAACTATAGCAAGACATTTGGATTTTAAGTGGCTAGTTACAGGTTTTAATTGACAAACAGAGTAATTTGACCTGATCCAAGTTTTTAGAAGATTCGTGTGGAGCGTGGACCTGAGGCATATTCTAGGAGAAACGATGACTTGGTCTAGGGATGTCTGGGTGGAAGTCAGAAAGCTTTGACATGGGATATATTTGGAAAAAAAAAATACTGGCATGACTTACTGACAGACTGGACTGGCAGGTAAAGGAGAGAAAAGAACCATTTTCAAGATAGGAAAAATGAAAGACTAGTGGCCTTTTATACCACCTCATCATTGGTATGACTCAGTTGGCCTGTATTCAGTAAACTTACTGAGCAACTCACAAGGAAGCAGGGAATCACCGTTTTCATGGTTTTCCTACTCAATTATATAATTCTGTATCCAATTATATTCAGTGTTCTTCATTATAAGAGTGACACCCATTTCTAAATAAAATAGTTGAACATTATTAAAAGTCCTACACTAAACTAAATATATGGAATTCTGAGATATTTATAATTTAGGAAAATCCTATTTTTTTCTATTACTTTTCTTTCTCAAATATCATCTAAATGTATTCAAAATACTGAATTATATATCACCATGATAAAACATAATATTAATATATATATATATAAATATATATATATATATATATATATATATATTTATGATAGTCACACAAAGAGAGAGAGAGAGAGAGGCAGAGACACAGGCAGAGGGAGAAGCAGGCTCCATGCACCGGGAGCCTGACGTGGGATTCGATCCGGGGTCTCCAGGATCGTGCCCTGGGCCAAAGGCAGGCGCTAAACCACTGCGCCACCCAGGGATCCCAATATTTAAAAATATTAAAACTACAGATTTATTTTTTTTACAAATTCATAAATTAAAGAAGTACATTATTAAACTCTACTTTTACATTATGGATCATGATTGATATTTATTGATCATTCTCTCTATATTATATATCAACCACAATCAGAAATACTAAAATAGTGCTAAAAAATGTAATTTTAGATCTTTCATGTTTACTCCAGGAAACTTTTCCTGCTCTCTGTAACCAGAAGTGATGACTTCCACCTGTTACATGACTGTTTATTATTCATTTTTTGGAACAAATTTTGGCACGTCACCTCACACTACAGAGTGCAATAGCTATGACTGTATTTAATGCCTGCTATTATATTATGAATTGCCTTTAGGCAGGAACTAAGTAATAACCATTTACTTTACCATTGTGAACACCATAGAAGGTGTCTAGTAATAACTCAATAAATGTATTGAATATATTAGTGAAAAAATTCTAGACCTACTCAAACTGAAGTCATCTGGATTAATCAACACATTTTTACCTGATTTTTACAGTTTTATGCACAAGCACACATAGACACAAATATTTTCAAAGAATCGTACCTCCCAGAGTTGCAGATAGCAAGAAATGGGTCCCATATTTCTTGATAAGATTTTCTGTGATTTGCTGAAGAGTAGGTCTACGTCCCAGAAGTCTTATGTTGCGGAAGAATTCAGGAGCAAGAGGCAGAGGGGAACCAAGGAAATTTCTTCTCTCAACTGCAAGATTATTTACTTTCCAGCGGCCAAACTCCCTGAAAAGCAAATTTATTTTTATTCATAAACACATAATCTATCTGAATATTTTCATTTGAAAAGTTCACTCGGTAGTTTTGCTGGGGTCACCACATTACGATGAGTCTGGCCTGTAATAATACATCATGTACTATGAGTAGGAGAAGCAACATTTATAATTTATGTAACTGGAGTGAATATTCTGAAACCAAATCATATAAAGGAAAAAATAAGCCACTTAAAAGAAATAGCTTCCACTGATTTTTTTCCCAATGAAAGATATACTCATAAACATGATTTCGTTATGCATAGAATATGAATGTAGAGCTATTTAAAAAAATCACTAAGGTAATACTTTATTGTTTTTTAAGGGAAATTGAAAAAAGAGAATCAATTTATTTTCATAACTCTAATGATTTTTTTTCTCTATTCATTTTAGAGTGGGACCCTGTAAAACTTCAAGAATATCATGGAGCTGTAGAAGAACTAAAAAAAAAAAAATGATCAAAAGAGAAACACTTTTTTATAAGAGTAATTGTTTACAATCTATTTTGAAGCCTAAATTCAACTTGATTAGCAATTTCTCAAGATGCAAAATGACTTTTCGGGTGGATTTGGCCAAATTGAAATGGAAGATATAGTAATAAATGATTTATAAATTTAAACAAATATTTACCAATTTATACTGAGTTAAAGTCAACTTAATAATACTTTAGCAAAGAACTATGGTTAACTGGATCCCCTGATTAACTGTTTAGATTTTTTTCTGATGAGTGGTCTGATAAAAACCTCAAATACATTCTTCCTGAGGGAAGAAATTCCTCTACCAGGTCTAATACTCCCAGGTGTGTTATTTTGCTCAATTACTATCTAGCAAATAAAACATTGAATAAATATTGTATAAGTATGTGCCGTATTTATTTATATTTTTTCCTCCAAAAAATGCCTGCAGTGTACCAATGAACAGTGAATGATACAGATACATCAGTGAACCAGACCAATACTGTCCACGTCCAAAGGGAGCTCACATTCTAGAGAAAGTTTTAAAAGTAAATACAACAAAGACATTAACTTAAATTTTAAACAAATGTCAGAGTATTTTAAGTGCTGAGAGCTACCACAGACAGCCTGCTTTGGTAAGCTATAGAGCTGTAGGCAGTGGGCCCTATGTTACTTTAAGTGACCAGAGGAGGCAACTCTAGAGAGGTGATATTTAATATTTAAGCAGTCACTGAACGAAAGAAAAAAGTTGCTGAAGGAGGGAAGGCAGGGAAAAGATTTACACAGGATAATGAAGAACAATAAATAGTGGCAGGACAAAGACCCCTACCCTTGACAGAGTCTCAACTATGAATATATTTCCTTCATGTGACACACATTTGGCAGCCAAACAATCCACTCGGTCTTTTAGATATTAATTATAAGGTAAGGTTCATTCAAGAATCTAGGGAAGACTTCAGCGTGAGAATAAGTCAACCTAGTGTTTTGTTTCATTGAGAAGCTATTGCTGTATCCTCTATAAATCAGCTAATCTAAATGGTTTGGTTCTACCAATGGCTCTCAAACTTCAGCACCTATTAGAGTCACTTGGAAACTCCACCCCAGAGTTTTGTTTGTTTGTTTTTAAAATCTTATTTATTTATTTATTTATTTATTTATTTATTTATTTGAGAGACAGAGAGCAAGAGAGAAAGGGAGAGAGAGAGAGAACAAGCAGGGGAGAGGGAGAAGCAGGCCTCCCACCAAGGTTACATGACAGGGAGCCGGATGTGGGGCTGGATCCCAGGACTCTGAGATCATGACCTGAGCAGACCTGCTTAACTGATTAATGTACTGAGCCATCCAGGCACCCCCACCCCAGTGTTTTATGATTCATTAGGTTCGAAGTGGGTGCACTTTTAAACAAGCAATGCTAATGTTGCTATTTGGAAAAAAATCTGTTAATTAGATAATTTGATATACTGTCTTTAGCATTTTCTCAAAGTGCTCTTTTTTCAAATATGAAGGGTTTTTGGAGATACATTGCTGGATTTATTAATTCATGCTTCCTCAGAAAAGGATACAGATGTCTTTCATCTTTCAAAACCTGGGTTTATATTAATCATTTTTATGTCTCCTTTTATATAAAAAATTACATGAACTGATTATATATGATTATATATATATGTATAATATATAACATTATACTATATATGCTTTGTATAATATATAACATCTTATATTATAAATATATAAAATATATTTTGAAAGATACTAAACATGTATAAGTATGTTACATATTACATATGTGACAATTATATATATTTATATACATATACATTTAATTACATGCATAATGTATTATAATCATAATGTATTACCTATTACATATAATGTATGTAAGTATAATATACTTATATATCTCATTTATGTAAGTATATATTCCAAATTGTGAGAAGGGCATTTAAATAAAACACCTAAGTTTTAATATTTTGTGATAGATCTAAAGGCACATAATCATATAATGCTTGTAAGAAGTTATTTATTAAACCATGATCTAAATAATAGTTGCCCAGTTCCAAACTTTGTAGGCTTACCCTCAAAGAGGTACTTTTTTTAATTGCTGAAAAAAGTTTATAATTTTGTCAAGGGAGTGACATAACTTGAACCTAAAATTAGAGAGTGTATCTTTTTCAATGGTTTATTTATTTATTTTTTTATTTTTTTTAAAGATTTTTATTTATTTATTCATGATAGTCACAGAGAGAGAGAGAGAGGCAGAGACACAGGCAGAGGGAGAAGCAGGCTCCATGCAGGGAGCCCGACGTGGGATTCGATCCTGGGTCTCCAGGATCGTGCCCCGGGCCAAAGGCAGGCACTAAACCGCTGCGCCACCCAGGGATCCCTTTTTCAATGGTTTAAAGTGCTAAATCTATAAACTCATATGCATGTATCATAGACTAACATGTGGACTACTAAGAGAATAAACTGGACTTGGAATAACCAAGAAAACGGACTCAATTGTGATATTTTACATACCATATAAACTCTTTTTAAATCACGAAGTATTTCATGTTAGATGACTGTGAGTAATTACATATTTAAAGAGTGCAATTCTAGTTTTTCTTGTCTTTTTAACAATTTGTAAATATACAAATAAAAACCCATGATCTATTCTGACCTAATTTACTTTCTTTAGTTTGGTCCTCTTAAATTTGGCCAAAAAAATAGATATAATGTGAAAGAGCTATAGTAAATTTGTGTCATTTTCTGAAATCAGTTTTTAACACTAATTTTAAGAAAATGTATTAATTGTTCACTATTATTAATTACCAGAAATGTGTAAGTCTTGTAGATGAATGTAAGAAAAACCCTGACCTCAAGGGCTCAAAGATTACATTAAGCAAGATAAACTATAAATGAATGCATTTCATTGAAGGACTTTAAAATATTTTGGGGGCAAAAATGCAACTGTGCAGTAGGTTATTTAGCATAATTGCTCTACCCTATTTATCACTATTCTTTAACATAAGTAATCTAACTTATTTTGAATATGTTTTCTCTTCCCCTAGGTTTTCAGACCATGTCAAGCTATGCAGAGCCTAAAACTGTGAACGACTTTCCAGGAAGTTTCTTCAGCTATTAGGCACTTTTTATTGCCTTAATCTGTAAACCCTGATTAAGTTTATAATTTCAATTTACCTTCTAACATTTCAGTTGGACAAAACACTTTGCCATCCTATCTGATTATTCTTTCTGTCACACAACAACCAAAAGTAGAGGACAACTTATTGAGAGTATTGCTACAGTAAGACTAATATTAATAAAAATTAACCAGACAACTAACTAATTAATTAATTAATTAATTAATATTTAAAACCCCCATTATTGTTAATGAATATAATGAATTATTTTCTTGTCTTGAGAGCTCTATCTGAAATTCTCCTACTCCCTCTGCCTGTGTCTCTGCATCTCATGAATAAATAAATAAAATAAATGAAATTCTTCTCCTAGTTTTTCTGTTATATTTTATAAGAAAAATAGAATAATATATTACACTTATATTGTGTATATCCAAAAAGTATAATTTTGTGTATGTAAAAAATATAAATGTTGATCTGAGATCTCTCATTTCCACTCTTCACATTATTGGTTTGTATTATAATGATACATGATCACTATGATCATCTCTACTGATTTTTGGTGAAAACCCAAAGAGAATGAGAAATAATTCTGAGAAGTGGTGGTAAGAAGCACTTTAAGTAAAGGATGTCAACTCTGGACAGTTAAGTACCACACTGTGAGTAATAAACATATAGGTATGAATACAAATACTCAGTGTCTCTTCATCCTGGGCACAGGATAAGATTGCAGTTTCAGGTCTCCTTTAAAATCAGTGTAGCCATGTGGCTTACTTTGACTTCTGCATGTGCATGGTTATGCTGGTCCATCAGCCTGGGATCCTAGTAAACGATGATGATTCAAATCCCCATCCCCCAATCCCACTCCTGCAGCTTATTGGGATGAGCAAGCTCATGAACTAAAAAATATTTTTATGCAAAGCTATCAAGATCATAGAGTTATTAGTTGGTTTATTTGCTTGTTTTCCAGTCATGTAATCTAGTACATCATAAGCAACATAGAGTATCTTGACTTCGGTGTAACTTGAGAAGGCAATAAGGAACTGGTTGTATATAAATTGGAAACTTATAGGTGCAGTCTTTGTTTTCCTTCCTGAAGATAAAATTCACCTCAGTTGCAACTAGACCAAGCATTCATTAAATTTTGGAAAAACAAAGCAATGGAATGCTGAATTAAAAACATGCTGTCGGGTATGATTATCATAATGAGAGCATTTTACCTAAAGGATCTAAGAATTCCATCCAGATTCATTATGTTTACATTAAGTAAGAATACTGCTGCATCTAACTGAAGGCTCCATTCTACCTGAAGCCTTCACAGTACATAAATATCTTCCCATCATAACCTTTGGAAGTCTTTAAATGAAATAGGCACAATCATTAGAGCTTAATGTAACTCAGCCCCTTTAGAAGCAGCACTATTTTGTAGAACACACAAATGGGCTATAAACAGTTCAGCCAGAACATTACTTTGAAAATGTTTTTGTTGGCTCTAAGAAGCTTCTATTAGTTGATTAAGTTGTATGTTTGCCTGCTAAAAATTCTGACTTGCAGGCATCTATTATTATGTATGTCTATGTAATGCTTACTTTTCTACAACAATATTTATTATAATTTTATCTGTACCCATCTCATGTAAAAGGTTGGAAAACAAGAATGACATCAACAAATTCCATTTAAATAATGATTACATCATTGCCATATTGCTATAGGCCTTTCTTATTAGTATTTAAATTCTATGTGAATACATAAATGTACTCAGGTATTTAAAATATATTAACTACCATAATTTCTTTTAAATTACACATAGATATATATCCAGTTCCTGAAAAATACAGAATCCACCACTGTTGATAATTCAATACCGGAGGAAAATCAGTATTAAAAACATTGACAAGGGCAGCCTGGGTAACTCAGCAGTTTAGCGCTGCCTTCAGCCCAGGGCGTGATCCTGGAGACCCGGGATCGAGTCCCATGTCCACGCTCCCTGCATGGAGCCTGCTTCTCCCTCTGCCTGTGTCTCTGCCTCTCTCTCTCTCTCTGCGTGTCTCTCATGAGTAAATAAATAAAATCTTAAAAAAATAAAAAAAAATAAAAACCTTGACAAAATCAGAAGATGCAGCTGCTGAAAAGATTCACCCTTAACTACTAATTTACAATAAATAAAGTTGCTTCTCTAAGTCGTAAGAGGCTATTATTATATTATTTTTCACAATATTATATTTGTTGGCTTGTAATTTTAATTCTTTCAATATTAATTAAATTTGTGTACACAACACAATATTAAACCAAAATATATTACCCAAGCACTAATCTATGGCAAATTCAGCATAAGAATCATAAATTGATTTGCCAATTTTTAGTAGCAATAACTTTCTAATTGCATCTGTAAGATCATACTGATCCTTAAAAATGCCACTAATAATCAATACTAGCTCCCCATAATTCTATTATGTATAACTGATACATATAAAAATGGTTTTTTGAACGTTCTTTCTTTTTTTGCATCTCACAGAGATGCTGTTTTCCATTTGGCCAGTAAAAGGGAAATGTTCCTAATGGCCTGGATGACTGTAGCTCTGAAGCTAGTGTTTCTAAGGCAGCTGAATGCTAAGCAGTTGGCAGGGTAAAGAATCCACTTTCTTTAGTCCTCCTGCCCCTTGATACAAAACAACTTAAAAAAAAAAATTAACAGTAGCGAGTTTTTAAAGCTTGTGCAGTATTTTTGGATGAGGCTATGGATTTAGCACAATGAACCTAAGCAAATAAAATACCGAAAGAAAAAGACCAATGAAAAATATGACTTATGTACAATAGGTACATGTAATTTTTTATTCTTAGATTCCATTTACTTATCCATGAGAGACACAAAGAGAGAGGCAGAGACACAGGCAGAGGGAGAAGCAGGCTCCCTCTGGAAAGCATGATGTGGAACCCGATCCCAGGACCCCAGGATTATAACCTGAGCCAAAGGCAGATGCCCAACCACTGAGCCACCCAGTTGCCCCTACATGCAGGATTTTAGGAAGCACAATTAATGAGGGTAGTATTTTGAAAGAGCTGACAACGCATAGTAGATTAGAAAAGTCAAATCAGCAGGATTGAAACTAAATATTACCCCGACCCCTATAAAGCCACAAGGATTAATCATAGGTATAGCTGCTTCTCTGTATCATCGAATTAAATAAAATGGAGGTGGGGTTATAGAAAATTTTGTAAAGAATGGTTGGTTGCTTATAATATATATTTCTAATTATTTTTAAAAATGCTAAATTTTCAGGGCTATGAAATAACTGAAAATTAATTTTATCTTATATAGCTTTAAGCTATTTTCTGCAATTTAATAGATAGGGTTGTATTAATTTTTTTTAAAGATTTTATTTATTTATTTGAGAGAAAGAGAGAGCATGAGCAGGGGCATAAGGGAGAAACAGGCTTCCCCTTGTCCTGGGAGCCAGATGGGGGCCTTGATCCCAGGACCTCAATTCCTGAACCCTGGGATCATGACCTGAGCAAAGGCAGATGCTTAACTGACTGAGCCACCCAGGCACCCGGTTTTATTAAAATTTTAAGGGAAATGCCACAAATTCAATTACTATAGTAAACACCATTATTCTCAAAGGTAACTCATTTTATAGAAATATAAGGCTACTACATGCTGTGCTTACACAGATATATACATAATATAGTAATTTATTATTTACATCTAAATTAAGCTACTCTTTTGAGCATATTTTTTTCTGATATAAAACATATACATACATGCTGTCAATGAAGAACTTTTAAGTTGAAGAAAAGGAATTAAGTAAAAGAAAAAGCTTTTCTAAATTTTGGGACTATAGTTGTAATAGTAACATCTGTTACAACTTATCACAATTCTTTATCAATCACATTAGAGAGATTTGGTAATTATTAAGCAATGTAGACAAGTCAAGGGCAGATACAACTGAGCTAAAATAAAATACACTGACCCTCTCTGAAACAAGAAATAAACAAATATGAATGTCCCTATTACTTGTATTTATAATTTAAAAGGTGTTTATCTTGACTAATTAGTGAAAATGTTTGCATTTCACACATTAATTAATATTTTAGGGAGGCAATGTTTTAATTTTTCAAAAGAGAAGAGATTTAGGAGTCAGATGAAGTTTCAAATCCCACCCTCTCCAATTCAATTCACAAATTTCTAAGTCCTGTGAATTTTGGCAAATTCTTAACTTTATTGACATAAAGTCATTTCACATAGGAGCATACATTTAATAGTACTAACTCTGTAGAGCTTTAAAGAAGCAGAATGTAACACTTAACCAAAATGGTACAGGGGACATAGTTTACCTCTTAAGCAAATTTTGGCATGTGTGTGCTTGTGAGGTCATGAATTTTTATCCTAGGATGTCAATTTTTTAAATATATATAAACCTTGATCAAGGTAATAAGTCTTACTGGAATTAATCAGTAAAATTAACAAAATAATTTATAAATGAAGCCATACTCAAAGAATTTATTTTAAATTTTAAGGGATAGTAAAACGCCTAAGTGGCTCAGTTGGTTAAGTGCCTGATTTGATTGCAGCTCAGGTCATGATCTCAGGTTTGTGAGATGGAGCCTGGAGTCAGGCTCTGTGCTCAGTGCAGAGTCTGCTTGAGATTCTCTTTCTCCCTCTCCCTTTGCTCTTCCCCTTTCTCAGTTACTTTTTCTAAGTAACTCGAGGTAAAAATGTAAAATCAAAGGTCATTCTCTTTTAGAGTAAGTGCAATTTTTAGAGACAGTGAATATAAATTGTTAATCTATTTAATGAAATTTTTCCATAATAAAAATTAGTTTTAAATAGTAACTCAATTTAATAGAATATATATTTTTCCTGAAAAAAAATTAAAATGCCTTAAAGAAAACTCTTCTTAAAATGTTATGATTTTTCTTACATAGTTAAGGGAACTAAACTTGCTATTAATTTTATGTCTCATGCATCAACATGTAGAAGAGAGTCTGGATATGGCCTTTTATGACAAATTTTCACAACAAAACTGCACACTCTTAAATTTACACGGTGTAAATTATTATTCCCCAAATTAAAACCTTTCAGCCTGAATCAGGCTTGAGTTGTCTGTCAAATATCATTTTATACAAAACAAAAAAAAAACAAAAACAAAAACAACTTGTGAAACATAAACTGGCAATGTCACATTTCTCTGGATATTACCCTTAGAATTTATGGATTACAAAATGAAACCTATTATCTAACAAGCACTTAGTCTTTCTGTCTTTTAAGCCTGATATTTATATAAAATAAATTTGTTAACTATCACCCACTATACAGACTTCAAAGACACCAACATTAATCACACAGGGATTTACCACGCCATATCCAATCCTCAACTAGGGTTATATATACTTATAGTTGAATATTCTTTCCTTCCTAGAAATTAGTGTATTTATGGAGTTACTTGATTAATAGCTCCCTCTTTCTTTATGCAATAGGCTCAACATAGATGCTTTATTTTTATGGACATGTATTCTTAAGACTCAGATAGATGACCCATAGTAATCACTCAATAAATCCATACTGAATCAACAAATGAGTAATGTTCTCTTTGAACTAAAATGAAATGACTATATAAGTAAGATAGAGGTGGGGTTTGTGGCTTGCAAGCATACACCATGCCTACAATTCACAGAAAACCAAATCTACTGTAACAATGTGTTCCTCAGTCATGCTTTTTGAATATTCAAACGACTGAGGGAAGGTAGGAGTTAACTGCTCTTGCTAAATGGAGAATCATTAATGACTATGGAACAACTTACTTCTGCTAAATCTAATATATACAAATGTT
This sequence comes from Nyctereutes procyonoides, assembly GCF_905146905.1. NCBI lineage: Eukaryota > Metazoa > Chordata > Mammalia > Carnivora > Canidae > Nyctereutes > Nyctereutes procyonoides. The sequence continues at coordinate 15,775,479 of NW_026575117.1, forward strand.
GAATGGTGTCCCAGTGGCTCAGTGGGTTAAGTGTCATGATCCCAGGGTCCTGGGATAGAGCTCCCAGTCAGAGTCCCTGCTCAATGGGAGGTCTGCTTCTCCCTCTCCTTCTGTGTGTGTGCAGTCTCTCTCTCACTCTCTCTTGGTCTCTTGCTGTCTTTCTCAAATAAATAAATTAAATCTTAAAAAAAATAAATATTGAGAAGAGTGTTACGATTGTCTGTGAGTGCAATAAAATATATAGTGGCAGTGTTCATAGCCTCAGTTAGTTAATGCACTTTGAGGAGAGTTGTCCTGCTATTTCCACTATGAGAAGATGTTTAATTTTTCACATCTGTGTCACTGATACGGTAAGGGAAGAAGACTGATTTATACAAATTCAATTCCCATCTCACCAGGGAATAAATAAATACAGAATGTATAAGTTGATTACCTTCCTCTTAACACCACTAAATATATATATATATATATATATATATATATATATATATATATACCCATTAACAGGCAATAAGTTTAAAGTTAAAGTTTGGCAGGCAAAAAGCAAAATTTTCATACTAGTGACAATTTAATTTTTTTATTTTTTCAAAACTATTTATCTTATTTTTTTATAATTGTATTTTTTCTTGGTGTTCAATTTTCCAACATATAGAATGACACCCAGTGCTCATCCCATCAAGTGTCCCCCTCAGTGCCTATCACCCAGTCACCCCCAACCCCGCCCACCTCCCCTTCCACCAACCTTCGTTCGTTTCCCAGAGTTAGGAGTCTCTCATGTTCTGTTTCCCTTTCTGATATTTCCCACTCATTTTTCCTCCTTTCCCCTTATTCCCTTTCACTATTTTTTATATTCCCCATATGAATGAGACCATATAATGTTTGTCCTTCTCTGATTGACTTATTTCACTCAGCATAATACCCTCCAGTTCCATCCACGTTGAAGCAAATGGTGGGTATTTGTCATTTCTAATGGCTGAGGAATATTCCAACAATTTAAAATTTTGACTGGCAAAGAACCTTTACCTTAATACAACATTTGGAAGGATAATCTTGTGTTTAAAGCAAATACTCTGTGAGGTTTAAGCTATTGCACTGTGAAGTACATGCTCTTCTCACCTTCTTTCAGTGAGTGAGCGAACTTTGGTGGTAGTTATTCCCCCAACCTAACAAAAGGCTGAATCCAAGGGGATCTGACTCCAAAATCGATGCCGTTAACTTCTTTGTAGATTAACACCAACTGGAATTGAAAAGTGGATATTAACAGTAATGTATGATCTGTGTGTGTTTGTGTGTGTGTATGTGCGCGTGTGTATGAGCGTGGGGAGTCTGTGGAGAGTATATGATGAAAGAAGGAAATAGAGATAAAAATATAGAAAGGAGGGGTAGGGGAAAAGTCAGTAGGAGTTTAGCAATCATATGGGGAATAATGTGAAAAATATTATTATAATGTTAACATAAATTAATATAAATATAATGGAAGGAACATGTCGATTATAGATTAATCCTGTATTATCCTAGCAGTTATCTGAGAAACAGAGAGCTTAAATATCTGCTTGGTAGAAGGAGCTAAAGAAACCTAGGGAGTAATTCATATTTCTTGGAAGAGGATGGTAGACTTGTAAGAACTGAGTAGTTAGAGAGTTTTATGATCAATTCCTTTTTCAGGAGACACAGTAAATAGTACATAGTCCGAACTCCATATTCAAGAGCATAGAGAATGAAAGCCTCAGAGAGAGAAACACAGATGGTAAGAGGAGAAATACATTCTTAGAGGGAATCATCAAGCAGTGTTGAGGGAACTCAAGGATGAAATTGGGAAGCTGATAGGAAAATCTGTTATATCCAACAAGCACCAAGCTGAAGGATGCCGATAAGATTTGAGCCCATGAGAAAGGTCCTGGAGATGCATAATGTTCTGTAAATCCATAGGGAAACTTGAATTCTACAGTCAAAGTTAACATCACCAAACATAAAAGTAAACAGCTCACTATAAGAAAAAGAAATCATGATTTCTACAAAGGGATATTAGACCTGATCACTTTACTGTAATTAGTTTCAATGAAAAATAAGCATATAAAAATTAATATAATCTATTGATTCTTTAAAAAAGTCTCCTTCTTAAAATTTGCTTTAAAAAAAACAGGTAGCTAAAGTGTTTCATAGTTCAAAACACGTACATTTGGAAAAAAAAATCCATCCATATAATGGAGATATCTGGAAAGAAAGATTAACCACAACAACAAAAAAAATCAATCAGGTATGCTACTTAATTAATATGCATTGTAAAGAGATAAGCTATATTCAATGAAAATGTGTTGTTGTACTTAGAAAAGGAAGAATAGTACACCTGGATACAGGGGGCAGACTTCTAAAAAAAAAAAAAAAAGGATACCCCTGAACCTCAGAAAGTTAAAACTGAGCATGCATAATATTTGGTTAAAAGAGAAGAAAGAGACTAATAAATGATGTATCTGTGATGATACTGGGAGACAGCACATTGATAAATATAGGAATCACTAAACACATCTTTAGAGGTCTTTATTACTTCATTGTTGACACTGAAAAGGAAATGGATCCATAAAATTAAAATACTGATGAACCTGAAAAAAATGTATCACATAAAGTCACTCTATGTGACAAAGGAAAATGGAAAATAAAAATATGAAATAATAATCAAAGAAGTATCCAAGGAAATTTTCCCAGAATGAAGGGAGATGGAGGAAGAGTGGGAACGGGGTCAACCTGAGAACACTATGGGGAAAAAAGAGAGGAAACAAAAGGGAGAATAAAAAGAGATTTATACTATCTTAAAGGAAGTCAAAGTATTTTCTATAGATTTTATTTATTATTTCATGAGAAACACAGAGAGAGAGAGGCAGAGACACAGGCAGAGGGATAAGCAGGCTCCATGCAAGGAGCTCGATATGGGACTCCATCCCGGAACTCTGGGATCATGCCCTGAGCCAAAGGCAGACGCTCAACTACTAAGCCACCCAGGTGTCCCAAGAAGTCAAACTATCTTCTAGATCCCACCTGAACATTATAGGATTGATAAAAACAAATGAAACTGCATATGTAAAACTGATAGTTTCCAATTTTCCAATTTCCATTGTTTGCCCAATCAAACCATCAGTTTGAGTTGTTTTGTTTTGTTTTTAGAGGGAGGGAGAGAGAGAGAGAGAGACCAGAGGCAGAGAGAGGCAGAGAGAATTTTAAGTAGCCTCCACACTCAGTGTGAAGCCCAACACAGAGCTCTATCCTATGACCCTGAGATCATGACCTGAGGTGAAATCAAGAGTTGGTCACTCAACTGATTGGGCCACCCAGGCTCCTGACTTTTCTTTTTATAGATTATTTCAAAATATCAATGACTTTAAAAAATAGTCAATATTCTGAATCACAAGTATAACGAAAATAGGAAAAGAATAAATTGCTGATGAACATCACAAATAAAGGCAAGAAATTCATGATATTTCAATATATAGTTAGCATTAAATTTATATTCATGGACACTTTAGGTCCAATAGTGATTTCTATGATGAAAGATAAGAAGAAAAATAGCGGACATTTACTGAGAAATTTTTATATGATAAATGTTAAGTGTTGTTCTCTTACTTTCATATACAACCTTAGTATAAGTGTCAACTAAAAAGTCAAATGCCATACTGACACATGAAAATTTGGGGTAGGAAGATTTAGGGAAGAACACTTGCATGAACAGAGAACTCTAATTTTCAATTGATTTGTTTTTCACCTAGTTAATCTCTGGTTACAGAGGGTCTCCACCTCCTACAGAATAAATTCAGTTGCTATACCTCAATTTGAGTAGTTGATGGTTTTGAAATGGGCAGCAGTTTCACTTCCAGGGTGAAGTGAAAGCTCTTTCCTGTAAGTCCATAGACACAGCTCAATTGTCTAAGATTGTCTCCTGTCTTTAAGATAAATGGCTGCATTGGAAAGTTGATACCTAGAAAATTGGAGCACTTTTCATCTTGGCATGAGTTAATTCATTGATTAGATATTTATTGAACATCTATCATATTCCAGAACTGTTGCTAGATACTATTGATGCACTTCTTACTCTTACTAACAGAACAAAGAGGTGAGAAATTTTCAGTACTTTGGCATAGTGCTTATTTGATCTGGGTATTCTATGTACACCTAAGGTTTAAAAAAGAAAAAAAAAAGATTAATTATATACTTCAATTTCATACAATAATAGTAATCATCTGGTATAAATCACCTGGTATTCAATAAATACAACTTGTGTAAATGAATGAAAGAATGAGTATTTGAACACAATTATTTTATTTATTTTTTTAAGATTTATTCATTTATTTGAGAGAGATAGAGAAAGCAAGCAGGGGGAGGGGAAAAGGGAGATGGGGGGGAAGCAAAATTCCAGCTGAGTGGGGAGCCCAATGCAGGGCTTGATTGCTCAACCCTGAGATCATGAACTGAGCCTGAAATTAAGAATCTGACTCTTAACCACCTGAGCCACCCAGGTGCCCTTAAGTAAAATTCTTAATATGATTAAGGTAACTGATATAACAATTTCTTATTAAAGGGTTAATTATGTGATAATGGTAAGATTCCAATTCACATGTAAAAAATAATAGAGAAATCATAGATTCTTTTTCAGTTTCCTCCAAAGGTTACATCTTACAACACTATTGTAAAACATCACAACTAGGGTGTTGGCATTGGCATGGTCAAGATATAGAACATTCCCTTCTCCACAAGGATCCTTCATGTTGCCCTCTTTTAGATGCATACACTTCCCTCTTGACCCCCAAATTCCTGTCAAACACTAACCTCTTCTTGACTTCAATAATTCTATCATTCTAACAGTGCTTTATAAATGGAATCATACAGTGTGTAACCTACTGACATTGGCTTTCTATTACTCAGAATAATGCCCTGGAGATTAATTGAAGTTGTGGCTGGTATCAAAATTTGTTTGTTTTTGTGGCTGAGTAGTATTGCATGGTATAACTGTATCAATTTGTTTCACCATTCATCTATCGAGGGACATCTAGGTTGTTTCCAGGTTTTGGCTACTACAAATAAAAATGTCATAAACATTTGTGTACAGGTTTTTGCATACCCTAAATCTTAATTTCTTTGGGATAAATGCTCAGAAGTGAAATTGCTGGATTATATGATGACTATAGCATTTTACATTATCAGGGCCAATGTCTAAGTGAAGCAGTCTCTCCATGTCCTTTCTAGCATTTGTTGTATTTTCTTTTTATTTTAGCTGTTTTGATAGATATGTAGTTACATCGCATTGGAATCAATTGATTTTAATTTGTATCTTTTTAATAGCTAATGATAGATAGAACCCATGTGTTCATGGGTTCGTATGCCATGTGTATAATCCTCCTCACTAAATATCTAGTCATATACTTTGCAAATATTCTATCTGGATTTTTAATGATTAATTTTGATACAAATAGATAAATTGGTTAGATAGAAGATAGATGATAGATAATTATCTATTTATTAAATATGTGAGCTGCAAATATGTTATTCAAATATTGGTACGTGTGTAGTTCGTATTTTCATCATTTAACAGGGTCTGTCATGTAGCAAACATTTTTAATATTGACGAGATAAAATTTATCAAATTTTCCTTATATGAATCATGCTTTTGGTGTCAAAACTAAGAACTTTTTTTTTTAAGATTTTATTTATGCATTCATGAGAGACACAGAGAGAAAGAGAGGCAGAGATACAGGCAGATGGAGAAGCAAGCTCCATGCAGGGAGCCTGATGTGGGACTCGATCCCAGGTCTCCAGGATCATGTCCTGGGCTGAAGGCGGCGCTAAACTGCTGAGCCACCTGGACTGCCCAGAACTTTTTTTCTAACCCTAGATCTCAAAGATTTTTTCCTATGTCTTATTGTTATCTTTCCTTTTCCTGACATTGTCTTGCAGAGAAGAAGTTTTTGAGCTAAATGAAGCCCAGCTTATCAATTATTGCGTTCACTAATTTTGTCTTTGGATGTTGTATCTAAAAAGTCATCACCACACCCAAGAACATCTAGGTTTTCTCCTTGTTGTCCTCTAGAAGTTTTAGAGTTTTGTGTTTAAAGTTAGGTCGTTTTGAGCTAATTTTTTTAAAGGTGTGAGGTCTCTGTCTGCATTCACTTTTTTTGCAGGTAAAAGTCAAGTTATTCCAGCACCATTTGTTGGGAAAATTATCTGTGCTCCTTTGGATTGCTTTTGCTTCTTTGTCACTGATTGAGTTTCCCTTGCCTGTCTAGCCTCTTCTCCACAACTTTCAAAGTCTTCTTAGGTTTGTTTTATATATAATATCCCGGTTTTTTAGTTGTTCTTAGTAAGAAAAATCAAGAAAAGTATATTTAGTTTAGTTTCCCAAAAGCAGAAGATACTACTATAGCAATGCTAATATTTTAAATATGCTTTCATTTATTTAATAATGCATAGTAAATATGTAACTCCATTTTGAAATATGAAACACTGCTAAGAGGGTAATAATTCTATTAAATCATAAGAAATTGCTAAACTTAACACTGGTGACTGAAAAACATTGAGTTAAAAATCTTTTTACCAATTTTATACATCTTTCTGAAGACATACAGAAAAAATAAAAAGTGTATACAATATTAAAAAATCTTTTGGAGGGGCAGCCCAGGTGGCTCATTGGTTTAGCACCGCCTTCAGTCCAGGGCCTGATCCTGGAGACCCGGGATCGAGTCCCACATCAGGCTCCCTGCATGGAGCCTGCTTCTCCCTCTGCATGTGTCTCTGCCTCTCTCTCTCTCTGTGTGTGCCTTTCATGAATAAATAAAAAAATATTAAAAAAAAAAACCTTTTGGAGTTTTTGGAAACTATATAAAAGGTTGGTGAAAAAATGAAGTCAGGTAGAGAAACCGCCCTTTTGTAATTATGTAGATAATTTAACTTAGGGGCACCTGGGTGGCTCAGTGGTTGAGCATCTGCTTTTGGCTAGGTCATGATCCCAGAGTCCTGGGATCAAGTCCTGCATTGGGCTCCCCAGAGGAAGCCTGCTTCTCCCTCTCCATCTGCCTATGTCTCTGTCTCTCTCTGTGTCTCTCATGTATAAATAAATAAAATCTTTTAAAAATGATAACTTAGTAAAAGTATAATTGGAGTAATCTGAGGGACAATTTTATGTTCATTTAAGAACAAGAATTTGTAAGAATTTATTGAAAGATCATCTGATTATAATGTTTTCTTTTTTTAATTTTTTTTTTTTTTCATTTATGATAGTCACAGAGAGAGAGAGAGAGAGAGGCAGAGACATAGGCAGAGGGAGAAGCAGGCTCCATGTAGGGAGCCCGATGCAGGACTCGATCCTGGGACTCCAGGGTCATGCCCAGGGCCAGTGCTAACCACTGAGCCACCCATGGATCCCTTAACCACAATATTTTAAAGGAAAGAAATATTTCAGATGGGATTAGGGTAGCTGTGAAGTTGAAGGTGACCATGCTTTTTATGAAGTAGATACACTGTAATCAGGTCTCCAACTATGGGATACAGGAAAAAAAAAAAGTCAATAAAGACTGAAAAGGGGGAGATAAGAAAATTGCAATCAAATATGAATAAATTAGGCTACATTGTTATGGAATTGCAAACTGACACAGAAAATAAACGAGTTTTTACTCCAAAGTCAGCAATTTATTTCATTTATTAAATTTTGACTAAAATTGTAATTAATATTCTAGCAAGTGATCTTACTCTAGTTTGAGCTTGAATAACTATTTTATCAGTTAGGTATTAGGATTCTCCTGAAAGAACTAAATCAATTAAAAGTTAGTAAAGCCAGAAGTCCAGATGGTGCTGAATCTACTCAACTAAAGTTACCTACCATGGTTTGGCTCGTATTTGAAAATCTGGCAAATCAGAAAATTGCCGGTAATTTGCCCCCATCAATGGAAGATGACTCATTTCTCCTAATTACAGAGGTAGACCCAGTAAGTATCTTCTCTTTCCCACCAGGTATTTTAAAAAGTAACTGACTCTATTAGAAATATTAACAATCAAAAGAAAATCACAGATAATTTTTTCCCATCAGTTAATAAATCAAGTAACCATTCATACAAAAGTTAGCAAATAGTCATCTAATAAAGAATACTCTGTATTAACTAAATTAATATAGAGAGCATTTAATAAAGACTTTATTGGTATAAAGAATAAAAATTAATAAAACTTGAAAAGAGGAAGAATTCTATACTCATGTATTTTTGCATTAAATTTTTTATGACCTTGAATACATCACGTATCACTTAGATTCTTAATTTTCTATGCTAGAAATTAACCATATGGGCTTAAAAAATTCAAGTGTCCTTTTATTAGATTTCTGATTTACTGCTTTAAGTTTATATTATCGTATGGAAATTTTCACATTTAAACTTCTCAAGATAAAGCATATCTCTAAATAACTAGTATATGATTCACATTATTTTAAATGGATCATTATATCATACATATATACTTTAGCAATAAAATGTTGCTCATTTGCTTGTTTCTTTTTTTGTTTTTGTTTTGAGAATAACAGATCATCTGTGAAAGCAATGACAACTACAATCAACCATAACTTTGTTTCCTCTCTGAAGACTCATAGTAATCAGGAATGTATCATTATTATCACTACTTTATAAATGATGAAAATGAGACAAAGTCAAGTTAAAATACTTGCTCTATCTGAAACAGCTTATAAATCAACAATGCCCAATCAACATTTTTTGTGATCCACAAACACTATTGATAGCATCTGAGCAGAAGTGACATAATCATAAGGGAAGTGAAAAGAAGGCTACTGTGCTGGGGCTGGAAAGGGATATCTGAATGTAAATGAGCCATTCTGAAGGTCACTGAAACATTCTGGTTCTGAAAAAAGTCTGGTCAAGGATCATGATGACAAGAATGACAAGAAAAGATAGAATTTGATAAAAAACAAAAATATACTTTTTTAGCTTTTATTTGTAATATAATCTAGTGGAAAACAGTATCACCTCTTCAAACTGATAAAATTCTTTTTGGATTACAGCCAAAGCTGGATGGAAGAGGGTGTACTATTTTAGAAAAAAATGGCTATGACCTTGGTCTAGTGGATTGAATCTGCAACATAGAGACTCCTTAGTAATCTGTCTGGATAGGTGAATTGTGTTAATTTTCTATGCTAAAGCTCATTTATCTTGGCACAGATAATCAAGATTAATATTACAACAGTTATGGTTACTGATAGACATAAGAATGAGACAAAGAAATCAGGTCAGGATAAATGGCTTCCATAAATGTTGCATCTCAAAGGCAGATGAGGTAATTCCTAAGCATAAAATACAGAAAATATTTTAGGTTATTTAAATAAAAGATACTATTGTAAATAATATATTGTCTTCACATTTATGATTGCTCAAATTTTATAGCTTCACTTAACAGTAAAAATTACACTTGGCTACTAATTTCCTAAATGATAAATCATTTCCATGAAATCATATGGCACTGAGAGCACAGATTCTTTGAATCCTTGAGTATCTACTGAGTGCAGAATACTCTGTGTCTTATATAGCACATTTTGTCACTTTACAGTTTTGTAAACCAAGCTCTGAGTAAGCTTAGTTAAATGACTGGGAAACTTAAAGAGAAATAGTTAAGTATAAGAATTAAAAATTAAAACATAATTTATATTGAAAGTTTTAGGTTTTTTGTTTGTTTTAGATGCACTGTGATGAACTGAACTTCCTATTAATAGCATGTTTAAGTACTCCTACTAATGAAAATTAGTTGAATTTAGGACAAATCTGAGTTATACCAAAGAAAATGTTTTTTCAAGTGTGGACTTTACTCATCAATAATGCCAAGCATGGCTCATTTCTAAAAAAAAAAAAAAAAAAAAAAAAGAAAGAAAAGAAAGAAAAAGAAAAAGAAAGAAAGAAAAAAAAAAGAAGCTTGTTTTTTTTTTTGTATTTAGAAATAGCCCCCCCTTCTCATATCTATGCTTTGAAATATTAACAAAAATATTAAAAATAATGAACAAGTTTTCATTTGTATGAGGATGGTGGATTATATCTATCTTGAAAACAATTAATAGACTAAAATAAATATTCTAAAATATGTTCAAGTGGCAAGAAAATTAGGATTATTCAGAATCAAAAATCTGAAAAGGCAAAAACATAGAAATGTATGAAAATAGAAATGAAAAGTATTTAGAACTTGACAACGTTGTGCTTTAGCAACTGTTGGATATGGGTAAAGTAGTTACAATCATGAAATTTATAATCTCAAATTCTTACATTGGAAACTCAAAAAGCCATAGAATTAGCTATATACCTGTAAAGAAAAAATAATGATAACAAACTAAAAGCGAGAAAGAAGAAAGAAGGGGACAAAATAGAGAAGAAAGCAATAATATAGAGAAAGAGACAATAAATAGAACGAAAAGTTACAAAGAGTTGACATAGGCGACAAGAGCAAAAATAGCTAAACTTGATTAAGTCAAAATGAAAAACTTTTTTTCATCAAAGAACACAATCATCAGAGTGAAAGAGCAACTTCTAAAATGGTTAATATCCAGCATATAAAGAATTCCTATAGCTTAACATTAAATCAGAAGGGAATTGAATAGACATTTCTCCTTAGAAGATATGCAAATGGCCAACATACATATGAAAAGATGCTTATCCTCACTAATCACTAGAAAACTGCAAATTAAATCCACAAGATAGCACCTCCTACCTATTAGGATGGTTACTCTCAGAAAAAGAAAAGGAGGAAAGAAGTAAAAAAGGAAAGAAGAAATAAAGAAAAGGGAAAATCACAAGTGTTGGTGAGGATGGGGAAGAAGTTAGAAACTTTGTGCACTGTCAGTGGAGATGTGCAGCTAACAGCCATTGTGGAAATCAAGATGGTGGTTCCTCAAAAAATTGAAAAGAGAATTACAATATGGTCCAGCAATTCTACTTTTGGGTATGCACACAGAAGAATTAAAAGGAAGATCTGAAAGGAATGTAGGTACACTCAAGTTTGCAGCAGCATTAGTTACAGTAGCCACAAGTGGAACTAAGCCAAAGGCCCATCAACAGATGACTGGAAAGCAAAATGAGGTGTGAACATACAATGGAGCATTATTTAAGCTTATAATGGAAGGAAATTTTAAAATATGCTTCAACATGAATAAACTTTGACATTATGCTAAGTGTAATAAGCCAATCTCACACACACAAAAATCCCATATACTATATGATTTTACTTATTTGAGGTACCTAAAGTAGTGACACTGATAGAGATAGAAAGCAAAATAGTGCTTCCCATGGGCTGAGGAGAGGGGACAATGGAGAGTTATCATTTAATGAATACAAAGTTTCAGTTTCACAAGGTGGTGGATAGAGTTGTACGGTGGTGATGGAATCACAAAAATATGAATGTACTTAATCCACTGAACTGCGCATTTAAGAAAGGTCAAGATGGCAAATTTTATGTCATGTGTATTTCACAACAGTTATTAAAAATCATTTTTTTAAAAGTATGATCCAGGTGCATATCTTCAGGGAAGTGGGATATATTTTTCTTACAGTTAAAAAATAATTTTAGGAGACAGTTTCAAATGATTGGCACGGCTGTTATTAAATTCATTGTTTGTGATTTTTATTTTACAAATCTTATTCTGATAGGACACTCTAAGTGGGATAAGAAAATTTTCTTGAGGATCCCTGGGAGGCTCAGTGGTTTGGCGCCTGCCTTCGGCCTGGGGCGTGATCCTGGAGTCCCGGAATCCAGTCCCACGTTGGGATCCTTGCATGGAGCCTGCTTCTCCCTCTGCCTGTATCTCTGCCTCACCCTCTCTCTGTGAATAATGAATAAAATCTTAAAAAAAAAAGATTTTTTTTTTTGCTTAAAATGGGATCTTATTGCTAAAGAATCATTTGAAGGGAAATCCATTTTCATTTTCCAGTTTTTTAATAATTCTTAGGTTGCTTCTATAAAGGTAAGTTACCCCATGTTCCTTAAAAAATTATTCCTGTGATAAGATCTATTCTCTTTATGATTCGCTAATCTGAAAATATTACTGTTAGTTAAACCTAGTTATGAATATAAAATTTAAATCTCAAAACAAATCTTTAGAATAAAAATGAGATGCACACCTGAAGTTAATCTACTGTATTTTATGTTAATGTTCTAGTATAGTGAGTGTGAAACTTTGCCCAGTGTTATAGAAGCCCCTCCAGGAGCTGCAGCTAAACGACATGGAGTAGGCAATGGAGCTGGTCTCTAGTTGTCTGTACATTTCTCATTATTTGATGCTTTTGTTTGTTGGTATTTTGGGACTGGGACTCCATTTTGTTGTTGCTGCTGCTGCTGCTGCTGTTGTTGTTGTTAAAGAAAACTACTCTTCTGACTGAATTGTTTCCTATTTATTTTTATTTTTTTCAAGTTTTTTTTCTATTTACTCATTTGTGAGAGACACAGAGAGGCAGAGACACAGGCAGAGGGAGAAGCAGGCTCCTGCGGGGAGCCCTATGTGGCACCCCAGCCCAGAACTCTGGAGTCATGCCCTGAGCTAAAGGCAGACGCTCACTCCACCGCTGAACCCCTGGCCCCCCACCCAGGGGTCTCAAATTGGTTCCTTATTTAAATTAACAGGAAGTAAAAAGCCCATAATGAAAAAGATTTATAAGGAAGAGAATGCTATATTGAACACAGAGCATTAGCAGTTGATTGCCCAGGAAATTTTTTATTGTCTTTTGACTTTTGGTGCACCAATAAAAACTCTAATGTTTCATATTCATGTTTAGGTAAAGCATACAGGCTTTCTAAAAATGTTAACTTGTGATTAAGATAGTGATTCAAAGGCTAGTCAACTAAAATGAATTCAAACACAGTGTGTATTTTCAAAGCTGATATATTTTTATATGACTAAAAATAATTACAATATAATTCTGACATGTATTATCAAGCAAAATTCATTTTTGGAAGAAATATCATAGGGTCCGTAAAATGCCTAGCACTGAGCCTTGCATTGTGTAAATTGTGTAAATGAGCTCCTCTAAATGCCAAAATTATCTGTTACTGCCATTTAAAGCAGTATCCTGAGCTTGTTATATGTAATCATCCTAACTTTTTCCCTTTCTTACTGTTTCTTCAGCCTTCTTTCCTTCCATAGCTTCTCTAACTCATTAATGGTACCATCACCGAACATCCTTCCTGAAAATATCTAAAGCCCCCACCTTCTCCCCCAGGACTACTTATCGTTCATCTTCTCTCATTATTTATCCTATGCTTTTTCCCTTTCCAGGTCATCCAAAATGCACAGGGTGAGAATAAATTAAATTAATAGATTAGCCTATTATGCACTGTTAAATAGCTATTTAAATCTTTCAACACAAACAAATAATTCAAGTCAATAAACATTGAATAAATACTGGCTAATATATGAATTCCTTATCCTTGGTGGAAGATTCCAGTTACAGGAGAGATACGGAGAGAACTACACATTCTCCATGTCCCTCACATTTCTTTATCCACTTGGTGAATGCTTTTAATGCTAGAGCTGATCTAAAATCTTTACATCTTTCACTTCAAAATCTAAGCATTTTCTTTTTTTAAAAAAGTAAATATATCATCTGAATGCATTTGCATTCACAACATGGCATAGGATTTGCATGTACTGCCTGGCGTTTCAGTTACTGATTTTTACTTAGAGAGTTTCCACTTTATATTAACAAATAAGAAAATATCATTTTGAATGAGTATTACCTCAACAAAAGCTAGAGGCATCGGATAATAACATCTTATCGGTAATGTTAAATCTTTTAAAAATCACCTTTGCTTATTCAACCGTAAAATTTTCTGAATGCTTCCATACATTTTGATATTTACCAATGAACATAAGCAAGCATTTTCTTTTATCCTGTATTTTTCTTCTTCATTCTAGGCTGGAATCTGAATTTTAGTGAGTTTCAATGAACTAAATCAATAAATGCAAAGTCATAATTTTTTTTTTTTGGTTTGAAAAGGTGGCACACTTATTTTAATGATGATAATCAGGGAAGGCTTCATGGAAGACATAGGATTTAAACTTTGCCTTGGAAAAAAAAAAAACTTTGCCTTGGAAACTGACAAGGATTTTCATATGTGAGAAATGAGAGAAAAGTATTCAAGGCTAGGAGAAAGACCTGAGAAGAGACATGGATAAACCAAAGTGCATTGAATATTGATGGAACAAAGGTTAATCCTAGGTGACTGAAAGGCAGACTGTGAGGAGGTATATAATGAAATCTGAAACTAGTTTACAAAAAACAACTGTCAGCAAAGTGTGATGATTAGGAGTGTGAGATTTAGAACCAAAAATAATAGGAATAAAATAGAAATAATGATTTGTTTGGGGGGGGTGGTTCAAAGCATAATGTTAATAATGACATCATTAGGTTTACCTGGGTGGTCCAGTCAGTTAAGGGTCTGCCTTCTGCTGGGGTCATGATCCCTGGGTCCTAGGATGAAGCCCTTGTCTCCCTGCTCAGTGGGGAGTCTGCTTCTCCCTCTGCTTCTATTCCTTCCTCCCACTCTAGCTCTCTCAACCTTTCTCAAATAAATAAGAAAAATCTTAAAAAAAAAAAAAACCCTCAGTCTTTAAATAATGATATCATCACAGGTCTAGAAAACGGTATTAACCAAATGCCACAATTAATTTTACTACTGCCTTGAATAGATAAAATATTGTTTTATCCTGTAAGAAAGCTTAAATTGTCCTACCTTTATAAAAAAAAAAAAGAAAAAACCCATCTTATGCAAAAAAAAAAGTTGATCTATTAGGTAAAATAAGAACACTAAAAGCCAGTGACACTGAATATGTAGGTAGAAAAAGGGCTAAAGGAAGAGCTAGAGATATAGAGAAGCTGGAACTCAAGAGAGGGAAGGAAAGAATTAAATCTATTTCCACAGATCCAAAACTGGTTATAGAGATTGAAAACGGAAGGCCTGAGGAAAACAGTTGGTATAGCACCTGCCTTCCACTCAGGTCATGATCCAGGAGTCCTGGGATCAAGCCTTGCATCAAGCTCTGTGTTCAGCAGGGTTATCTGCTTTTCCCTCAGTCCCTCCCCTCTGTGCACCACTGTATGCTCTCTCTCTCTCCTTCTTTCTCTCTCAAATAAATACATAAATCTAAAAAAAAAAAAAGATTGAAAACTGTAGAACTCATAAGTATGGTATCAGTTGAATGAACAATCGTATGTGCCTAGAGGCCATGTTGATCATATTTCCTGACAGAAATTCAGGCATATGGTCTCTTAATTGGACAGAATATTTAAAATCAAGACTGTCCAGAAAAATCCAGGATGTATGTTAATTATGTCTAAGGTCACTTCGTAGATGAAAACACTTAATAGTGGAAGCAGTTTTATGTTTAAGTAACTAACCACATTAGAAGTGGTGCCAAAACTTAATAGAAAATTATGATCTTTTATAAATTGTGTTATTGCGAATTTGAATATAATAGTCCAAAGAATTCCTGCATAGTTGAAAATGAGCTATAATTTAGAGATATCATAAAAGGAAATGCTTATGTATTTCAAAAAGCTAAAATAAATCTTGAAATGGCTTAAAAACAAACACGAAGAGAAGTAAAAATATAGAATTTATAATAGTAGATATATACATACTCCAGAGGTGTTTGGGGGGCGGGAAATGTTTCTCAGTGATATCCCAATTATATCTACTATACCACAGAGTCTGGAAATGAATAGAGCAGGCTTTCCTATGTGTTCAAAATGCCTTAGTTGTGGGTCCACTCATAGCATAAGTTGCCATTATGTCTCCAAATAGGAAATGAAATAGACCTTAAAATGTGTTTTCAATATTCTCAGGCTTTCCTCTGAAAGGATTTTTTCAGAAGTAACAGAGAGCTTTCAAATGTGAGAGGTACAAAGGTTTAAAAGCAGAGCAAGATAAAATTTCTTAAATGAAAGCTCTGAAATACTGACCTCAAATCTTAAATTAAATCTCATTTTGTATCATCAGATAATAAAAGATAGCTAAGGATATGGGTGATATTTTGTGAGAAATGTCACATTGTGTGTGATGGATTATTTCTTTCATAGTCTCTAACATTTAATTGGAAATCTTTGCCAACTTGTAGATATAATAACCTATCCTTGGAATATTCGGCTTATTCCTTGAATAAGATTGGCATTCTATTTAATTTGAATTAAAACTTTCATTTCAAATTCACCAATATATTCTTGGAGTAATTACTATTGTTATCAACTAAAAGCTTTGTATTGTATGAGGATTTTTAATTTGCAAATTACTTTTAATGTATATATTGTCAGGGTTAAGATGGGGGGGACATAGATTATAAGTAATTTGCAGCAATTTGAAAAAAAAAAGTACAAATATAATTGGTTAGACCTATTTGAGTGCAGTGTAATTAAATCTGTTGGATAAATTTGTTATCTAGGCAATTAAGTACAGAAGATGGGTACTTCTAGAGGTTTTTTTGTTTTTGTTTTTTGAGTCTTCCTCAACAGAGGCTGTTGAGATGCTTTATATATCAGAGCAACAAATTTGGTAATGTCTTACACCTATGCATTTATATCAAGTCAGTAGGTAAGATGAACATAAGAGCAAAAGGTAATACAAATGAATCAGGAGAATGAAACAAAAGCAGAAGTCAGGCTTGGGGCCTGGTGAAGAGGGCAACATGAGAGTAATAATAGTGGTAAAACAACAATAGGAACAATTTTTATTAAGTAGGGAAGGCTCTCTATGTAGGGAGAACTACAAAGAAAAACTCTGCCAAATATGTAATATATTCAAATAGTAACCATGTATAAAATATTCTTATTTGGTTTGACATGTGCAACTTTCTTAGTCTTACAATAACATCCTCAATAATATTATTGAGACCTAAATATGTTCCAAGCACTCTGATTAGTCCCATGTTCTATTTTATTCTCATAAAATGATTCAGGTAGATTGACCTCTTCCTATTTGACAATGAGAAAACTGCGATTTAAGGAAGTAAATAACACAGACCCACACAAAGGCAGGAATCTAGTCCAGATTCAATTGACCTTCATGCCCTCTTAATGTTTGAGTTTTGTTCCTTGGTTATGCAGATACTTTGGAAATTAAATATATAAAATACTAGGGGCTCCTGGCTAGCTCCATTGGAAGAGCGTGAGACTCTTGATCTCAGGGCTGTGAGTTTGAGTCCCACAATAGGTGTAGAGATTATAAACAAACAAACAAACAAACAAACAAATAAATAAATAAATAAATACTTTTCAACTCATATTATCAAATTCAGAAAAAATATAGATAAATACCTAAAATTCTTGGTTACCTTTTACTCTGTCACACGCAATTTTATGACATTTTGATATTTAAAAAGAATATTTTAAACCTTGATTTCATCAGGGATCAAACTGCATCAAAAAGTATACTTTTTAATGGAGAATAAAATGGCTTGGAAATGCATGCACAAAAGTATGCTGTGGAAATGTAGAGAAAGATAATTAATGGTAACTGAGGAAGTTAAATCTTAAGAAAGTAGGTTGTATTTCAATGTGTTAAAGGATTGTTAACATTTCAGGAAATAAAAAAAATGGGAAAAGAGAATAAAGTTAAAAATAAAGAATTTATAAAATTTAACATTCAAAAAACAAATAATCCAATTAAAAATGGGCAAAAGACATGAATAGACATTTTTCTGAAGAAGACATACAGATGGCAAATAGACAATGAAAAGAAGCTCAACATCACTCCTTATCAGGGCAATATAAATCGAAACTATAATGAGATATCACCTGAAATCTGTCAGGATGGCTAAAATCAACCACACAAGAAACAACAGGGATTGGTGAGGATGTGGAGAAAGGAGAATATTCCTGCACTCCTGGTGGGAATGCAGAAATTAATAAACCACTATGGACAACACTATGGAGGTTCCTCATAAAGTTAAAAATAGAACTTCCCTATGACCCAGCTATTTCACTACTAGATCTTTACCCATATCTGGTATTAGATATTACGATATCTAGTATTAGAATACAAAAAAATGCTAATTCAAAGGACTACATGCACACCAATATTCATAGCAGCATTATCAACAATAGCCAAATTATAGAGTCATCCCCAGTATCCATGGACTGATGAATGAATAAAAGATATGTGATATATATGTATATATGTATATAATATTCCTTATATGTATATATATATATATATATATATATATATATATTATTCAGCCATAAAAAGAGTGAAATCTTACCATTTCCAATGATGTGGATGTAGCTATACAGAGAAAGTCTTCATAGGTTTGGGCATCTGAGAAGAGGCTCAGTCTACAGTTTGTAAATACGGTAAGGAAAAATGGAAAGGCACAGGAATCCTCTTACTGTCAGATTTTTGTGGTGATATAATAATGGTCTGTATCCTACATTAAAACAGGTAAGCTTAAAAGTTCTCCACAGGAATCAGAATGTTTCTTTCACGCTAGAACAACATGAATGTGTCTGTGTAAGCAGACAAGACCTAATGAAAGGGGAATGCCTTTCTCCTGAATGAGAAAGGGAATATCATAGACTGAACTCTATCAACCAAGACAGATAAGGGGTGGTAAAGATATCTCAGTGGCTGCCAGCCTGCCTAAATAGATGGTGATCCTGACCACCAGAGTTAGTCCTCCCCATCATCTGCCACCAAGTGCCATGTTAATCTTCCCAATAGTCCCATGTCAAAGAAAGGAAGAAAGAACCCTGAACTGATTAAGTTTAAATTTCTGCCATCCAAGCTAAATGGAAACTCACATTAAAATTTGAGAATCTTCTAATAAAAATAAAGTCACACTTTTTAAACTTCTGTAAATGTGTGATTGTTAGCTATAGTCATCAATCACCATCATCATCACCATGTCCTGAGTGCTCATGCTCATTAATTTTTCAAGCAGTAATGCTTCACATTAATCATTTTATTTAATCTGATGAATCCCTTTAAAGAATAGGTGACATAACTCACATTTGTCATATATATATATATATATATATATATATATATATATATATATATATTATATTATATCTCAGAAGAATTGAGTAACTTGGCCAAATCATACTTTGAGGATCCAAGATCTTAACTAGGATTGTATTAATTTAAAGCATTAATAATGA
This sequence comes from Nyctereutes procyonoides, assembly GCF_905146905.1. Classification (NCBI taxonomy): domain Eukaryota; kingdom Metazoa; phylum Chordata; class Mammalia; order Carnivora; family Canidae; genus Nyctereutes; species Nyctereutes procyonoides. Next base: position 15,794,642 of record NW_026575117.1, read on the forward strand.
ATTAATAGTTTTTTATTTAAAATATTAATTAGGGATCCCTGGGTGGCTCAGCGGTTTGGCGCCTGCCTTCGGCCCAGGGCGTGGCCCTGGAGTCTCGGGATCGAGTCCCACATCAGGCTTCCTGCATGGAGCCTGCTTCTCCCTCTGCCTGTGTCTCTGCCTTTCTCTCTCTCTCTCTCTCTCTCTCTCTCTCTCTCTCTGTCTCTCATGAATAAAAAAAATAAAACTAAATTTTAAAAAATAAAAATAAAATATTAATTAGTTCTTGGTGTCTAGATTAGCTACCAATTGAAGTACACAGATAGCATACCGTATGATAATTAAATCCTTTTACATACCTGTCCTATTCAGTGAGAATTCAATAAGGAGCAAAAGTAATGATAAAAGCTATTTTCTGCCACAAATTTTACCTTCAGTTGCATTTTTAAAAATTTTATCATTTTTTTTCTGTTAAGCATAGCAACTAGATAAATAATTGAAAGATATTAGGTCCCTTTTTTAGTCTCAAATGATGTTGGTTATTGAAATGATGGCTTAATTTTAAAATATAGTTGACATATTTAGTGCCCAAATGGGAGCAATGGAGATACTCATTAAGAACTATAACATTTACAAAAGGAAAAAAAAAACAACCCTCTAACTACTGCAAGCCTTCTCTTGAGGAATGGAGTATCTTGTAGTAGTTGAATTTTTTTTATTCTGATGAGATTTACCCAACTGAGTGAATAAAATAATAATAAATGATTTAATATTTAACAGATAACAAAATTGTTTGTACTTCAGAGACATGCTTACAGGAATATGGTAAGTTTACACAAGAACTTTTTTTTCTCATCTACACGAAGACTGGTTATTCAACTATTCTGTGGAGCCGAATATTATAACTGATGTCACTGAGATTATACAAGAAAGTAAGGCAAACATGACAAGCATGACAGAATCATGAGACAGCTGCATAATTACCACAAATGAAAAGCTTTCAGTTACACACAAGAAATTGTAATAGGAAATCCCTTTGCAGCTTCACAGTTTAAGAGCATAAAAGTGTCAAGTAATAAATTCTTATCCTTTTTTTTAAAGAAATATCTACAGTTATACAACCTGAGTCCTAGATAGATACATAGATAGATACGTAAATATGGATAGAGATAGATAGATTAGATAGATGATAGATAGATAGATAGATAGATAGATGATAGATAGATGATAGATTAAAATGTTAAAGGAAGATAAATAGACTAATGGAAGAGCATGCTTCTGACATTAAAAGGTAGCAACTTTCAATAAACAGTAAATAAATACAAATGATTATTTCATGACCTTCACTGGGTAAGAGCAATTAAAATAGTTTTAAGCATGTTTCACCATGTTATAAGTGGAAGGAACATATGAAAGACATTGCTACATCTAGTCAAACCATGTTTTCATTTTAATACAAGCTACTATTAAAAGGTCATTTTCTAAGATCTTGGTGATAGACTTTGTGTGATGTATCACAACTAGAAGGCAGAATGAGAAAAATGACTTAAAAGAGGAGTTAATCAGGAACAGAGTGAAAAGTGATATGGCAGTTTCCAAAATTATGTTTTATGACAACTTTTGGAGATTGAAACTACACGTCTGTCTCCAACACATAATGAAGTTATATTCTAAAGCCAATAACTTCACCACAACCCACCTAACACATTTTTTTTCCCTAAGAGATTCTTGAATGTTATCTCTAATAAACAATAAGTTATTTGAGGGGGGGGGATCTAGTTTTGATAAATAACTGAAAAGTGTTGTACTGCATTCTATTTCCATAATATGATAACAAATATTGCCTTGAAACATTTGTCAAAGTTTGATAAGCATTCTTCTTGATTTATTGTTTTGGGGAAAAAAAGTGTTTAAATTGTTTCACCAATAGTGTTTATTTTTACTAATTATCAAATTTCTAAAATATAATTTATAATACTTTAAAAATAGATATCAATGTTTATATAATTAGCTACACAAAAAGACTTTATAACCTCAAAGCAATTATTATCTTGATGATATTTTCTGTCATAAGTTTAGTGAAATAAATTACTTCTAACTAATTGGGGCTAGAAGAGAATCAAGGAAGCAGAAAAAAAATACCATTATTGATGGCTTTTTAATCATAGCAGTATCTTGTAATCATTGGGTTTCCTAGAGGGAATAAGACTCAGAAATATGTGGAGCTCAATACACAAAAATATGATAACAAACTTTTTATAGAAGATGAAAACAAAATATTATTACATTATGTTTTCTTCAGTGTGTTTGTATTTTAAAGTAAAATGATTAAAATTAAATACAAGGAATCTAAATAGAACAAATACAAGAAACTAAAAAATATCTAGCATTGATGTATGGAGCCTGATACCTAGGAAAAAGTTCATGTAAAATGTCAAAGGGAACAAAAATAAATTTTATAGCAAAAATTTATTTATATAGTAAATTTGTAATTTACTATATTATATAGTAAATTTGTAATTTACTATATTATATAGTAAATTATATAGTAAATTTGTAAATCAGAATTCTAAACCAGTGGTTTAATTGTAAGAAAGGACCATTTACTAGGAACTGACATGAAATCTAGCCTACTCCAGAAAGCTTTTCTGAGTTACTTGATAATACTCAAATAATTAAGCATTTATCTATTCACAAGCCAATTATATTCATGCTTTTGTAATGGGTAGACTCAAAAAGATAAGTCCTTCTTTTGATCTGACATTTTTTTAAATTTATTACACTTACATCCAAAAGGAGTTGTATCATTTCTGCATATACACAAAAATTGTAATGAAATCAAATAAAAACTAAACTGTTTTATAAAACTCGACCCTGTGTGAGTTCCCTGAAGGTCGAAGAACTCATTACAAATAATGAGCTCTTCTTAATTGAATGATGTACGATCCCACGGACTTTTCTTACCTATTCATTATAACCACTTGAAAACATCTTAATTTAGCTATAAAAGCTTACTTCATCTAAATTTTATAAACTAAAGTTTGTTAGGATAATAGTTTACTGAGGACTCTTCATTATGCTTTTATAAGAAGTCTGATTATTATGTAGTTTATGGTAGACTGTTAAGTACTCACACTCACACACACACACACACACACACACACACACACACACACAACTATTTTCTGTTCCTTTTGGACATGTGCATAGCCTACCTGGCAGTTAGGGGTGGCTATGTGACTGACTTCTGCCATTAATTGTAAGCAGACATGATGTGTGGCCCCTTTCAGGCCTGGTCTGTGAAAACCTATCACTTGAATTTCCACATGCTGTTTTCCTTTTCATGCTAGCTGTAATGGCGTTAACCCCCAGGGCAAACATGGAAGCCAATATTGAAGATAGCAGATCACCCAGTAGTCTTATTATTTGCATGAAAAAATAAACCCTATTTATATTTGAATTATGAATTTGAGGCCTATTTGTTGCAGCAGTGAGCATACCATAGCTAACACACAACGTTTAACAATGTCTCTAAACTGCTTCCATTATGTAGACAGGTTAATAACTTGAATTCCCATAATTCTAAGGAAAATCCTTTGTTATCAGTGCATCATTGATTTGATTGTGCCTATTAATTCTATTCTTACTCTTTGATAATAATTTTCTTTCCATGATCAGCATTTTTTAATAATTTGTTTGGTTAACTCAACTATTTATAATAACATCTTTACATCAACCCTATTTTGAACTATAATATACCAATTAACTAGATTTTATTTTATTTTTTTTTGAAAATATTTTATTTATTTATTCATGAGAGAGAGAGAAGGTGAGAGAGAGAGAGAGAGAGAGAGAGAGAGAGAGAGAGGCAGAGACATAAGCAGAGAAAGAGGCAGGCTCCATACAGGGAGCCTAATGTGAGACTTGATCCCAGGATTCCAGGATCACGCCCTAGGCTGAAGGCAGATGAGATGCTTAACCGCTGAGCCCCCCAGGCATCCTTATTTACTAGATTTTAAAGTGTACATGCATTTCTATTCACATGTTAAATATATATAAAATGAATGTATATATCAAAGAAGAAATAAATGAATGTGTATATTATATATGTGTGTGTGTGTGTGTGTGTGTGTGTGTGTGAGAATTTCCCAAAAGAATGCTAATGTCATCTCTACTTTATCTCAAGTGATTTTACTACTGGAAGGTGGGGGTAATTATGATAGATGGGTGCCAAAGGGCAAATTACCCCAATTAAACAGTCCATCATCAAATTCAATGGCCATTGCCAAAGAACTCATAGTTGACTATACCAACTAGTATACTGTTGGGTAACCATGACTTATTTCATACTGACCCCTGCATATGTCCACTGCATACACCACCAGTATGCACTGACTGTGGATTTAAAACTACCTATTTAACTTTGCTAGCGTACTCTCACCAGTGAGAAGAGTGGTCAAGTTTAGACTTGTGGCTATCAGCACTCAGTGATGTCTTCTGGCAGAATGTCACCTGGAGGACATTCCTGGAAATAAAACACCCTTCTATTTGTTTACATTTTTCATGTTTCCTTTTTTGCAAACCCTGACTACCCAGAAATTTCATCTACTATGATTTCTCCAAAAGCAGTTCATGAAAATGAACCGAATGATCCTTTTCCAAAGTATTTTCTCTGAATAAAGACACAAGGGAAACACAATAAAATATATGATCTTGATTTAACAAATCATTTAAATACAGCTATCATCAATCTGGGTGTGTTTCCTAGTGAGGGGTTCTTCAGTGATTTACTCTACTTTCTTTCTTTTACATTGACTCATGAACATCCATTTTTTAAACAAAGTTTATTTCACACCACTTTTGCACATAAAACTGCTTAAAATCTTGGATATAAAGTTGAAAAATAAAAAAAATAAAAATAAAAAATAAAGTTGAAAAATATTCTTATCTTTAAGCAACTTTTAAGTACAGATAGTGAAAAATCATATTCTTATTAAGTAACTTTTAACTACAGGGAGTGATGATTATAATATCAATTATTACCAAATAATAGCTGTAATGAGAAGGTTATTACTAACATTTTTCCAATGATTATTATAAGCCTGACCTCATGCTAATTGATTTGTGGAAACTGTCTCATGTAATTGTTTCAACGGCTAAGGTAAATGTTCTCCTGAAAGTTTCATAGATAAGAAAACCAAAGTACAAAAAAATTTAAAACTATCCATAAGTACACAGCTTTTAAGTGATAAACTTGTGATTCAAGGACATATAATTTTTTCAAGACTTTCTCTTCTGCTGTAAAGGCCTGGGCAGAGTAAGTTTGATGAAATTTGTTAATGACCCTAAGCTTAGTGGAACAACTATGCAGTGGGTAGCCAAACCTTAATTTAAGATATCAAAAGAGTGAAGAATAAATAAATAACAGTATAATACAGGTAAACAGAAAATTGCTTCATATGCACATTTTAAGAGAAAAATTGAACCAAATATACATTGCTAATGATCAAATCATGATATCAGTCTCTAAAGGCATTTTTAAAACTATTTTTTACTACTTTGTTTATGAAGTGCTTGCAAGATTAAAAATGAATTTAAAGTTTTATCTTCCAAATTATTTTCTAAAATACAAATTAGCTTAACAGCATCCATAGCAATTGATCATCAACGTCTACTTAAACATTTCCTGGGAAAAGATCAATTCCTCATAACAGAGCTCAATCTATATTGTGTGGTCTTTCTAAAATCTATCCCACTTCTTTCTAACTTCAACTCATTGATCCCAGTTCTGTCCTCTGAAAAACACATAATTAATTTACTTACTGATTCTTCTTGGCAGCCTTCAAATATTTATGGGTTCCATAATTACCCCAGTGGGCTTCTCATTTCCAGAATAACTTCTTAGTTTAGATACATAGTATCATAATTAGTATAATATTTTATAAGAACATCCTTCCTCTACTCTTACCTAACCCCCCGACCTCCCACTCCCACATGCACATGTTAGGACACCACATCTTTGATTAAACAAATAATAAAAATGGAAATTAAAAAATATAAAAAGTTAAAAATCCTAGACACTTCAAGTTAGGTTCATATAAGGTGGAGTGGCTAATAAGTACTTAATTTTGTCTCTCCTTTCCCTTTTCCCTTGATTTTTCCTGTTTTCTAAGGCCCTGCCCAAGCTGTTTTCAATAGGGAACTCTTCTCATTTAAAGGTATGGTCAAAAAGATATAAACAATTATCATTATTTTTTGAATTTCCCCTATGGGGGAAATCGGGATCTTTTCAAGTCTTTTCTAAATGAAATTGCATTGTGAAAATTTCTAATCCCATCACATTTGGTAGGTTTTATCGTATTTTATGTATTGTATTGTATATACATATCATGCACATATATACATGTATTGTATACATGATTTTGGGGAGAATATAACTAGGCTATATTTCCTCTTATTTTATTTTATTTTTTTTTTTGGAGTTGCATGACTTTTCTATCCTCTAATAAAGTGAGATTCTACTTACTATATATGTTACAGAAAGGAAAATGCTCTGAAATTTGAACATGACTCTTTCTGTACTTTATGTTGGAGCAAAATTCATCTCTAAGGTACATCGAATTTTATTTAGGTGGTGACTTTTCTAGATCTTTGATGACATATAATTAGGTCTCCCAAAGCTAGTTTAAAATGGGGAGCATAAAATAAAAGTCTCCAAATTGCTATGACTGTTTGATAATTTTAAATGCTTGTACTAGTAATCCTTAAGTGTAAACAGACATTTGATTTTATAGGTGCAGGCCCAGACAGGAAATTTCTTAAGGTTAGTAATATGTGAAAAAGAAGAAATAGTAGTCTATGAAGAAAAAGAGAAACATCAGAAACAAGAAAGAAATGACCTCTTGAAAGAGACTTCCTATGTTGGATGTGCTGAGTGGGATTGATGAAGTTTTAGATTTAATATGCAGTTTAAAGATATGTCCTCTTTTATATTCTAATTCTTCCCTATTATTTCTTTTGATTTCTGTAAGTCTCCAAGACAACTTAGTTAACCATAATTATCATTTAGTAGTAGGGAAGGAAGGGGAGACTAGGTGAAAGATTGGGGCAGAAAGATCTAGATCAAGGTCTGGTCATGATGTCATGATAAAGTAGCTAGAAGAAAATCCAAGAGCAGAAATTAATAGAATAGGCTAAATATCTACAACTAGCACTGCTAAGCACTTCCCAGGCATATCTTAAGGTATTTATTTCATCATTCACATAAAAGAGACACTAAAGTTACACTGTTTTACTATTCCCCTCAAAGGATAAGTAATTCCAGAGGAAGAAGACTTTTAGGTCCAAAGTTATGAATAATAGGATACTTTCTTTACCTTTTAAGTAATTTATCATAAACTAATAATAATAATCATAATAATATTTTAAAATTACCTATCCTGATAGTTTTTTTAGCTAACATACAGATGTTTAGAATAAATGTTTATGCCTCAGCTTGTGAAAGAAGAGATTTTAGGTTGGATAACTATTTCAAATGAAATGATAGAAATATACTTCTTGTGTTCTAACACTTGTATGAAATCTTAGTCTCAAATACTTGAGTATTTCAAAGAATATGTGACTCAATTACACGTTAGTACAAATCTGAATTGAAATTACCAAATATTTTCAAAGCAAAATTAAGATATTTCAAGAAAATAATTTCAACAGATGAAAAAATATGACCTTATCTATGAGAAATCATTATTATCAGTGAGATCTAAAAATTATTATGGAGCCTCTTTCTCTAAACTTGTGTAATTCATCTGTATGAAGTATTTTGGCAATTAAGGGCTTTTTCTCCTTTGATATTTCAGTAGACAATCTCTAGGTACAGTAGGAGCTGAAAACTTTTCTTCCTTTGAGATGTGCTATCTGGTAAGAAATAAAACTACTGGGCAGCCCCGGTGGCTCAGCGGATTAGCACGGTCTTTGGTCTGGGTGTGAGATCCTGGAGATCCGGGATCAAGTCCCACGTTGGGCTCCCTGTCTGGAGTCTGCTTCTCCCTCTACCTCTCTCTCTCTCTCTCTTTCTCTCTCTCTCTCTCTCTCTCATGAATAAGTAAATAAAATCTTAAAAAAAATACTTGGTGATCCCCAGGAGTAAAAGAACTATATAATAATGTAGTAAGCTTATCATTGTGGGAAGTCTGGCATTTTGGAACCTGGCTAAGTGATATATATTAAGGCAAGTGACTTATTTTCTGTTCTCCAAAATTTCAATTAAATGGTAATCATTAAGATTCTTTCAAGTTATTATATTTACTGATTCCAGAATTACTTGCCTTTCTTTGAATTGAAAGTCCTGTAACTCCAGTAGTATACAATTGCATAATAGTTCTATTGAACACTATACTTGCAGCTGTAGCCTTAGCTAACTACTAGACTATCTAGATTATACTGAGATCCTTTAGATGATAAAGAAGGGTTCCAAGCAAGGATTCCACATCTACTTTCTTTGAGTAATAGGTTTGAATGGCTACTCAGTTTCTGTTTCTGTATTTTTAATAAAAAAAAATATGTTATAGGTTGAATACTTGCATGGATTCTGGAAGAAAGCCACATAGATCTACATTAACATCAAGGAAATTAAATATCACAAGGGAAAAATCCAAAGCAACATCGACTACACTGGTATAAAATGACTGTTCTCCACTCAAGAAAATGTAAATCATTTTGTAAATCAAGGCCATGCATATTTAATGAGATTGTTAGCTCAAGACAAATATCACTGTGTATGTAATTTACAAAGGAAACTAGTTTTTAGGAAGAAGGGTTCCTGAAAATGTGAGTATAAATTATAGCTGGTGTGGATAAAATCACATGTAAAAAGCCCTAACAAAATGTGCTTTTTCTGAAGCACATTCACAGTGAATAATAAATAACATTCAACTAAATTGAAAAATAATTCATAGTCACCTTTCTTTCCCTTTCCCCTCTTACTTTCCTCACTCTTTCTTTCATTTTCTGTAAATGGCTTTATCTAGGAAAATATCCACAGAAAGCACAATGGATATTTGATGAAATAACTTTAGAATTCCAGGAATGTCAACAAAGAACAATAATGACATATAGTAATAAGTTATAGTAATAATAACCTCAGTCATCTTATAAGGAGAGAAAGATCTAATTGAGAAGTCAGTCTCTGCGAACCATATGTTTAATGTTGAAGACTGTATGCCTATGTGGTAGATTTTTTAAAAAACTTTTTTGACTTATTTCAAGTTTTTGTTTAAATTCTAGTTAGCTAACATATAGGTTAATAATGGTTTAAAGAGTAGAATTTAGTGATTCATCACTTACATACAACACCCAATGCTCATCACGAGTGCCCTTCTTAACACTCATCATTCATTTAGACCATCCCCTACCCACCTTGATCTGACATCCAGGAAAAGTATTGTAAATTTAAGTTTGACATATCAGTGATTTATTGAGGCAGCATTCAAGGACCCAATACAAACTTCCAAATGCAGCAAGGACCACTCATCTTCTTTTTCTATGGTACCTGAGTCTAGTAGAAAACTAGAAAGAATAGAATGTCTAAGACTAGCTCTAGAGGAAACGTGTTGTTTTGTTTAATTTTCAAAGGAGTTAAAGATTACTAGAGACAGTTAGGATTTTATAGCTTAGATATTGAGAGGAATACACATTTTATGTATGTTGACTATATAATTGAGGAGGCAAAATTTAAGAATACAGAGAGTTAACCCTTACTTATCCTCTCAGCTCTCAATGTCCGGGAGAGAAAATAATGTATTTATACCAAGCATTGCTACTGGTTGGGATATGATGCACATATATCTTAATAACATATTTTCAGACCCAGACTGTGTGGAGAAAAAAAAAAAAAACATGAGCTATTTAATTGAAATACGCTGAAAATTTTTCAACGTATAACTTGTTTTTACCTATCAGTTTCTAGTACATTTGCAGTAGTGTTGTTTCCTCCTGGTGAGCTTTACCTTGCTGACTGTACTATCTTATAGATATTATCCAAGAACTCTGAGGAAATGGTGACAGTTCATCAATTTTTAATGCAAGGAAATGTAATTTTAGACTTACAAGTGGTTAGTCAGAAGCTTTTAAGTAAGAAGAATGGAACTGGGTAGCACCTCCATTTCACAAAGTGCTAACACAGAGTTAATAGTATATTCTTGCCTATAAAAAGGAAGAGTTTTGTGCATAGTTTCAAGGTGCAATAGCTGGTTAAAGTAAGCAAATGATTTGTGTAGGCAAGTATACATTAGGAGGCATGTTAATTTTTTCCTATCTATTTTCATCTTAGGGAGTAGAGTATGGCTGGTGTGTGAATGCAACGAAAAATGAAGATTTTTCTTCAGTTCTCAGTGCAGAAACTAGGCAGCATAAGTATAATCTTGAAAGGATGCTCAGCAACAAACCAATTTGCCTCACCTTCCTTAGGATAGTGGTCTTTCAAAAGCTTCACAAAAATGGTTAATCTGCTTTGTCCGTGTCGTTCTTAAAGCTTCACAGGACACTTGGTGAAGCAGCAGCTGCACTGCAGATACCCTACAGCATCATTAAACTTGAGAATATGTTAGGGGAAAAACTGTAATCTTAGACTGAAAAAAAAATCAAAATCGAATTCTTCCCTTTGTGTCTGGTAGAAACCCTGATAATACTGAAGACTCTCACACATCTTTTAATAATATTTGGACAAGTTGCACCAAAATCACATCTCATTTCATTGTGCTAGCAACCTATGAGAAAATAAGAAGATAGCTCAGGAATCAACTTGTAAATATGAAAGAAAGTCAGGCAAAGAAATGGATAATGTTAAAAGAGTAAATGAAAATCTATGAAGAGTAGTGCCTCTTTTTCCATTCAAACAGCAACAAAGATGGAAATGTTTCTTGCGTAATGATTTAATTCAGAGCGGTTCATCCTGTGTTTGGTACTCATGTTGATCCTGTCTTATTACCCATATGCCAGCCTCTTGCCTATATTTTTGAAAAAAAAGAAAAGAAAAGAAAAGAAAACTAGCCAAACCCTTTGTCTAATAATATAATTCACTTAAGCATTTGTTCTATCAGCCTGTAGGTATATTTGAGTTCTTTATTTCTTATCTTCCAGAGTGAATATTTTTTACTTGGTTGAAGTATATTTTAGATCAATCCTTATAGGCACCGTTTTGATAATTTTTTTGTGAATTGTAGTTTAAGATAGCAAAAGACATTGGATTATTCTTCTGTGGAAAGACGTATCTTTCATACTATATTTTTGTGTACATTGGCCTAATTTACTAGACAGGTATCTTATAACAAAAAACCTAGGAAAATTTTCTGGCTCAACTCATGGAATAAAAATCCTTAGATTTAGAAATTTTTCTACTCAACTCACTGAATATCAACTTACTGAATATCAAAAAATAGAAAGAGAAAGTTAAAATGGTTATTTCTATAATCACATTGAAAATTGACTCATTCTATTATTTTATACTTCGATTCTGTATAATGTGGGGAAATCAAAGGTAAACAAAATCCTTAGATAAGGAAAGCTCTCAGTACAATCTGTTTTCAGAGTCCTGATTGACCTCTGAGTTAAGTTATATTCTGACAGCAAACAGGGAGAGGATTTATTAACTTGAAAGCAATAAAGGATCTGCAAAGTGGAGGACACTCCCCAAGGGACATTTGTCAAACCACATGAGGCTTTAGGGAGTCTTTTTTTGTGCTGTCTGCCCAAGAGCCAAGGTTCTCCTTTCCATAATCAAGTATTTGAGGATTGTGCCCCCAAACACAATCTTTGAAGGCATTGCTTTTTTGCTTTAGCTCAACGATATTGCTCTTTGCTCTGCCTGTATATTGACGTGAGTTATCTGTCCATAGATTTATTACAAGTCTGTAAGAATTCAATGGGAACAAGCCTAAAAGCTCTGAGGTATCAACCACCTTTCTACTTTATCAGACTGGCCAATCAAGGCTAAATATTTCTGACATTTACATTCCAAAAATAGACGTCTATTTACTTGAGATTCAGTGGTTATACTGGATAACATCATGCAAATTTTTATTCCTTTTTCCACACATGGGTACTAGAATAAAATCCTTCTATGAATAGGATTACAAATTCTTGTGGGCCATCTCAAAAAAGTTAATGTGGAAGTGTGGAATGCAGGGGGGATTGCTCTTCTCAATACCAGATTCATGATCCTCAGCTCACTCCCCAAAGTTGTTCTCTAAGAGAAGGCCAAGAGTAAACTGGGCTCTGATATTGACACTCCAAGTGAGTAGACATGGATACAATATATGCTTCTGATTCTCATTCGTTACTTCAAAATTTATTTTTGAATGTCTTGCTCTGAAAATATAATAATGGGGAAAGAAAAAAAAATCTTCTGCTCTCATGCAGTTTATACTCTATTGAGCAGAACTTAGATTTGTGATATTAGAGACACAGAGAAACTAACACTTTTGGCTGCTTTATATGAGTTCTGGCTCCAGCAGTATACAGTAAAATCTGCGGTCCAACCATCTGAAACTTAGAAAACCAATTGCCATTACAGTCCAAGTGATCAGCCACTGGGTAGTCATTATCGTTCTTCACTTTGGTTACTTGAACATGCCATCCTTTTTCATGTTAACTCATGCAGGATGCTTTCATAATCTAATGCCAGACGACTTAACACTCAAAACTTACTTCGATGTTGATGGAACTGGAGGGTATTATGCTGAGTGAAATAAGTCAATCGGAGAAGGACAAACATTATATGGTCTCATTCATTGGGGAATATAAAATATAGTGAAAGGGAATAAAGGGGAAAGGAGGAAGAATGAGTGGGAAATATCAGAAAGAGAGACAGAACATGAGAGACTCCTAACTCTGGGAAATAAACAAGGGGTGGTAGAAAGGGAGGTGGGCAGGGGGTGGGGGTGACTGGGTGATGAGCACTGAGGGGGGCACTTGATGGGATGAGCACTGGGTGTTATTCTATATGTTGGCAAATTGAACAGCAATAAAAAATAAATTAAAAAAGAAAGTAACTATTATATTTGAGAAGTTTGTTAGACATCAAGCCCATTGTTTATGTGTATTAATTTATTTCTCCTATGAGTTTACTTTAATATTCTCAAACTTGAGTTGGGACATCTGGGTGGCTCAGCGGTTGAGCGTCTGCCTTCTGCCCAGGGCATAATCAGAGTACCGGGATCAAGTCTCACATCAGGTTCCCTGCATGGAGCCTGCTTCTCCCTCTGCCTATCTCTCTCTCTCTCTCTCTCTCTCTCTCTCTCTCTCTCTCTGTGTGTGTGTGTGTGTTTCTCATAAATAAATAAAATCCTAAAACAAAACAAAACAAAACAAAAACAAAACTTGAGTAAACTGAGATGGAAAGACAATGAGTAATTTCTTTGTAGTCACACAGGAGGAAGGTGCTAAACCTAATTATTATCCAGGCAGCTTTACACTAGAAAGCTGATACCTCAGCTACTATTGATAATTCGAGCCACAGTACCATCTCAGAACCTTTGAGTGCAAATATAAGCAGCAAAGATTTGATTGTTTACTAGGACTATGGTTCAAATATTTGTGTCCTCCCAAAAATATTATGTTGATACTTAGTGCCTAATGTGATGGTCTTGGGATGTAGGGCCTTTGGGAGATGGTTAGGTCATGAAAGTTAAGCCTTTATGAATGAGATCAATGTCCTGAAAATAAAGGCCCAGACAAATCTCCCCTCCCTTCTGCAAAGTGGCATAAAGTGAGAAGTCCACAACCTCGAGAAAGGCCCTCACCTGACTATTCGGGCATCCTGATCTCAAACTTCCAGCCTCCAGGACTGTTAAAAATAAATTTATGTTGTTTTATAAACCACACATTTTGTAGTATTTTGTTGTAGCAGTACAAACAGACTAATAAGTATTTTCTGTTCGTGATTTTTACTCAGTAGTTTTTTTAAATCACTTTCATTAGTAAAAAATAAAATTCAGCAATCATCATCCTTGCTATTTACCCAGAGCTGAAAATGTGCGTCTGCATAAAAACTTGCCCACAGATCTTTATAGCAGTTTTATTCATAATTATCAAAATCTGGAAAGCAACCAAAATGTCCTTTAGTAGATGAATGGATAAATAAAGAGAGGTACTTCCAGACAATGGAATATTATTCAGTGCTTAAAAAATGAGCTACCAAGCCATGAAAAGACACGGAGAAATCTTAAGTGCATATTACTAGGTTAAAGAAGCCAAATGAAAAAGCCATATACATACTATATGACTCCAGTTACAGGGCACTCTGAAGCAGGCAAAACTATGGAGATAATTAAAGGATCAGTGGTTGCCAGGAGTGGGAGTGGGAAGAGAGAATAGGCAAAGCACAGAGGATTTTAGGGCAGTGAAAATATTCTCAATGATTTACAATGATGGATATGTGTCATTATACATTTATTTAAATGCATAGAAGGGACAACACAAAGTGAACCCTAAGATTATATACAACTATTCAAACCCATAGAATGGAAAGCAATAAGTGAACCCAAAAGCAAAATATGGATTTTATATTATGATACATAAAGGTAGGTTTACAATTGATAAAAAAAATACATATGTATCATGCTGCTGAGTGATGTTGATGATAGGGGAAGGCTATGCATACATGTGTGGAGGCAGGGGTCTTATAGGAAATCTCTGTACTTCCCTACTTCCCTCTCAATTTTTTTTAAACTGTTCTAAAAAAATACAACCTTAAAAAATGAGTATCATCCTCATGACATTCTTAGAGAACATTTTTCCTGATTTCTTCTCCCATGCATCTTGAAAAATCTACTAAGAATCAGACCACAAAGGAAAGAATGTTTATAATATCAAGTGTTCATTGATGATCAATCATATATGAAACCCATAGCAGTGAAGTAGTTGAAAAGTTTAACATAATAAATAATCTAGCTTAAAAATGATACTAATAAGCATAGTATTACATTGCTATTAGTCATAGATAAAGTTCAAATATTTGAATAATTTAGGACTATTTTAACCTATGCACCATCAATGACCTTCTGGCAGTAGAAATCCAAGAGACTATTGTGACAAGATGTTAAAGATGCACGAACTGAAGTAAGAATTGTGAGCGCTGTGAGAGTTACATAATTCGCTTTAATGTGATTGTATTGAATATACATTACACATGGTTATAAAAATTGTCACAAATGAGGAATGATTTTTTTAAAATCATGATAGGAATTTCAGATACTTTTATTAAATCCATTGATCCACATGGTATGTTTTCATGACCTTAGTTCATTTATGTGAACATTCATTCAATGTCAGATTCACTTTCAAAGTTGTAAATATTTGGACTCACGGATCTGGAAGGGTCCTCAATGAGTCTACTTATCTCTCCACCACTCACAGACCAGTTGTGCACTTTAATCCTTCCAGAAAAATATATTTCGATTTTCTCTGGAGAAAGGATTTAAGAATTCCAAATCCAGACTATTTAAGCATTAAAAATTCAAAAAGTGCCAATTTACCCATGAACTAGAGCAAGAGTTCACAGCTCAGAAAGAGAGTAAAACCAAGAGCTGGAAACAGATACTGAGAAAATCTTTTATTTTTTTAACTGTTTTTTTTAAAGATTTTATTTATTTATTCATGAGAGACACAGAGAGAAAGAGAGAGAGAGAGAGAGAGAGAGAGAGAGAGGCAGAGACACAGGTAGAGGGAGAAGCAGGCGCCCTGCAGGGAGCCTGATGTGGGACTCAATCCCCGGACTCCAGGATCACGCCCTGAGCCAAAGGCAGGAGCCAAACCGCTGAGCCACCCAGGGATCCCCAAGATTGAGGAAATCTTAAATGATTTCTTCCTCTCTCCTCTTTTATTTCCTTTTAGTCTTTTAATTCATTTCTGTTTGGAAATAGGATATCATTACTTGGGATATGTATATGTGCATATATATAGCTTTTATAGTTATATATATATATGCACACATACACACACATATATATATAGCTTTTTCATTTATATTATAAAGTGGCTTATTATAGGTGACTTAAAATAGAAAGCGTTAATTTAGTATTAGAAAATATGAAAAATTATGCAAAATTTGCAAGTCAAATGGTTTAGAAGATTATTGACAAAACTAGGTAGCCTAATTTGGAGAATTTGTCATGAAAGGAATTAAATGACTAAATCAAGCCACAGAATATTCATCTACCCTCAGAAAAACAATAATTTTAAAATACATGAAGCTCTTTTTTTATCACCTGTCCCCTCAAAACAGTAAACAGTGAAAGGATAATTCATCAATTTAAATGAAGTAACATAAAAAAATTTCATTGGAAATCATTTCCAAATATCTTCCAGTTCTAAATTTAATTCTAAATGTGTAAATACATATCTTCTCTGGAAATGATCAACTTCAACAATAGCGGAAACAGCCAGCTTGCTTTAAAGAATGTCCATATTTAAATAAATTGTAATAATCATGCTTGCATAAGAAAAAACAGATAAAATGAAAAATGATAATATTTCAGAGCATCTGACACAGAACCATAAAACAGCTAAGAGAATGTGGCATTTTAGAAGATCTATCATCTTAACATGCTTTCAAAGACAAGAACAGATAGTCATACGTTGGCAAGAATAATCAAGTGTACTGAAACAATTAGACATAAAACCTTTTTTTGTATAGCCACATAAGGGAATATCCTGGAAAAAAATCACAAATGCAGCATTTCAATCGAGGTATAAGGATATTGCCAAAATATATAATAAGAAAAATGTGCATATTTATTCACATGTATAACTACTCTAGGAAAATACTGAGAGCACCTATAAACTATTCTCATTGATGTCAGGGCCTCTGCTAAAATGTAGGTGATTACATGCAACATATCCTGAAACATTTTTTTTTCTCTTTAGGTAATAATGTATTCCTTTTGATCTTTGATTTATTTTTATTATCTTCTCTGATCCCCAAATAACTTCTCACTGAAAGCCTTTGGCCACAGGTGTTCCTATGCTAATTCAAAGCCCAAGAATACTCATTATTTGTCAATATCTATCTACTATAACTGGTTGGCTTAAATCTGAAAATTCTGACCAATATATCTTAATCTGGACATTCCGTTGTTTTGTTTTGTTTTAAGATTTCTTTATTTATTTGAGAGAGAGAGAGCATGCACAAGGCAAGAGACTAGGACGCTCAACTGACTGAGCCACCCAGGGCTCCCTGAATCCAGATATAATTACAGGTTGTTTCCTCTTCCTAGAAGATTCCTTTTATTTATGTATATATTTATTTTTAAAGATTTTATTCATTTATTTGAGAGGGAGAGACAGAGAGAGAGAGTGTGTGCACACATGAGCAGGAGGAAAGAGAAGCAGACTCCCTGTTGAGCAAGAAGCTGATGTGGAACTTGATCCCAGGACCATAAAATCATGACCTGAGCCGAAGGCAGACGCTGAACACACTGAGCCACCCAGGTGCCCCTAGAAGATCCCTTTTAATTGTTCTGCCATGTTCTGCTTGACAAACTCCACTTTAGTTTTGTGAATTCAGGGTAGAATTCATGCTCTCTAATAGCAATCTCTCCCATACCAAAGTCTACTTGATTATTTCTCCTTAGATAACAGAAAACTTTGTGCAAAGTATGTTAGAACTTATCATAGTGTTTATCACACAGGTTATTGACTTGGAAATCTTTCCCCAAAGAAAATAAATAGCATGAAGATAAAAACAATTTTATGTGTTTGTTATATTCTCAGTTAACAAGCACACAGAGAGCTCTCAATAAATAAATGATTCATTAAATAAATTTTAAAATCAATCTTTAATAAGAATAGTATGTAAAAGACAGGAAAACACTTATATCCAACACCATCAGGCCCTCCCATAAACACTCTACAAAGTCAGTAATAATTTTCATAACAGCTATTATTTCAGTGTTTGCTGTGTGTCAAAGCTCTATAGAAACTGTCGTTTTTAATCCTCACAACCACCACCAAAATTAGAATTATATATCTGAGAAGATGGCTTTAAGGGACAAGGTAATTGACCCAGGATCTAGAATCTCACTGCTGATTCCATCTTTTAGTCACTATGCTATACTTCTTTGACTTCCTATGTACTTTTGTTCATTTATTTAGAAGTAATGATTGAGTGCCCATTATGAATATACAACACATATTAAAATTATACATTTTCTCATGTCCTGCAAGCATGGAAGGAGAAACAAACAAACAAGGGAGGAGGGATGGCATAATAGTGGAAACGGAGGCCAATGTTGAGAGCATCTGTATCATAAGTTTAAGGTAGCAAAAATTAGTACTATTTCTTTCAAAAAATAAGAAATTATATGCAACAATTATCTAGAAAGGTAGAAAAAAAATAATTTCCCAGGCTGTTTGATCCTTCCCCCATGTGGGTGTTTGCAATTCACACATTTGTTAGAAATGCATATTTTGTTCCAGCTCTTTGAGAAAATTCTAATAAAGTCAAGATTTAAATTCAGCATTTTGAAACACATGGAAATCTAATATAAAAAATATATTAAAGCAGGCTCTTCTTTACTGCATACCAGATATTTCAGTTAAAATGCAATTACCAAAAAAGGGACACTTTCCATTTAGGTAATTTAAATCTTGTGCTTTATACAATTTTAAGTTGTTGAACTGTGTGTGTGTGTGTGGGGGGGTCGTGGTGGTGGTGGTGGTAATTTCAAATTCGATGCCTCCCACTCCCTGGTTTAATGAAGAAATCAATGAAAATCAACAAAATAGTTTTTAAAAAACAGATTATGGAAAATACCTTAGGATAAAACTGGTTGACAATTTATTGTTAATGATAAGAATAAAACATGTTCATATCTCTATCTCCTACTCATCTATGAATTTCAGGAAAGACTATTTCTTTTAAATCTTTCACTTCTAGTTCCCATGTCTTAGCAAGTAATAGGCACTCAATACATATTTGCATAAAAGCAAATACCTACTTCTCCCCAATTTTGTAATTTACAGAAACTGGCATATAGAAGAGTAAATTTCTCAATCTATTTGACAATGTTAGAATTCTTTTCCCCCAGTAACCTGAGGATTATCAAAGATGTGTGTTCATAACTCCTAAAATGACAAGTAGGTGCCTGAAATTGAGCTTGTTTAATTTCTTTCCTTTTGTTGAGAGCTTTGCAGTTACAAATGCAGGAACTGCATAAATGAAAAAAAAATGTTCCCTTCTCTTTAATAGTATGAGGCCAAGTATCTACATCACAAAGAAAGTACAGGATGAGATCATGAATTGAAGGCTTTCTATAGAAAATAGAAATGCAATCATAAGGAAAAGGATGAGTTGAAACAGTAATATTTTAATAAAGAAATGGAATAGACCAAATTGGAGATTTAACCTGGGAAGCTTATCCAAAATATTGCTGTTGCCACTCTGCTTTTATAGAAACTTCAATAAAATTCAAATAGACATGACAAGATTATATACAACAGAGAAATAAAATACAAGTAACCATTCAGATAGACTGAACTTAGGATAGAAATGGGACCTAGAATTTAGAATGTGGAAGAAAATTCAGGCTTTTTATTTCAAATTGAGGTATTATTGCCTTAGTCCTTTGTGACCTTGAGACCTTATAAATGTTTTGGTCTTATGTTTCTAGTTCTGTAAATTGAGTACAGTGTTCTCTCTATGTGACTTCACTCAATAAATTCTATTCGGCCAACCTCAAAACATTCTGCTAGGACCTAAGAAACCTGGAAAGAAACCCAACATTTCCAAATAATTCAGTGCTGTGGTCAGAAATTCAGTGCTGTGGTCTGGTAATCTTTTACCAGAAATAAATAAAAAGCACATTAGTCCTTAAATCCAGTCTATCTGTGACAGTGACTGCATGTTCAAAATTATCCTGACACACTCTGAATGGTTGTATAAGGAATTCTGGGAGCTGACTTCTCAATTTATCCACAAATTATTACTCCATTAGCATATCACTTATTGCTCCATATTTTTATGACCTAAATGACCCTACCAAATACTAAGCATTTCCATATCTCCCAAAGGCTCTACTATTTTCACTTGTACACACAAACTGTCTGATTGTAGGTCCACTTTAAGCTTCCACCTTCAAATTTAGGCTATTTGTGTATATCCAATAATAGTAGATATACCTCCTTTGGAGTTCATTTTTGCCTTATCTAACACAGTAACTTTGATTGAACCATGTTTCAATTCAGGCTTTGTGTTCATTCACCTCCTACTTTAGAAGAAAAAAAGGTATTTACTTTACAACATACTGTAACTTGTCCTTCAAGAGATATCACATTATATTATTTTTTGGTTTACTCCTATTATATGGTAAGGTACATTAAACAAATAATAAGGAACTTAGAGGTTCAGCTCATAAAATGTAAGAGATGAGCTTCTATAGGTATGATTTTTCCATGAAGCGACATGTTGACAGGCCAGTGCAAGGATACCCCAAAATTCAGCATTTTAAATTGGCCACTAAGAGATAGAAATTTGAAGAACAGCTGATTCCAGAAACGATTGCCATCCTAATCCAGGTTTTGAGATGGTTAAAATTCTTCCATTTAAAAAAAAAGCAAATCAAAAATATGATTTTTCCCTTATTAATTTCAGAAGCCACTTATTCTCACCCATTTTTAAGTTTCTTGTAGGTCAAATAGTTGGCAGAGATTGTGAATGGGAGTTCAAGTACAATGTGGGTCAGCAAAAATATAAGAAGAGGAAATGAGAATTTGAAAAGATAATTTTTGGCATGTCTTAAGGTAAAGAACTTTAAATTCATAGGATAGAGAGATAATTCCAGAAAGAGAAAGGGTTAGATTTAAGAATATAAATTCTATCTGCCTTGGTTAGTGTCATTAAGGAGATATCAAAGGTTTTGGGGGAATCTAGTCCCACAGAGACTAAGGCCCATGTCTTATTATTTGAAATGTAAGGACTTCATGTTTTAGAAACATGTATATTTCAGGCTCCATAAAGGGAGACCAGGGAAAGGAAATGCTCATCATTTAGATGTTCTACACCTGAAGTTGATTTTTTTGTGGATGGCAAAATTGTGTTCTCTTCATGTGGACCCAACAGAAACTCTATTTCGTTCTTGTTCTGCCATTACTTAGAGTAGAGGTAAAATAAAATCAGATAGTCTTTGGGGCAGGGGGAGAATATAAGGAAAACACAGAAGGAAGAATTAATATCAGAACTGAATTGGAAACCAGAAGGTTTCCAGATTAAATGGGAAGCAGGATATAATAGAGTTATACTCGTAATCAGAAGCCCTGTGTTCACCAAACATTCAAGCCTGCAAGATCATTGCAACGCAAACGAGGAGATGAAATAATATTATTAGCTTTATTCAACACGCTACAAGTTGCCTTAGATATGGAGCCACTGCTGTATTTTGGTGGCTGAATGTCCAGCAAAAACACATATTTCTTATCTGTAAGTTAAAGGTGGACTAAATATTGGCGGGCCTCCAGAAAGGCTCTTGAGAAAGGCAAACTTTGGCAATGGCCCCTCTGTCCTCCTCACTTCCATCTTCTTGAGGCCTGAAATGATGTCATAGTAGTCAGCACTCTCGTAGCACAATAGACAATAAGAGGACCTTGAAAGATGGACACCAAGTACCAGAATAAGAGAGGCAAAGTCAAAAGGAATTAAGTGACTAATGACCATGTATGCCCCTAGATTCCTAGCTTTACTAACAGCAAAAAAGAGAAACTCCCACTTTTTCAAATCACTGTGAAGCTTTTGTTTGTTTTTAACATAGCCATATCTAATTGAAATGAATTACTGGTCTGTCTTGACAGCTTAGAATATATGGCAGCATTTGAACCCATACTTGAAAGTGACACAGTGGGCAGGCTCCTGGTGACCCCCTGATAGCTACAGAAAGGATCTCCTTAGCCAAAATTATCAAGGTTAAGGTTTGCCTATTTCAGCATTTCAATTTGTACTGTAGCTACAAAGTAGGCAATGCTACTTAGAGAATAAAAATCTTTTTCATTTTAGATTAAGAGAGAGAGAGAGAGGAGAGAGAGAAAGAGAGAGAACCAGTGTTTAACGTTTCCATTACTCATATTTCAGATATTTAATTTAAGCTATTGGACACACCATGCAGAACAATTTATATTGGAAATAGTGCCATATTGCCAAACCCTTATGACAGTTATTTTGCTTAAAATTTGAAAATATTTATCATTTTTGCAGTAGTTTATCTACTTGACCAACAGCTATTATCAATAATTTATGAATATTCATAAAGTCATAAAAATGAAATTCTAGCAAGACATATCAAGAACTACCTGTATAACATAAAGGTACTTTTTAGCATTTGCAAAATATATATATATTGGACACTACCAAAATATACTATCTGGCTGGAAAAAATGCAATTTCAAAGAAAATATATTTTTTGCCTTATTGAAAATAGCACTGAATTCCAGGCTTTTCAACATATAAAGCATCTATTACAAAAAAAAGAAATAAGTTCTCTATTAATTTCTGGCTATTATTTGTGGGCTACCATAAATTCGAACAGCTTAGGTAAAATATTTTAGAGAAGTTCAGCTATTTCTTATGACAAAAATGCTATCTAAAGTGTCTGCTTTTTGTACTGATCCAATTTTCAACATTTCTCAGATAAGCATATCAGTGTAAGTAAATTACTTGTTTAAAAAAATTAAGCGATCAAAAAAAAATTAAGCGATCATCGTTAATACATTGATGTGGTTGGAGCTCTCTACGAACCACGGTTTGAATATACCTTGAATAAACTAGATGTAAAGGTTCCTGACAATTTTAGATTTTTCATAGGAAATCTCCTTGCTTTTGATACATTTAATATAAATCTTTTTACTTATGCAATCAATCAGTAGTTTATGGTCAGCAATAAAACTCATTGCATTTTGCTCCAAATTTCAGGGATACTTTATCAGATGATAACTGAAAAAGTGAAAAGAAAATTTTATATAGAAAAACATATTCATTGTGGAAAAAACAAAAGTTTAGATAATCAGAACACATATCTAATATGGCTCATACATTATTTGGTTAAAGAAAATTTGAATCAGACTTTCAAAAATATATTCTAACACCATTTGCAGGATTCAGTAACTTTAATCTGTTTGGGTGACTATCCGATGGGGGGGGAAGCTTAGGAATTTAATTTCTTTCATTCACTATTTTGAGTATCAGAAGTGGAACAGAATACTAGAAGTCAGTAGATGCTAAATATTCTGCAATGAAAGGGCTAGGTTCATACAAAGTAATTTTTCTTATTAAATATCCACAGTGTTCCTGCTGAGAAAATAATGATTGATCTAGATGTCAGATATAATAAGAATGGCTAAACTCAATGACAAAAAAAATAGAGATTGAAGCTTTCACTCACACATGCACACAAAATCTATTATATCTGTCCTTCTACTAGTGAAAGGAAAGTTGGTACAGAAATTTTTTAAATTCAAAATATGTTTTATGCAAGTTCTCAATGTTTCTAAACCTAATTTATACTCTCTGCCCCATTTAATATACCATTCTTCTATCCTTCTTTATTCTGATGTTTTTCTGCTCCACCTCCCAGCACTCCAACAAAGCTTATTCCTTTATTACCTTTGTGCTAAGATATAAATATTACAAAAAATTTCTTTTAAGGGCAGTTGCACTGTGAGAGATATTCTATCCATCTCTCTCACTTCTCACTTTCTCTCTCTCAATTTGAAACTTGAAAGTTATAATCCTCTGTTTAGAACACTTTCTGTGTTCTAGGCTTTAGAGCAGACACATGTGGGGTTGCTACTCAGGAAATAGGCATTATCTTGGTTGTCCATAAAAAATAAATAAAAAAAACCCCTTCATTTTAAACATTTTAACTAAAATGATATATGCAGTCTCTTAACAGAGAACATGTTTTGTCTTAAATCTATTCCACATTTTACACATTGCTGGGTTTTTCATAATAAGATACATTGCTTATTGGGCTAGGAAAGATGTAAGACAATGTAAGAATAAAAACTGCCTATAATTAGTAATACAAAATTCAAAAAATGAAGAGTCAAAAGGTTACTGCCATTTAGTATTCTTCAGCATTATGTAAAATGTGACCATGATAATATCATAAGCCAAAAATTCGTCACTAATACCACCTTGATTAGTGGCTAAGTAAAACAACGGTTTTGGAAAGTGAGATGATGCTGGAAGCATGTCAGCAGCGTCACTTCACATTAAATGTTACAATTTGGTTTGATTAAAATTTGGCTATAGCTGGTACAGAGAATGAGCATGGTGACTTAACAAAATTAAACTCTGATTTAAGCAGCTGTAACTGAAACATGAATATTACAGAAATAATTCTTATGAAATTGGTTCTTACAAGTTTTTTTTGGTTCTTTTTTTTATTTTTTTTATTTTTATTTATTTATGATAGAGAGAGAGAGAGAGAGAGAGAGAGAGAGAGAGGCAGAGACACAGGCAGAGGGAGAAGCAGGCTCCATGCACCGGGAGCCCGACGTGGGATTCGATCCCGGGTCTCCAGGATCGCGCCCTGGGCCAAAGGCAGGCGCTAAACCGCTGCGCCACCCAGGGATCCCCTTTTTTTTTGGTTCTTATTTGATGTTTATGTAGTTATATGTAGGTGTGTTACTGCCCATCATTATATTTCTTTCTTCTTTTCTTCTTCTTCTTCTTCTTCTTCTTCTTCTTATTTATTATTATTATTATTATTATTATTACTGTAGGCTTCACATCCAGCTTGGAGCCCAATGCAGGGCTTAAACTCATAAGATCAGGACCTGAGCTAAGATCAAGAGGTGGATGTTTAACCCACTGAGCCATGCAAGTGCCCCGACATTTCTTTCTCTTTAAAAGAAAGTGTATTGCACATCACCAACCAATCAGTCACCCCATCCAGAAACCTCAACATTTCTCATCCTTCCACCATATCCATGCTGTCCAATTTGTCACCACATCCTCTGTATTATGACCCATATGACTATTTCTGAAATGTGTCCCTATTTATTTGTCCCCACTGAAACTACCTTAGTTTAATGAGATCACATCTCTCCATTTGAACATCCTTTAAATCATCTTGCCTTACTGTGCTTATCAGTTTATCCTCTTGCTCTTAGTTCTGTTTTCCAAAACATAAATCTGACCATATCATTCCCTTTCTTGGAAACCCTCAATGGCTTCTCACTGCCTTCACAACAATATCCAGATTTCTTAACATGGAGATTGCTTAAAGACTTGGATGTGACCTACTGATCTGTTCCATTGTTCCATCCACATGTCCCCTCCTCTCACTGGAAACCCAAGTCCTCTGTGACACTCTGCTCCCACTTTGGCTAAGTTGCATGGCCACTGTCTCATATAGACTTTATAAGTCTTGGTCTTCTATTTATTTGTTCCTCCTAACACACTCCTAAAGGTGTGGTTCTCAACTGGGGATGTTCTTGCCCCCAGAAGACATTTAGCAATAGGTAATATTTCATTATTATATCTGAAAGTGTAGTGCTACTGGCTTCTAGGAGTAGAGTCCAAGGATGCTGCTAAATATTCTATAATTGGCAAGACAGACCCTGAACAAAAGAATTATTCAACCCAAAATGTCATGGTGAGGAAGCAGAAAATCCTGTTTCAAGGCAAGAATGTCATCTTTTATGTTGAAATTTTTAGCACCTAACAGAGGCCCTGACATTTAAAAGGTGTTTTTAAAAAGTGTACTAAATGAATGTATATGCAGTATAGTGTTTGGACTATGAAAATTAAATACTAAAATGGACTGGTTACAATTTTAAAAGTTAATTTTCCATAGTTTTATGTTCCATAGAACATAGCTCTGTTCCTAAGCACATATATCCTTTGTTTGAATACCCTGTCACAGACCACACATTTCTAATATTCCATCAAAGATTTTGTTGTTCTACCTCTAAAATACATATTAGATAAGCACATTTCTGTCTCCATTGCCACCATCTTCCTTGAGGTCAAAGTCATTTTTCATTCTAAGTAGTCTTCTAAGTGTGCTTTTCTGTTGATGTATCCCTTTCATCTATTTGTATACAGAAGTCAGTGATCATTTAAAAAAAAAAATTAACTTGAAAAAAAAATAAAAATAAAAAAATTAACTTAATCATGTTACTCCTCTGTTTTAAATTTGGCAGTTTTCCCATTTATTTTAAGATAATAGTAATTTTTAAAAACCCTAATGTGATATTCAAGACTCCATGTGTTCTGTTTTATGCTTAGTTCTTCCTTATGTAATTCAGCTATGTCTACACCAGTCCTAGTCTTTCTAATTTTTTTTGGATTTTGTGAACATTGAAATTAGAATTCCCAGCTATGCTCAGGTGCTCTCAAAATCATAAATAATTATCTAATGTTCTTTATATTCTCCAGTCATTATTAATGGAAATGTAAAATATTTACTTAATAAAAATAAAATATTAGGTTTAATAATTACAA
This sequence comes from Nyctereutes procyonoides, assembly GCF_905146905.1. NCBI lineage: Eukaryota > Metazoa > Chordata > Mammalia > Carnivora > Canidae > Nyctereutes > Nyctereutes procyonoides. Next base: position 15,821,112 of record NW_026575117.1, read on the forward strand.
AGAGCTATAGCCTATAGTAAATATTCAAATAATGGAAAACACCAGTGAACAGTACTGGGCACCATTTGAATAACGTAACATTCAGATATCCTAGCAAGGTTAAAAGCAATGCACAGCATCGCTTGTGAAATTGCCAAATTAAGGATTTATTTCATTTCTAGAACTTGACATTTCTTGGAACACTCATAGGATTTGTAAATAGTATGACATAAACTTCTTAACACATATTTTATTTTTAAGAAAAATTCACCTTTAGCAGTATACAAACCCAAAACACATACTATATTGTGGGAGATAGTTAAAACCAAGACAGATGAAAGATTGTGACCAAGTCTTTTCTACTTGACATTGTCTGGTTCCCCCAAAATATTAGCTTTAACCTTCCTTATGTACTTTGGAATTTTTCTAATTTCCCAACTGATTGTTCTCAGGACTAAGCTACAGAGAAACATTTCAATTTCTCAAGAAATACCAGGAAGGCATTTCCATATTGGAATGCTATGCCACATAGTCATTCTCTCTGAAATTCATGGCCACCATGTTGCTCTCATAATTCAGAGTTTTTATTTCTGGTCCCTCTGCCTGGGATGCCCCTTCCTTCAGTCTTTATAGGACTCTCTTGAATCATTTCAGATTGTAGTGGGAAGGTCTTTTCTTCAAAGAGGTTATGCAGGACTGCCATTTTAAGCCACATCCCCAGTTATTATCATTTCTCTGTCTCTATCTCTGTCTCTGTTTCTACCTAGCTAGGTGTGTTGCATCAAAATATAAAGGTAGTATGTATTACATTTGGTCCTGCATTTACTTGTTCAATATCTGTTCAGTAGGTGACAGCCATTCAGCACATTGACCAACAAAAATGATCTCCATTCTAGCTTTGGTTTATAAACAAAAACTTTCTCCAAACCATTTGGAATTTTCACTGAAATTGTGTGTACTCTGTGAGGGATACACACCATGACCATTATGTTTAATTCTGTCTTTAGGTTTAAGCAGAGTCCCTGAAACTTGAGAAGCAGTGTGTAAGTGTTCTTTAAATGAATGAATGGTAAATGCTTTCTCATCATCTTTTGCAATCTAGCTTTAACAAAAATAGAAAATCTAATATTGTCTTTTGCTGCCTACACCCTAATTAAAAGTTCAGGGCTTATTAGACTTTAGATAAGAGTTCTTCCATTCAGGCTCTGTGGCTAGGTATTAGAAAGGTAGATGAACAGCAGCAAATACGAAGTGTATTAGTTTCCTATTGCTACGGTAACAAATTACCAGAAACTTTGGCTTAAAACAACACAAATATATCATCCAAGAATTCTAGAGGTCAAAAGTCTAAAGTGGGTCAGCATGGCTGCATTCCTTCTGGGGTTCATTGTGGACAATCTTTTAAATTCCTTGCCTTTTCCAGCCTTTAGAGACTAATCATAGGCTGTGGCTCATGGTTCTTTCCTCCATCTTCAAAGCCAGGAGTGTAACATCTTCATATCTCTTTTCCTCTCTTACCTCTCACACTATGATCACATCTTGTTCTCTGAATCTGACTCTCCTACCTTTCCTCATAAAGATACTTGTAAATAGATTGGGCCCATCCAGATAATCCAGGAGAATCTCTCTATCACAAGGTCCTTAACTGGATCACATCTGCAATGTCTCTTTTAATATGTAAGGCAGCACTCTTAGGTTTAGGAGATTAGGACATAAACAACTTTGGTGAGTCATTGTCCTGAATATCACACCAAATAATCCAGTTCTCCCATTTGAATGGAAGTAATCACTCATTAATTTATTCACTCAATATATATGCAGTTTACTCCAGGAACTGCAACTAGGCAAGATTTCCTCAGAACATTGGAAAAGGAAAGATGATAGGTTACATAGCTAGGTTAATAGCATACAGGATGACAGAATGAGAATTTTTTTTTTTTTTTTTTTTTTTATGGATCAATGGAAGGGGCTTCGGGAATGATCAACGCTACTTCTAGTAGTGTTTATTTATTTTTAAAGATTCATATACTTATTTGAGAAAGAAAAATAGAGAGAGAGTGGTGTAGGGGTAGAGGGAGAGAGACTGAGAAAGAGACAGAGACAGAGAGAAGGAGGGGAGATAGAGGAGAGAAAGAAGAGAGAGAATCTCAGGCAGACTCCTTGCATGTGAAGTCTGACACAGGGCTGGATCCCAGGACCATGAGATCATGACCTGATCTGAAATCAAGAGAAGGATGCTTACCCAACTGAGCCACTCAAGTGCCCCTCTGATAGTGTTTACAAAAACTTTTCCCCAATTCCTTCTTTCTCCCTTGTTTTGGCCCCTGAAATCATAATTTGTTTTCATGATCAGGCTTTTATTTTATATCCATATGATTAGCACTAATAATTAAAATAACTATCAGTTTAGAGAAAAAATTAGTTGTAAAAAAAAAAAAATCCTGTGCGTCTCTTTAAAGATATTTTGAAACTGACCTCATTGAGTCTACTTTACCTAGATTTTAATTTGACTGATGACTGTGGTTATAAAGGTTTTATTTCTAATTAAATGGAGTTTTTAACATAATTTCCAAGGATATTTTGATTGTAGTATTGTTTTACTAACGTTTTATTTTAACCTTCTATACTTAAATAGAGATTTTTTTTTTAGTCCTTTTAGTTTAACATTTCCACACTTGGGATACTGAATGGTTTTGGAATATCTGTACTCAATGTAGTGTCTTTAAGAACACCAGAATGCAAAAACTCTATGTTTAGTAAAGAATTTAACCTTGTCCAAGAAGAGTTCTAGCCTTTATTCTTGGCTCCGAAGAGGTGATCATTGTCTGCCTTTGGCTAGCCAGGTATTAATAATGTGATTAAGAGTGAAGGGTGGCCACATCAGAAAGACCAGTGTGGAGACTTTGGGTCACAAAGTGTTAGTACATGTGGAGACTGGGAACCACTACATGAGCAATCAGTCAATCATGTCTACATAATGGGACACCAGTAAAAACACTGAATACCAATGCTCATGTGAGTTTGGGAATATCCTGTATGTATTGTCACACACTGAAGTTAAGAAATAGCATGACTCCACAAGCATAAGACTATGGAAGCTCCACATTTGGTAGTTCCAGATTCTGCCCTAAGCAGTTCTGCTTTTGGTTGATGTTAATCTGTACTTTTCCCTTTTGGCAAAGTGAGTACAATAGTTTTCAGTGAGTTTTTTTGAGTTCTTCTAGTGAATCATTAAACATGACAGTAGTTTTGGAACCCCAAGACTTGCAACTGGTGCCAGAAGTGAAGATGATCTTGGAGAGGACTATGCTTCTCCTGACTGAAGAGTCGACTAAAGTCTTCATACTTCCTGATATTTGTGTGAATAATATGCAAATCTACTTGGGCTAGGATATTAATGAGGCTTTTATCGTAAAGAAAGGAGACTTACTACAGGCCATAAAGCATTAAATTTTTTTAAAAGGTGGTAATCAGTTTGTTAGATTGTTGACTCTTTCCACAATATAAGTGGAAACTAAACAATAAATTTGCTCTTCTTACTATTCAAACTCTTTTCAAAGGCACTCTGTTCTTTTAACAAATATGAAATAATCAGCAATATTCAAACCTTCTAAAGTGTTGTCCTTCAAAGTTTTATGTGACACTCATTAAACCAATAATGTACCCTGTAATTAGGCCAACTGCATAATTATTGTCCAAACTAGAATACTTTTGATACTGAAAGGGAATTCTATTAATAATTCCTATGTAAAACAGGCATAAAACATGACTACTCAAATAAAAGATGATATATGATCACTGAACTTCTATCTTAGAATGGAGGCAGATTTGCCTAAGAAACTATAGTTAGACAAAATGCAAACAAAACAAGACTCAGAAATATCATGAGTAAATTTTATAAAGCATATCTAACATTGAACTTTAAAATTTGAGAATAAGATACATATGGATTATTTCATTGCTTTTAGATTACGCAAATTGCCTTTTTAAAAATATGCATTTTTCAAAGAATCTTATTTTTCACATGTAATGAGACTATATTACCCACATGATAATCTTAAATGAGGAAAAGTCAAAAGGCGATGACACTGATTTTTTTTTTTTTCCTGGCTTCATCATTGCCTTGGTTGCAAACATGTGACTTGGGTTTCGGTCTATTCCCAGCTGTGTTTTTCCTGTTTTCAAAAACAACCATGCAGTGTGTCGAGCACTGCAGTTATAAAGAAAAATAATCTTTGGTTTACTTAGGGAACTTGCAATCTAGAAAAAGAGACAGGGAAGTAAACAAATCATTATAATTTAATGTGGCAAATGTTATATATCTACACAATATTAAAGAAGCATAAAGAAAAGCAAAACTAACTCCAGTAGTGCAGTCAGGGAAAGTGCCACCCAAGACTACGAATGAATTTGTTTAGTAGGTGGGAAGCGATGAGGAATATTTTAAGGAAGAGAAAGTGTGTGAAAAATCTTTAAAAGTACAAAGGCAAAACCTTGCTCAGAGAATAATGAGCAGCTACATTGGGCTAAAGTGCAGATGCCATGGTGAAGGGAAAAGGAAGAGAGGGCTATCTAAGACATAGAGGCCAGCCTACAGGAGGCTGGGGTGACACAAGCCATCAAAGATTTCACAGTAAAGAAATAAGATTAACCAAGGGATAATTAATGAAATAACTCTGGCATAATTGTAAAACTGGTGAGATGTTGAGGCATATACTAGTGTGCATCATATGGGCAAAATAGAATGGATACATGAACTAAGAAAAGGTAAGACCAGAAGTAAGAAACGCTCAGATTTTGATTGAACAGGACTTTGCAGGCCTCTGCTTGTGCATGTTATGTACAAGGGTGCACGTCAAGGCTTCCATTCACAAAGTAGACACTGTAGAATTTTAAAAATTGTTATGCTTATGACACATGGTGGTAACATATTTAGTTTTAACAAAAACTCTAACAAAACTGTCATAATATTCTACAAAATAAAAGTCGAGTCCTGAGTGATGGGTACCACTTTCTACTTCTCACAGAGGTATCTCTTAAGCCTAACTAACGGAAAATTTGTGACAGAAGGAGGGATCAATACAGTTTCCACTTTCTGGTTTGTGAGGGTGTAGAGATAAACTCTAAATGTATCAAATCAAGAGGGAGGTAAATGAGATGGGTCTGATTTGAATGTGTTTCACTTTGATATGCCTTGGGTTGCATGCAATGATATCTGGTAGTTAGAAATAAAAAAAAACTGGAATGTAGGAGAAAAAGGAAGGGTTAGCAACAAATTATGCTAAGTAATAATTTTGGTCGTATGAGTGAAAAAGCAAGGACTACTTTGCAAATGAAGAGAAAAGAAACTGAGGGTACAATTCTTCAAATGTTCAATGACCAATAGTTAGAAGAAAGGAAGATAAGAAATTATATAATGAGAGGTCTTAATCAGGTAGCAGGTCATATATTCAAGGAAATGTGCTATTAAAGAAGACAAAGCAATGGACAGTTTCATGGAAGAGTGATCAAAATTATTAAAAATACAGAATATCTCTTAAATACGTAGAAAGCCAAAATGACATAGTGCATTTAGAAATTAGATCAACTCTGGGGCAGCCCGGGTGGCCCAGTGGTTTAGCGCCGCCTTCAGCCCAGGGCGGGTTCCTGGAGACCTGGGATCGAGTCCCCCAGACGCTCCCTGCATGGAGCCTGCTTCTTCCTCTGCCTGTGTCTCTGCCTCTCTCCCTGTGTGTGTCTCTCATGAATAAATAAATAAGTAAAACCTTTAAAAAAAATTATATCAACTTTAACTTTAACCAAATCAGTATCATGAGAGAGGTGAAAGCAAAAAGTTGACTTCAGCGACTTGAGTGAGGGGGATGAGAGGTGGAATAATGAAAAACTCTCCTTCAACAAATGTGATTAGAGAGAACCATCAGCATCTAAGAAAGATCTCTGGTCCTACTTTTTGATGGTAATCAACAGTTAGGCTCCCTTATTCAACATTCACCGAATGTTTACTGACAACCACTATGTGCTGAGCACTCTTTCAAGTAAAGGAAGAAACAATTCACACAACTTGCTTTCATAGAGTATACAGTGCAAACTTGCAGGGTTAAAGATACGAACTAATACAAAATGCTGAGAATATTAGGAAAAATATGATGAGCCTAGCTTACTTACCAAATAAGATAAAATTGAATAGAAGAGTTTGTCTTGGGAAGGAGCAAAAACATTCCTCTTTGAGACAACTGGACGAAAAAAGCAGAGGTGGCCTACAGGTAAATTCAAAATAAGCTTTCTTAAAAAAGAGAGAGAGAAAGTAAAACTCATAAACAGAGTAGAAGTGATTGTCAGGGGTTGGAAGATGAGAGAAATAGGGAGAATTTGGTCAAAGGATACAAACTTTCAGGTATAGGAAAAAATAAGGTTGAATGATCTAATGGTAACAAGGTGATTACAGTTGGCTAACACTATAGTGTAAAACTGAAATTTGCTAAGAGAGTAGAATTTACCTGTTCTCACCACTGACTCCCAACCAAATAAAAGCACCATAAACTAAGAGAATAAGCTTTGGAGAAGACAGTATATGTCTTTCTCATTCTCTTTTAAAGTTATTTTTTTAACACAATGTAATAATGAATAGTGACTATTCAACACATATTGTTAAATAGATAAATTAATATTTATACCTGATAATTCCATTTTAATCTCAAAATAAAGCAATATGCTATGCCTTGTTTTTTTTTTTTAAATGTTTTTATTTTTTTTATTTTTTATTTATTTATGATAGTCACAGAGAGAGAAAGAGAGAGAGGCAGAGACATAGGCAGAGGGAGAAGCAGGCTCCATGACGGGAGCCCGACGTGGGATTCGATCCGGGTTCTCCAGGATCGCGCCCTGGGCCAAAGGCAGACGCCAAACCGCTGCGCCACCCAGGGATCCCTATGCCTTGTTTTTAATAAATAAATAAAATCTAAAAAAAAAAGAACCCAAAAAACAAAACAACAAAAAAATATATATCTTAAAAATACAAACATGTACACATTATATAGTCACACAAACATACATCCTGAACTTTGGGAAAAAATAAGTCACATGCAATCACTTATTATTTTTGCTCTTGTTGCAGTTCTTGCTGAGATAATTTACAAAATTTTTGTTCATGTCAAAAGATAGAGGTTTAAATAAATCCAGGAAAATAACTAGCCTCAGTAGTTAGGAAAAAGGAGAAACATACAGGCAATATATTCCATGTAAATGATTGATAATTTCAGGGTTGTAATGGTTCATTCAAACTAACTGAATTGTTTCTCTAGCTACTTCTGTTAGAGTTGCAGGTTTTATTTATTTATTTTTATTTAAATTCAGTTTGCCAACATATATTATAACACCAAGTACTTGGATGGGAAAGCTGCAGGCTTTAAAGGATTATTCATCTCCAGATGCTCAGAAAGGTCTATCAGAATACATTTAGGTTCTAGAAGATCTGTATAAGTCATGAGTAAGGAAAACATTCAAATAATTTTTAAAAGCAATACATTTAGCCCATTTAATAAAACTGGACTAATATTATAACCACATCAGGTAGAGCGATATTTAAAATAAGAAAAGTGCTGCCTGTACTTGGAAGGAACACAGGAAAAAGTTTCATTCCTTCCATTTCCAAAGGTGGATTTATTTTTATAATTACATTGATAGTTTTAATTTTCCTTCAAAATGCATGTAACATATTTGACATTTAATATTATACACTAATATATGACAGTATGTGTATCTATGTGTTACTAAGAATATTTTCATATCTCTCTTGCTTTGTTTTGGCCAACTCATTCAAAGCAATAAACATTTTTCAGTATTTATTGTCTTTCAACAATCTGTTGGGTCCCAGGGACATAATGATGAATAAAACACAGACCTTTTCCTCATAGATCGAATAGTATATGTGAAAGGGTCAGAGAATTAAGAAAACAAAGAATATAATAAAAATGTATTGTTTCTTTAAATTGATTTTTTACTTAATATTCTAACATGATTATTATCTGATGTTATTTTCTATAACATCATTTCAATTAATACATTATTTACTGTTGTTAATATATAATTAGCATGACCTATCCCCTATCATTGAACATTTATGTCTTTCTATTTTGGATTTAGGCTATAATATTGCAATTCAAAGAAAGATATTTTTCTGAGTATTTCTTTATCTCTCTGGACCTCAGGAGCCAGAGCAGGTTAAAGAATATTGATTTTATTTTTATATACTAATTAGTTAATGAAGTTGTATAATCAAAGCTGGATGTTGAAGAATTAAATTATTTAGAAGGATATAAAACAATATTGTTGCATAAAAAGTGGTAACTGATTGGTAATAGGGGTTAAAAACAAAAGACATCAAATATGATGAGTTTCGGCCTTATAAGACTAGTTCAGTTTAAAATATTATTGAAAGGCTACTAGGCAATTGTATTACAAAGAGGAGGAAGTCACCATCCCTACCTGTTATGGACTGAATGTTTATGTCTCCCAAATTCATATATTGAAGCCCTAACCTCTAATGTGACTTTTATTGGGGACAGGTCCTTTATAAAAGTAATTAGGGTTAGATGAGATCATGAGGTTTGGTGTTCTCATGATGAGATTAGTGCCCCTGTTCCGAAGAGGCATCAGAGAGCTCTCTCTCGCTTTCTCGCTCTCCTTCTCCCCTTGCTCACACAGAAGAGGTCATGTGAACACATGGCATGATGGAGGCAACCTCCCACCCAGGAATAGAGACCTTTTCAGAAACTGACCGTGCTGGCATCCTAATCCAAAACTTCTGGTTTCCAGAATTCTGAAAACATAAATTCCTATCATTGAAGCCACTGTCTATGGTATTTTGTTATGGTGACATAGTGACTAATAATCTACCCTTGGGAAACAAACCAATAAACACAATCTTAAGTGAATAGGACTCATATTGGAGACACACCCACATAGCATACTAGACAAAAAACCTAGCTGATGTGGTGAATTTAGGGGAAGTACATATTCTGTAGAAGATTATGCCTCAAATGGTGAATCAAATTCAACCAGGACCACAGGCTAGGAAGGGATGTTTCATCTGAAGAAAAAGCATAAGCAGGAACGTGAATATTCACAGCAAATCCACACAGGTTGGTATTTGTGATGGGCAGAATTGTAGGGCCACCTCTCTAAGACTTTCACTTCATTCTCTTGGTTCCAGAAAGAAATGTGAACATGAGGAGATAATCACTGCTATGATAAGGTTCTTAACTGACTTTGAGTTCATTTGGGCATATCTGACCTAAAGAAAGAAGCCCTTAGTAGGCTCTGGGGTCTTCCTGAAGAAAGAGAGATTGAGACGTGAGAGAGCCTTGAAGGAGATCCCAGGGATGGGAACTGGGAAGAGCCTGAAAGAGTTCAGAGCCATCCCTGGCCAAGAGGTACCAAGAGAATGGAGAGCACAGCCCCACCACTGCAGGAGGATGAATACTGTCATGCACCCCGTGAGCAGGAAAAATGCATAGCCCAACCAACAACTCAATTTCAATCTTGTGACAATTTGAGCAGAGGACCCAGATTCCTGACCCACAGAAAGTTAAGTCTCCCCTGTTTTAAGCAACTCACTTTGGTAGCTTGTTAGGTAGCAGTAGAAGCTACTACATTAGTAGAGACCGTAAAAAACACAACTAAAAGAAGCTAGATCAGAGGAGAGGCAAATAGGATTTCATGAATCTTCTGAAGCTTTTTAAGGAAGCCTGGACTTTATTATGTGGATCATGGAGATATCGCTGAGTGATTACAAGCCAGGGGGTGGGAGGTCAGATTTCATGTGTTCAAGCTTGCTCTGGCTGCAGTTTAGAGACAGATTTGTGCGGATTACTGCTGATCACATACAAGGCTGCTGTTCTCATCTGGGAAATATGTGAGGAGAGGCTGGGGAGAGCAAAAGTGGTCAGAGTGAAGTGAATGCATTAATCAAAATTAACAGGTGAAATGACAGGCATGGGTGTCATATAGATGTCAAAGATAAAGGGATAAAAATTGTCTAGAATGACTCTGAGATTTCTACCATGTATGTCCAGGTGAATGGTGAGTTACAACCTTTCATGGAAATACAGGAGGAGGAGCAGAATTGACTTGGCGAATGTGACACAATGATGAATTAAATTTTAAAATACGGTATTTGGGGTGTCTACAGAAGAAAATGTGAAGAATTAATGATGTCCCAAATCTGTTGTTCCCTTTTGTGTGAAAAATTAATTCATAACCTTCTTCTTGGAAGAAATTAGCATTTCTGATAAAATGTTCAGGCAATTTCAAGATAAACTTTTAATGCCATTCAGACTGATTCTGGGAAATGAATCCCCCTCCCACTCAGTTGTCAATCAAAGAATCTAATGATTTAAGTTTTTTTTTTTCCTGTTTTAATTTTGTATGGATATTCTATGATTCTCCCCCCACTTCTTTAGATGTCTCTCACAAGCATAAATCTTAACTTGCCTGTTTCAGGAATCAGCCCTTATATCAAGATTAAAATAATACTTGCATATATGGTCCTATCCAAATAATCTGAAAATTTAATTTTAGACAATGATCTGTCTGCTAAGAAGTTAGTGATATCAGTCTCCATACTGTGCAAAAGAACAGACTATGAGATAGAGCTGGTGGTGCCCAGGAAGGAGACAAAATGGGACAATGACAAAGCTGAGAACCAGAAACACAGAAGAGCCTTGCTGTGTGAAAACATGGATCAAAATTTAAATATTATAGTTTGTGGCAGTTATGATGGTAAATTATTACACATATTAAATACATCATATCTATATAAACATGATAATTTGAATAATGCTTGAAAAACTGTGTTTGCAAGTGTATTTTATAGAGAAGTTTAAAAGCTAGAATTGGGCTCCCAATCCAGCCAAATTAAAAAAAAAAAAATGAAAGAAGACAGAAAGGAAGAAATGACTGAGTTACTAGACTATCCAGAAAATTAATTCACCAGTGAAAAGAATAATGCAAGAAGAACTGGCTGAAGGCACTATGGGCTGATGACGCTCGAATTTAACCTCAAATCAGTTGGCCACAAAAAAAAAAAAAAAAAAAAAAAATATCAGTTGGCCACAAGTACTTTCACTTGAGTTAAAATCAAAGGTGACATGGGAAAACGGGTTGTTTACTTCACCAAAATCAAAGCTGCCCTGTGAGTCATTAAATCACCAGGAGATCCTAATCACAGAATCATTTCTGATTTGGCTGGTTATCAACTTTGGTGAATATTAATTTATTAAGAAAGTCTCAAACCAGATTCCTGCCTGACTCCTGAGAATGAAGTAGCTCCACAATAGAACCGAGGAGCCCCGTTTCATAAAATCTGGCATCACCACTTTGGATGAAATGTCAATAATTGTGCAGAAGAGGTTTTGTGCTCATCCATCCACCTATTAATCTACATGTCCATTCATATATGCATTAATTGCTTGCCTTCTATGCCTTTTCTTAGGTGCTGAGGATTCATAGTGAACTAACCAGAATCCCTGCCCTCGTGAAACTTGCATTTTATCAGAGGAGATGGATTTTAAACAAATATTATAAAATTAATATTTCTAGTAAAAATATCATACATGCCACAAAGGGGACTATGAAAGAGAAAATAACAGGGACATATATGTATATATATCCTGTCAAAATTTGTGAGATGAAGGAAGGTTTCTTCAAAGAAATTTGAAGAACAAAGGAAATGAACTAGAAAAAAAAAAGGGATAAAATGCTTTCCAGTGAATGAAAGAACCATGAAGGCTCATGGCCAGTGTATCTTGCAAACTCCACATACTAAAACAGCCTGCAGAGAATCTGTGGGTATGATGAGAAAAAAGAAGATAAAATAATTTGACACCTTCTGTTATTTGTTACTATGTCCCAAATCACCATTCTCATTTACAAAAATATGTGCATTATTGATAAATAAGAAATATACATTTTTAAGATTTTATTTTTAAGTAATCTCTGCACCCAAAGCGGAGCTCAAACTACAACCTAGAAATCAAGAGCATACACTTCACCCACTAAACAAGCCAGGGACTCCAAGAAATATGCATTTAAATATTCAATATATTGAGATTGATATATATTTTGTTGTTATGTTATTGTAATGGAGACGCCCAGGTAATAGTTCAGTGTCACAGGGTAATCTCTAAATAATTGTGATAGAATTAGTGATAATATATTATTGTCATGATAGGAATAGCTTTTATCAACTATACAACAGCACACCATTTAAAATAAGTCTAAAGCTCAAATTTTCATTTTTTAAATGAGAATTAATATCAAGTTTTAATAGTGATCACAGAAAGTATTTTGTACGACAATGCTAATTTTTTTAGATTACCAAAGTTTTCCAAATTCATACTAACTATACATTCTCTGTCTGACAAAAACACCCCATTAGAAAGACAACCTTTTTAAAGATTTTATTTATTTGAGACAGAGACAGACAGCCTAGGCAGGAAGAAGGGCAGGGAGGGAAGGAGAAGCAAACTTCCCATTGAGTGGGGAATCTTATGTGGGGTTCAATCCCAGGACTCTGAGATCATGACCCGAGTGGAAGGCAAATGCTTAACCAACTGAGCCACCCAGACACCCTGACAACTTGTTTTCTAAAATGCTTTTAAATCAGCCACATTAGCTTGAATAGTCATTTTTGTAAAGTATGTGCTTGTGATTTTGAAAGACATTTAACACCTTCTGTAACTAGCTTCCTTGAAAAATGTTTAGTCTAAGACAAGTTTTATATGAATTATGAACTTACTGACCTGAATATTTGAATAATTTTCAAATCCAAATTTCACTATAATGTTTCACATTATTAAATTTATTATGCTTTTATGACAGTGTTTGAATTAATAATTGACCTGCTAGTCAACATTAAAAAAGAGCCTGAGTAAATGGACATTTGGAACTTTGTGAATAATCTGATTTATTAAACATTTTTAACTTTCTGTAGAGTTTATGGCTAAATCCCAAAGATTCCTTGGCTTACTTCACGCCTAATATTATCCTCCTAACCCTGCCAATATGTATGGCATTCCTTTGACCATCTTGGTGAATAGACTGGAAAAGAATAAGGTGGAAAGGAAGGAAGACTGCAAGAATGATTCCAACCCATTCCCATCCCTTTAACATTTTCACAATAGTGTAACTAACATATACACACACAATAGTGTAACCTACATATACACACACTAATACATATATATTATATATTAATATACACAGACACACACACTTGGCTTATGTGATTCTTTGAAAACAAACCAAAAAACTCCAAACCATCAATTAATCTAATCAAGACACACAAAGAAAGTGTAAGCAAGGAAATCACCATAGTTACAGATTTTTTAAAATTATAAGGCACCACTTTACACAACTCTGTACAAATAAATGTAAAAACCTAGATAAAATGAATAATTTTCTAGAAAAATCTAATTTACCAAATTTGACTCTAGGGCCTGCTATAATGCTAAACAAACCATGAAGAAAGCAGTAAATGTGGGAGTGAAAGGGAGCAATTCTAAAGGTACATATGACCGTGGACTCAGAGGAAAATACTATCAAATACACGTCTTTTCTATATCTGTGCTTTTATAAAGCTCACATAAAGCAAATTTGTGTTTTAAAGTACCTAGGCTTATGGGGAAATAGGCTAGAGGATGCTGGGGGCAGTCAGAAAGCTGGTATTGCATAGTCAAGGTGGAGCTCTAGTTGGGGAGGCCTCTGTCACTTGACACAGAGCTGGGCCAGCCGCTGACCTGCCCAGGTGCACTGACCTTGAGAGCAACAATCAAGCGTCAGGGGATTGGGAGTCGGGGCTCAAGTCCTCAAGGCTTCCAGAGGGTCATGTGCCACTCAGGCATCATCGCCTTGGGATAATGGCTGTGCACGCCTAGTTCTCCCTGCCAGGGATCTGCATCAGCTTAAACTTCAGACCCCATGCAGAGGGCTCAAATGTCACAGACTAGAGATGCGGCCACTGCTCCAGTCACTGCTGATTCTTCACAGCTCTGTGACCAGGAATGTGTTTTAGAGCAGCCTGGAGCAACAGAAGAACTTATCTGAGGCAAGAGGGGAAAGGTGAAAGACTTAAGTCCTAAGGGGCTGAAAGGGGACACCCCAGGAGTCCAGACCCAGAAGACATTTGGAAATCACCGAACTTAAGAGGGTGAAGAGAGTCAGGCACCATGCAGCCTGGTGTCTTGCACTCTGCCCAGCCCACACTGCCTCTGCAGCCCCTCTGACTCAGTTCAAGGGACTGTCATTTTCATGTGGGAAAGGTCAGACATTCTTCAGGAGGCTCTCTGACAGAAAGTCCTGCCTTCCCGTCCCAGGGTGCTCACTGACTGGAGGAGTACACATCAGCTGGCTGCTTAGAAACAGAAAGGGTAGCTTGGTGATGCTCAAGCCGAAGACCCACATAGTTCAGAAAAGGCTCTGGCTGTCACAAGATCAAGACCTGTAGCAGCTGGAAGGCACTCAAGAAAGTATCTCTGTTACAAGAGGTGAATTCCGGCATCTGCGTTAATGCAATTTCCCTTCCTTTGTTGTTAATGCTATATACCCTAGATCCACTAAGAGGACTGCGCATGAACCAGCATGACTACTGCATTTTACTGTCATAATCCCCCCATTTACTAATTGTTTATGAGGAAATTTCAGTTTCTGAAACATGAATTACACTAAAATAAACTGTTGTAAAGAGCAGATAATTCTATATGTCACTTAAAGTACTCCAGGAATAGAATTCCATTCAAATATTTTTATATGAAGCAAGTATAATCCATAGGAAAAAGAAAACCCCAAAATATATTGCACAGAAACTGTACAAATATTTCACAAAACAATCTCATTTGTAATATCAATTAAAAATCTAAAAATAAATAAATAAATAAATAATAAATAAATCTAAATAAAATACTAGAAAGTAAGTTCTAGGACCTCACTTAAAGAATATTTTATTATGAGCAAGAAGAGTATTGTAAGAAGTCAGAGAGATAGGCAAAATATTAAGAAGTTTATTAATATAACTTGCAATATCAATCTATCTGAGAAGAAAATTCCAATCATCTTCTTGGTCACTGAAACGAAATTTGTCAAAAGGCAACACCAATTACTGGTTTAAAAAAACACTGAATAAAATAGAATAGACGAGTAATTCCTTAACATAACTTAAAAATGCACGTGCCAACGATCCTGATTATTTGTCAACCATGTATCTGCAATTTCACCTACTGGCTAAGATCTATTTGTATCCCTGCAATAAATATTTGGGGCTTTTTCACCATCATTGCAGGACATGTACACACACAGAGCAGTGAAAAATCTGAGCAATTCAAATGTGCACATCCTCTGTCCAGGTGCAGCAAGGTCCTGCTCTGCCTTCTGTTATCAGCTCTTCTACAGAGACGACCACGGGATGGAAACAGCAGGGGGCAGCACAATGTAATACAAGACACTGGCTCTACTGGCCAGGTAGGGTTTGAATGTCAACTCTGGTACTGTTAGAGGGAGGGTCACTTCATACTTCTAAACCTAGTTTCTTTCTTTTGTAAAATAAAGCAAATACAATCTACCTTGATGAACTGTTTTAAGAATTAAGAGTATATGTGAGATAAGTCTCTATCTGTAAAAAAAAAAAAAAAAAAAAAATACATGTATATGTTACCCTAGAAGCAATGGCTCAGTATTTGTTAATTCAAAGTTTGTGGTGACTTTCTAAACCATTATTAGCAGACAGAAGAATAATTGAATATGCGTGTGTATTATACAAACATATATATATATATGAAATATATATGTGTATATATGCGCAGCTGGATATATTTTATCTATCTGTGTGTATCATTTGTATGTGAAAAGCAGCATCATGTACATGGACTAATACTGAAAGCTTTATTGTTAAGTCAAGAAGATGAAAGTACCATAATCAGCTTTACTGTCTAACACAGCAATAGACGTTCTCACTGATGTAACTGGTCAAAAGAGAGAAATTAGAAGTATAAACACTGAAAAGAGAGCACTAAAAATATCAATATTTGTAGAGGATATGATTTAAACTCAGCAATTCCACTAGACTTAAGTGAAAAGATTCTACAAACAATAAAGTAATTCAGTTAGGTGGTGGGGTGTGAAATTAAAATACAGAAATCAATAGCCTTCATCTATACACACAATGACCAATTGAAGATATAAGGTAAAAGAAGACTTTATTTATATTTTCAATAAAAATAAAATTAAAAGCTTAGAAAAACACGAAAGAGGAGAAAAATCTACCTGTGAAAAATTTTGAACATTCTTCATCACAAACATAAAATAGAATAAATAGAAATATATACTATAAAAAAATTTGACTTTATAAGGGCATCATAGACAGGCTATATGGTAAAATAAATAGGCATAAATATCCAAGAAAACTTTGGAAAGAAAGGTGACAAGGGTGACAAGAGTGACAAGATTAGTCCTATTGAAAACCAAAACTAGTGGAGTGCCTGAGTGGCTCAGTCAGTTAAGCATCTGCCTTCAGCTCAGGTCATGATCTCAGTCAGGCTCCTTGCTCAGTGGTGTGTCTGCTTCTCCCTCTCTCTGCTCCTCCCACCAACTTGTGCTTGCTCTCTCTTTCTCTGTATCAAATAAATAAATAAAGTCTTAAAACAACAACAAAATTAAAACTAAAATTAAAAATTGAGTTAGCAACTACTCATTAAACAGACCAACAAAATAAACTAACATGTTAAAAATAGACCTACATATGTACAGAAACCTGCTATATCCTTGGAGGCACCTAAGTGGCACAACTGGTTAAGCATCTGATGCTTGATTTTGGCGGGATGGTAATCTCTGGGTAGTGAGATTGATCTTCATATCAGACTCTGGCTTGGCTGAGAATATGCTTGAGATTCTCTCCCTCTCCTTTTGCCCTGCCCATTTGTGATCTCTCTCTCCCTATCCAAAATAAATATATATATTTTTTAATTTAGAAATTTACTATATTGTAGAGGTAGCATTTCAAATAAACCAGAGATTCCTAAAATTTTAAATCAATAATTTTTGTGACAAACTGGGTAGTTATTTGAAAAATAGTGTTCAATTGATACTTCATTACACACTAAAATAAATCCAAATCAATTAAAGATATATATACATTCACACGTATGATTTCATACATATCTCCAACAAAAACATAGAATATATGATTAATTTATTTATGAATGTAGAATGTAGAAGGTTGTTTTAACTTACTTCAAAATAAAAAAATGAAATAATGATTGCTACTTGATATAAATAAGAATGTGTGCTTAGCCACACCCCTCCATCACTATAAGCAAAGGCAAAGGTTGTAACAAGCTTTAAACAAAATTGGATTTTATAGTACATACTAAAAATACCTAATTTATAAAAAGTCTTATATATCAATAAGAAAAAGTTCAATTCAATAGAAAATGGGCAAAACACATGAATAGGCAATAATATATATTGAGCAATAAGTTCATCACTTATATAGCTGGATTCTGAAGAAGCAGACATGTTGCTAATCTATTTATATTTGTTCATATACATGTAAAGAAAATTCACTTTAAAAATTATCCCAGTTTTCATTTCCACAATGATCACAGAATAATTTCAAAAAGGCCCTCTAGGGTAGCCCAGTCGGCTCAGCAGTTTAGCGCCACCTTCAGCCCAGGGCAGCCTGATCCTGGACACCCAGGATCCAGTCCCATGTCAGGCTCCCTGCATGGAGCCTGCTTCTCCCTCTGCCTCTCTCTCTCTCTCTCTCTCTCTCATGAATAAATAAATAAAATCTAAAAACAAAATAAATACAAAACACTCTAAAATATTTGATATCCAAAAATATTGCCGTTTTAAAGACAGAGAAGTAAATAAATGTTTTTTTTATTTTATATAATGAGAATTTTTAATGAATTTAGTTTCAAGTAAAAGGTACTCATTTTATTATAATAAAAATGAGAGTTTCAGCAAGTGGGATATCTTTCATAGATTTCTCTGATGAAAAATTATCTTTGTAATTTAACCAAAAACACAACCTTCTGATGACTGTGGGCATCTTTAAATATTAAGGACGTCCAAACTTTCCTAGACACAAAGTGTAATCACACAATTTTTTGTTCATTTTCATAACAATCCAAATGGTAAAAAATATCATATCCTCATTGTATTTATGAAGAAACAGAGTATTCGGGATCCCTGGGTGGCGCAGCGGTTTAGCGCCTGCCTTTGGCCCAGGGCGCGATCCTGGAGACCCAGGATCGAATCCCACGTCGGGCTCCCGGTGCATGGAGCCTGCTTCACCCTCTGCCTATGTCTCTGCCTCTCTCTCTCTCTCTCACTGTGTGCCTATCATAAATAAATAAAAATTAAAAAAAAAAAGAAACAGAGTATTCCTTGCAGTGTTTAATATTTTATGTGTAATACTTTTGAACATGATTTCTTTTCATATAATGGCAGCTCCTTAGAAACAAGATCTACACTGGCTAAGTAACTGCTTATCTCTGGGTGTTCTGCAGCTTTTTCATTTAGTAATTGTTTTGATTAAATGAAATGTAGAGATAGCATCAGATATAGAACGCTCAGAATACTCAAAGAAATACACCTTTAGGGCAGCCCTGGTGGCTCAGCAGTTTAGCACCGTCTTCAGCCCAGGGTCTGATCCTGGAGACCCAGGATTGAGTCCCATGTGGGGCTCTCTGCATGGAGCCTGCTTCTCCCTCTGTCTATGTCTCTGCCTCTCTCTCTCTCTCTCTCTCTCTCTCTCTCCTCTCTCTGTCTCAGGAGTAAATAAATAAAATCTTTAAAAAAAAGAAATGCACCTCTAATAAATCCATATTAAATCTGTGAATTTTACTCAGATATTGAAGCAGGCATAATGAAATTAGAGCTGTATAATGAAATCATGTTATCTGCTCATCTATTTATAATCTGTTTTCATAAATATCTCTCTGTGATTCAGTAAGCCTCTCAGATGTGCTAGAAATTGTGTTATAAGTTTTATTTTCTTATTCTCATAATACAAGTAGTTAGAAATATCATATCCCCATAATATCTATGAAGAAACAGATGATTACAAATATTCATTAATCTGTTCTAAGGTAGAATACAAATAAGAATTCTGACATCATAGCATAATTTCTTAAACATTAGACCATATTGTCTGCCCCAAAATACTATCATGAATATTCATGTATAACGAATGTATTCTGTTGAAATTCTGACATAAACAACTGCATCTAACTTGCATCAATGCTAATTGATTTAAGTATGTTGCATTAAAAAAATAATTTTCTCTCTTTAAAGGCTAATGTTTATATTTCTTTTTCTATTTAAACTCATTTTCGGGATCCCTGGGTGGCTCCGTGGTTTAGCGCCTGCCTTTGGCCCAGGGTGTGATCCTGGAGACCCAGAATGGAGTCCCACATCAGGTTCCCTGCATGGAGTCTGCTTCTCCCTCTGCCTGTGTCTCTGCATCATGCTCTCTGTGTCTCTCATGAATAAATAAATAAAATTAGAAAAAAATAAACTCATTTTCTATTTTTTTAGCCATGAAAAGGGAAGAAAGGCAGAGACCAACACACATGCAGGATTTAGGGCAGGACTGCCAATAGAATTTTCTGCAATTAGGATTTTTTCTATATCTCCATTTTTTAATATGATAGCCACTAGCCACATAGGGAGAATGGCTGAAAATGGTTAAAGTGTATAAACTTCCAGTTATAAGAGGAATAAATTCTGAGGATATAAAGTACAGAACGGAGTCTACAGTTAACTATATTGTACTATATACTTGAAAGTTACTAAGAGAATATATCTTAAATGCCTACATACACAGAAAAAAAAAAAGAAGGAAAGAAAGAAAATAAGAAAGGAAGAAAAAGGAAAATAAAACTATGTGAGGTAGTACATGTGTTAACTAATCTTATTGTGATAATTACTTCATAATATATGTATTCATCAAATTATGGAGCTGCAAACCTTAAACATATATAATGTTATTTATTAGTCATATCTCAGTAAAGATGGAAAAAAAGTGTTAAATTTTGTTATAAATGAAAAATGTGATTAATACAGATAAAGAGCTAGATTTTTTTTAATTTTTATTATTTTTATTTTTTTTATGATAGTCATACAGAGAGAGAGAGAGAGAGGCAGAGACACAGGCAGAGGGAGAAGCAGGCTCCATGCACCGGGAGCCCAACGTGGGATTCGATCCTGGGTCTCCAGGATCGCGCCCTGGGCCAAAGGCAGGCGCCAAACCGCTGTGCCACCCAGGGATCCCAAAGAGCTAGATTTTTACCTTCATTTAATTTTAATTAGTTATAAGTTTCAATAGCTACATGTGACTAATAGATGATATACTGGATAGTGGAGCTCTAATGTCTTTGCCACATGACCACCCTGTAATGATAGAAGTCCTGTCATCCTACTTCCATATTCCTTAATCAGCCCACATTTTTTCAACTGTTAAGCCACCATAGCAGCAAACATTTCAATTTCTTTCGAATTAGTACACCTACTTCTACTCTTGGCAGTCCATTGTCTAGATAACAATAAAAGAAGTATTTAAAAAACTCAAATTAACATAACATAATACTTGATGGTGAAAGATTGAAAGCTTTTTCCCTAAGTTTGGGAACAAGACAAGGACGCCTGCATTCACCACTTCTATTTAATATAGTACTGGAAGTTCTAGACAGAGCACTTAGGCTTGAAAAAGAAATAAATGACATTTCAACTGGAAAGGAAGAAGTAAAACTATCTCTTATTTGTCAGTGAAATGATTTTACATAGAAAAAGGGCCTAAAGAATACACACATACACACATGCACAGTTAAAGCTAATAAACAAATTTAGCAAAGTACAAGACTCAAAATCAACACACAAAAATCAGCTGTATTTCTATACAGTGACAATGAACAATCCAAAAATAATATTAAGAATACAATTCCATTTACAATAGAATCAAAAAGAATAAAATACTTAGAGATTAAGTAAGGAGTCATAAGATTTATGCACTGGAAAGTATAGAACATTACTGAAAAAAATTAAAGAAGACCTAAATAAATGGAAAGGCATCTCATGTTAACGGATTGGAAGACTTAATATCATTAAGATGGCAATTCGACCACAGCTGTACACAGATGTAATGTATACCTATCAAATTCCCAACAGCATATTTTCAGAAATGTAAAAACTCATTCTAAAATTCATATGTAATCTCCAGGGAGTTGAACAACCAAAACAGCCTTAAGAAAAAATAACAAAGTTGGAAGTCTCTCACTTCCTGACTTAAAAATGTATTATAAAACTATAATAATTAAAATAGTATGATACTAGCATGGGATAGTCAAGTTTACCAGTGGAATAAAATTGAGAGTCTAGAAATAAACTCTCAGAACTATGGTCAATTGATTTTCTGCAAGGATTCTAGGACCACTCAATGGAGAAAGAACATTATTTTCAACAAATAATCCTGGGAAAATTGTATATCCACATACAAAAGAGTGAGGTTGCACCCTTACTCTACACCAGATACAGAAATTAACTCAAAATGCATCAAAGGCCTGAAGTTTAGAATACTATAAAACTCTAAGAAGAAAACTTAGGGGCAAATATGCATGACCTTGGATTTGGCAATAGTTTCTTAAATATGACTGCAAAGTACAGGAAAAATGACGACTAGATAATTAGACTGCACTAATTTAAGAACATTTGTACATGAAAAGATACAACCGAGGATCCCTGGGTGGCGCAGCGGTTTGGCGCCTGCCTTTGGCCCAGGGCGCGATCCTGGAGACCCGGGATCGAATCCCACATCGGGCTCCCGGTGCATGGAGCCTGCTTCTCCCTCTGCCTGTGTCTCTGCCTCTCTCTCTCTCTCTGTGGCTATCATAAATAAATAAATAAATTTAAAAAAAAGAAAAAAAAGAAAAGATACAACCGAGAGTGAAGAATCAAACCACAAAACAGAAAAATGTTATTTAAGAATCATATTTCTGAAAAGGTTTTAATATTCCAAAATACTAAAAATTCCTACAATTCAACAGCAACAACAAAGCAAACAATTTGAAAAATCAGCCAAGACATGAATAGACATTTCTCCAAAGAAGATTCACAAATGACCAAAACACACATGAAAGATACACAAAAGCATTGCCTATTTGGGAAATGCAAATCAAAATCACAATTCAATATTACTTCATGCTTGCTAGAATGGTTACAATAAAAAAAAAAAAAGGAAGGAAGGAAGGGGAGTGAACAAGGGAGAGAAAGAAATAAACCAGTGTTGGCAAACACATGGAAACATTGGAACTCTTTTGTAAAAATTTTATTTAGTTGAGAAACAAGAGGAACAGGAGGAGGGGAGGGACAAACAGACTCCTCACTGGGTCAATCCCAGGACCCCAAGATCATAGCTGAAATCAATAGGTGCTCAACCGAGTCACCCTAGTGCCCCAGAAAAATTGGAACTCTTGTACATTTCTGATGGGGCTGAAAATGATGCAGGTACTATAGAAAGAGGTTTCACAGTTCCTCAAAGCTGTATGCATTGAATTACCAAATGATTCAGCAATTCAACTCCTAGGCATATTCCGAGAAGAATTGGAAGCAGAAACTCAAGCAGGTGATAGTGTACCAATGTTTACTGTTGCATCATTCACACTAGTCAAAGGGTGGCAACAACTCAAGTGTTCATCAATAGATGAACAGATACACAAAATATATATACATATAGTGAACATTATCTAGTCATAAAAAGGAATGAAGTTTTGACACATGCTACAACATGGATGAATTTAAAAATACTTAAGTGAGATAAGCTAGACACAAAAAGAAAAAAATAAGTGTGTATGATTCATATAAAATATTTATATGAAATATCTAAAATAAGCAAATTCATAGAGACAGGAAGTATAGTAGAGGTTACCAGGTTCTGGGAGGAGGGTGGAATTGGGAATTATCACTTAATGAGTACAGAGCTTCTGTTTGGGTTGATAAAATGTTCAAAACCTATGGTAGTAGTAATGATTATTCAGTATTGTGAATTTAATTAATGTCACTGAATTTTATACTCAAACATTGTTAAGATAACAATTTTTGTTATGCATATATGTATTTTACCATAATTATCAAGATAGCAAAATAACAACAAAACCTCAAAGTATGTTTTTAAAAAACAATATCATTCTATCATCAAAAAAGTCTCCCAAATAGATGCTTTTCATTTAAAATATAAAATCCAAATTTCCTTATCTAAGCTTCCAAGCCTTTGTGTATTTCAGCTCTTGTCTTCTTCAACCTTATGCCATTAACTGCTCCTATATCCATTTCTTGAACATTTTAAGCTGATTGCCACTTTAAGATTTTTACCAGCTTTTTTGACAGTCTGCAAAGCTAGTGTATATTTATGCAATGAACAGATGCTGGCTTTTTCTATAAGCTTAATTCTATCACAGTTGGAAAGGTAATTGCATAGTGTCATACTTAAAAACATGAATTCTGGACCCAGACTATTAAGGTTTAAATCTAAGCCTCACAACATACTACCTGCATGACTTTGTAAGTTACTGTGTCTCAGTTTCCTTACATGTAGAATAAGAATAAAAATAAATACCTAATGAGACCATTATGAGTATAACATAACATATGTTGTGGGTATAACATTAATTACTGTAATGTAGTCCTCAGACTGATGTCTGGCTCATGGTAAATGTTACTAAGTGTATTCCATTTATTATTATTATTATTATTATTATTATTATCAATTAGTATTATATTTGTCTCAGAGTTATCTTACTTTCTTCCTCCTTCTTCCTGTTCCTTCCTTATCAAAAGAAAACAGCTTACATACGTAGCATGCAGTAATCTTCTCAATGGAGAAAGTCTTCACACCTAGTTTTAAAGGATGTATCTCCATTGAGCTAAATCCAACACAGGAATTCCCTTTCTGCTTGACAGTGTTTGGTCTAGATGTAAATACATAATCCAGTTCTGGCCAAGGAGTCTTATTAAGAAGTTTCCTGGTGGGACACCTGGGTGGCTCAGTGGTTGAGCAACTGCCTTTGGCTCAGATTGTGATCCTGGGGTCCTGGGATGGACTCCCACATCCGACTCCCTGCAGGGAGCCTGCTTCTTCCTCTGCCTATGTCTCTGCCTGTCTCTATGTTTCTCATGAATAAATAAACAAACTCTTAAAAAAAAAATGAAGTTTCTTGTCATCACTCCAGGAAAGACTTGCATCATTAATAGAAAAAATATATAAAGGCTCTTTTTACATTGCTTTGTGTTTTCTGTCTTGAACAGAATTGTGGGGAGACATGATTTTGGAGTTTCAGCAACCCTCTTGCAACACCAAACCATTAGGAGGCAATTCTCCATGGTGCTTCTATTCCTACTGTGACAGCTTTTGTTTTAGACTATTTTTTTCAAGAATGTTTGCATGGCAAACAGTTTTGGAACTTACAAACAATATTTCCCTTGAATAAGAGGGCATATTTGTTTTCTGACAAGGATGATAAAGACAATGCCCTCCTCCAGTACGAAGCTTGGACATGTTTGCTAGCAGTCCCCTTAGAAGATTTGGGATTTCCTACCTTGGGGCCACTCAGCTCTAGCACAACCTGAATGTGTGCAGAGCATCCATCAGAGCTGGCCCTGGGGGGTTTGCAGGACAAAGAGAACTGGTGTGAACATGAAGTTCATGCCACCTCCTATGCTAACACTAATTAAGTCCTCTGTCTCTGATCCAGGGATCCAACATTTTTTACCAGCATCTATGAAGCTATGGCAGAATAACTACAGTTAACCCTTCAACAATGCAGGAGGTTGGGAGTGCTGACCTCTGTACAGTCAAAAATCGATGTATACCTTTTGACTCCCCCCAAAACTGAACTACTGGTAGCCTACCATTGGCCAAAGGTCTTACTGAAACATAAACAATTAACCCATATTTTGTATGTGATATATATTATATGCTATATTCTAAAAATCGAGCAAGAGAAAAGAATTATTAATAATCACAAGGAAGAAAAAATACATTTATAGTACTGTATTCATTGAAAAAAAAATCCATATGTAAGTGGACCCACACAGTTTAAATCTGTGTTGTTCAAAGGTCAACTGTACCTACTTTGCTAGCAAGGTAACATCTCAGACCCTTCCTAGTTCCTGACAAACAAAATTTTAAGTATAAGAACCACCTTGCTGAAAACAGTAGAGAAAAATACAGAAAGGTCTTATTAAGCCACAGTACCAACCTTGGAGTATCTACTTCCAGATTTATTATGTAATAAAAACACACCCAACCAAGAGGTACTTGGGTGACTTAGTCGGTTAAGTGTCCCACACTTGTTTTTGGCTCAGGTCATGATCTCAGGGAGGTGATATCAAGCCCCGTTGGGCTCTGTGTTCAGTGCAGGGTCTGCTTAAGACTCTCCCTCTCCCTCTGCACCTCCCTCCCCTCTAAAAAACAAACCCAAACATACATACACACACACACACCTTAAAATATATACCACTGATGAACACATCATATCTAAAATTATGAGAAATTTTTATGAGAGTCACTCATTGACACGAGGAAAGTAAATCATCATTTGCTGATTTGAGTACCAAGAAAAAAAAAGATTAGAATATCTATTTGAAGAGATGTTCTTTTACTTACCTTCTCATATTTCCTGTAAAATCTATTATAGCTCAAGTTCAACTCTCAGGCAATTAGGAAATTAAAAAAAAAAACCCTGGTCAAATATATTGAAATACATCAACAGAGGTTACCATACTTGAGAATATTTTTATTTTTAGTTTTTTTTAAAGAGTTTATTTATTTTTTCATGAAAGACACAGAGAGAAGCAGAGACATGGCAGAGGGAGAAGCAGCCTCCCTGCAGGGAGCCCAATGCAGGACTAGATCCCAGGACCCGGGAATCACAACCTGAGCCATAGGCAGACACTCACTCAACCACTGAGCCACCCAGGAGTCCTGAGAATATTTTTAGCTCTTGAGAAGCAAATTCCTCCTCTTGTTACTAAGTCCTGTGATGCTAACCACTTCTGACTTCTTGGAAGTACCACAAACCAACAGATGCTGCCACCTTTACAAATATGAAAACTCTGTTTTCTGTTACTCTGATATTTTTACTCCACCTTGCTATCCCAAAGAAGTTCTTTCTCTTCTTTTAAGTCTTAGGTCAACCTATTCTCTTTGTTTTGTCAGATAATTCCCAGCCGGAATTATCTGCTTCTCCTGCTCCTTTTCACTATTATTTCACACACACTCGTGTTTTCATCCCATGTGTGTCACGTTGTAACTTGTACATACACCTCTCTCCCCCATCACGTTTTGCCTTGCTTTAGAATTTTGCCTGCGTTGTATACATTTGTCTACTCCCACTCATCTCTTCATTAAACAAATAGTTACTAAGGAACTGCTATGTGGTAGCCACTGTTTTTGCAATGGGAATATTGCTGTACAAAAGTCACATTGAGACATTTCCTCTGTAGGAACAACCTTCTGGTGAGAGAGACAGAATAAAAACAGTCAGTGGAGAAATACAATAGCAAAATAAGCAGCTTCAGATTAGTGCACTGAAGAACAAATGCAAAATAATTTTGAAATAAAAAGTAATGAAAAAATCCAATTTAGATATAACAGCCAAGAAATGCTTTTTCTGAGAAAGTGACATTGCATTGCTGACTTGAAAGGTGAGAATGAGGTGGTCATGAGAAAGGCCAAGAAACATACTCCAAAGGAGATAAACAGTGGAAAGGCTTGGGAAGGGTGCTTGGCGACAAGGTAGCTAGATGATAGTGAGAAGGTGAAGAACTCTATAAAAAAAAAGATCAGAGAGATGGAGAGACCAGCTTCATAAAGAAATCTGTGTGTCACGGGAAGGGATTTAGAATTTGTTCCGAAAACAATGGAACAAAAATCGCTGAATATTTTTATTCAAAGGATTGATGTAATCTAATTTACATTGCTGAGAAATCTGGCTGACTACTGTGAGCGAATTTACTGAGCCCTGCTGGATGTGTGGAAAAATTGTTCAGATTAAATATTATGGTATCTTTGAAGAATGCTGAAGTATGGCATGCAGCAGGTGGATGGACTAGAAATTAAAAGTGTTAATGGACTGAATGTGGCTAATAAGGAGGAAAAGGGGTATTGGGAGTAATCCGTAGGTTTTGAAATTGAGCAAGTAGCCAACTGATGGTGAGGAAATGGGAGGAAGCTGAATTTTTCGAGGAATATCAAGAACTCCATTTTCAACATGCTAATTTTGAGATAGCCATTTAATATCCAAAATTAGATGTCAAAAAAGTAGATGGATATTAGAATCCGGATGGATTTCTGAAGAGATTTGGACTGAAGACACAAATATTATGTATCTGTATCAGGAAATACTTGTGGATGGTACTGAATGAGATTCTTCGGAAAGAAGACATAAATTTGAGGCAAGGAAATGTTTAAATGAAGAGTATTAGATCATTTATGGTCAATTAAAACATTATGGTCAATTAAAACATGGCTAGAGTTCAAGTCTCAATTCTTACACTCTTCCCCAAACCCCATGATATCAGGTTCCCTATCTAGTCTTGGTCCCATTCTAAAAAGAATCTTTACATTTCTTCATTTACCTGTTTCTTTTTTCTTAAGCATTTATTTATTTATTGAGAGCAAGCAAAGCATGAGTGTGGGGAGGAGCAGAGGGAGAGGGAGAGAATCTCAAACAGACTCTGCAGGCATCACAGAGTCCTACATGGGGCTTGTCCTCACCAACCTGAGACCAGGACCTGAGCCAAAATCAAGAATCGGATGCTTAATCAACTGAGCTACCCAGATGCCCCTAAATTTATTATTTAAAAAAACTCTAAGTATGTTAGTCTAAGTTCCTCATTTTGGCTATACTTTGCTTCCTTGACATTTTCTTCCACCAAGAAAGCATTGGCAATACACATAAAGCTCTCCCTATCTGTGCCAGTACAGGCTTTCAGGGAACCCAACAGGTTCGATGCAGGACTCCATCCCAGAACCCCAGGATCATGACCTGAGCTGAAGGCAGATGAGCAACCACTGAGTCACCCAGGTGATATGACTACTTTGGTTTTTTAAGGGGAAATAATGTTGAAGGAAATATAAGCATGTACCTGTGTTTCTTATCTCTATTTTTTTCTTATCTCTATATTTAAACTTTGAACTAACTTTACAGAATCTTTAAAATTTTAATTGGTAACACATGTATATCCTGATGACCTTGAATTTTCCTTTTAGCCCAAATCACATAAAATATTCAAAAACTTCTACCAGAGATTCATTAATTATCAAATAATAATAATGTAAATGAATGGTAGTGAATAGCACATTTTTCATTAAATCTACTAACTAATTCTCATTCATGTTCCAACCCAATTTCATTCAACACACACTGATATTTTATTGGTCTTAGGCATTTGGATCAGTACTTATTTCCTAAACTATTTCAATATTCTTTTCCTTTTCATAAAGATAATTTGTGGAAATTAACTTTTCAGATTTTATATGGTAATTTCCTTGTTAAAAAGTTTTATATTAAGTTTAACTCCTCTGAGCAAAGCTTATTATGTGTAAATTTGAAAGTAAAAAGGCACAAATAATGAGTAGTTTCAGAAAATTATATGTGCACATGTAAAACATAGATGCACGTAAAGCATAAGGCCATTTACACCTTGTAGAGAACATGTGACAACTCTTTCTCTCTTGCTTTAAAATGTAATATTTTTGTCTGCTTCAGGAAATCTAAAAACATTCATTACCATGAACCTTCCAGTTCATTTTCACCTTTTAATTGACATGAAATATAAAATTGAAAAACAAAAACAAAATCCCAAGATGCATGTACATACTTCTAAAGAATCTTGAGGGTTTTTTTTAATCCTCTCAACTTTTCCTAATTACTTCATACTTAGAAATCCTGTCACATCTTTCCTTGTCTACACAACTGGGATTTACATTCTCCCTCTTAATACACCATCACAAATGAAAACATTGTTTTTGGTTCCAACTGCATATTCAATAGCTGCTGAGGAAATTAGAAATGTGTACTCATTTAATGAGTCTTCACACACTCAGACTTCAACTTAGTAGTGTAACAAACTGAAAAAAAAAATCCCAAACTATAAAGTTCTACAAAAGATCACTCTGAGCCAAGAATGAATTTTTTTAGAGAAGAGGAGAGTAGGGCACTAATTCCTTAATCTTCCTGAGAAAATGACAGTCTAACTTCAGCAAATACTAAAGCAAAGTACATGTTTATTAAACTTTTTGTCCTTTCGGAACATGCCATTCAAAGTTGTCCTTTGTCAATTCAAATGTCCTTCTGATGAATTTCATCTGCTCTCAAATATTAAAAATTCCCTTCTAGTATATATTTCCTTTAATGAATTTACCGGCCACTGAACTGGCCAGAGCACAGTTCTAAGAGGCCTGTTTAGGGTAGGGTGTGAGATCCAAATAAAAGTGCCTAGTTATGGACCTTGGGGTTCAAGCCATGTAAATGAGTTACCCAATCCAATCTGGGAGGAGCAAATGCTGCAGTCATTTCAATTCACTGCGGTCATGTCGACCCAGCCTCATTCTAAATTTCCTCAAGTGCTTTCATCACATGGGTTTGGCGAATTGACAACTCAGAATAGATACAGTATTGATCTGTGTCTTCTCAGTGGTGCAGGTGGAACAGGGATATGAAAGGAGGCCCTTGAAGTTAGTATATTGGCACACATCCATTCCTGGATGTATTTTTTTCTTCTCTATTCATCTCAGGGAAATATCTAACTGGGTACTTTGTATGAGGTCATTCACAAAGTAATTCTCTGGTTGTTTTTTTTTTTTTTTTTTTTAACATTTTTAGTGGGCCATTAGATTCAGGAGAATCTAAATTTCTTGTTCTTGTATTAAAATAACAATAAAACCTGATTTCTGATTCATTGAAGACATTATCTGTCACCTTTAGATTGTAATGCTGCAGCATTTGATAATTATGAGCACCTACAGAAATACATGTCATGATTAAGTTCCAACATTAAATGTCCCTTGTAAAAGCATAGTAGTCAGTGTAAACATCTCCCACTTAACAAGAACTATTGTCTGAGTTTTGGATATTTCGTCCTGACTCCTTAAAGATTTCCAGAAAATAATGAACTGCATGCCAATTATGTGAGATTCATGTCCATTGGTACTTTTAGCATGTATTTTATAGTATTAGAGAGTAATCATCTTTTGTTAGTGACCAAAATAAAGCATGAATAATGAAATTAATTTAAATCATTAGCCCTGGGAATAAGTCCTAACTATGCCATTTTACAACCTATTTAACCTGGAAAAGTTACTCGGCATTTCCAGATCTTATTTTTCTTCACCTACACAGTGAGAAGAAGAACACTAACTTCAAAGGTTTATGTAACACACTAATATTTGTGAAAAGTACTTAAATTATGAAATGTTAATAAAATTTTAATTATTATTGATTCTTATAACAAGTGTTTTCACATTCTCCCAAATTATACGGACACTAAAAGTAATACACCCTATGGATTATGAAGGGATTATTAGGAGCTGGTTGTTGTTATGAGCATGCTACATGTATTAACTCGTGTAATCACTACAATAAGCTCGTGAAATAATTATTATAACTATTAAAAGTATCCAAATGAGAGTACTGAGGCACTGAGCAATTGAATAACATCACACATCTAGTAAATAATGAGATCAAGATTCAAATCTCAGGCAATCTACACCTAGGGTGTTTATTATTAATGTAATCATTGTCCTTCCACGCCTTTCCATTATATAATAATTTGCAAAATAAAATTATATTTCCTAAAATGAAAAATTTCTTTGCATTACTTCTCTTCTATATTTTGTTAGATAAAAACACAACAAAATCTAAGACCAAGCCCCTCATTGGTTAGCAATTCCAAGGTGCCAGACAACATTACAACTATAATTAGGGTTTCAATATAGAATCGGTGTTATTATGAAGAAAAAGAAATTCATTTTCTAAAGTATGGTTATGATATGTGAAATAAAAGGTAAAGATTTCAAATAGCAAATGTTAAAAATATTTGTGTATTTGGGCACTTGTGTGGTTCAGTAAGTTAAATCGCTGCCTTCACCTCAAGGCATGATCCCAGTGTCCTGGGATCAAGCCTCACATCAGGCTCCCTGATCAGTTGGGAGTCTGCTTCTCCTCTCCCTCTGCTGCCTGCCCCTGCTTCTGCTATGTAGCTTGCACTCTCTCTCAATTAAATTAAATAAATAAATAAATAAATAAATAAATAAATAAACACATACATACATACAATTTTTTAAAAATGTGTTGTAAATGGCAAGATTTAAATCTTTTTTATGGCTGAGTAATATTCTAGTGTGTGTGTGTGTGTGTGTGTGTGTGTGTAAATACCACATCGCCTATATCCATTCACATGAAATCTTACCATTTGCAATGACAAGGATGGAGCTAGAGTATATTATGCTAACCAGAAGTAGTCAGGAAAAAAATGAATGCCATATGATTTCACTCATGAAATTTAAGAAACAAAACAAATGAGCAGGGGAGGTAAAAGAGAGAGAACGTGCGAGAGAGAGAGAGGCAAACCAGGAACCAGACTTTTAACTGTAGACAACTGATGGTTACCAGAGGGGACGGGGGTGAGAAGATCTTTTAAATAGTGATAGGGATTAAGAAGTACACTTGTGATGAGCATCATGTACGTATGGGTGTCGAATCACTAAATCATACCCCTGAAACTAATACTACATTGTGTGTTAACTAACTGAACTTAATACTTAAAAAATACTTGATAATTAAACAATGTTCAAAGTGAGGTTTTTGGCAAAGAAGGAAGCACAATGTAAATCATCTAATCTATATCATTGGGAAATATCAGTATCAAGATTTTAGTATTTTTGTTACATATATAATCCTCAGATAATGAAAAACACTTGTATGTAGCTTCTCCCTTCCATACGTCGGCAAACGAAGATCATCTGAGTTCAACAGAAATCTCTAACCTAACATTTCCTTTAGGTTAATAGTGGAATGCTAGTTTGAAGGCAACATCTAACCTGCTCTTCCCCTTAAACTGATACATTACACATCAGTATTGGTTTGCTGGCCTCTAACTTTCTGGTAAATTAAACCCTTACTTCTTATATAATCAATCATAGAACTTTTCTGTTGGAGAGGCCTAGGAACATTGATGTCTTTAATCAGTTTGGAGAGTCAGGGACTCTCTTTAAACACAAGTAGCTACTTCAACACTGAAATGGTCACCTCATTAGTATATGAAAATGTGCAATATCATATCATTCCACATTATTTTACTGATGGAAAACTTTGGCTCTGAATTCCATTTGCATCACTTTACCATTACTTCCATTTGTGAACTTTTATTTTTGAGCATTTTATTAATATAGGATTATGTATATGTAGCCATCGAAGTTGAATCTTTAAAAATACAACTATACCTAAGTTTTATATAAGATAGCAGGAAAAACTTCATTTCTGCAAGAGTAAATCCTAGGATATAAATTAGTTATAGATCTTTTCTGGGAAAACCAAACTTTAAATGTCATTTCTTTCCTTAAGTAATGAAAAATGAAAACTCTGATATATATCAATGTAATTAAATGTGTTTTGCTATTGTAAAGTTTTAATGGGCTCTGGAGAGAAATTTCATATGTATATCAAACTATAAAAAACTATAAATATTTTATGTATCCCAAATTTCACTTTCGGGTGCACAGTCAATAGAAATAATGAGATCATTTGCACAAATATAAGTGTAGAAATACTAGCTCTTAGTTTTAAGACACTCTTCTAAGCTTTTTCTGACCCTCTTTTACTTTGCCCAGTCCTCAACTCTGGGAAGCTGATATTGTCACTACTCCTTTAAACATAAGCAACTGGAGGCTTCCAGGATCTAAGTAACTCACTTACAAATCACTGTTCCATGGAGCACCCTGGTTTAAAGTTTAGGGCACCACTATATATCATAGTGGCTATAATTTTATAATGGATATATTCATCAGCTTTGTTTAAAATATAAAAAATATTTAGAAAAAAGTTAAGAGATTGATAAAATAATGACATCCTTTAAGTATAAATTATTCACTTAATTATTGCTATGGGTCTATTCTCTTTGGCAC
Organism: Nyctereutes procyonoides; assembly: GCF_905146905.1. Taxonomy (NCBI): domain Eukaryota; kingdom Metazoa; phylum Chordata; class Mammalia; order Carnivora; family Canidae; genus Nyctereutes; species Nyctereutes procyonoides. Next base: position 15,854,326 of record NW_026575117.1, read on the forward strand.
GGGAATGTGTACAAGGTATTTTTTAAAATATTTTATTTATTTATTTATACATTTTTATTTATTTATTCAGATAGAGAGACAGAGACATAGGCTTCCCACAGGAAGCCTGATGCGGGACTCAATCCCAAGACCCTGGGATCACGACTTGAACAGAGGGCAGATGTGCAGCCACTGAGCTACCCAACTGCTCAAGGTATGTTTTTAAGTAAAGAAAAAAGATCAAGGTTTAAAAGCATTTATGTAATAAGAATAAAGGGATTTTTTTAATGTCTAAATAAAGATATATATTAAAAATTGAAAATATACAGCTAAAATATTTATAGTAATTTCATCTGGTGATGAGATTATGTATGGTTTCAGTTTTACATTAATCTCCTTAGACTGATTTGCAAGGAGACAATACAGCCTAGTAGATAGGTGCAGGTGCTCTGAGGTCAGATGCCTTAGGTGACATATCAACTCTTTGAGTGTTGATGACTAGTTGAAGAATTACTATACTACCTTAAGCCTCAGTTTCCTTTTCTGTAAAATGGAGATGTTTAGTTTAGATCTATAGTTTAGTTTTCCTAAGGGTTTAATGACTGACTATCCAAGTAAGGAGCTTACAACTCACATCAGCCCATATTCGCTTGCCATTTCTTAAATATGCTAATAGAAGAAAAAGATTTATTATGTCTTTATTCTCTAAGTATACCATAATTAACATTCTTACTCATTTAAGGTGAGAAAAAATCAGAACTAATCATTATGAATTTATAAGTGCTTTGCAAATACCAGCATCACCAACAAGAAACCTCATCTCTTAGCATGAAGAATCACTAGTATTCTGTGTAGACATTTCTAATAGATAGGTACAGACCTCATCTCTTCTGCTGTCAATAAATTACAGAAGGCAATTAATGTATGCATATCAGGTTTGGATATGACATCTAGTTTAAAACCACAACTGTTTTATTTGATTGCTGACTCAAGAATGATAATAAATTGGGAAGTCAAAATCAGCTGAAACAAAATGATGACATTTAATAAGGATAAATGCAAATTTCTAGATAAAATTTCTGGGAATCAATAGTAAAAGTTAAAGGATGGAGGAACCTTGGCTTGAAAACAGTTCATATGCCAAGGATCTGGGGATTTTCAGTTAATCAAAGCAAATAATATGACAAGCTAGCAGAAGCTAATTTAATCCCAGGCAGCATTAATAGAGTTATAGTGTGCTTATCAGGGGAATTGATAAGCTCACTATACTCTGCACTGTCAAAATGAATTTGGAACACTGTTTAATTTTGGATACTAAAATTTAAGAAGGGCAATGAAAATGAGAGACCATCAAGAAAGGTTAAATATGAGGATGTCTGTAATTGAAATTGTATGAGAATTCTTGAAGAAAGTACAATGTGTAGAGTGCACCATATTTTCTTTGTTACACTGCTTACTAGCTCCTTGTTCTTTGTCTCATTCATTAGTCTCATTTGTTTGCTTGTTCTCATCCCACAATCTCTAAGCGATGCAATGCTTCAAGCTTAGCCTTCACCTTTTTTTTTTCCTGTTGACATTAACCTCCTTGATACTCCATCCAGCTTCACAGCTTTAAATGCCACTATTTATGATGACTCACAGGTTGGTATCTTCAGCCTAGATTTCTTTGCTGAACTTTATGCTACAATACTTAAACTATCTTCTGGACATTGTTACTTGGCAGTCTACTAAATCTTAAACTCAATAAATTCAAAACTAAACTCTAGATTTTCTTGCCCCAAACATAATTATTCTAAATAATAATTTCCCCTCTTCCTAATAAATGACAACTTCATCATTGCTGTTGCTTAAACAAAGTAGTGTCATCCTTGACAATTCTCTCTTTCTAACATTACCTCTAATTCATCAACACCTTCACAGTTGTATGCATGAGGTAGTCACTTCTCACCATTTCCAAGACTATACCTTGGTACAAATCACCTTCATCTTTCATATGGATAAATGCAAGAGTCTGAACTTCTTGATTTGACCTCTGCACACTGAAGTCACTTCTCAACACAATGGTCAAAGTAGTACTTTAAAATAAAATAAAATAAATATATATGTGTGTGTGTGTGTGTGTGTGTGTGTGTGTGTATGTTTACACTTACATGCTGGTGCATTAATTATATGCATATAATTAACAGCTGACTGACAAGTAAATACAAAATAAACATTCCCTAAGTAAAAAATTCTCTTTAACCATAAATGTGCAAATATAGTCCAAATAAACATATTTTAACATAAATCATAAATGAATTATTTCTCTAAGTTGCCATTAAAAACAAATAATAAAATATCTTCCCTTTATGAAACATTGTAATATTTCAGGTGATGTAGTAAGTGACCACATACTTCAGTATTCATGAAGGATGGAAGACTTATTCCATTTGTTAGTTGACAATATATTCTGAGTTCCTGTTATATTCTAGACACTATAGGGTATTCTGTTGATTTATATTCCCTAAAATTATATGTCTAAGTCCTAGCCACTAGGACCTGTGAATGATAGTCTTTGGAGGGCAGCCCGGGTGGCTCAACTGTTTAGTGCCACCTTCAGCCCAGGGCCTGATCCTGGAGTCCTGGGATTGAGTCCCACATCAGGCTCCCTGAATGGAGCCTACTTCTCCCTCTGCCTATGTCTCTGCCTCTCTCTCTCTCTCTCTCTCTCTGTCTCTCATGAATAAATAAATAAGAATCTTAAAAAAAAAAAAGAAAATAGTCTTTGGAAATGAGATTATACTAGATTAGTTGAGTCCAATGATTGGTATCCTCATAAAAGAACTTAGAAACAAAGACATGTAGGGAAATTGCCATGTGATGACAGAAGTAGAGGTGCACCTACAAGCCAAGGTACATCAAAGATTGCCGGCAACTCCCGGAAGCTATGAAGAGATAAGTAAAGGTCTCCTCCTCAGTGCTTCAGAGAGCATGGGCCTACTGATATCTTGATTTTGGACTTCTACTCTTGAGAACTGTAAGTCAATGAATTTCAATTTTTTATGTCAGCCAGTTTGTGATAACTTGTTACAATAGCCCTAGGAAACTAATGTGACTATGTACTGCTAAGAATGGCAAGAAATCAGAATCACTATGCTTTATAAATAGACTTTATATATAGACTGTAGTCTAGCGGGAAAATCCATTGAAGATTCACATTACAATCATGCAACAGTTCTATGAAGATATACAGGTTGTTATGAGATTATGTGTCTAGAAGGTAGTAGGAAAGACTTTCCTGAAATGAACATTCTAAGCAGGCTTTATATTATTTATTAAATGTAGCAGGGTACTAGGCACAGAAGTCAATGTTGAATGAATGCTTGAATGTACAATGAATGAATATGTTAATGTATAAAGTAGAAATAAGGAAAAGTGGGTCTGAAAGAATATTTGAGACAAAAAGAACATTGTGTACCAGGCAAAATTCTGTTTGGCACAAAACAAAAAGGAAAAAAATTAAATGCAAAATGAAACATTATAATAAATATTTCTTTATATTTTTTCTCAATTATGAGGTTGTATGTGTAGCCAAGATCTGACATGCTTGTACATGATACAATCCTCACCAAAAAAAGCAAAAATAAATTTAAAACTACATGTGGAGATCACTCCTTCCTGTCCATTCCCTTTATTCCCCCATGTCTTCTTCCTAACAGAATCCTAATTTTGATCAAATATCCAACCATACATTGTATGGTTCATGAATCTTAAAAAAAAAAATTCCTATCCCTAAGAATAGATTTTGATAAACCGACACCATTATTATACCTTGCAAATAACTGGGTTAAGAACCAAGGTTTTAGGCTAACTGGTGGCCAACATGTCAAAATTACTCTCATCAAGGGAAATTACATAGCACTTAATTTGACCCAATCATATGGATGTGAAGGACTCTATTTTATGAATTGGAAGAGATATTTTCCTTTCTTCTGGGAAAATAAAACTGTAAGCTTAAATCATATCATTTCGTCTTGATCATTTCCTTTTCTTTGAAGCATTAATAAGGCTTCAATAAATGGAAAAATATATTATTTTATAATGTAATATATATTATTCTTATTTACCACATAATACATATATTAAATACATAATATACACTATAACTGAATTGAATCGATTGACCATTAATTTCAGGAATGTGTGAATTCTTGGAGAACTTGATAAGATCACTCAATGGTACATTAAGTCAAACTCTAATCTGGATGGATGCAAGAAAAAAAAAAGAAAAAGAAATACTGGCAATAAAATGCATATAAATTTCTTTTGATGAGTTTTACTATTTAAAAGTGTAGAGAAATAGTCATGAGTCAAGGGTCAAGAATTGTTGTTGTTGTTAATTGATAGAGGTGATAACAGCTTGTTGAAACACTGATAAAAATGTTCCTGTATAGATGAGAAAGACTTCTTGAAACAATTTTTTCAAAGGAAGGGGATATGGATTATTCATTTCTAAAACTGTATTGCCTCACAGTAGTGTCTCAAAATAGATACCTAATAAACTTTATGTTGCATTCCATTTGCTGATACATAATTGTTAGTCTATACTCAATATGATTAGCATTTCAATTTGAATTAGAAAGAGCAATTATATTATGTTGACAGTACTATGATAGCAACTTGTCATCATGATAAATAGCTAGTCTTAGATTAGCCATTAGAAAACAAACAATTTTATATTATATAGAACAATAAATTTTAAAATAGCTCTATTTTAATAGAAACTTGAAAGGAGTAAATTGACTTTTTAAAAACCTTATAGGTTTCTTAGGGAGTATAAGAAATAGAAATGTTCCTTTTAGTCACTTTTTCTCCAGGAACTAAGGCTTCCTGTGGTGATCTACAGGTAGGAAATGATTGAGCTGTAAATTAAATTTAATCTACTAATGTTAGATAACACAGTTTGCCAGATTCTTAGGGTCAACGATAGAGACCAAAACATGTCTGTCTTCATCACTTTAAGCATTAAAGACAGTTAACTTTATCACTTTACACTACATACTTGAAGTAGGACAGACACTACTAATTAATTTTCAGAAGCCATCCCCTTCAGCTGTACAATATTTCACTGGGAATGGTAATGTGTGCATAACCCTAATCTTCAATGCACTGCCATTTTACTTGGTTAGCACAGCAGATGTTATGAAGTTAAAAACAGAATAAGAGATTAGTTTGGTCAAACATCCTAAACTTTGTAATTAAAAAGACTCTTCAGGAGATTAGCCTCAAAAATCTTTTGGTGCCAGATGATTAATACGCCTCTTAAAGTGGGCTTTAAAGTTTATTGTGTTCTGCACACTTTCATAATATAAAGATGAGATTAAAATAATAATATCTTAATAAATAATACCAAACTGGATTCTACAGTCCTAATCATTTCAATAGTATTAGTGATGATAATAAAATTAATAATAATAATTATAATTAATAATAATAATAATAATAATAATGTCTAAAACACTCAGTCTCCTTACTATAGGCCAGGGGACCAGGAACTCAGTGGCATATGCAGAGCTTATGTGAGGTAGATGCTATTATTAATATCAATTTAATGATGCAAAAAGCTCAAATTTTAAAGAGTGAGGTAACTGACTAAGGTTACCCAGCTCAAAAATAGTAGGATTGGAATTCTCAAGCAGTCTGTCTCTTGCGCATATTGCATTATATTGTGGTGCAGGTAAGGGCAGCACATATTTAAGAGGATTTCCCTGAAAAGCTCACTTTTGATCCTTCCCAATGCAAATGTTTCTTAAAAGAAAAGTAAGACCCCTCAACTTATACCTTACATTTACTTGGCACTTGCAAATATTTTGTCAGACTAAGAATGAAAAATTTAAAATCTCCATCTCCAATAGAGTCATACCTATACCCAATTCCATTGCTATACTATACCTGGATACGTTGTAGAGAAAAAACATCTTATTTCTCATAGAAAAAAAGAAAAAGAAAGAAAGAAAGAATGTAATTTGGGAATCAGAAATACAAAGTAATTAATACTTTCTTTGACCTAAGTTTTATGACTTTTAAATTGTTTGTATTGTCTTAAAAATGCTCTTAATGTAATGAAATGCTTGTGTTAGATTTAATTACTTTGAGTTTCTTACTGTATTCCTACTGTATATTGTTTGTAGTTGTGAAGAGGCTGAAATCACAGGATTGGGAATGGAACATGTCTAAATAAAAAATTACCCAGGGTGCCTCGGTGGCTCAGTCAGTTGAGCAACCAACTCTTCATTTCAGCTTAGGTTATGATCTCAGGGTCCTGAGATCAAGCCCAGCATCAGACTCTGCACTCAGCACAGTCTGCTTGAGTTTCTCTTCCTCCCCTTCTGCCCTTCCCCCTGCTCATGCTCTCTCTTTCTCTCAAATAAATAAAGTCTTTTAAAAATTTATCCATGTTCATAGTATCTAGTTTTCAAGAGCTGAAATCTCTTTGATTATAATATTAGGATAATATTGTAGTTAATACATGGTTCTAATTTTGTTTTATTTTCCCTGAACATTAACTGAGGGACTCTAGAAAACATTCTATGTGCACTGAGTATTTTAAACACATATATATATGCATATATGTGTATGCATTTATATCATATTCATACATATTGTGTGTGTCAAAGGACCAGTAAGTGTGGTTAGGATGACTACAAAATTCTCCTAAGATCAGGGTAGGAAGGGGTATTACTTAAGTCAACCCAAGTTATCAATTGATGATGGCCTTCTGACTTAGGTGCAATTCTAAGGATAATAAGGAGACTAGGTCTGATGGGAAAGAGAGACCTTCCTGGGGGCAAAAGGGGACACAGTAGCACATATGAATAAGCACAAAATTTTTATTCTTTCAGACTTAGCACAAAGCCTTGCTAATATCTCAATATGCTTTTCATCAAATCCACTAACAGAATCTATGATAGAAGATATATATGTAGTCCGTTTCTTCAATTCATGTAAGGACAATGCATGGAAAGTTGCAGGTTCTTAATACACGCATATATTTTTTTTTAATAAAGCAATAGGCATTAAGAAAATTCTAGGCATATAAAGTCACATCCTTCTGTATTCCCTTCTAATTATCTAGTAAAATCATATTCTTAAAGGAGGAATTCAAAATATACTTTAGATTAATTTTCTTATATATATAGCTCACATCTCAGAACTATTAAATTTAAAAGCATGTTGAAAAACCTTGAGTGCATGTATTACTCTGAAAATGGTTGTAAAATTTGCATTTGATTATGCTAAAATGGATGTTATGGCTAGTTTTGTGCACTCACTGCAGAATTTCAGTTTTAAGAAGTCTTTTAACGTATCTACATGCCCTAGAGCTAAGCCAAGGGAATACAAAATAAATAGAGAAAACATAGTTTCAGTATTTTATTTTAAAATTTCCCTCTACATTAAAACTAATATTTTTGCTTGTGAAATTACTAAATGGCCAGTATTCCATTCTTTTTAACTCAAGCTTAATCCATACAAAATATTTAACATCAATTCTGTTGTATTTTGAATTTCTTATCAGTTAGGTAAGTGAAGTATTGTAGGTAAATTGCTCATCATAATTTGGTACTTGATTCAAAGAAACAAATTAAGCCAAGAAACATGCACATGATTTAAACAAGTGTCAAGCCTTCACATCTATAACATTTTATAATACTTTAAAATATTTCCCTCTCTCTTTACTTAAGATTATTTAGTCTTATTATTATGGAGTATTTAATGAGTTCTCTGAACAAAATATAATTTTCTTTTTAATAAAAATGGAATTTTTAAATAGAGTAGCACAATTAAAATGTCATTATTTCCAGTAACACTGATTTCAGCTGGCAATGGGTTCCTTGTACTCTTTTTAAAATTCCTAATTCTCTTTTCTATAGAGAATATGCTGTGAATATGCCCATAAAAAGCAAAATCCCTAAATTTATATTATTGCAAACTATGCTGGTTTCTTTAATCAGAATATTTCAAATAGTAATCTCAGAGGCCCTATTCTTCTCTTAAATTAGGTAGTTAAAATATCATAGGTCTCTTATTATAGAGAGAGATATGAAAACTAAAATAGCAAAGAAAATTAAGAAACACATTTTAATTAAAGGTAAGAAGAAACTGTGTTGTTACCCATATTTCTTTTTTCAAATATTATATTCTGTGTTCACTATTAATGTTTACAATTTTGTGTAAATTATATTCATTCAAATATTTATTTTATACAAAGATTCATATACTTAGAAAATATATGCTATGGGCATACACCTACGTTACAGGGTTAAATGATGGGATAGTGGAGAGCCTCTCCTGAAAAACTTTTCAGCTTTTGGAAAGGGAAAGGCACCTGAATGAATGCAGAATTACACCATTGCAAAGAGAGGTCTTTGTAGCATGTTTGTTTTTATTTTTTTAAGATTTATTTATTTATTTGAAAGAGAGTGAGTGAGAGAGAGCAGGAGCAAGGGGAGGGGCAAAGGGAGTAGCAGACTACCAGGGGGAGCAGGGAGCCAGAGGTAGGACTGGATCCCAGGACCCTGGGAACATGACCTGAACGGAAGGCAGAGACTTAACTGAGCCACTCAGGAGCTCCTGCATGTTTAGAATTTGTTACCTTTAAAGCAGAGATTTACTGGGGTGCCCAGGTGGCTCAATTGAGTGTCAGACTCGGTTTTGGCTAAGGTCTGGATCTTGGGATCTCCAGATTCAGTCCCTCCTGGGGCGCTGAGCTCAGCAAGATATCTGCTTCCTCCTACTACCTCTCCCTTTGCCCCTCTCTCTGTTTCCCCTTTTTCCCTCTCCCTCTCTCTCTAACATAAGTACATAAATAAATATTTAAAAGCAGAGATTTATCAAAACCACTGGACAGGATTTTGTAAAATCAAAGTATACTGTGATGTTTGTAGTAATCCTGTATATCAATGGCTTACAAGTATTTACTCATTTTTCTTGTAATTTGTCAGGAATTGTTATGTGTTACCATGAGTAAAAATTAATCAAAATTATACTCTGAATTCTACATGCATGCATTAGGCTATCACTGAGAATAGAGTAAGATGTGGCCTTCTCTATGTGTTATTTTTTCTAAATCCAATTGCTTAATGTAAGGAAAATCATGTATTGGGAGTCTGCTATTTGTCATATATTTTGGGTTGAAAATAGCAGTTTCCATAGTATGGCTCACAAAAGGAAAAAAATAATTTCAACAGAAAATAAAACTTCCATTTAATTGTGCTTTTTAAACAATTCAATTATTTATTGAAACTATTAAATTGTTTATCCAATTTTTATGATATATTTCAATTAAATACACCATTGCTTTCATTCTCAGTGCTTAGCCTTTGCTCCTAGTAAACATTTAAAAATATGTCAAATTAAGACAAGAATTATGTTGCATGTAAGTGATGAATCACAAAATTCTACTGAAACTAATATTGCACTATATGTTACCTAACTAGAATTTAAATAAAAATATAAAAAGAAAAAAAACCTAAAAATTTGAAGGTGAAATAAATTAAAACTTAAGAAATGCATATTTATAATATATAATTGTTATATATGGTACTATATATAGTCCTTTTCAGTATTTAAACATTTCTCTTTAAATATATCTCCTGATTCTGTAGGCACAAAGGTTTCACTTTTGCTTTTCTTTTAATCCCCTTCAAAACAAAGAGGATGTATGACTTTCATAACCAGTTGGAGGCAGAGGATAGATGAAGGTTCAATATGCAGCAGCTGCTGTGTTTGCCACTAGGAACTAAAGTTCAGGCGCTCCTTCTCCTTGGAGAACATGGTCTTTATCTTCTACCTTTGGACTCTAAATTTAGATCCATTTTGGCTTTTTCATTTGAGTCTGACCTTCTGACATTCCACTTCTCATCCCTCTGCAGCCCCTTAACATGACAAGTGGTACTTACCAATTGCAAGCCATGGGGAGCCAAGAACAATACCCCAGGTTCATCTAAGCATATTCCTCTTCTACTGTCACCCAGACACCCACATCATGTTGGGATTGTTCTTTGATAGGCTTCCAGCCCTCCCCAGAAACCAGTGAAGTGAATTCTAACCCTCTCCCTCCCCATTTTCTCATCTCCCCATACATTTGGATTTAGGCATTGGGCTTATCCACCCCACCCTTAATTACCCCTACCAATAGGCTGGAAACAATGAGTTTGCCATGTTTCATTTCCTTCATGCCATATCCTAATTCTCTCTACACTGAGAATACAATGAAACTATCTGATCTAATTATAATCTAAATTTTGTATTCCCTGAGTCAGCAAGTTTGGAACCCCATTGAATATCTGTTTGGAGTTTGAATATAAGGATTGAATTAAAGCAATAATTAATTATCTGTGTGAGTAATCTAGTTAACTGAATTTAATTATTAAAATTCTCCCCACAATTTTCTAAGAAAATTGTCTCATGAAAAGGAAGAGGGAAATACTATTTTAATAATGAATAATGATACGTCAAAAATAATTTACTACATTTTCAGAATCATTCTTTTAATGGATGAGATGATTTTTATAACTTTTTCCAAGAAGAGAAAATGAATATATGAATCTGTCAAATTTTGCTGAAATGACACTACAGTATGGGATTAATATCTTGTTCAGTACAGATTTTATTTTTTAGAGTAAATTTGCCTGGGACCTATGTTAAAAGGAGGTGTGGCTTTTATTTAGTTACAAAAACAAATTTGACTTCATTCTGAAGTATTCATATCAATCAAACCACAGTTTTAAAAATATCACATAAATTCAAACAACCAAAAGTCATGTATTTTTTTTCTCAGTGAAAAATTTTAGAGGATAGACAAATCATCCTATAATTAACACTCCACTTAAGTTCACATTAACATTTGAGTGAGAGAGAGAGAGATAGAGAGATAGAAGGAGAGAGGGAGAGAAAGAGAGATCCAATTTATGTTAATAAAGAGGCTAACTAAAAAGCATAATTTTATTTAAAAGAATATTTTTTCCATTAATTTTCTGAAATGTAGTTAAGTCTAAATGGAAAAACAGTTCACACTTATTGGACACCTACAGTATGCTATGCACAGTGTTTTACATTTACATTTTATTCAAATTTTATAACACTTCTGCAGTAAATATTACTAACATTGTAATAGCAGGTGAGGAAATTAACGTGAGCATATATATAAGATGTTGTTTCCTTTCTGGTATGCCTGCCTCCGCTGCCAAATTCTCCACCATTCTCACTTAGCTAAAAATCTACCTCCTTTAAAGCTTAAACTCATACCAGAAAATTACATGATCCATCTTTTCCCAGTGCCTGTCCTCAGATTACATCTCTTAAAGAGAGCAGTCGTGGCCAACAATACATGAAAAGATGTTCAACATCACTAATCATCAGAGAAATGCAAATCAAAACCACAATAAGATATCACCTTACGCTTGTCAGAATGACTAAAGTAAAAAAGACAAGAAATAGCAAGAGTTACCAAGGATGTGGAGAAAAAGGAACCCTTGTATATCACTGGTGGTAATGTAAATTGTACAGGTACTGTTGAAAATACTTTGAAGTTTCCTCAAAAAATTAAAAATAGAAATACCATATGACCCCGTAATTCTACCACTGGGTATTTTCCAGAGAAAGCAAAAGCACTAATTCAAAAAGATACATGCACCCTTATGTTTACTGGAGCATTATTTACAATAGACAAGATATGAAAGCAACCCAAATGCCCAGTGACAGATGCCCATTGATAGAGTAATGGATAAATATTTTAGGTATATATTATACAAATCTATCTATCTATCTATATCATATAATATATATACACAGCCTAATAAAAAAAAAAAAAAAGGTTGAGGGATGCCTGGGTAGCTCAGGATTAAGCATCTGCCTTTGGCTCAGGACATGATCCTGGAATTCCAGGATCGGGTCTTGCATCAGGCTCCCTGCTTGGAGCCTGCTTCTCCCTCTGTCTGTGTCTCTGTCTCTCTCTCTCTCTGTCTCTCATGAATACATAAATAAAATCTTTAAAAAAAGACTTAAAATTAAATTAAATTAAATTAAATTAAAATTTAAAAAAGGGCTGAGATCTTGACATTTGGTGCAACATGGATGGGCCAAAAGCATATTAATCTAAGTGAAATAAGTCTCACTGAGAAAACAAATACCATCTGGCTTCACTCATATGTGGATCCCGATACACAAAACAATTGGATAGACAAATAAAAAGCAGAATCAAACTTGTAACTACAGAGAACAAACTGATGATTGCCAGAAAGAAGGGAGATGGGGGGCAGGGAGGATGGGCAAAATGAGTGAAGAGGAGTGAGAGATACAGACTTCCAGTTAGTTATAGAATGAATAAGTCACAGGAATAAAAGGTACAACCTAGGGAATACAGTCAATGACATAGTAATAGTGTTGTATGGTGACAGATGGTAGCTATGCTTGTGGTAAGCACAGCATAACATATAGAGAATCTGAATAACTCTGTTGTTCACCTGAAACTAATGTGCCATCATATGTCAACTATATCCAACTTTTAAAAATTTAAAAACTAAAAAACAAAACAAAAAATAAAAATAAAGGGTAGTCTGTCATGATTGGACAGGTTTAGTGTTAATGTTTCTTTTTACATCTGTTTCTTCTAGAGATTATGAATTCTTTGTGGATAAGAATTTGTCTTAATTTTTCTTGGTGATATGTTTTGAGCCTAACAGAGTGAACACTTCAGCTACAAACTAAATTCTGAAACCCTCTTAAGCCATACAGATTTATGTGAATCAAGATGACTAACTTTTGGCCTTCAGCTCAGAGGAGACAAAGGTACAATGTCTTCAGTCTTCCTCAATCCAAGCTCATCTGACACCAGTCACCTCTACCACACTGCCTAAGTTTGACTCTGAGATCAAAGTTGTGTACCGGAAATGCACTAGTTGGGAAATAGGTGCCACAACTACCCTGGCCTGTAAGATTGGCCCCTTGAGTCTGTCTCCAAAAAAGGTTGGTTATGACATTTCCAAGGCAACCAGTGATTGGAAGCATCGGAAGATTAGTATGAAACTGGCCAGTCAGAACAGACAGGCCCAGATTGAAGTGGTACTTTCTGCCTCTGCCCTGATTATGAAAGCCCTCAAGAACCTCCAAGAGACAGGAAGGAGCAGAAAAACATTAAGCATGGTGGAAATATCACTTTTGACGAAATTTTCAACATTGCCCAACAGATGCGATGCTGATTTTTAGCCAGAGCATTCTCTGGGAGAATTAAAGAGAGCCCGGCTGGAAGCTGTCCAATCTGTGTGCTGCAGTGTTGATGCTGCCACCCTCATGACATCATAGATGAAATCAATAGTGGTGCAGTGGAATGCTCAGCTAGTTAAGAACTACAAAGGAAAATATTTCAGCAAAGGATCGTCTGACAACCAGTGGGGGAAAATGATTGACTTAGTATGTTTAATTAAAAACACACATCTGCATGAAAACCAACATCTATTCGTCCAAAAAATGAACAAAAAACACCAGTAGTACCCTTAGAAAGGAAAGACAGAAAAAAAAAAGAAAGGAAAGACAGAAAATATTACCAAAAATTCTGATTTTTTTTTTTTAATTACAGACATCCCTGACTAAAAAGAGAAAATCTCAGGGGAGCTAATTTGTGATCCCATGTGTCTCTTCATCAGGTTACAATGGTTTCAAGCTAAAAATAAAAGTGACACTACTTGGGCATGAAATTGAAGTATAGTTTTATAAAGTACAATAAATAGTTCTCATTTAAAATTTCCCAGGGGCTTTACAGATAGAAAATTTTAACGAAGTATATTGTGCTCTTCTGTTCATTACCAGTCTCTCTGTATCTATAGGTATAAGTGAAACAGAAAAAGAAGCATGTATCACACAGTATCCCCTATGTTGAGCATCACATACTGAAACTAGGATAGAAATGTTCTCCTATGTAGGAAAATGATTCTTAAAGATTCTCTGACTAAAAACAAAACCAAAACCCCTCCCCTCTTGGATTGTCTACCAAGTCAAATATTCTCTCTATTAGATTATCTGCCATAAAGAAAAAAGCCACAATTAAGGTCATTCACTTTGAGAACTGTAAAGCACATGTGAGGTCATCTATACTCCGCTGCTCCCTATCTTATAGATGAATATAATACTGAATCCCAAGTGTATTTAAGTGGAGAATATAAATACTTACATCCTGATGATAGTAGTCTGATCACTTTCAATCCATTGCTCCTTATACCCACCACTAGTTCTCTCTTCTTTCACTATATATTGACTCACATAACAAACATTTATGGATTTCCCAGAATGGTTGACATCTAAATCCAAAAGGTTGAGATGTAAGATACCGTTGGGTGAAGATAACTCAAATCCATGTAAAGATATGACTAAAACATCTGGTATGACGTAGAAAAGAGAACTAAAAAAATACTTTGTCTATTTGAATTTGTAACAGATCTCCAATATCAGGCATTGCAGATTCCTAGAATATCAGCTCTGAAAAGATTCTTAGAGATTATTATGGAAATTAAATAATTACTAGTTATGTAGGTTAAATAGAAATATAATTAAGTTATACAATTTAATTTAGAAAAAACCCAAGACAACATCAAATACAAACACACAATCTCAAAAACTGTTAGCACTAATAAATTCATTCAGAAAGTTTCAGGATACAGGATCAATAGACAAAATTTTATCATATTTCTATATACAAATAACAAATTCAGAGAAATTAAGAAAATAATCCTATTTATGATTGCAACAAAAAGAATAAAGTATCTAGGAATAAATTTAACCACATACATGAAAGACCTACATATGAAGGAAAACTATGCTATTAATGAAAGAAATTGAAGAAGCCACAGATGAATGAAAAGATAACTCAAGTACATGAACTGGAAAAAGTAATATTGTTAAAATGTTCAAGCTACCCAAAGCAATCTACAGATTATATTCAATCTTTGTTAAAATTCAAACAACATTTCTTATAAAACTAGAAGAAATGGCCCCAAATATCCAAAGCCATCTTAAGAAAGAAGAATAAAACTAAAGGTATCACACTCCCTTATTTCAAAGTATATTAGAAAACTATAGCAACCAAAACAGTATGATATTGGCATAAAAAAGACACATAGACCAATGGAACAGAATACAGAGCTAAGGAATAAACCCATACATATACAGTCCAATTAATTTATGACAAAGGACCAAGAATATATAATGAGGAAAAGACCAGTCTCTTCAATAAATGGAGTTGAAAAACCTGGAAAGTTTATGTAAAAGAATGAAACTAGACCACTGTCTTACACCAAACACAAAAACTAACTCATAATAAATTAAAGACTTGAATGTAAGACCCAAACCACAAAACTCCTAGGAAAAAAAAATGTCACCTTCAGCCTTCGCATCAATTTCCTCAATTTGACACCAAAAGCAAAGAGAACAAAAGTAAAACCAAACAAGTGGAACTATATCAATCTAAAAAGTTTCTGCATAGCAAAGGGAACCATAAACCAAATGAAAAACATTGATTGAATGGGAGAAAACTTTTGCAAATTATGTATCTGATAAGGGGCTGATTTTCAAAACATATTAACTTATACAACTCAATAGCAGCAAAAAAAAAACAAATAAAACCAAAACAAACAATTAAAAAATGGGCAGATGATCCAAATAGCCATTCTTTGAAAGAAGATATACAGATAGCCAATAGGCACTTGAAAAGATGCTCAACAGCATTAACCATCATGGAAAAATGGATCAAAACCACAATGAGATATCACCTCACACCCATTAGAATGATTATTATAAAAAAGACAAGAAAGAGGCGCCTGGGTGGTTCAGTCAGTTGAGTGTCCAACCCTTGATTTCAGCTCAGGTCATGATCTCAGGTCATGAGACATGAGACCAAGCCCTGCATCAAGGTCCATATGTAGATCCTGCCTAAAATTATCTCTCACTTTCCCTCTGCCTCTCGATCCTCAAAAAAAAAAAAAAAAAAAAAAGACAAGGAATAACAAATTTTGTTGCAGATGTGGAGAAAAGAGAACCCTTGTGCCTATTGGTGGGATGGTGGGAAATGTAAATTGGGAACAACCATTGTGGAAAGCAGTATGGATATTCCACAAAACCGTGGAATATGATCCGGGAATTCCCCTACCAGGTATTTATCTCAAGAAAATAAAAATACTAATTCAAAAAGATATATGTACCTTCATGATCATTTAGGCATTTTTTACATATATATAGCCACAGGATGGAAACAGCCTAAGTGTTTATCAATGAATGAATAGATAAAGAAATATATATAGAATATTATATATATATATACATAGATAATGAGATATTAATTATTCAGCCATAGAAAATAATTAAATCATGTCACTTGTGACAATAGGAGTGGAACTAAAGGGCATTATGCTAAGTGAAATCTATGACAAATACACTTACATGTGAAATCTGGGAAAAAAAAGTGAAGCTCATAGGTAGGTACAAAGAATACATTAGTGATTGTGATAGGTAGAGAGTGGAGGGAAAGTCATACACAAAATGGGTGAAAGTGGTCAGGAGGTATAACACTTCCAGTAATAAAATAAATAACTCCTGAGGATATAATGTATTAACTACAGTTAATAATACTGTCTTGTATATCTAGAGAGGAGATCTTAAACATTCTTACTTAAGAAAAAATAATTTGTAAACATGTAGTTAGATATGTTAAGTGGACTTACTATGGTGATGATTTTGTAATATATACAAATATAGAATTATTATGTTCTAAACCTGAAACTAATTTAGTATTAGAAAATAATATGCTGATTCAACCAATTAAAAAAAAATTGGAATATAAATATATCATATAATTTAATTTTGAAAGAACACAGGACAGTCTAAAAAATTTGATGTTTCAAAAATGCTTAAGAGACAAAATCAGTTCTATTGATTAGTTAATGTAATAAAGAAAAAAAAATCCTACTGGATATGGTGCACTAAACAACTATAAAAAAGAAAGTTTAGTGAAAATTTTATGTATTTTAAAAACAAGACAGCTAATTAAAGATTTATTTTACCAATCAGATGTGATTGGTCACATCTACTTTCTTCCATATTTTTATGGATGGATTTGTGTATAAACACATGTTGGGCAGTATTTGAAAGTGAGAGTAGTGTTTGCTAGTAGTGGCCAATCAGTGCCATCCACTTCCTTCCACCATATAAGAGAACACTCATTTTGTTCAATGGTATTTCCCATTCAGTGCAGCCCCTAGAACTTAGAAAAGCAGATCTTACTCGTAGCTCTATACATGAGCCTGATTAGTATGAGCCAGTCAAGATAATCCTAACCTCCTTGCCAGTAATAGTGCAGAAATACTGACATAAATCAAGCAGATCATGTAATTCCCTGGCAACTTTTATTTGTTCAGGGTTACATGCATGACCCATGTTGGTCTAATCAGTTCTAACAAAAGACCTTATATTCCAATGATTCCAGAAAACCTTTCTCTCTGTTTTGCTGGATGTGAATAAAGAAGCTTTCTGCCTCAGTTGCTTTCTGCAGTTATACTATAGCCCTGAGGAAACCCTGACTGAGAACAAATCTAACGTGTTGGTGTATC
This sequence comes from Nyctereutes procyonoides, assembly GCF_905146905.1. Classification (NCBI taxonomy): domain Eukaryota; kingdom Metazoa; phylum Chordata; class Mammalia; order Carnivora; family Canidae; genus Nyctereutes; species Nyctereutes procyonoides. The sequence continues at coordinate 15,871,938 of NW_026575117.1, forward strand.
ACAGAGTAGAGAAAAACAAGGAAAATACGAACAAACTAACCTGGGGCTCAATTATGTCTTGGAGTGTGACCAACCTTCAGACTGTTTAACATGTCTTTTTGTTTAAGCCAGAGCTGTTTTAGTGTGGTCCATGGCTAGCAAGATCAGCATCACCTGAGAAATTAATAAAAATGTAAATTCTGTGTCCCATCCCAGACCAACTGAATCAGAAATTGAGAGTATTGTCTTTAGATATGTGTGGGCTGAACAGGATCTCCATGAATTTTCAGATGCATCAAAGTTTGAGAAGCATTAAGGTGAATAGAAACCATTTGAGTCAATATTTCTATTTATTATAGTCATATGTATCCAAACTAACAAAAAGATACCAATCATTTCTATCAAACCAAAGGTACCACTTGTACAGATCTAGTTGCCAAAATAATGCTATATTTTTAAATACGATTTTTCTTTTATAAATTTTCATTAATTTTAATGGAAACTTATTTAAAATCACAAAGTTATGTTATGCATCTATATTTTCAATCAACAAATATTCCTTTTATTTAATGAAAAAAAAAGAAATACACAGGGGTGCCTGGGTGGCTCAGTAGGTTGAGCATTGGACTCTCGATTTCTGCTCAGGTCATGATCTCAGGGTCCTGGTATCAGCCAGCATTGGGCACTGCACTCAGTGGGGAGTCTGCTTGAAGATTTTTCTCCCTCTACCTTTGATCCTTGCCCTTCTCTCTGCTCACATGCTCTCTCTTTCTCTCTCTCCCTCTCTCTCTCACTCTCGCTCTTGCTCTCAAATAAATAAATAAATATTTTTTAAAAAAAGGAATACACATATATTTGCCATACATATTTCACTAAATTATAGTAGGTAAGAAACAAAAATTGGTCTATGCTCCTGGTACCTAATACAGAATTCCTAAAACCAATGGAAACTCCTGAGTGATAGGGCTGCTGAGAGCATCTTTTTTCTAAGAAAATGTTAGGTACACACCTGTAAGAGGGTTGGTTACAAGAAAAATCAAGCCCTAATTAGAAGCTTGAAACTTTCAATCCCAGGTCCATCCTCTAGAGAGGCAAGAGGGGTTGGTGATTGGGTACGTGATGAAGTCTCCATAAAAAATCCATGAACTATGAGATTCAGAGAGGTTCTGGCTTGGTGAATATATCTATGTGTGAAGAGGATGGTGCATCCCGACTTATCAAAGACAGAGGCCCCTGGCTTGGAATCATGTTGGACTTTGCCTTGTTCCAGCTATTCATCTGTATTCTTTTTCATATCCTTTATCATAATCTGGGGAAATGTAAGTAATTTCCCTGAGTCCTGCGAGCCACTACAGCAAATTATCCAACCGGAGGAGAGACTCAAGGGAAACCTCAATATTTAGTCAACAAGTTATGAGTAACTGGGGAATCCACTCCTTATGACTGGTATCTAAAATGGGACACCATCTTATGGGACTGAGCCCTTAACCTATGGGGTCTATCCAAACTTGGTATAGTGTCATAATTGAATTGTAGCAGCCCAGATGGTGTCTGGAAAGATGAAGAATTTGTTGGTACAAGAAAAAACCGGGGGTCCCTGGGTGGCTCAGCGGTTTAGCGACGGCCTTCGGCCCAGGGCGTGATCCTGGAGTCCTGGGATCGAGTCCCACATCCAGCTCCCTGCATGGAGCCTGCTTCTCTCTCTGCCTGTCTCTGTCCCCCGCCCCCGTCTCTCATGAATAAACAAAGAAAATATTTAAAAAAGAAAGAAAAGAAAAAACCTACATATTTTGTGTCAGAAATGTTGTGATACAAGAGAAATCATAGCTTACTTTTAAGAAGAAACATATTTGTTTCTTACTAGCCTATTATGCACAATCTAAATCTAATAGTTGATAGTAAAAAATGCATTATCACAATCATTGTTAGAATAACGGTCTTGAGAATAAATCCACATGAAACAATCTTATATGGACACTGATGTCATGTGTGCAGGTCTGCAGTTTTTTCTCAGAAGGGGACTTCAACTTAACTAAATTGAAGTAATATATTTTTATATTTAAAAAATTGTATCGTTGATTACAGTTTCATTCGTGAAATTATAGACCATTTCAAAAATTATAGAAATATATGAAATTAATATATTCATATACTCAACTGGAAGACTTTTAAACTCATGAACATTCAAATGTTAATGTTCTGTAATAGCTCCTTCTTATTATAAATTAAAATTAGTTACATCATCTTTATACTTAATAGCAACTATCAATTTTAGAAATTCAATTTACTTAAGAAAATCCTTTCAGACTCTATGCTAAAATCTCTTTGAAGGTGTCTCCAGAGGAGGTTGCTTTGCCATTAGAACTACCTAATTTATTCACAGAACAGATGAAAGAGTCCTAGGTTCATATATTGATGCTGAACATATTAGAAAATTAGGATAAAGCTTTACACTCATCATAGCATAGAGTTTAATGTTCAAGTTTGACCATTCTATAAATCAAGCCGAATTAAAATTTTTGAAGCCTCTATTAAAAAAAAAAAAAGGAGAGTCAGTATATTTACAAAGTGATATGGTAAACTTTCCTACCATGACTTCTTTAAAAGTGTGATTACATTTAATTGTTTTGAAATATTAGATTTTTCTTATTATTAAAACATTTCTCATACTGTCCTGAAAGCATAATCTTCTGAATTAATAAATTATACATTTAAATTATCTGAAACTTGTTCAATACTGATTGAGACTAAGGAAGTATGAACATGAAGAAATGACGTGAACAGCATATAATCTAACTTAATACATGTTAAATAATGGTATTCTGGCTAAATGGGAAAAAATTATTAAATTTGTATTCAGTTACTCCATTAAGTTCTGCTGGGTAAATCACTTGAATTCTTAGGGTAAAGCTGCGTAGCCCCCCAGGTCTGGTTCTAGTTTTCTAACAGGATGAAAAGAGAATGAGTACAGTCAAAATTCCTGACAAAACCATACATGGAGAAAAGAGAAGTTATAGTCATGATCAAATTAACAGGTATGGGATCCCTGGGTGGCGCAGCGGTTTGGCGCCTGCCTTTGGCCCAGGGCGCGATCCTGGAGACCCAGGATCGAATCCCACGTCGGGCTCCCGGTGCATGGAGCCTGCTTCTCCCTCTGCCTGTGTCTCTGCCTCTCTCTCTCTCTCTCTGTGACTATCATAAATAAAAAAAAAAAAAAAAAAAAAAAAAAACAAATTAACAGGTATGAGCCAATTGTCTTCACTGCCTAATACAGAACAAAGCTTGTAGTGACTTCACTAACATGGGTGCATGCACACGAGTATATGAATGAGTATATTATATGATCTAATAATTGGAGAAGGAATTAATCAACACATCAGTGGATCACAGTATGAATAAGAAATGCACTCTCTGAGGGAAATTATGAACTATAGGGTGATTCTGTAGATAAATTGAAAATTATTGAGCTTTTTCCATGTTTCAGAGCTTGATTTGTTTAAATTCTCTGGATCTTTAATACTAATTCTCTTTAATGTAACCCTTCTTATCACTACATATACTGATTTTAAATCATCATTCCCATCCCCAATGGTAATTTGATATTTCCATGCCAAAGTGAAAGTCAAGGGGAGAAGTCTTGGCTCAGAAAACAATGTGCAGATTTTCTTAAAAGGAATATGTGAAATGTTTCTGAAATCATTTGCAATCTACAATGTACCAGATAAAGTACCTACCTTATCTCATTTAATACTAAAAAAAAAAAAAAAGCCCTAGGAGGTCGTGATACTTACTCCATGCAATTTTACAAACAACCAAATCTGAACAGAAGAAAAAGTAAATAAATTATAATTAAACCCTTGACTATCAATACCATAACCCATGCTCTTTAAATCAAATTACTGGTTATATTGCAGTCTTATTTTCTATGGTTTTGTTATTTGCAAATAATAATTCTAAAATAACAAACATCAAAAAAGTCTGTGCATAGGAAACCAAAATTAGTAACAGTACTATGTCATTGTGCACAATCTGACACATTTGAAAGTTTCTTACAGAAAGAAGGAAAATGAATTCACTGAAGAAGTCCTGTGGCCCAAAACTGAAATTCAATAAAAGCTATATGGTATTTCTAGAATAATTTTGTTTGATTAACAGATGGAATCATGCTAAAGACAGGTGGTTGTCTTTTCTTATGAAGTTACAGAAGCTCACAACTTCATAAAACATGCTATTACTTATTAATGTATTTATTTCCTTTTTTGTGGAGAAGAATGGGAATTACTAAAAATGTTTTCATATTTGCATAGTGACAAAGATAGAATATAGTTAACCAATGGAAAAAATACTATCTTCAGTGAAAAACAATTAATGATAATATTACCTTAAATTTATAAAGCACTTTAGAGTTTTTAAGGCTCTTTCATACACATTATGTCATTTGGCTCTTCAAGAGCCCTGCGAGATTGCCAGGGAAGATAAATTATTAACCCAATTTTATGAGTGAGCAAATTGAGGCTCAGAAAGATTAAGTGTTTTACCTAATAATACACATAGTTTTATGGTGGCATTTAATTATTACCATTAAAACAAGTTTCTTTCTGGAGCAGCAGTGTCCTCTCTTTCAACAGCAATGATTTTACTATTTGGGATAGAATTTTACAAATGTTTCCCCAGTTTTCAATATGGTTTTAATCTAAAAATTATAACTGGATAGTTGCCATGAAAAAAATAACCATAAAGCCCCATAAACATGGCTTTTAAAAATCCTGCAGTGAAATTAGTTAGTATATTTGTAATACAGAAAACCAAGTACATAAACAAATGAACCAAAAAGGAAGCAATTGTTCTTCAATCTATTGAAATAAAAAGGACATCCATGCCCTGCATCAACAGTTCCTGAATTTTAAGATTAACAATAACCACATCTTCTTAGTTTGTAGTAATAAAAAAATATTTACCAAGAATCATCGACATGCCACATTCTTTCTTAGCATGAATAATGATGAACATTTTCGAGCTCTAATGATACTGCGGGATCACAGGGAATGCAGCTTGGAGGCTTACCATATAAATTAGTGCAGTATCACATTAGCAAGCAAGACACAATCAGAGAAACTAATAAAACTGAAGGAAAGAATTGCCAGATGTAATACTCTGAAATAAAGCAAAACATGCAATAATATTGTTTTGCTTTTCAACTTCAGCTTCCTGAATTACAAAAGTGGATTTGGGGATTTCATTTGCAATCATCCTTTACCAAGCTAGATAGGCTGCCATCACTGAAAAAGAACAAAACAGTACAAAATTAATCCAAATATATTTGGGTAACAGGCCTGAAGACTTAATCAGGCAGGTCAATGTGTCCTTTTCACCATTACTTAGGTGGTACAGTGTGCCTACTAAGAATGAACAAACACCTGATGATTTGTGGTATTGAGACAACCTGATTTTGCCCATTCCTTTATTTGTATATTATATATATATTTTTTATTTGACTTCCAAGTTGTCTTGGGTACTACAAAATTGTTAGTTGTTCATACTACATATAGTTGCAGAAGTAAAAATGTAGAAATGGTTTTAGGATATTGTATTAAACTCAGTTCTACCACTAAATCTTTGTGCCAACAGCTTTTAGACACAACTACTGTACTGGCTGCTTCCTTTCATCTTTCTGAGAAATCAGCAAGAATAATAGAAGAGGTTTCACACTAGTCACCTATCCATGATTATCCTTTAATACATTATGGACCATGTTATATAAGCTTAATACAAATCACATTATACTACTATGTCTGCTAGACCTAGATTTTCATACCACTACAAAAGTCAGAACTATCTGAATGAATCTCCTGACAGATCAGATTTCAATCTCTAGTGATTTAAAATACAATGCATTTTAGTTTGGCTTTTTCCTCACTTCTTTTGCAATAGCTTTGAATTGAACTAGGATACACGCAGGCCGGCTGTGACATACACCTGGTTAATTTAAAATGGGTAAGCATCCTATATGCTGAAAAGTTTTATCATCATGAGTCAGGAGTTTCCTCAGAAAAGCTTTTGAATTTCTTGTCTAATTTCTGCTGGGCAGGGGGTGGGGAAACTCTACCAAAAATAAATTAAAAAATAATAATAAAGTTCAAATGAAAATGACAAAAACAGTTTCACCTACTAACTAATATAGTTACCTTTTATAGCTAATTCACTTTCCTTGAAACCTTGAAAGTGAAGGGAGATTAATACAGAATCAAAGGTTTCACATGAATATTATTGAGGCTTTTCTTTGGTCAAATTAGATGCCAGATTACAGCCAATCTTAAAATATTTCAGCCTAAAGTATGGTCAACCATGTTCCTTGATCTGAATCTCTTTGATCGTTATAGGACATGTTTTGTAGCAGCAGCAAATCAATTTCTTGAGTAAAAAAAACAAACAACATGCATACTGCTTGAATTTTGCCAGCAACTCTGAGGACCACACCCACACCCACAAAAGATGAGGGTTCTTCCAATTAAAATTTGACACACTTCTGGTTTACCACCTTACATAATGGATTATCAAACCCACCTATGGAGTCTAAAACATTTGAATCTCTCCATATTCAAGAAATGAATATTGGCATGTAGAGATCTCTCCAAAAAGTGTAAACTTAACGGCATTGCTTTTATTCAGTTCTTTGGTAAATCCTGGCAGAAAGAACAGTGTTCAAGAAAAGAAAACTTATGCATCATACAATTTATTCATTCAACACATTCAAACTCTAATTTATATCGAGTTTGATAACTAGAAATAAGAATATATTAACATCATTACTTTAGCTTTTTAACCAAACAAGTAATGTTTTAAATGTTATGCCTTTCGTTTTTATCCAGAGCAAATGTTGTGCATAATAAAATGAAAAATATTTAACACATGTAACAAATTGGTTAATAAGAGCCAAAAGGCTGGTATCACTTGAAAAATTGATGTCCTTTCTATTAGATGAAAGTTATTACTTTAACTGAGAGGAATTTCTAAACTAAATTAAAAGTTCAGTCACAACAATTATGTTAGCCCATGATATAGTTCCATCCTCCTCAAAACACGTTTAAGTGTTTTGTTTACATTTTTGCTATTTTTTATGAATAAAGGTATCTTCTTTCAATCATATAGATAAAAATCATCTTAAGAAACCATTCTCCATATGATCTTGTATAAACATTTTATTGTAGTTGCTTCAATTTCTTAACCTATCAAGAGAGAGCTGAACTATATATCTTCCTTAAGATCATTTCCATTCTAAAAGGCTCTTATTTAAAGATCTGAAAATATTAATTAATAGAAAAGATTGATATTATTGATGAATTCAGAGCACATGGGTCAGTGAAATTTATTTGCTCTTACTTTTTATTTATAAGAACAATATATGTAAACTCTTTTCTATCATACATACTAGATCATTGGTTCTCAGGTGAGGGTGATTTTGCCATCCAGAGGATATTCAACAGTGTCCGCAGACAGTTTGGTTGTCAAAACAGCATCAAGTTTAAGCTATCAACTTCCAAGTGTTATCCACATGAGTAAGAATGAGATAATATTGCTGGTGAAGAAGACCTTAAGACATTATTTAAATTAAACCCATAGTTCTGGAGAATGGGGGGATTTCATCCCCACAGTACATTTGGCAGTGTCTGAAGAAAGTTTTGGTTTCATTACTTGGCATAGGAGTTGCTAATGGCATTGGTGGTAGAAGCCAGAAGTGGTGATAAGCATCCGGCAATGAACAGAACAGCCATTCACAACAAAGAATTACCTAACCAAAAATAACAACAGGGAAGTGCTGAGGTTGAGAAACCATGCACCAGATGGAAAAGGTCTCTCTTTCCTTAGTCTCCCTATAGATAAGTATAAATATCTCTATACTAAAAAAAAATATAGCTATGAACACAACTTACTTTAAAAAAAGAAAAACACAAACTCAGTTTTGTATTTAATATATCATCATCTCTTTTTATTTATTTTTATTCATGTCTTTTTAAATTTTAGGTTAATATTTTAGCTCCTTTTTTCTTAACCTAGTAGTGAAAGATATTTTACATTTCTCATGTGTTAAAAAATAAAACCTAAAGATTTTTTTTTAAGAGGGTGAAACTGATGTTCTATTTTACAAACTGATAATTCTTTGGCAGAGGTTTCAAGTAATTTCCCTTTAAGCATCTTCTAAAGATAATTGATGTGAATATCTCACTTTGGAAGACAGAAACTGGGAATTACACTGAATATCATTCATGCAATCCATGTTTATTGAGTACCTGTTGCATGCCAGGGTGATGTGAAGGAGCAGACCATATGAAACACCGGAGAAATAAAATTGAAAATGCCTCTGTAATAGCCCCAAAATGAGTAAACTGGATGTATTAAGGGGGGAAAAAATCTAGGCCTTTGGGGATGGGGAATAATGAGTGAAAGAGAATGAAAAACAAAAAGAATGAATCCAGAGAGGTAGACAAGAGTAAAAAATCACATGAGACATGGAAGGCTATGTAAGAGAAGATTTTTTAACAATATTTTATTTATTTATTTATTTGAGAGAGAAGGAGAGTGCAAGCATGAGCAGGAGGAGGAGCAGTGGGAGGAGCAAGAGGAGAGACAAGTAGATCCCCCACTGAGCAGGGACACCCCCCACCAACTAGAGCTTCATCCCAGGAGCCTGAGATCATGACCTGAGCCACCAAGTTGTTCCTTAATGGAGGAATCTTTTAAACAGGAAAATGACAAGAATTGGTCCCTTCCTTTCCGACCCCTTCTCTTCTCTTCCATCCATCCTTCCTTCCTTTCTTCTTTCATTCATTCATTTTTTTTTCTTTCAGATTTCCCTGGCTCTTAAGAAAATAGGCTGAAGAAGTGAGAAATGATAATGACTTGGACTAGGATAGTAGTGTTAGAAATGGGGGAAAAAACGTGGTTGAATGCTGGATATAGTATAAAGATTAAACTTGTAAGATCTGCTAGTGGATCAGAATGAGGTCAAGAGAGTATGCCTCCAAAATTTTTGGTTTGAACAAGTATATAAATAGTATTGATTGTCACTAATATAAGAGACTGAAGAGTAAGTTTTGTGTGAGCTATTTTTGTCATTTGCTTGCTTGTTTTGGTTGGGGGTGAAAACAAGCATTCTGTTTGGAGCATGTCAAGTTGAGGGTGTCTTCACACATATAAATAAAAATATAAGAAAATATTTAAGACTTATGGACAAGTTCAGGGTTGAGTTATAAATATGATGCCACCAGCACATAGGAGGATACATGTAGTATTTGAATTGTATAAAACCATCTATAGAGATGTAAAAACATAAGAGGGAAAGAGAAATAGGATAGCATACATAGCATTTGAAGACTTAGTGGTTAGGAAGAGGATACCGAATCAGAAAGGAGAAAAAGAGGAACACAGTTTTAGAAAAGAAACCAATAAACGTCATCCTTAAAGACAAGTGAAGCAATGTTTCAAGAAAGAGCATGTGGTAAGAGTCTAATGCTGCTGGAGGTAAAGTAAAAGGAGGACAGAGAATCAGCTATTGGATATAGTAAGAGAAAATTTCCTAGTTTTAACCAGAATTATTTCAGTGAAGTGCCTGGGGCAAAAGTCTGATTGGAGTGGGTAAAAAAAGATGGAGATTTTTGGAAATATGATGTTTTGAACAAATACGTTCCTCCCTACTGAAGTTTTGCTAAAAGGACAGTAAGAATTTTTAAAAGTTATAAATTTATAAGGTGGAAGACTAAAGACAGAGTAAAATAATACCAGGTCAGGTCTTAAAACACATTTTGGAATTTGGAAAGCAGATAGATTTAAAACCAGTTTAGAAGTGTGAAGAAACTAAAACCTAAGTGCTTGGAGGGATAAATGTAGAAAAAGCAAATCCATTTGCTCCCAGAATCACCCAATATGTGAGAAATAGAGCTGGGAAAGGCATATGGTCACAATCTTGTTTATATCTCAGGCCATCTTTCTACCACTAGCCCCAGGCCACTACCTCCTCCACCTCATGCTCTGCATATTCCCCTCCTGTCCTTATTCTCTCCTGGGAATCTGGATTGACTTGGATTAACTGACATAATCCTGACACTGACATTACTGAGTTTGTGATACCTGAAACTGCAGAATTCAGGAAGAAACAACAAAGATCAAGAAAAAGTTAATAAGGATTAGAGAAGAAATAAGGGAAGAGATTAGGTGTGTTTATATTATTGATTAACCTAATACCTAAAAATGTGACAGATTTTAATTGTAATATTAAATATATATGGGCATTTCTTCAATCTTGTGGTAAAGGAAATGAAAAAAAATAGTATGCTATAAATAAAACCACAATTAACAATGTTAAACAACAAACTAGGAAAATATAATATATAAACAAAAGATGGTTAATAACCATATTGCAAGTAATCTTGAAATTTTAAAGTAAGAACAGCTACATAGTGAAATGAGCAAAGGATGTATATAAGTGATTTATGTAAGAACTATATTCACCTTAAGTGAAAAAAAATTGAATGAAATATTTCCTCCAGTACATTAACAAAAATTTAAAAGATTAATTCTACCCACTACTGTATGTGCAGTAATAATTTTTTGAAGGGCTTTTTGATAACATATTTTGGCATTCTGATTTTCAAATCCGAATGTGATACGCCAATTTTCAGATCCTTTAATTTAGCATAAAGAAAGAAGTAGATACGTGTGTATGCTATTTTTATTGTTATTTCATTAACTCAGAAAATCAAAGAAACTTAAATGTCTATCCAAGGGAACAGATAAAATTAGGTACCATATATACACACACAATCCTAATCCCTGGATCTGTTAAAGTTTCTTTATAAGGAAAAGTGTTTTTGCAATGCATTTAAGGATCTTGACTTAGATTTTGCTGGATTCTGTAGGTGGGCTACAAATTCAATTACAAGTGTCCATATAAAAGAGAGACAGACAGCAGAGGAGAAGGCAATGGTACCAACAAAGCAGAGATAGGGTGATGTGGCTACAAAGCCAGCCACCAAAAGCTGGAAGCAGCATGGAGTAGATTCTCCTCTAGAGCCTACAGAGGTAGCACAACTCTGCCAACACTCTGATTTGGGTCCAGGGATACTGAATCTTAGAGGCTGGCCCCCAGTACTGTGAGAGACTAAATTCCTATTGTTTGAAGTCATCAGAATCATGGTAGTATGTTACAGCAGCACAGGAAACTAATACATTACTTCAATAGAAGAACTCATATTTTTTTTCCTTCCTGAGTAAGGAAAAATCCAGTCCTTTCCTACTGTGTGTTTCTCTCCTGTGAGTCTCCTTGACTACTCACACAACCTTTCATTTTTGACACTTCCGGTCACCAAGTATGGGGAGGTGATACCACACCAACAACTGATTCTGGGACACCAACAGGGTGTTCAAGAATTCAACTTAATTCTGACATTATTAGCCAGAGAGGGCTCAGTTCCATGGGATTACTTCCCACCCCACTTCAGATGCCAGTCAAAAACCCAGGTTGTCGAGGCACCTGGGTGGATCAGTGGTTGAGTGTCTACCTTTGGCTCAGGCCGTGATCCTGGGATCCTGGGAGCCCGCTTCTCTCTCTGCCTATGTCTCTGCCTCTTTCTCAGTGTCTTTCATGAATAAATAAATAAAATATTTCAAAAAAAAAAAAACAAGAAAAGATAGGATATTGCAGGCTCATGTAGCAGCTCTAGAAGCCATCAGGGGCACAGAAATCTTCTATCTTTTTATTCTGCCATAATTTGTGTGTGGTTTTCCACCCAAAGGCATTAGGCCGTAAGGTAGCTGTTGGCCCAACATTTTTGGAGAATGGAAAGTGTTAAAAAGGAAGACAGTCTCACTGAACCTCTGCTCTTTTAGGAGCTACGGCTACTGATACCCCAATTTGCAGCAAAGCAGCAAACTACAGTCCTATAGATGGGCACACTGTCACTAAGGCAGAAGGAAGAATGGATATTGGTTTGACCACTGGTAGTGTCTTCTGTATCTATGGCACTAACAACTAAAGATGTCACCAAGAAGCATTCAAATCATGATCCAAGAGGAGCCACTGATGTGATTTGTTGCCAACCATCTCTTTATGAAAAACTAGATAGTAAGACTGTTTAGCCTTGAAACTAAACAGAGTTCCTGTTACTTTCTCTTTCTTGGCCACCATAGACTATAAATAGACTAATTTCCTATTTTAAGTGCTTGGTTCAAAAGTACTCAGTTTGTTTTACTTACATAGGTGAGTTAGGAATGATTGGATATATATTTTAAATTCTTAATTCCAAATTCATCTTTACTTTGTGATAATATAAGAAAACTGCCTGCCAAGAATCAGTAAGACCCTGCATCCTTCTTTTGCATCGACTGGTTAAGCAGTTCTTCTCTAACACAGCATTAACTAGAGGATAAGATTGTTTATTAAGTGAATCTGCTTGATAACGTGCCTGTCTGCTTAAATTACTACCAAATGGGATATGAAATCAAAATACAGTCTCTAAATAAAGTGACCACACATTCAAGAAACATAACAAAGCACAGATAACTTCTGTTGACCGAAGCTATCAATTTTAACTCCTCAATTTGTATATTACATAACATCATGGTTAATATTTAATTGTACCAGTTCTAGTGAATCATGGTAGCAAAATAGAGCAAAATGAAACAGACAAAGCACAAATAAACACTAAACAAAAGACTAATGAGCATTTTTTATCTAAACATAACTTGACATTAAAAGATTTGTCAACAAATGAACATGAGCACAATATAATAGAATCTAAATATAAAATGATTCAGGGAACCTAGGTGGCTCAGGTCATGATCCCAGGGTCCTGGGATTGATCCTACATCTGGCTCCCTGCTCAGCAGGGAGTCTGCCCTTCCCCCCTACTCTTGCTCATTAAATAAAATAAATAATAATGATAAATATAAAATGATTCAGGATAAAAAAAGTTTTAAATGTTCTTTTTCATACACATCATCTATGTTTATTGTACATGCTTTTATTCTACTGCGTTTCGGTCACATTCAGTATATTCCCAAAGTTGAACTCAATTGTGGTTCTCTTTCAATGTCTTTTAAGTTGACTTCCAGAGAAGACAATATAAAATCTTGATTAAATAATGCACAACTCAATACACAAATCTGTAAAGTTGTTTAAAGAACTATGAAACTCGGGATCCCTGGGTGGCGCAGCAGTTTAGCGCTTGCCTTTGGCCCAGGGCGCGATCCTGGATACCCGGGATCGAATCCCACGTCGGGCTCCCGGTGCATGGAGCCTGCTTCTCCCTCTGCCTATGTCTCTGCCTCTCTCTCTCTCTCTCTCTCTCTCTCTCTCTCTCTCTCTCTGTGACTATCGTAAATAAAAAAAAAAAAACTATGAAACTCTTAAAAAATGTATCTCTATATATGTGTGTTTGTATTACCTTTACATCCATGGTAGGTGAATATTTATATAAATATATAAAGGAAAGTCATAGGGCTAAGTTCTGCTGTAAATATACACAAACTCCTTTCTCTGTATTTTTAACTTGCCCACTTTTCAATCTCTTACCTAATTAGTAAACATCCACAGGATGCTAAAACTATTTATATGCTCCTAGCCACCTCTTACCCAGGAGCATTGTTAAGAGAAGGAATTTTTTATTCCAGACATGACTGCTGCCCCATATAATAATATCTGGCACATTGTGTGTGCTTAAGAAATACCCTGGACTCATAGCATCTGTCCATCTATGTCTGGCTTATTTCATTTAGCATAGTGTCCTTCAGGTTTATTCATGTTGTTGCAAATGGCAGGATTTTAAAAGCCACAGTCCTAAGATCTATTAGGGAATGCCCCACCCTATTCTGCATGACTGCACTTGTATGAAGTATCTAAAATAGTCAAACCCATAGAAATAGAGTGCAGAAAGTTGTATGTCAGTGGCTGGCAGTGACAGGGGGATAGGGTAGTTGGATGGGAAGTTGTTATTCAATGGGTATAAAGTTTCAGTTTTGAAAAATGAGTACAGTTCTAGAGATTGCTGTACAATGTTGTTCTAACTGTTAGCAACACAAGATTGTATACTTTAAGAGGGTAGATCTCATTTTAAATATTCTTACCATAAAAAAATAAAGATAAATAATAAATATTCTTAACCAAATAAAAACAAGTATAATTGAAGACCAAAATATGCTTGATGAGTGAATATAAAAGAACAAATACACAAACACATTAAAAAAAGTAAAAATAAACAACAAATAATAATCTGGAGTTCATTTCAAAAACAGTGAATATAGATGTACATAAGCATAATATTTGAAAGATGTTTGTATTGAGTTATGTATCACCGATGCTCATGGCTTTCATGTGAATCTGAGGAAAGTAATAATGACACAAATATTAATTCCCCACTAAATATACTCCAGTCTTTGTACATACCTCATAATCACTATCCTATGTAATCTAAACATTATTATTATTACTATAATCTTTCATTTACCAGTAAGGAAACTAAGTCTTAGGGAGTATATATTTGTTTTGTCCAAGCTTTTACAGTTATTGCTACAGGGTCTTACTCCATATCTGGAATATTTAGCCACTGGTTCACACCCTGAACTTAGGAACATGGAACACCTCAGTAAGCAGAGACATCTGCAGGATTTTTCCCACATCAAAACCATATAGGATTATCTTTGTCTCTAGATTTATAACTGTCCCTAAATTAGAAGAAATTATACATAGGAGATTAAGCACAAAGTAAAGTTAGTTTCATCTTCCCATCTTTCATGTTGCTAAGAAGTAATACTTCAGAATTGTGTAAATTGCCCCCAAATTCTAGTGAACAAAGACAATTATCTGAAATACAGTGAAAAATCTATTGAAATAGAATCACAACTTAAGGTAAATAAAACTCATTTAACAAGTGTTTGTTTTTAGATTTTATTTATTTACTAGAGAGTGAGTGAGAGTGAGAGAGAGAGTGTGTATGAACTGAGGGAGGGGTAGAAGGAGAGAGAGAAGCAGGCTCCACGCTGAGCAGGGAGCCTGGTGAGGGGCTAGATCCCGGACCCTGGGATCATGACCTGAGCTGAAGGCAGATGCTTAACCAACTAAGTCACCCAGACACCCAAACAGATGTTTTTAAAAAAGTATTAGACAAAAAAAAGTATTAGACACATGTATTATTGACTCAAAATATAATTTGCTATGAGTCTACAAGACTAAATCATTCTCAAAAAAATTGAGTATAGGATTATACATTTTGTACATGTTTTATGAGTATATATTAAAAGGCTTGGTAGAACTCATTGTACTATAAGTATATTTGATTAACATAATATGCCTATTGCCTTTTAACATTTATTTAAAAACCCTATTCAGCAAAATATAGATATTTCAGCATTAATGCTACTCATTAGTGATACTTCTGTTGTAGTAATGCTTCTAGGAAGTCATCTATCAAAAATTTAAATGTCTTATTTCTTAATATAAGCATATTTAGCCTTTCTTTTTTAAAAATATTATTTAGTCATGAAGAGAGAAAGAGAGAGGAAGAGTGTCTGAGGGGTGGCAGAGGGAGAGGGAGAAACAGACTTTCACTGAGCAGGGAGACAGACATGAGGTTGCATCCCAGGACCCTGAGATCATAACCTAAGCCTAAGGCAGACATTTAACCTACTGAGCCACCCAGGCGTTTTTTTGGGTTTATTTGTCTGAGTTTTATTTTAGTGCTATATAATTGACCCTTCCCTAAAGGTAAAACAAGGATTTGAATAGCAAATAGCAAACAATATGAAAATATAAAACATTCAAAAAAGATGACTTATAAATACAAGTTATTTCGATATGAGATATGAAACACCTCATATCTCTAGACAATAAAAAAGAAATGTCATATTTGATTACATGAAGATGATGTGAGGGGTAAGTGGGAGAAATATCGAGAAGTATGACTGAGTCATTCTTTATAATAACCAAATAATTGTCTCCTTTCAGAAAACAAGATGACAGCTATTATTCAACTTGGTTCTGACCCACTGAAAAACAATCAGATAAAATAAATAGCATAAAAACAGAACTCTCCTATCTGAATCTAGAAAATTAATTATTGAGTGCACCAGCTTTGGAAAAAAGTAGAATTTTAGTCCTTCATCAAGCATCCAGTTCTAAGGTTAAGTATACTTAATTCCTAAATGATATCAGCATGTGACTCATCATATTAGCTCTTATTATTCTTGATCCAAAATCTTCAACATTGTTGATCTCATCCTATCTGAAAGTCACTGTTTAGTTTTCTTCCTTCTCCTTAACTAACTAGCAATCACTAGCAATCACCCTAATAGAGATTCTATGTCACCTTGTGCTTGGACTATAATTTTTCTCCCTTCAAAATATCACCATTTAATGTCTTCTTGATTTTCTGTCCTCCCTAAATAGTGCAGAGTATGAAAACATCATATTGGATATATTAAAGTCTTCAAAATAAAATGTAACTCTCTCACTCAACATTCATCGCTTATGGACTCGGTGTCTGTGTGAATGAGTGTGCGTGATATTAATTAGATTGAAAATTTCTTGACTTAAGGCTTGAATAGGAGCTGCAATAAGTAACTTTGTCCATAATGAAATTTTTAAACGTAAAATTACTTACCTTAATTATGATAGTATAAGTAAAATTACTTATCCTTAAATATGATAGGTATTTACTGGGGGGGGGGGACTAAATAAAACCTGACTGATAAAGATAAAAGAGAACGAGAATACAAAACTACTTCTCATGCTCTTATTCACAATTATTGTCTCATTTTTTTAAATTTAAAATTAAAATGTCAGGCAGCCCGGGTGGCTCAGCAGTTTAGCGCCGCCTTCAGCCCAGGGTATGATCCAGGATCGAGTCTCGCATCAGGCTCCCTGCATGGAGCTTGCTTCTCCCTCTGCCTGTGTCTCTGCCCCTCTCTCTCTCCTCTCCCTGTTTCTCATGAATAAATAAAAAAGTATATTTAAAATTAAAATATCACTTAACATTATGTTTCATTTGTGTCCCAGTATAACTCACATTTTCTACCCTATTTGTTTAAATCTCCCTTCCATAGTTTATATTTTTGCCATTTGCTTTTCTTTCTTAAGTGAATTTTTATTTTCCTTCTCATTGCAGATTTATCTGAACATGTTAAATATTCTACTATGATCGTTATGATAAAAATAGCCCCAAAATACAGTATTTGCAACATTTGTCATTCTGTTTCTTTCATATAGCATAATGTCTTCCAGGTTCATCCACATTGCCATAGATGGCAGGATTTTCTTCTTTTTTAAAGTTGAATAATACTCCATTGTGTGTGTGTGTGTGTGTGTGTGTGTATACATGTGGTGTGTGTGTTTATAATGTAGTGTATATATATATCTATATATAGCTGTATCTATCTATCATCTACCTATCTATCATCATCTATCTATCTATCTATCTATCTATCTATCTATCTATCTATCTATCATCTATCTATCTATATAAGATAGTTCACATTTTCTTTATTCATTCATCTGCCAATGACCATTGGATTGGTTCCATCTCTTGAGTACTGTGAATAATGTTACAAAGGACATGAATATACAGATATCTCTTTGAGATCTTGATTTCATCTCCTTTGGGTATATACCTAAAAGTGGGATTGTTGGATCCAAGGGCAGTCCTATTTTTAATTTTCTTGAGGAATCTTCATAAAATGCTGTAGCACCGTTTTACATTTCCACTAACATTGTACAAGACTTTCAATTTCTCCAAATCTTCAGCAACACTTGTTATTATTATCATTTTTTGATGAGTTATCCTAATAGGTATGAAGTAATATATCATTCTGAATTCTACTTCCCTTATAATTAATGATGGTAAATGTTTTTTCATATAACCCTTTGAATGAAATGTCAATTTTAAATCTTTGAAAATTAAACCCTTTAAGATACAATCTATCCCAAAATTAAATATATCTCTGCTTTTCCTACATAAATACCTGCAAAACAGAAAAACTCTATAGCAATAACTGAACTTGTTTATTTTCTTTAGTGGGTCAGAACCAAGAATGCTATGTACATCTTTGTCTGGAATCAATTTGAGAGGTGTGAAAAATATGGATGGAATAGTCCTCAGCAGCTGAGTAGACACTGTTGTTAAGAATTAGAGTTATTGTGATTCCCTCTAAGGCTCCCATCTGCCTTCTGCCTGCCTGCCTCATCTTCTGCTGCTTTAACTTGTGGGCCTCAGACCTAATACAAGGTTCAGGCTCTTTATGACCCTCCAAATCCTGTGGCTTCGAAAACCTAGCTATGATTGGGGCCCCTGGGTGGCTCCATCAATTAAGCATCTGACACTTGATGTCGACCCAGGTCATGATCTCAGGGTCCTGGCATGGAGCCCATCATGGGACTCTATGCTAGGTGTGGAGTCTACTTGGGATTCTCTCTCCCTCTGCCCCTCCTCCTTTCCCCTCCCATTCCTGGCTCCAGTTCTATCTCTAAATAAATAAACAAACACCTGGTTTTCTGATTAAAAAACAAACAGTGCCTTCAGCCTATTCATTATATTGCTGTCCAACCTAAAGCAATGCATAATGGATCCCTATTGAAAATGTACCTTTAAGAGTTTATTTTTTCTAAAATAATCAAATCCTACTGATGAGGGAGCAGGGCTAGCTGAGGACAAAGCACAGCTGATATCCCACAAACAATCCTCACCTAGGGTGGGTTATGTGTGACATTCCTCAGGAAGCTTCCAGTTGTCTAATGTTAATGCCTTACTAGAGAAAAAAAAAAAAAAACAATCTTTAACTTGACCATGGTAAGACCTCCAGTATCTTGTAGGTCCTCCTTAGCATATGAAAATCCTTTAGGATCTTTTTGCTTACTTCCTCCAACTCCTGGGTATATAATCAACCACCCCTCACAGGCCCTGAACAGTTGCTCTTCCTGCCCACGTGTCCTGTCCCTGTGCTTTAATAAAACCACCATTTTGCACCAAAGACATCTCAAAAATTCTTTCTTGATCATTGGCTTCAGACGTCCCCCCACTAAACCTCATCTGTATTCCCAAACTTCATCACCATGGCCTCTCCTCCCACCATTCTATCTCTCTCCCTCAAATAAATAAGTAAATCTTTGAAGCACCTGGTGGCTCAGGGGGTTAAGCATGAGACTCTTGGTTTTTGCTCAGGTCCATACTCAGTCTCATGACCCTGAGATCACGACCTGAGCAAAAACCAAGAGCCTCATGCTTGCATGGAGTCTGCTCAAGATTCTCTCTCCTTCTTTCCCCTCTTTTCCCCTCTGCCCCTCCTCCCACCCTCAGACACTACCAAGTCATAGACTCTCTCTCAAGTAAATAAACAGTATCTTTTAAAAAAATAAATCATATGAATTTTTCCCATATAAACCATCCTTTCTAAAGTTTATTTGCCCCTGATATTAAACAACTTCCATGGAAAATTAGAATAACTCTATATTTTCCATATGAGTACCCACTTGTAAGCTAGAGGCTGTTTAGCCTAAGAGAAAAAGTGAATCTTAAAATCAATATTCATTCCTTAGTTAAACTTCAAATATTAAAGAACTCTAATTACATGAGTTCCTTTGTGATCAAAAGGGAAAATGAAAAACTGAGTACTTTGACGGTATTACATTTAGAAAACTTAAAATTAATCTCTCTCTCTCTCTGTCTCTCATGAATAAATGAATAAAATCTTTAAATATATATATATATATATATATGTATATATATATAGAAGTAGCTTATTATTTGGTATCTGATGCCAAAGTAAACAAAATGCCAAGTAAACAAAAATGGCAAACCCTATGCCCTCTCCTAGTTTTTCATATGTTTTCTTTGTAAGGCTCCTAGTCTTAAAGACTATTTGTATATATACATTTACACACACACACACACACACACACTCACAAATTTTAGGTTCCTAAGAAACTATAAAAGGAATAATGGTTACAAGAAACAGAAGGTTTTTTTGTTTGTTTGTTTTTTGTTTTCTTTCTTTCTTTTTTTTTTTTTTTTAAGAAACAGAAGGTTAATGTAACTTACTGGTATACAGGCCTTTGACAACTATAAGAAAAATACATTCCTATTTAGAAAAAAAAAATTTCCAGGTCAATATGCAAATATCATTTGAAAGCAATCTGTTTTTTAAAATAAGTTGTTTCTCTTGAGTGGTTTCACAAATATCAGCTGTGTTGGTATAATGTGTTTGCAAGCAAACCAAATTTGGGGAGCAAAGTAGATTTTTAAAATAAATCTATATGAATCTTAAATAAGATTCAATAAGCACACAGATGGTTCTGCAGGTGGTAATGTCTCAACAACTGAAGCTCTTCAAGAAGGAGTATGTGTGACTATCTTGAATTAACAATGGACACACACAACCACTCCAATTCTCCAGTCCATTGAGTTGACATCTTCTGTCAATTATTTGATCACCGTTATGTCTCCAGTTGCCTCAATATGTCACACTCTCTCAACAGTCATGTGTTACCGTCCCTGAAAGTAGATCCTGAATAGTGTGTACATGACATGTGTGAAAAAGGTTGGAGATTGTCTCACCTAGAAAGGATGCAAAAACTGACTACCCACAAATATAAAGGAAAACTCTAGTAGTAAATGCAGTTAGATCAGACTTCCCACTTTCATCATAAGAACAGAATAAAATCAAATATTTAACAATTTGTATTTGCAACCCTGAATTAGCCAAATGATTTCATCTTTAAAAAATATCACATTTTATACATTCAAGTTACAGTGTCAGGACTATACTATATTGGAATTAACATATAAATAACATATAAATTGTTCACATAACTTTAGGTTCGGTTTTGATAAATTTCTGTTTGGAAAAATGAGTGTAGTCCTCTGACGTTAGAAAATGTCATCAAGCCTTCATCACTGGCAAAAATCTTCTTATTCTTTGAAAGTGAAACCTCCCAAATCCTGTCACTTATTTGGGTAACTATCTTGTTCAAAGATCCGGCAAAGATAGCTGAGATTTTATAGATTACTGAGTCTGACTGAGGATGTGAGCAAAAGACGGTGCTTCCAGTGAGATTTCGGCCCTTCCAACCATCTAAAGGTTTCTATTTTAGTTACCAGAAAGAAGTCACCTTGTTCATTGAAACCTCTTGAGTGCAGAGGTGTTAGTTTCCTGCCCTTATGACTTCAGCAAATATAATAGTTGCATGATTCACACTTAGTATGAAAAGAATGACACAAATATAATCTTGATACTGGCTGTTCTACTGACAAGTTCACAAACCTTTAACCTAACACTAATTGTAATTAGAAATAAAGTTATTCATACTGTAATCCAATACCTTGCTAATCACTAGATTTTTCACATATATTCCCTATAACTGCCTTTTTTTTAAATCACAAATGTCTTATTTTGTGTACTAGAAACAATTAAAATGTAATGATGCCTAGATGGTTCAAGAAGAATAGTAGGAGATACTTGAACAAAATATTTTTCTATTACTATTATTTGAAGTGGTATAAAAGATAACTAGGTTTTTAGGGAAACCCTGCCTTTTAGCAGGTTCTGTGGTCCATCTGTGACTCATGAACTATTGAAAATGTAATCTTAAAAAAATGATACTGATGATGAACCTCTACATTATTTTATTCAATCCTATGTAGAAATCTATCACTATATATAAGTCGGACTAAAGGAGATTCTCCAACCCTGATAAAGCATAGGCATAAGATATATTTTACAAAAAAAAATAACTCATTCCCTATGACATAAATATTAGCTCCATTTCTTGAAATTACTTATATATGTGATCATGTACATAGATATCACCTTCTTCTATTTAGACTCTATGCAACATACAGGGCATATATAAATGATTATGATTTTAAGAGACCTGAATTTATTCTGCCCATATTCTGTAATTTATATAATTTTTTTCTCTCTAAACTTTCTAATATTCTCAATTGATCTTCACATAAAAATTTCTTCATCCCATTTATGATTCTCATAGCCTTTTCTGTATCATTTGATGTTTCCATACATTGTGCCTATCATAAGTCCATACAATGTTTTCATAATTTTTAAAATATGGTTGATTAACTTTTAACTTTATTTTCAAAATTCTTAGGTGAAATGACTAGAATCTTAATGTTTTCCTGATGTCATTTCTATAAAAATAATGGGTCAGAATCATTGGAAAAAAATCTGTAATGATGCACTTAGGTAAAGAAATTTCTAAGCAGAATCAACCTTTAGAATGAACATTATGTAGGCATTCTTGGTAAGGCTAAATTTTCACATTTGATAGATTATTATGGTTTGTTGGATTAATAAAAGTAATTTTCAGAAAGTTCACTATGGAATTTCTCTGATGAACAGATTGGAGGTATAATATAAAACTTCTTTGGAAAAAAATAAAAATAAAAAAATAAAACTTTTTTGGCTTCTATATGACCTTTTGATGTTTTTTTCTTTTTTCCAGCTATCCATTTAACTTTCAAAGCCTGCCTCCATCACACAAATGCATACACACCCTATCCATCTTCCTACATTTTTTTTCTTCACAATACCTATCACCATACAACACATGTACATAGCCATTCATTTATTTAATATATAACCTCAATTATATCATAGGTTCCATAAGGTAAGGCATTTTGTTTTTATTGTTTCCTACTGTGAGAATCCCAGAAACCAGAATATTCTCTAGCAAACAGTAAAACACAATTAATAGCAGTCAAATAACAATAATCATGAATTAATGGCTCAAGATAGAAATATTCAAATGTTTTATTAAAAAAGAAAGTGTAATAACTATATCCCAAATATGATCTAAGAAAATATATAATTATATTTAAGAATATCAATGTTTATAATAAGGAGGATTTTTTTAACCCTTTGAGAGGTATATTTATTTATGTGTAGGGACCATAAAATACATATTTATACTGAGTTAAACCTGAACTCTGAGCAGGAAGATATTCAGTTTTATAAATAGTTATAAATGACAAAATAAAATTTAGTGTTTAAATTCTGTTTTTTTCTTCTGTTGAGTAATAATACATGCTAATACTATTGGAGCTTACAAAAGTGTTAATAGATAGGAATATAATCCCACATTACCCCACAGATTAAAATACATTTTAGCACATACATTCAGGCCTTTAAAAATAATTTTGAAAATATAGTTGTAATCTAACAGCATTAACAATATCATTATATTTATTTTTTCTTTTACATATATTATATATGTAGCATTACATATCATTAGCATTTCATAAATCATTTAAAATTTGGTATTTCTATTTAATTCTATTCTTTATATTGTCCAAAAATTAGTGTAGTTTCTTTTGAATGTTGGTAAGTTCCAAAGTTCAAAGTTTCTTCAAGCTACTCATTCAGTCAAAGTTGTGGAAAATATTTTTGCAACTATTACTATGTGACAAACACTCTGCTGTGGTGGTAACTGAACAAAAAAAACGCATGAATTGTGCCCACATAGAGCATGTTTTCTTACAAAAAGGGAGCAGACATTAAACAGTAAACAATGAAAAAACAGATTATGATTATTTCTATGAAGGACAGAAATAGGCCCATGAGGTTATAACTGGGAACCATATTACATGCCCTTGTAAATATAGATTTTATAATAAAGTAAAGAAGTTTCCAATATACATATATGCTTATTTATAGAAATTTATATATTTTGTTATTTGCTACTTAAGAACTTAAAGTACGGACATGTGGTTATGTGAACAGCATTTTAAGACCATTAATAATATGTATTAAAAATTATTAGATCCTACAATGTTAGGAAAAATGATAATTTATGGTGAACATCATGAGCATTTTAAAGGAAAATTGTGCTTCAACAAGAATTTTCTTAATGTGTAATTTGGTTGTTTTGTACTTATATCTATCTTCTTGTCAAAGGTAACACTTTTTAGAATATTCACATACAAATTTTGCATAATAATATGATTCTAAGACTTATTTTTCAAAATGTGCACATTTTTATCATTTCTTCAGGTACAACTCTTTAAATCACAGAATATACACATTATTGCATTTAGATAAAACATTGCTGGCAACAACATTTATTTTGATAGCTGTTAAGTTTTAAGTCTTGCCTATATGATTTAGTAACACATGAATACTTCAAACACATGTGTGTGTGCACATGCATGTGTGAATATAGTGAACACACATTTCCTGAATACAAGCATGATAAGGTTAATGTATATGGAACCCACAAATTGGAGGCCACCCCAGTGACCCCGCCTATGTTCCAAACCTAAACTTAAGTTAACTTGCATTAATGGGAAACCTTCACTGTTAAAGAAACCTAACACCTATCACACAGTCCTTCAACTCAGCTTTAGCTAGTTTACTGTACCCTAGAAAATAGGACTTGCTAGCCTAAATGCCCAATCTCCCAGCTAATCATGTTTTATTTCTGTTTTGCCTTTCTGATATTCTATAAAATTGCTCTTGCCCCAAATCCCCAAGGAACAGTGTCCTACTGCTTTTGAGGCACTGTATTCCCCCATCCATGGATTATTTTCTGCAGAATAAATGACATCAAACCCATTATTATATTATTTTAGCTTTGTCATTTGATATGCCTAATTTGTCTCTTGTTTCGGCTTATGTATTCAAAATGATACAGATAATTATCAATTTTCATAATTGGAGAAAAAAATCTAAACATTTAGTTTTCTCATTTATTCAATGTTTTTCAAGTTTGATCCATCTAAAGTATTGAAGAAAGTAAAATCTTTTTAGGAGATAATAATAAATATGACTGTTTTATTTAAATTAACGTCTGCTTTGGTATCTTAAATATTGCATAATTTACTACTACTAATAATAATAGAGAAAATTCTACTCTCCAGTAGTCAAAATAAGAATATAATATTACCATATAATAGATGTATCTATTTTGCTTAAATGTAATAAACTATTGAGTTGCATTAGAAAGTGTGATATTATGATTAATAATACAATTATATATTCAGTCTTTGTCCTGGTTCTAGCACAGAGCTCCAAAAACCTTTGGAATTTCTGAGTGATAAAGGTGAATTTTGTTATGTCAATAAGGTGACTTTTGGAAAGCCCCTAGATAGCCAAAAGGTGGACTGGTTGCCAGAGGCCCCAACCACGTGTTCAATTCCACACTCCTCTGTTCCAACTCCAGAAAGGAGAGAAGGTCTAGAGATGGATAAATAGCCAATGGACAGTGATTTAAGCAATCATGCTTATGTATTGAAGCCTTCATAAAAACCCATAAAGATGAGGTTCTGAGATCTTCCATGTCGGTGAATATGTGGAGATACAGGGATAGTCGTTCTCTCAGAGAGGACATGAAAGCACTGGACCTCTCCCCACACCTTGCTCTATGTATTTCTCCCATCTGGCTGTTCCTGAGTTATACATCCTTTGTAATAAATCAATAACCTGGTAAGTAAATGTTTCTCTGAGTTCTGTGAGCCCCTCTAGCAAATTATTCAAACACAAGGTGGAGGATGTGAAAACCTCAATCTATAGCCAGTTGGTAAGAAGCACTGGTGACAACCTGGAATTATACCTGAAGCAGGGAGGGGCAGTCATGTAGGAATGAAGGATGTGACAGTATTTCCAGGTAGAGAGTGTTAGAATTGAGTCTGAATTATAGGATGGTTTCTGAGAACTGCTTGGTGGATGATGGGGAAACCACTTCCTCCACCCACACCTGTCAGAATTGGTTCTAGAATCATTTAGAAGACAAATGACAATCATTCAAGGAAAAAAAAAAAGTTTGTTCAAAGGACAAAAAAGAAAATTGTCGTTTTAACAGTTGTTTCTAAAACCTTAGCAAACATTTAGATGTCATTTATGTGCATAAAGTCCTTAATTAAGGTGAATTTTCAAACACACATAAAATTAAATTAGTTGCAAGAGAAAATGTGATGTCACTACAATTATAAGCATCCAGTCTGGGCCCAAAGTCACGAAGTTTTTAAAAAGTGAGAGTTAGTTAGAAGACATATTTCTCTAATGCTCACAAACAAGTGGTGGACTCCTCTTTCTTTCTCTCTCTCTCTCTCTCTCTCTCTCTCTCTCTCTCTCTCTCTCTTTCTCCCTCTCTCTCCCTCTCTTTTTAGAAAATGTCATTATAAATTTCTGAGAACTTTTTATAGACGTAGTCTAACATAACGTATAATGTTACTCCCATTCACTTGTTCTGGCTCCTTGGACATATTATTTAGCTTCATTGAACTGCAGTTTTCTCATCTCAAAAACTTACTCGTTACAGTTCGTGAAAGAGTCAAATGTTGTCATGAGTGTGTAGTGCTTGGCATAATGTCCACTATGCTGCCAAACTCCCCATTACTCTTTTTACTATTCATATGTTTTTTTTTTCTGAATGTTTCTTACATTATTTTCATATCCCTTGCTATTTTTAAACCACTTTACCCTTTCCTAGCTATTCAACGAATTGTCCACTGATCACTCGTCTAGAAAGTGTTCCCTTCCTACACATGTTTCCCAAAGTGACCCTACATATCTCATCAGATGATTGACACTTAATACTTGTATGGCCTCGAGTGAATTACTTAACTTTTTACATCTCGGCCTTCTTCTCTGTAGATGGAAAAAAAACATAGTGTGATACTTAACTGACAGTGTACTTTGAGGATTATGTAAGAAAATGTATGAAGGGGATCCCTGGGTGGCGCAGCGGTTTGGTGCCTGCCTTTGGCCCAGGGCGCGATCCTGGAGACCCGGGATCGAATCCCACGTCGGGCTCCCGGTGCATGGAGCCTGCTTCTCCCTCTGCCTGTGTCTCTGCCTCTCTCTCTCTGTGACTATCATAAATGAATTAAAAAAAATTAAAAAAAAAAGAATCCTTAAAAAAAAAAAAAAGAAAAAGAAAATGTATGAAGCATTTAGAACTATGTCTATAACCCTTAACTGTGACCAATGGGATATAAATGAATGTGTGTTCTTGCTCTCTTTAAATCTGGTTGACAAATCATTTCTAGGATAGAGCTGAGCAATATATTTTGATTATATTAAATAGTCTAGAACTGGAGCGATCATATTACTCAGATTCTCTGTGAACTCAGAAAAGATGCCAGAAAATTGCATCCTATATCATTAAATTATTTAAACGTTCAAAAATCATAAAAGTAACTGTCAATGAAAAATGACACCTGCTATAGGGCAAGTAAACATGAGAAATGACACATTCAGGACATATGCTGCCAATTCATTACAAAAATTCTCTGATGTGATAGGTAACTACACACATACTGATAACCGAAGCTGCTGCAAGATTCCTAGATTTATAAATGAATTATTCCCCCCATAAATATCATTTATTCTCAGTCATATTTCCTAAAATAAAAGCCAAATTCCAGATTTTGGGGAGTGGATTGGAAGGAAGGAGTGAACTTAAAATCTTGAATCTCATTCAAAAACTAAAGATGAAGTTGAGTATTTTTAGTACTAAGCATTTATTTTAAGTTTACAATTTTTGGCTGAATTAAAGCACTTTTTCTATATAAAAGATCTTTTGACATATCATTTGTAAAAACTAGTAACTTTAACAGAAAATTTAAAATGCTAGGCTATTATTACCCTGTTTCAATTTCTTATTTTCTATATTGAAAGCAGTCTTTGAAATATTAGAAACTTTTAATCTAATTCTTGAAGGGTGCCAATTTTCATTTGTAGCCCAGGCAGGTAGCAAGCTCATTGATCTTTCTCATTTGAGAGGGAGGGAGAAGTTTCTAGACCCTCATCCCCTTCATACTGGTTTTCTATATGAGCATTTCTTTATGTTTTGGTCAGTTTCAGCTTCCTATAAGGAGACAGGGAACTTCTGAGGCATATATTCCCCTCCCTGAGGTGTCATTATAGCAGGAACTCTTGTCATGAAGGATTCGATTGGTTCCACACCTTTTTACGAGTGTTTTCCTTTTCATTTCTGAAAGCTGTACATTTATTTCCCTTTCTTGGCTGTAAGTTTCAATTCACAGACAACAATTCCAAAAAATTATCCTACATTTGTGTACATTAGGAGCACAACAGAGTCCTTCTAGGGCAGCCCAAACCACTATATTGACTTGAATTCCCTGTTTGTTTATTTAGCACAAAGTTACAGTATTGACCAGTTTTAATAAATGTTTAAAATAGACTCATATGATAGTGTAAAAGTTTTCTTCCATATATATTGTAAACTGACAGCAGACAGATCAATTATTTTTACCATGTGAAAAATTATTGTACCTTTACACATATTTGGCAATTGACAAGAAAAAAATGGCAATCCTTTTAATTTAAGTTATACTTTATATATTATGCTTCCAAATACACCATAATTTAAAACATTTTTAAGATTAAATCATTACAAAAGAATGAAATATTGTCTTTTGATATTTCCCATTTACAAATGAATTTGTCAAACTTTTGACTTCACACATTTCTTTCAAGTCTTCCACCCCCGAAACATAGCATATGTACATACACTTCCCGTCATTGGTGCTAGACATAAGAATTTTATCTTTGATTATTATTATGGCAGCTTTTATTTTTCTCTCAAAGGGATTTTATAATTTTATATCACCAAAACCTAATTTTGAACAATGTGAGGTAAATTTATGCTAACCTAGTTTCAGTGTTGCTCACAACCTGTTCTTTTATAGGCTTTGCATCCTGAATATTAAATTACATTTCATTTATTCGTTGGTAAGAGTTCCATAAATACACAGAGTTGCTTTTTTTTTAAAGTAGGTATATGTGCAATCTATTTTCAGATTTGTTCCAACTTATTACAGACTTTAAAATATAGTTCTCCTGCCTCTTTCCATGAAAGAACTTGTGTGTGTATAAATTCTTGAGTCTTACCCTTTCCTCTAAATTTTGCTGCTCTTCTGTTTTATTCTTAATTTTACTTCACTGTTTTCTGAGATATGTTGTTACACAGCCAAAGGATTAAAGCCAGCATAACACATATTAGTGGTTACTGCCTTATAGTCACTCAAAATTCTAAGTACTGACCCTTCTCAGTCTTTTTTATTCTCATTCAGACATACTCAAGTCTCAAAACAACAACAACAAAAACTTGATGTTGATAGAGGGGCATTTTAAAACAGGAAGTAGAGTCTGTATGAAAGCAATACAGTCAGGGAGAGGGATTACTACGTCAGGGAGAGTAGGGGAATTAATACTGTTAGAAGTATATTATTACAGGTCTTACAGTCTTGACTGTACTTGACTTACAGTCAAGTCTTTAATCAATTTAGTTTTATGTGGCTTTAATTCATGTTACTTTTGTGTGGCTTTTTTTTTAATGTGACTGTCCAGTTTTCCCATCACCATTTATCAAAGAGCTGGTCTTTTCCCCATTGTCCTAAGTATCCATTGACAGATGAATGGATAAAAAAGACATAGTACGCAATTCAGAAATAAAAAAAGAATAAAATCTTGCCATTTGCATCAACATGGATGGAACATAAGGGCATCATGCTAAGTGAAATAAATCAGACAGAGAAAGACAAAACCATATTATCTCACTCGTATGTAGAATCTAAGAAACACAAAAAAAACAAGCTCATAGATACAGAGAACACCTGGTGGTTGTGCAATGGGGGATGGAGCAAAATGGGTTCAGGAGATCAAAAGGTACAAACCTCCAGTTATACAATAAACAAGTCATAGGAATATAATGTACAACATGGTGACTATAATTAATACTATTCTATTGCATATTTGATAGTTGCTAAGAGGGTAGACCTTATCACAAGAAAAAAAAAGATTAAAAACATTTAAAGCTATGAATAGTGATGCTAACTAGTCTTATTGAAATCATTTTACAATATATACAAATGATGAATCACTGTGTTTTATACCTGAAACTAAAATGCGTCAATAAAAAAAAAGATTTATAGATGACCCTTGAAAAATATGGAATTAGGGGAGCAAATCCCCTATATCCATGTATAACTTTTGACTCCCCCAAAACTTAAATACTAAATAAGTCAAAAGCCTTACCAATAACATACACAGTCGATTAACACGTTTTGTACGCTGTATGTATTATATACTTCATTTTTATAATAAAGAACACTAGAGAAAAAGATGTTACTAAGAAAATCACAAGGAAGAGAAAATACATTTACAAAATTATGCTGTATGTATCAAAAATGTATTAAGTGGGCCAACATAATTCAAGAGTCAACTGTGTATTATAGGGACTTCACATATTCATACTTTCTTCGATTCAGGTTATCAAGGTACCATAGAATAGCTTATTAAAATATTCCAACTCCACAGCACTAAGAAATTCCCAGTAGAAACTTTGGTCTAGAAACTTTGCCCAACAGATTACCTTCCTGTTGTACATGTGAAAAAAGAGTGGTTATAGCAAATATAGTAGAGATATCTCTAAGCACTGAATCTTTTTACAGCTTAAAGATTGGGTCATGTTACAATAGAGGAGCTCTAAAAAAATATCATGAATAAAGAAAACTAAATCTAGAAATCTCAGGAATATTAGCTCTATAAAGCCATCTGTAGAAAGGATGTCCTTTCCAACAGCAGAAGGAAATGCCAGTGCTGTACCAACGTACACAAAGAAGCACGCAAGACCACTTGGCCTCTTTAAAAGAGCACATCTGGAGGTGAGAAAGCCAGAGAGAAAACAGATGTGATTAAAGGGAAGGTGGATGAGATATGGGAGGACTTCAAGGAAACTAGAATTGCAATAATAAAATAAAAATCAGATAAGAAGCAAACCCAAAGGGAACTGACACTTCAAAAAGCTGTAGCAAGAAATGGAAAAAATGTCGAGAAATTTATGCTAGAATGGAAAGGAAAATTAAAAAAAAAAAGTTTAAAATAGTGAGAAGCAAGGTGATACTCAAGGGACCAAAAACAAATATGAAGCCTATGAATTAGGTGTCCTGTAGAGCAATTTACAAACATGGAGAATAATAAATAATTAGAAGGGAAAAAATTTTAATGAGTTGAAAGGAGATCTACGCTTGTAGACTGAGATGATTTAACAATTTCAAGGTGACACCAATGACTTAAAAACTTAACAGATAGATGTTGGCAAATACATAGATACTGTCTCAAAATAAGCATGGCCAAACTAAATAAAAAAGAACAATGCATCTTCAACCAGTCTCCAGCAACCAATTTATTTCAACAATGGAGAAAACAAAATGTGTTAGAACACAGTGAGTTCCAAATTACTTATTTCAAAGAAATTTGGATTTTTAACTTGCAAATAATAGCAATTCCTTCTACTATAAGGGAAGGGAGAAGAAATGTGTGGGAGATATCAGAAAGGGTCACAGAACATAAAGACTTCTAACTCTGGGAAATGAACTAGGGGTGGTGGAAGGGGAGGAGGGCGGGGGGTGGGGGTGAATGGGTGACGGGCACGGAGGGGGACACTGACGGGATGAACACTGGGTGTTATTCTGTATGTTGGTAAATTGAACACCAATAAAAATTAATTTATAAAAAATAAAAAAAAAACAAAAAAAAAGTCACCAGCATCATACTTAACCAGGCAAACTACATGTTATGAAAAAGGCTAATGTTTTACTCCTTGTCCTAGCAATACAAACTATAAGCCAAATAAAGTAAAATGGATCCTATGAAAGAGGCTTATGCACTGTGTAATGTTATACAACAGCTAACTTGGCAAAACCTTTGCTTGACCTTAAAGAACTATACTTGTTAGAATTATTTCCAAATCAATAACCATTAGACCCAAACAATGTTGATTTGTGCCTTTCTGAAAGGTAAATGGCTCAAACAGAATCATTGCAATAAAATCTTCCCCTCTAACAGTATTCATTTCAACAGGAAGCCAATAAATCTGACTTTCATGAAAAGCCAATAAATAATGAAAAGCCCAGCATTTTATTTTTAATCAGCAAAAATTTAAATATATTGGCATATACAATGTCAGGATTGCAAAAAAGTTTCACAATTATATATTGATATGTATAATACGCAGCTTCAAAAGTGAAGAAGCATGCATTTTTTCAATATTGCAATATAACTTAAGCAATGTAAGTTTATATGTATCTTTTAGTTTAGAAATGTGTAATGGAAATATTTACCTAAATCCAGAGGCTAATTTTCAGGATCATTTCTCTTTTTTTAAAAAAGATTTTATTTATTTATTTATTCATGAGAGACAGAGAGAGAGAGAGAGAGGCAGAGACACACAGGCAGAGGGAGAAGCAGGCTCCGTGCAGGAAGCCCAATGTGGGACTCGATCCCAGGTCTCCAGGATCACACCCTGGACTGTATACTGCACTAAACCGCTGAGCCACCCAGGCTGCCCTTCAGGATCATTTCTGAGGGAACAAGTAAACTATACCCATTTTCTTCACACCCTCCAACCCCTTTATAAAATGAAAATAATACAACAGAATTGTTGTATGACAACATTGAATGTCTAATATAATTAGCATGATTTTATTTAATATAGTTTAATTTCTAACATTCTACCTTGGTATACCTTACAGAAGAGCATGTGACCTAGTGAAATCAGAAGTATTTATTAAAATATAATGCCTATAAAGAATGCACCAACAGAAGTGTTTATATTATAAAATTTAGGAAAAATTAAGATTAAAAAGTGCGTAATCTCAATTGTGTAAAGTATGTCTAGAAAAAATACTAGAAGGAAATAAACTAAAAGTTAAATTTGGTTGCCTCTGGGTTGTAGGCTTATAGCATTAATTTAGATATTTATACCAAGCACTGTTCTAGACAATCAAATCATTCCTTTTTCTTCATAGTTTTCTTTAGTTTACATCTTTAGTTTACAATCATCTCATGCTCTTTTCAGCAGCATATATACAATTATCTCTATAATACCAATTAATTAATTAATCAAAAAATAGAAAACTGTGGCATAAGAAATATAATGTTGAATTCTGAATTAAGACAGCATTATATTGTAAGCAAATTCCTAAGTTTCTCTTATGCTTCCTTTGGTAAGGTCTAAATAAAAGTTATTTCAGGAATTAGTATGAGAACTAAAATGGACAATGAATACAAACTATCCAGTATACTATCTGGAATCTCAGACACTCTATAAACATTGAATTTTCTGTCTTTTATTTCTCTAATTTTTACACTTGATCTTCTGTTTAGAATGTTACTATCTTAAAATCAAAGATTTTTTGGTTTATTCCATAAAATAAAATTTTCAGATGAGCTTTGAAAACACTTTTATGCCTCTCAGCTACATGTGTGGGGAAAAGACATTCTTATACCAGCGTTAGCCAAAGGAATATTGCGTTCTCTTCTGTTTAAACAATGTGCTTTTGAGGGATCCCCGAGAGGCTCATCAGTTTAGCGCTGCCTTCGGCCCAAGGCATGATCCTGAAGGTCTAGGATAGAGTCCCATGTTGGGCTCTCTGCATGGAGCCCGCTTCTCCCTCTGCCTGTGTCTCTACCTCTCTTTCTCTCTGTGTCTCTCATGAATAAATAAAATCTTAAAAAAATATACTTTTGTTTTTCAACTTTCTATAGGTAGAAAAAGAATACAAGCAATTACATCTTCTTTAAAAAAAAAAAGTTCCCCTAAATTTCAAGTTATTTAAAATACTGTGTGTCTGTATATGCTCACTTAGAATTAATGCAGAATATTAAAAATAAGACTCATTGAAGAATTACATGTACAAATGAGAAATAAATCATATAGGCGAAATCAATTTAGAAGCCTTCCTTCAATAAGAATCATTCTCTATGAAGTACAAAAACTGCTTGAATTTTAGATCACATTAATAAAATAATTTTAATTATTTTTAAATATACAGGATAACTGACCTCTAGAATTATAAGACAATAAATTGTAATGCTTTAAGCCACCAAGTTTGTGGTAATTTGTTACAGCAGCAATAAAAAATGAGTATGTCTATTGATACTAAAATATATTATGAATAGAAATGTTTGTGGTTTTAATTCAGGAAAAGGATGGTTTCTAATTCCACCTCTTCCTCTCTGTTAATACCTCACAACCAAATTATGCTTCTACTAAAATAAAAATAAAAAAAAAACCTGTGCTCAAACTTGTCTCACAGCCTTTTCTTCTTAACAATTCAGAGCTTTTTGTAAATGTTGTCTGAAATCTCTTTATTTCCACTCATTTTTTAAAAACCCAGCTTACAGAGGTAACACTGATATCACTGATATACTAAGAATTGCTTATATTTAATATGTGCATTTGAAGAGTTTGGATACATACATATACCCATGATACCATAATCACCATGAAAGTAATAGACATATCCAACACACCCCAGTGTTTGCTATATTCTTTAATTTGTTATTGTTTGGTTTTGTTTCCTTTTTTTTTTGTAGTAAGAACAGTTAACAGGAAATCTATGTTTTAACAAATTTTGAGGTGCACAAAAGTGCATCAACTATAGGCACTATGCTGTATAATAGTTCTCTAGAATTTATTCATCTTGCGTAACCAAAACTTTGTGCACTTTGAATAGCAACTCACATTTCTCCCATCGCCCAACCCCTGGCAATCTTGGTATTCTCTCCTATCAGTATGACTATTTTAGATACATCATAATAGTGAAATAATGCAGTATTCTGTAACTGACCTATTTAATGTAACATTATGTCATGTTGTCATAATGTCATAATGTCATGTCAAAATCTTCTAATAGGAAGATTTTCTTCTTGATTAAAGCTGAATACTCCATTGTGTGTATATACCATATTTTCTTCATCCATTCATCTTTCAACATACCCTTGAGTTATTTCCATATCATGGTTATTATAAATAGTGCTGGAATGAATATGGGCAGTACAGGCATGTTGTTATTTTCTGCACAATATATCCTTGAATTTTTAACTTTGGCATAGTTGACAGAAGGGTTTCTATTAAAATTACTGTTAAAATTACTGTTGAGGTAATTTGAATCAGAGTGATAACATGATCAGAACTGTGACTAAGATTCATATCATATCTAATATGATAGTCTCCAAAATAGGAACATTCATTAAATAGAAAAAAATAGGGAAAAAAAGCAAGAAGCTCTAAGTGTTATCAAAAAAAAGGGGGGGGAGGATCCCTGGGTGGCGCAGTGGTTTAGCGCCTGCCTTTGGCCCAGGGTGCGATCCTGGAGACCCGGGATCGGATCCCACGTCGGGCTCCCGGTGCATGGAGCCTGCTTCTCCCTCTACCTGTGTCTCTGCCTCTCTGTGTGTGTGTGTGTGTGTGTGTGTCTGTGTGACTATCATAAATAAATAAAAATTTAAAAAAATTAAAAAAAAAAAAACAGGAGGAGGGCCAAGTGCCTACAACTACACACTAAAGGAAAAAAACTAGTTTAATCCTTGAGGTGTGGTCAAGAGGAACATATGATACGTTGACAAGATGCCAATAATAATCATAATCATAGCAACATGACTTACTTTATGCCAGGCACTAGACTAAGTGATTTCCTGACATGCATTATTTAGCTGAATCCTCATATAAAACCTGTAAAGTAAATACTATCATTATCTTCATTTCACAGATGATGATACAGATAATTAGAGAGTTTAAGTGACTTGTTCAAGGTTACTAGTTATTGAATTGACAAGACCATAATTCAAACCTAGGCCATGTTTTTTAATTATTATTCTACTTAGTTACTCTCATACTGTCACCAAATTGAGAGTTCATTGGATCTAGTAATTACAAGATCACTCGTTTTGAATTAAAGCCAATGGATTTTGTGAAGAGCGAGAGGATGAAATATCAAATCTATTTCTCTCTCTAAGGTATTTTCATGAAAATACTTCTTTTCATGATTTTTATCTTGTATATAGCATTACTTCAGTTTCATAATGTCACTTTTACTTCTTTAAACATGAAAGTTAAGCAAAGATAGGGAAGAGTCAAAAGTCATGAACAGATGGACAAGAAAACAAATTATAAGATTTGTAAGCTCACTCAAAATAGAGACAAACAAGTTTAAACACCAACATATCACTTTAACCTATCAGGTCATTGGAAGCAATAGCAAAATTTTACATATATATAGCTTTTCATTGAACAATGCCATTTATTTTTTTTATTTTTTATTTTTTTGAACAATGCCATTTATAAGCATTTGTTCTACAGATATACTGATGCATGTGAACAAAGATATATTTTATTTCAGTATAGATTTTAAAACTCTTGATACATAAGACTCTAGAACTTTTTTTATGTCTACAGGTACTTTCTTATAGTCTGGAGGATTTAAGAACATTTCTAATAAAAATTGAGTCCCCCTTTAAGCCTGATATCTTCTATTTTTCTTTATAATTATGTCAGCATTGATCACCAAATACAGATGTTTACCTTAAATTTGACTTTGATCAGATATTAGATGAATCCTAGGAAGAAAATATTTTTTAAAACATCTCAGTCAGTTTTGCTTTTTTTTTCTTCTAAGTTTCTAATAAATTCCAGTTAGTTACCATGCAGTGTAATATTAGTTGAGGTGTAGGATTTGATGATGCCTCACTTACATACAAAACTACATACAAACCCAATGCTCATCACAAGTGCCCTCCTTCATACCCATCACCCATTTAACCCATCCCCTGCCCATGTCCCCTCCAGCAACCTTCAGTTTGTTCTCTATAGTTAAGAGTCTGTTTCTTGGTTTGCCTTTTTTTTTTTTTTTTTTTTTTTTTTTTTTTTTTACCCACTATGTTCATCTGTTTTGTTTCTTAAATTCCACATATGAGGGATCCCTGGGTGGCTCAGCAGTTTTTTTTTTACCCACTATGTTCATCTGTTTTGTTTCCTAAATTCCACATATGAGGATCCCTGGGTGGCTCAGCAGTTTAGCGCCTGCCTTTGGCTCAGGGCGCGATCCTGGAGTCCCGGGATCGAGTCCCGCGACGGACTCCCTGCATGGAGCCTGCTTCTCCCTCCTCCTGTGTCTCTGCCTCTCTCTCTCTCTGCCTCTCTCTCTCTCTCTCTCTCTCTCTTTGTCTATCATAAATAAATAAATCTTTAAAAAATAATAATTTTAAAAATTCCACATATGAATGAAATTGTTATTAGTCACTTTGCCAGCAGTCATATTTAAGAGAGAGAAATATTAATGCTGTGACCTAAACAGAAAACCATGGCAAAAAGTAGTACTAGTACTACTATATGAGTTATTATTACTTTAAAAAAGTAGAATCCTGTCACCAGAATCTGAATATGTGTAGTTCAAGATGAACTATAAAAATATAGGGTAAAGGTTCAGTACTACAGCCATCTATATATATATATATTTTTTTTTTGATTGGTCTAAGATTTATACAAGGGCCTGACTGTGCCTACTCCAGATAAAGATCAAAGGGCCCCAATTTTGGGGAAAGGAGAAATGTATAAATAGGAAATAAGTCAGAACTTCATAGTTAAGTTGTATAATGAAAATATATTTTAATTTTATATGTGAGTTTCTCTTATCTAAACTTACCAACTTCAACCATTATGAGGGATAATTTCCAATTCTCAATAACATTTAAAGATCATCAGATACAAATGAGGCTATGATGGCATAGCACATTTTCTCCTTAGTGTGGAACGCTGAAGTATTGACAAAAAGCCATAATTTAGTTTTATGAAGCAAGGAATTCAATTGTTGTGGTTCTCGCTGTTGGAGGCAATCTATAAAATGAAACAGTTCAATCCCATTGTATAATTTATAAGAAATCAAATTAATGGTGCTGTAAACTACTCAAATATGTTTATCCTATTCAAATGGTAATCGTAGGAAATTTCTTCTCAGAAAACTTATTCTTGAGTAATATGTCTGATAGAATTACAGGATAATGAGGTAATTACTAGAAGGTCTCAGGAAACAGAAAATTTGTGACATTATGTATATGTGTACTTCCCTTTAGCTAAAATGTTAGTTTGAAAAGCCATGTCTAAAAGTACAGTACATTTCTGAATTCTCTTAACATTATTACATTTAAATTTAAATATATCTAGAATCTTATTAGAAATTTTGTTTGATACGTTCCACATGGTTATTGTTTAGTTAATTAATTTAAATACATTTGATATTCTTTTTTTATATTTGATATTCTATGTGCAAAAGTTGCACTCAAATATTCACATGCAAGCTTAAGAGACTACTTCACACAGAAATTTTATTTTGGAAATTTTATTACTTTTTACTCAAAAATGACTATTTTCAGGGTGCCTAGGTGGCTCAATTGGTTAAGCATTTGCCTTCAGCTCAGGTCATGATCTCAGGGTCCTGGAATCAAGCCCTGAGTTGGGCTCCCTGCTCAATGGGGACTGTTTTTCCCTCTATTTCTACCCCCCACCTTACTCATGCCTTCTCTCTCTCTGTCTCAAATAAAAAAAAAAAACTTTGAAAAATGATTATGATTTTCATAAATTATTAAACTGAAAAAGATGAGGATTTCCTTTTCAATGAAAAAAAATCTCATGGGAAAATGAATGCACTCATACTCATAAATTTGGCACATAAACCACAATTTCTTTCAATAATTTCCTACTGCATAACTGTATTTAGTTTTCCCGTCAGATACTGCGAATTAAATGAATAATAATCGACAATATAATGCATTTTCTTCTGAAATGCCATTCAAAAGCTTATCTGCATTGCTGAAAGAATTGAGAAAACAGTAATAATTTTCACAGAAACTCATGAGCCCTAATGGGCATTCATTTTTAGTAAAAATAAGAACCAAATAATGGTATTAAGAGGAATGTACTGAAGGTAATAGGAGAACACAGTAACAAAGTATATTCATTCATACACAAATGTACGTACAAATGGAAAGAGTGACATACTAGAAATAATCAATACTGAAAATCGCAAATAAATCCTGGCAGTTTCCTGTGAAACAGAGCCTCTCTATCCATATCTTATTACTGCTCTTATTCACGTGAAAGTTAGATTATGACCTATTAACAATCTTTCTTAGAAGGCCTATGATCCTGTGACCTTCTTAGATAAAAGATTACCAGTACCATGTGGGAGAAACTCACTCAAACTAAATTATCATACTTGAAAAAAATAGGAGATCCAAATTTGCCTCTTAACAACTCTGAATTATAAATGACAAATATATGACACATAATAGTACTGTATAATTCATTGAAAATTATGTTCTTAAATAAAATTCTCTTTCTCAATAAAATTATCTGCATAACTCATCTCATGAAAATAACAAAACACTTAATATAGAAAAATATATTTGATTGAAAAATCATATCAAACAAACAGAATCATGACACCCAGCTGGCTCAATTGTCTTCCATGGCTGAAAATAAGCAAGTGCTTTTGTGTGAACTACAGACACTCAGCGTCAGCTGGTGGAGGCTTGTATTGTACTGTTATTGTGTTTCTTGAGCATATATTATGTGAAAGACTTTGTACTACATGAGGGAGTTAAAATAATAAATAAGATACTATGTTTTCTCTCAGGAACCTGATACTCTCAGGTAACTGTCAGGTAATTAAGTAATTATAATACAGTACGGGTAAGTCTTACCAATTCTACCCTTTTAATGAAGAAAAACTTCACCTAAGTGAGAACTGATCAAAGTATTTCGTGTAATTAGTATTATTTAAAGTGGCTATTATTTTTTGTAAAGTTTTTCATATTCTCAAAATTTACTAAAAAAAAAAAAAGTGAGTTACCTCATCGGATTTCTTCGACAAAATGCCAAGATAGCATATTATATGTCAAAATACTTATGCTCTATTCCTGTTACCCACCAAATAGATAAAAAACTTTATCTTTCTAGACTCTCTTTTGGCCATGTCCAATAAAATGAAAGATTTCTGAGATGGAACCATCTCTAAGTGGTTCACTGTCTATGTTAACATCCTCATCAACAGAAAATTCTTACCCAGAAAGGTAAATTTCAAATAACATTATTGTTCATTCCAGAATTTTCCTGCAAGACTTATGGACTCTTCAAAACAAAGCAGGCAATAGTTGATTGCCAATAGTCTTTGAACCCTTGGCCTCAAAATCCATCTTTTGCTCTATCTAGAAGTCCTAAACTATTATATCCAGGGTCCTTATCCAATCCTACCTAATCAAGCTTCATACTACTCATATTGATAGATCCACATAAGCAAAATTGTAAAATCTCACTAATATTCTAACTTTACCTTCTCCTCTCTGAGACACTTTTGGGTGTCTGTTGTGTTAACAGTGG
Organism: Nyctereutes procyonoides; assembly: GCF_905146905.1. Classification (NCBI taxonomy): domain Eukaryota; kingdom Metazoa; phylum Chordata; class Mammalia; order Carnivora; family Canidae; genus Nyctereutes; species Nyctereutes procyonoides. Next base: position 15,912,154 of record NW_026575117.1, read on the forward strand.
CAATGAGAATAAAATCAGCTTTGTCTTATTAACAGGTTATTTTCATAATATTTCAGGAAGCTAGGATTCAACAATGTTATTATCTAAGTAATTTTTATAATAATTTTTAAAATGTTTAATGACTTCTTGGTATTTTACAATGGTTACAATTTAACTATTTAAAAATTATGTGGAAATATAACTAACCCATTTAGTTTTACAATAATGCAATTGTAGGCAATAAAATATATTCAGGATAAATGAATACTTTAAAAAATAATGTTCCACAGGGTTTTGTTATAAATTTTTCCTTGTAAGATGTATAATGAAACTACAAAAGTAATGCTAAAATAAATATTAGGAGGGGGTCACATTTATATAAAGGTTATTTTGCAAAAGCATATTATTCATTCCTCAAGATTTCACAGTAAAAACAAAACTGTAAAAGGAAGAACTTCCAATTCAATAATCCCTAAGATCTCTTCCAAGTCCAAGAGTTTTTGGTGAATCACTCTTTAATCATTGTATATTATTAAACACAACCTTTAAATGTTTTGACAAAAAATTATGAAAGTAACTAAAATATTGTGATTTTGTTATAAACATTAGAGAAGAGAATGCTAAGTATTATTTCTAAAACATCTATTTATTTTTTTAAACACCAGATGACCCTATGAACAGCTCACTTGCTCACTTTCTCTCTCTCTTCCTCTAACTTATCACTCCTCTCTGTATGTGAACTTTGCCAAAATCAACACCACACAAATATTTTTTCTGTATTAACAAGATTTTCAGAATTACCTTGTCAAAAAGACGTACTTCTTGACTTTGGGAACAAACTTACATTTTAGTAATAGAGCAATATTTTTAGATTAAACTTGTAACCTATGTTAAGGTTGAGGGCTTTTTACATGAAAGCCCATAAGCATCTTAACATTTGAAGACACTGGAAGGATTTTCACAAAGGTTCCACATTTAGAAAATACTGGTATATATTAAATCCAATTCTATAAATGATTTTTGAGTAGCGATTTTATTTGAGCTATGACCTGGGTCAAAGATCCACTGACAAGCAGGGCACTGGGCAGCCCAGGTGGCTCAGCGGTTTAGCACAGCCTTCAGCCCAGGGCATGATCCTGGAGACCCAGATCGAGTCTGGCATTGGGCTCCCTGCATGGAGCCTGCTTCTTCCTCTGCCTGTGTCTCTGCCTCTCTCTCTCTCCCTCTCTCTCTCTCTCTCTCTCTGTCTCTCTGTCTCTCATGAATAAATAAACAAAATCTTAAAAAAAAAAAAGCAGGGCACTAACCAAAGAAGAAGAAATGTTTTCTCTTAAGATATCCTAAAAATGAGGCACTTTTAGTTATCAAAGCAGGTAAAAACAGTAGCAAAGGACAAGTTAATACCAGCCCTGTGGTGGGAGTTCCTTGTTCCTCTTCACAGGATCCACCAAAACCAGATACCAGAGAGCAATTCTGAGTTTTATCTATATTCATTTTTGTTCCTGGTTGCTTAGGGCAGACTAGAAACTGACCAGGTCTTTTCTGATTTGATATTACTCCTTCTACCTACTCTGTTTTTTTTTTTCCTCCAAATTTTTATTTAAATTCCAGGTAGTTAACATATAGTGTATTAGTAGTTTCAGATGTAGGATTTAGTGATTCATCACGTATACACAACATCCAGTGCTTATCACTGCAAGTGCGCTGCCTAATACCCATCATCTATTTAACCCATCCCCCACGGCCCCCAAGAAACCCTCAGTTTGTTCTTTATAGTTAAGAGTCTGTTTCTTGGTTTGCCTTTCTTTTTCCCCTCTATGTTCATTTGTTTCTTAAATTCCATATGAATGAAATCATATGGTACTTGTCTTTCTCTAATTTATTTGACTTAGTATAATACTCTCTAGCTCCATCTATCTACTCTGTTTAATGATATCATTTTCAGAATTGTGTGTATGTGTGGGAGATGGCACAGAGGGGAAGGAAATGCAAGTGAATATGTTTCTTCCCTTTTGGCTCTGAAATAATTCAGGGCAACAGACATAAAGGTGAAAGTGAATTACCCTATATTCTACCTTCCATTATTCCTAGGAGTTGAAAAATGTGTTGCTCATAAGTAGGCATAATGCTCACATGAAGATCAAATAAAGAAGAAATGAAGAGTATCTCAACTTAAATTGAATATCAATTGAATATATTAACATAAAATGTTTTTATATAATCCTAGTACCCAAAGGTGGTTTGAGTTTCCCATTTTAATTTATTTTGAACTTTAAAAATAGCACAAGTTAAGTGTGCTTAAGGCATAAGACTGTTTCATATTTAACCAAACAAGGCAAGTGTTAAAAAAAAAACAGGTCAAGAGCAATGTACAGTATGGTGACTATGGTTAATATTGCTATATTGCATATGTGGAGGTTCTGAGAGGGTGGATCTTGAGAGTTCTCATCGCAAGAAAATAATTTTGTGACCATGTATGGTGACAGATGCTGACTAGACTTGCGGTGATCATTTTGCTATGCATACAAATATTGAACCATTATGCTGTACACCTGAAACTAATATAATGTCATTATACTTTATTTTTTAAGGTTTATTTTAAGGCAGGAAGAATATCAGTTCATTATTATTTTTTATAAGAAGGTCTGTTTGTGGGTGTGTGTTTTGAATAAATTAGTGGTAGGAAGATGTTGAACTGTGTGATGATCTATTTTAGGAGTATTACTAAGGCCAGAAACAGAAGGGAGATAACTCGATAAACCTAAGGCCAAAATAGTATAAAGCTCAACAGTGAACAGTGCCAATGAAAAGACTCAAGTAGGAGCATGTTAAGATGCCAGAAATAGAGGTAGAGAATCTCAGTCTTTATGAAATATAATAATAACTTCATATCATATCAACAATGATCCAGTTTCCTCTAATAAGGCGACTGGAGATAAGGGCAAAAACAGGGCTCAAGATGTTAAGTTGCTGAGTCGTGGGCACATTTTTAAAAATTTTCTTTTTGATTATTTTCCACTGGTGAAAAAGAAGGAATACTCACAGTGTCTTATATTTTTTTCAGAAAAATATTTTGAATAACTACTTTAATCTGAAATGTACTAATATAACATTAAAGAATCTTACTAGGTTATATTTCTTCAGGCAGATATCAAGCATCATGTTTTTGAAAGCTACGATATAGTATAAAATTTATTTAGTGAAACAGAGTTTGATTACAGGAAGCAACTATTTGGAATTTTTATAAAATAAAAAAATCTATTCATGTGACCTTCTAAAACTAAATTATTATGACAAAGTCAACAGTGAAAGTTTCTTGCCAGATTTAATTCTTATTCATGTATCTTACATTCCTTAAGTATCACTTTCCTTTTAGAAGCAACCAAGATTAACATTGCTTATCTTGAGGGCAGCCTGGGTGGCTTAGCGGTTTAGTGCTGCCTTCAGCCCAGGGCATGATCCTGGGGTGTCGGGATCAAGTCCCACATCAGGCTCCCTGCATGGAGCCTGCTTCTCCCTCTGCCTGTGCCTCTGCCTCTCTCTTTTTGTCTCTCATGAATAAATAAATAAAATAATTAAAAAAAGATTGCTTATCTTGAAAAATTATAGATGAATTTTAGAAATTATTTTCTAGAAAAATCAGAGATCTTTGTATTCAAACATGGCATTCACTAAGTAAAATTCTTTAAGTCATAAAATATTCAAAACAAATTCAAATATTAATCCTAAAGAAAAAAATATGCAGCCAGTTCCATGACATATTATATACATTTACATTTAATTTCTAAATGTGGTGATAATATCCCAAATAATTATTAACATTATAAAATAGCTTCTGTCAGAAAGATGACAGGTGAGAACTTTGCTTCAATTGAATCTCAAAGTGAGAAATAAACTTAGAGAATTTCCTCTCATCCCCATTTATGAGATGAGGACTCAGAGGAGCAGAGGGATGATATAATTTTACTGATTTACACAAAAAGAATATGATAAAGGTAGGCCTCAAATTTAGTTCTATAATTCCAATTCATCTTCTCTCTATTTTCTAGAGAGAGTTGCCTTTACCTTTCCATTCATATAGTGGGCTTAAATTAATACAATGCCAAAAATAAGTAATTTAACTCCTTAATTAAGGATCAACTAAAAAAAAGATTTAAAATCTTTTCAAGAGAGTATAAGAATTACAAGGTCACGGGATAAAAATAATAATTTATGAATATAATTTCAATATTTAAAATGAAAAAGGAGAGTCCTATTTAATTATGTGTATAGGTAAGAATAGACAAAATGTATTTAATTTTCTCCTTAAATGGGATTGTTAACCTAATAGATCAACAAACCAGTTGGTATACTATGAAACTTCTAAGGGTTATCAGGAGATGTGTTGAGAACTGGCGTTTACGTGATATGTGGCATGAGCCAGACTTTCTACAGATGAGTCTGGGCACTAAGGCTCTCTGGCACTGGTGGGGAGCAGGGGATATGTGTGCAAGCATAGAAGTATGTTTCATCACAGGAAGATTCTGCTGGTCCCATATAACTCCTAAGATCCCTAGACATAGGGCTTCTCTGGGAAGAGTGATCTTAGCATCAGTGTCTCCTACCTGATTCTCCTGTTCTCTGAGCCACTCCTGAAAGCTCATCCTAGCCTATTCTCTCCTTGGCTTTCCACTTGGACCTGCAAGCACTCCCCACCATACACCTGAGACAACAAAACACACTTTGTGGGATCCAACTGTGCTGTTTGCATCTAACATGGTAAAAATATTAACCTAATGCAGAAGGTGGAGAAAAGCTTGGAGGTTAACACAGATCCAAAGTGCTCTATCTGAAGCTTTGGGGTTAAACGCATCTGAATTCAGAGATTTTCAGATTTTAGAAGAAACATAAGGTAGACATTGTCCATCTCTGGTTATATCTTCAGTGGATAAGGGCATCAACCCATAATCAAATTAATCAAATTCCCTGCAATGAAACATATGAATATTTGCATTAAGTACAAAAATAAAAACTATAAATAGTTTCACATCTGCCCAGGTCAGGGCAGGTTTTCAAGTCATATGTGCTAAGAGAGAAGGCTCATTTTTAGAGTTTTGAGATTTTGAAATTGTTGATAAAGGACTTTGAACATTTAAAAAATTTGAAATGTAACTAGTTGTGAAAGGGTTTCTTATGATGTGCCTGAGAAATATAGTTTTACTTTAATTCAGCTAAAATTATCAGTAATGCAAATGAATATATAGGAGACATTCTTTTGAAATGTGCAGATTTGAAAAAAAACAAGGTGTCAGATTACAATGTTCAAAAACAAAATTCTTTACAGATTTGTCAAATGACTAAAAATGCTTTTATATTCCATTATATGAGATATGAACACACATGTCAAACAATGACACAACAAACAGCATGCAATAGAACCAAAATGATTGGAGTAGATGGGTTTTAAGGGCATTTTTAAACATTAGAATTTTTTAACATTAGAATTTTTAATTCTAATGTTAAAAATGAAAAATTATCTGAAAAGATAATTCCCAAAATTATCTTTGTTTTTTATAACAAACAAGACAAAGTATTTTTATGTGTGATGAATTGATAACTGTGAAAAATCTTCATATAATTATTAACCTTTTCAAAATTATATTTTGTGAGGAAATACGTTCTACATTTTAATTGAGTGTGTTTATTTAAATCTAATTTTCTATTATGTTTTGGGATGATAGTAGACCATGTCTTTAAGAAAACACAACACACAAGGCTGCAGCAAAACAGAGCCTCTGCTAATTTCAGGCTGATAGGAGTGTTAGTTTAATTAGTTAGCTACGAATATCTATTTAAGTGAACAGCCTGAGAAATGTCTGCCAGGAAAAGGACATGCAAATGCATTGTAAGGCCATTCTCTTTGCCTCTTTTCAATTGTAACAAAAAGGAAGAGAACAGGTAGCTTGCAAGTATGTGGAAAGAGGAAGAAATTACTTTAAGAAAGGGAAGATCAACACAAAAAGTAATCATATGTCTGCAGAGTGTGTGTATATATATATATATATATATATATATATATATATATATATATATACATAATTGACCCTAGAATAAGGGGATAGTTAGAGGCATTGACCCCCTGCACAGCTGAGAATCTGTGCATAACTTTTGGCTTCTCCTGAACTTAGCCTACTCTTGGCTGGAAGCCTTATGGATAACATAAACAGGAGATTAACAAATATTTTGTATACATATAATATATAGTATTCTTATAATAAAATAAGCTAGAAAAAAGAAAATGTTATTAAGAAAATCATAAGAGAAAATACATTTATAATCACTGTAATTATTGAAAAAATCTGCATACACTTAAACTGAAATAGTATATTCACATTTTCCTATTTATTGACATAATAAATCATATAGTTTTATGTTGCCTTTGTTTACTAGAATATTTAGAGAAATAGATGAAAGAGAGATTAAGAATATATGGGTAGGGGACCTGAATAGGCATTTTTCCAAAGAAGACATACACATGGCCAAGAGAAAATGAAAAGATGCTCAGCATCACTAATCATTGGAGAAATTCAGATCAAAATCACAATGAGCTATCACCTCATACCACTCAGAATGGATGGTATCACAAAGGAAAAAAAATAGTAAGTTTTGGCAAAGATATGGGCACCACCAAAGTGGTGCAGACACTGGAAAACAGTGTGGAGTTTCCTCAAAAAATTAAAAATAGACCTACCATATGACCCAGTAATTCCACTTCTGGGTATTTACACAAAGAAAATAAAAACACTAATTCAAAAAGACATATACACCTCTATGTTTATTGCAGGATTATTTACAATAGTCAAGATATGGAAGCAACTGAAGTATCCATCAAGAGATGAATGGATAAAGATGTGGCATACATATAAAATGGAATATTACTCAGCCATAAAAATGAAATCTTCCCATTTGTGACAACATGGATAGATCCAGAGGGCATTATGCTAATTAAAATAAGTCTGACAGAAAAAAAGCAAATACCATATAATTTCACTTAAATGTGGAATCTAAAAATCAAAACAAACAAGCAAACAAAGACATACTCTGTATGGTGACAGTTGGTAACTACATTTACTGTAGTGAGCATTTCATAATGAGATTTGTAGAAATCACTATTTCCACACATGAAAAATAATATTATATGTCAACTACACTCCAATAAAAAGTATATATATGAACATCCTTCGTGTAATTCTTTTCAACCACATTTATTGAACATCTACATATTATTATATGTCATTTCAGTCTGAGAGGCAGATTTCTTGGTTAAATATTACTAATTAATTGATGGTAAGGCTCTTCTTTCAACTGAATGAACTTTATGGATAATTCTTACATCCTAAGGCAGATTATGGAATTGTGATTCTAATTGAAAATAATGGGAAAAATAAGCAATTTATAGAAAAAGTAATCTCCCAAAATTTTAAATGTGCTACTTCTATAAAAGAATAGCCTACTTATAGATATTAATTAAATAAAACCTATTACAAACAATGAGTACTCAGTACAAATTTTAGCTTTAACTTTTGCAAAGTACAATTTGAAGGTGAGGATCTAATCTTCTACTATGATTCACATTACATGCTTATTAAAGTAAAAGAGATAATATCATAATCTTAATCTTTTCACTAACATTTTAAAAGTTGGATTTTCCAATATTATAATTAAATAGCAATTACCTTAATTACTTTATATTAAGGCAGGAAAAGGCATAATAAATGTTATTTAGGACCTTTTCATACTTACAATGAGAAATATAATGCAGGTGATTTTTTAAAGTAACAGTCCATTGTAAGTAGGCATAAAAAAGCCTAGAAAAAGGATTATTCAGGTTTTTTCCCCTCAATTTTTAAACCTTGTATGTTTGAAATTATGCTTGATTTAAAAAAATACATATTAACAATACAAAAGCCCCCAAACGGTGATACCAAAAGAAAACAATACTGATAATTTTGGTGATTTCATTGGAAGATGACCACAGAGATAATGACCACTGAAGTCTTCAGTAAGGTGGAACGAGAGAGGGCAACATCATAAATTCTTTGTTTGAATGCCAAAAAATCATCATTGTTATTTCCTGTTCTGTAAATAATTGTGTAAACTGGCAGTCCTGTTCATTTGCTCATTTTAATAGCAACAAACATGAATGCACTATTAGACTAAAAATTATTACTTAAAAATTACAGAAATTATGACAAAGCATGCCTTTTATTTATAATCACTAGATTATATACAATCTCCATTAGGAACTGGCTTTTCTGAACATCAATTATAATTCCTAAGCCTTCAAGTTAATATTTCTGTCTTATTTCTTACTAAAATTTTCCCAAAGACAGCAAAGGAGAGATAAAGTACAAATTCATATGTATAGTTGATTGTGAATTATAATTAAATAATAAAATTTTAAATTTATTATATGATTTAATCTCAAAATTAGAGATGTAACTAAATAGAGTTGTTGATAAATATCAAAAGCAAATAAATTTAGGTTATTTCTGTATAAAATCACTATCTAGAACACTCTCCCTAATTTATCACTGCACTGCAAAGTGTGCTACCAGATTAGTGCAAAGATTTGTAGAAAGTCAACCAACTAGGAAAAATAGCTTCCTTCCATTACAGTTTCAGTAGGACATATGAGAAATAGAAAAGAATTTGAGTGGTATGTGGGGGGGAATTATTACAAAATTGCTATTTAAGTATGCATAAACAGAGTAATATGAAACATTCTCAGATACACTCTTTAAAAAGTATCTATAAACGACTTTGCAAAAGATGGAATAATACACATAGCAGAATTAACCATAGTTGATTTTTTAATTTAATGCTTAACCATTTGTTCTGATAATCTTCCCATTTCACTTTTAGATTACAAGCATAAAACTTTATAACTCAAAGGATCTTTAGAGATCTAGTGCACCTTTAACTATACTAAAAAAGGATAATGAAGTCTGAGAAATTAATTTATAAATCTGAGGTAGCACCGTTGGTTAGTAACAAAGATAGAAAACAATTCATATCTCCCTACTTACAGTCAAGAGGGGATCTTTTCAATGGCATGAGCATTGATTTTGAAACCAAGCAGTCCCAAATGTAAAGCGGACGTCTTTGATGGGTGTACAACTGGCTTGATCCAGGAATATAAACATAAATAAAAATATAAAAATAGAATAATATAGATATAATAATAACTAATAATAATATAGAAATAAATCAGAAAGATGAAAAAGTCCCGCATTGAAGGCATTTACAGTTCAAGGAGTCAACACGTGATTTTAGTGCAGTAGCATTAAGTACAATGAAAGAGACATTTAAGAATACTATGAGTAAACTGAAGGACAACAGTTTTATGTTTTTATTTGTTAAGCTGTAAAATGGGAATCATTATATGAGGGTTATTTGGAGGATTAAATGAAGTCACATATGAAAGTACAATCACATAATGAAAACACAATATTTATTTCCATCTCTTTCTTATTCCATTAAACACTGCTGATTTATTTTATAGTTCTTTATGATATAAAGTTTATTTATTATAATAACTTCAAAAAGAAGTGTAAAGACTCAAAAACTCAGAGTTTTCCCCTTTTAAACTTTATTTTTAACTTTTATCTAAATAATCCTAGTAAATTCTCATAATTTCATCGTTAATTATTTGGAAGTCATTTTTCAAGTATGTCTCAATATTTTAATGGCATTAAGTAACTTGTCTGATCATAGAATTAGACATACTTATTAAAGAAAAATGAAAGAAAAAAATCTATAGAACTTTCCAACCAGAAGTAAAGCAAACACTTTGATAAATTTACTTGTAGTCTCTATACTCCACAGGTTTCTATTTTAAAAAGGTAAAATTACAGAGAAATCATTTGAGCTCTACTTTCTATTTTGGAGTTTTGGAGCTGAGTTTTTTGTTTGTTTTATTTAACTTTGTATCTGAAAAAAGTATGAAAGAATTTCTCACAATATTAAATATATTTTAAAATAAAATCATCTTTATTGTCATTAATTCTCTGAATTTTAAATTTTATGACCAAATAGTTAAAATAATTTCTCTAAATGTATATTCAAAATAGTCTTAAGGCTATGTGGTAAGACTTAAAAAAACTCTAAAATGTAGGGAGATACATTGTGTTGAAAATTTTTGTGTGGATAAAATAAATAAAATTTCATAAATATCTCATATATGTGTTTAAGAAGTATATCACATGTTTAGCACTATATGTTCAGTATGTACAGTTCTATATTGCACTCTATACAATTGCACTAGATTCAATACTCAAGTTATCTGCTTTTTCCCACTCTTATACTGATTTTTTTGGTGTGGTAATCTATTTCATCTATGAAGAATAAATATAGTAGATTAAAATTTCATGTGACAGCTACGTTTTTTAACTCCCTTTAGAAGGTCTAGTATAATATATTATTTATTAGGTAGTATTATAAGAGAATTAATTGATCATCTGTTTGGCTTTTATGTTAGGGTTAATTTTGTTTTAGGCGACTGCTGTAAGTTGCATATTCAAAAAATCTAAATACAGTCTTAATGTTTAGACCTTGAAATATATACATCCATTACACTAACCATATGTTTAGTTTTTCTGCAATCACCTTGCCTTAAGTTATATTTATCATTGTCTTCTTTTTACTTTTTACATGTAGCAGTAAGTTTTAAGATATGTATGATGCTTTTTGTGTCTACCACTTGTTACCCTTAAGGTTTGTAATGACATTGAAACTTATTCTTTCCAGTTTCTATTTTCAGAATTGAAATAAATATAAATTTTGATTCTTCACTTAAAAAGTTTTTTTTTAAGATTTTGCTCTGTCTTTAACATGGCCTTTCTTCTAGGTATTTATTTCTATCAATTGAGCTTATAGACTTACATGATTTAATCATGATATCTCATGTTAAATATTGCATCCTCTAAGAATTATATATTAATATTTCCATGCAATCTCATGACCATCCTCTCAATTCTTACATTTACTGTGAGTAATGGTCTTTAATGTGGATTTATGCTTATTGCTGCATTTGATTTACTTGCATTATTATGCTACCTTACCCAGTACCCTTTTCTTTTCAGATTATTTTTTCCCAACCATCTCTTCTGTTTTGTAGATTTCACGGTTTCTTACAACCTACAGAGAAGATAAAGTGTACATATATGCAATACTTGCATATGTGTGTACTGAGGGGCGAATCATAAAGAGGTCATCTCTTCCACTGAATTCTTATGGTAATTTTTTATTACTTTTGTTCTGCAGGTTTTTTTTATTTGTTCCTTTCTTCATTCTGTGAGCATAGTCTCCCTACAATGTGACAGGCACTCTGTCATGCACTGCAAACCCAAAGGTGCTATGACTGTCTTATTTCATTTATCTGACATAGAATGGAGAGCTCTATCAATAAACAGATTTTGTTAAAAGACAACATGTGAGTCACTTTTTCCCACTCAATCTTAGGTTACTATAGAGTGCACTGGTGTATAGCTGTCTTCATCTAATGCAGGAGTTCCCCTGACATTAATTTCTCTGATAGGGTGAACAAGAAAAGTCCATGAGAGACTCTATTAACTACATTCAGAGTTTTTTTTTCTCTTTTTATTTCCAATTTACTTCTGAGAGTCCTTGTCATTGATACATAATCTGAATGTCAGTAAGCATCTCTTTTCCTCATAAAGTTACCAGCTAGAGGGAAAAAAAAAATTACAACCAGTTAAATTCTAATTTAAATAACCAGCAAATGGATTTTTTAGTGTAAGCATGTCCCACATAATATATGGGTCGTATTTAACTTGCACATCTCTACCTACCATATTATTTTGGGGAACTACCATTTCCAAACATGGTAAAAAAAGAGAAATCATGTAAGTATTGAATCACTAAATTCTATATCTGAAACTAATATTACACTGAATGATAACTAACTGAAATTTAAATAACAGTTTAAAAAAAAGAGATAAAAAAGCAGGACCCATCTATTTGCTGTCTACAAGAGACTCATTTTAGACAGAAGGACACCTACAGCCTGAAAATAAAAGGTTGGAGAACCATTTACCATTCAAATGGTCCTCAAAAGAAAGCAGGGGTAGCCATCCTTACATCAGATAAACTAAAATTTACCCCGAAGACTGCAGTGAGACATGAAGAGGAACACTATATCATGCTTAAAGGATCTATCCAACAAGAGGACTTAACAATCATCAATATATATGCCCTGAATTTGGGAGCTGCCAAATATATCAAACAATTAATAACCAAATTAAGACATACTTAGATATTAATACACTTATACTTGGTGACTTCAATCTAGTGCTTTCTACACTCGATAGGTCTTCTAAACACAACATCTCCAAAGAAACAAGAGCTTTAAATGATACACTGGACCAGATGGATTTCACAGATATCTACAGAACTTTACATCCAAACTCAACTGAATACACATTCTTCTCAAATGCACATGGAACTTTCTCCAGAATAGACCACATACTAGGTCACAAATCAGGTCTTAACCGATACCAAAAGATTGGGATCGTCCCCTGCATATTCTCAGACCATAATGCCTTGAAATTAGAACTAAATCACAACAAGAAGTTTGGAAGGTCTTCAAACACATGGAGGTTTAAGGACCATCTTGTTAAAAGATGAAAGGGTCAACCAGGAAATTAAGGAAGAATTAAAAAATTCATGGAAACTAATGAGAATGAAGATACAACCATTCAAAATCTTTGGGATACAGCAAAAGCAATCCTGAGGGGAAAATACATCGCAATACAAGCATCCATCCAAAAACTGGAAAGAACTCAAATACAAAAGCTAACCTTACACCTAAAGGACCTAGAGGAAAAACAGCAAATAGATCCTACACCCAGCAGAAGAAGAGAGTTAATAAAGATTCGAGCAGAACTCAAAGAAATCGAGACCAGAAGAACTGTGGAACAAATCAACAAAACCAGGAGTTGGTTCTTTGAAAGAATTAATAAGATAGATAAACCATTAACCAGCCTTATTAAAAAGAAGAGAGAGAAGACTCAAATTAATAAAATCATGAATGAGAAAGGAGAGATCACTACCAACACCAAGAAAATACAAACGATTTTAAAAACATATTATGAACAGCTCTACGCCAATAAATTAGGCAATCTAGAAGAAATGGACACATTTTTAGAAAGCCACAAATTACCAAAACTGGATCAGGAAGAAATAGAAAACCTGAACAGGCCAATAACCAGGGAGGAAATTGAAGCAGTCATCAAAAACCTCCCAAGACACAAAAGTCCAGGGCCAGATGGCTTCCCTGGGGAATTCTATCAAACGTCTAAAGAAGAAACCATACCTATTCTACTAAAGCTGTTTGGAAAGATAGAAATAGATGGAGTACTTCCAAACTCACTCTATGAGGCCAGCATCACCTTAATTCCAAAACCAGAAAAAAGAGAGATCAATTATTTATACTCTGTTTACATCACAAAGCAGGGTCTTTGCAACAGAGAGAGGGCTGCACAGTTTCTACTATGTGCCAACTCTGGGTTTCTCAGCAGGTAGCTGATAATGATGTAGGACCTTACTAGATTTAAGGTTAAGTATGACAATTGTCAAAACTATTTGGTTTCCTCTATATTAAGCATTTAAATGTGTTTGCTAATCACTGATTCTCCTAACTACTGAAATGCCTTTCACTGGCAGAAAATTGTGTATCAACTTTATAGTTGTTCTTGCATTGATAGGAGTTTTCATCTTCCTCCCAACCTCATGCCTTCCATGAATTCCTCATAATTTAGTGGGAAATTTAAAGTGATTGTGTCAGGAATTGCTATTTGGAAGACATTTTAGCCAGAATTCTCTTAGTCTTTATTTTTAAAATGTGTGCGTTCTTAAATAAAGCAGCTTTTTATAATAAATGTTATCTTTACCATTTTATATGCTTTATGATGTCATTAATAATTACCTGTCTAATTTATATTCCTGATGAAGAATACTTTCATCAATTACATGTGGTACATGGAAAGGTTCACCAAATGTAGAGGTTTAAAATAAGTTGTTTTTGTTTTGTTTTGTTTGTTTTGATGATTCTGTAAATAAATGAGCAATAAATGTCTGAGCCCAGCAAAATGGTTCTATTCCTATGACTAAGTTGCACATGTATTTTCAGGTTTCTGGTAGAAATATTCAGCTTGAGCTGAATATTTTAAAATGGCCTTATTACTTGTCCAGTGATTGTTTCTATCTGATACCCATCAGGTCCAGAGAACATCAACTGGTTCAGTTCTTCTCTGCTCCATGTAGCCTTGGCTCCTCTATTGGTCTAGAGGAAAATTCATCACAGAGTAGTTTCAGATAAGATTCAGGGCAAGCCCAGGACAAAAGCACTTCATAAGATTTTGCCTGCATCGTATTTGCTGATGTCACATCAACTGATGCAACATGGGTGGACAAGCCCAAAGTTAGTGAGGGAGATGATACACAAGGTGGTTGAGATGGGAAGGCTAGATACATTGGGAAACTTACATGCCGTAATATTACACAATTTTATTAGGTCTCTGGCAACAGTATACATGTTAGATAGAAGGATATATTTATTGAGCAAAACTGTTTAATACAAGCAAACATAGAAACAAGAGTGGTACGATGATTTCGGGTTTTGACTATCAAAAAGATTTAGCCCATTATCTATGAGGACTTATTTTTGTTTCTGTTTTTTAATTCTAGTAAAATGGTCATTGACTTTGAATCAGAAATATGTTTTTAATATTTGTTGATGTAGATATATTATTTAAAATCTCTGAATGTTATCATTTTGAAATTGCTATAATAATGCCATCAATGAAGGGTGCCTGGGTGGCTTAGTCCATTAAGCATCTGCTTTTGGCTCAGGTCATGATCTCACAGTCCTGGATCGAGCCCTGAGTCAGGACCTAGAATAGAGTCCTAAGTCCCCAAATCAGGATCCCTGCTCAATGGGGAGTCCACTTCTCTGTCTTCCCATCCCTTCAACTTGTGCACTCATTTGCTCTCTCTCTTTTTCAAATAAATAAATAAAATCTTTAAAAAATAATAATGCCATTCACTGAAAGGCTATAGAAAAAATAACATAAAAATATGGAAGGTCTTTGTAAACAATAAACAATAAAAAAAATTACTTTACATGAATGAATACATATAAAGATATGAAACTATAATGGAGCATCTATTGTTCTTATAACTAAACATTTCTATAAAATTTATTGGAGTTTAATAAGCTTTAATAATAAATACTGAATTTGAGAACAATTCAAAGGAAAGAGTTAATTTACTTAATTTGAGGATTTCAATATTTCAATTCAAGGTTAACACAATATTTACTTACATTTAATTTTTTTTAATATTGTGAAATATAAAATAATAACTGTCTAAAACAAAATTTAGAATCTAAAGAACACCAGTATAATGATCACCCATTTTAAGAAATTCAGTATTGCCATTACTTTAGAAATCCCTCATGTTCTACACTAAAAATCCTATCCTTCTTACCTCATCATGGAGATAATCGTTATCTTGATTTTTGTTATAGTCTTTTCCTTGCTTTTCTTTAGGTTTATCAATCATTTTTGCATATGTATTTCTAAATAATATAATTTAGTTTAGTGAATTTCTTATAGTAGGGTCATATCGTGTGCAAATTTTCCTGTGTTGTTTCTTTCACTTAACATTTTGATTTGGAGATTCATCCATGCTGCTACTGGTGGCTTTGTTCCTGTTACTGTATATATGTTAACATACCTAAATTGATCAGTATTTTTTTAGGTTTAATGGCTGGTATTTTAAGAAATTCTTATATATCCAATATCATGAAAATATTTTCCTCTGTTATCTCCTAGAAACAACATTTTTGCTTCTCTTATGCAGATCTTTATTCCAATATAAAGTAGATTTATATATATGGTATGAGGAAGTGATCTGATTTCTGCTTTCCTCACATGGCTACCCAAACTGCACACCATTTATTAAGAAACTCACCCTTTCCTATACACTATTTCATATATCCCTGTCATATATGAAATGTCCATACATTTGTTTATCTTTCAAGACTATCTTGTATTTTGCAAACCAGTTTTAAATATATTTTTTTCAGAGAACATAACCATGAAGACCAATAAGGCACAGCATTTATTTCAATTGTGTCTTATTCTCACTTAAATTTGGTTTTGAAAAATTACTTCGAGGAAGTAACTAAGTTGTAGTAATATGAGTAACATGACATTTTTATTTTATCTTGGAAGATTATAAGAAAAGCATCATCATTTTTCCTATGAATCACTTGCACATGTGCTTAAACAAAGAATAGTAGAAGTTTGGCAAATTAAAAAAGGCTTTTATTTTGTATCACCATATTTGAAAATCTACATATGTAAAATGTTTCTTTTACAGAAATAAAAATCACCTCATACGACCATAGAATTTATGGCTGTGATTTAAGATAACCCTGTTTGAGTTACTAAAAGTGAGTCCCTTTTCCAGAGCTCTTATAATTTATTAAATGAATGAGAATCTCCAGGCCTGGAAGAAACTATGCATTTGCTGGTGGCCATATTGCCTAAGGGTTATTTCTAGAACATAATAACCAATGACATGGCTCCAAGTTATTAAGGAACTAGGTGTGCTGCTATTCTAGAATTTCTACTGGACAAACTTTCTCCAAGCATAGCCCATTTTCTAAAAGTTAGAGTACTTAAAATGCCTATGCTTAGGTTCTATTATCAATCTTCAGCTAAGAGGGAAAGATGGCTAAAAACCCAACTTTTAGGGTTAACAAATAACAAGTGTTAGCAAAGTCATTCTAGATCCTTCAATTTAATAATGTACTCACAAAATAATCATTTCTTAAGTCATAGTGTTGTTTCAGAACAAAAATCTAAAAATTCTTTATAATTATAACATTCTAATTTAAAAATACAAATATAAGGGCAGCCCTGGTGGCCCAGTGGTTTAGCGCCCCCTTCAGCCCAGGGTGTGATCCTGGAGACCCAGGATCCAGTCCCACATGGGCTCCCTGCATGGAGCCTCTTTCTCCCTCTGCCTGTGTCTCTGTCTCTGCCTCTCTCTCTCCCTTTCTCTTTCTCTCTCTGTGTGTCTCTCATGAATAAATAAATAAAATCTTAAAAAAATCCAAATATAAGCCCTGTTAATTGCCTAAAATGCACTTTGTCATGAAAATAATGGCACTTTTTCCCTCAAAGCCTTGACTATGATCCTAGTTAAAAATGTTCAGTGGGTTATGATCTTACTATTGTATATTTGAGGTGAAAAGAAAAATATGTTGCAGGAGGAGATAAAATGAAGACAACTGAAAGAGATCTGGCCTAATTATTTCAACAAGCTTAATATGTTTTACATGTAGAACTAGTGCCTTTCAGAAACTATATCAATGCAACACCCCTCATGAAGGAGCTTATGACAGTAATAATAAACACTAGTAGAATTTGGCTGATCACTTTTTGAATTTATGTGGTCTTTCAAAATGATTAATCCAGTGCTTAATATGGAAAAATATTGATTTTCCAGCTATAGAATACTTAAATACAAATTCTATCTTTCAGGGCAAACATTGATAAAAGATAAATTCTCTAATAATTATTGTTTAAGACAAGTATTTTTTAAAGTAAAACAACAACAATCAAAAAGCTATTCTTATCCTTGGATTTGAGATTCTCTAACAGCTCAGAAACAAAGTTAACTTCACCAGAAAAAATACTGATCCATTATATTGGATGCATAGGTGAGCAGAATTCTTTGAAATTTAGGGAAGTACTAGTTGAATAGATGAAATATCTTACCGTTCTGACACAAAGAAATCCTCATAAATATAGTGGTCATTGTATAGCAACCATCAACGAATATAGCACCAATAAGTAAAGTTTCAAAGGTAACATTAGTTAAAGCCTGCTCTGGACACGGGGGAAAGGATGCGATGTTCCACTGTTTATAAACAGACAAGTCCCATACGTGTTTATCCAAACCACAAAGGCAAAGAGATAGGAAGGATGAGAAATATAGGGCTAATGAAGATCTCTAAGAATATAGTGCCATACAGACTAAAGGGAATATATGAGTTAGGCAACATCCCAAGGCATTATTTTTCATTACCTTTCACTATGGTGATCCAAATAATGTCTCTTTGATTCAACTTAGAACCTCTAAAGACATGTCAAGCCATGTTTTCAACTCACAGCTCACTGACCAATAAGCTGAACCAAATAATCACACACCATACAACACCTCATAACTCCCAATAGAGATGCCAATAGATCCTGGAGACAAGCTCTGGATTAGTTTGTTTGACAGACTGAAAAAAAACCTTTTGCAGAATGCTGAAACTAATTAGACATTCTTACGATCTTAAATTCAAGTAGCTCCACATAATTTGTAAAGGGAATCTGGCAAAACCAACAAACACAGGAAAAAAGGAATAAAGCTAGAATCAACTTATATTGACTGTTTCCTTCTGCATCTCAGAAAGAAAATCTTTAATATTTGTCATGTCATTTTTAAAAAAATTAAGGTAAGTCTTTCTATAGACTTGTGATTGTGCTCTGGCTTCTTAGACTAAGGGAGTTCTTATTAAACACACGCATACACACGCACACATAGAGCAGTGAGATTTCATGGAACTTGTTCAGTACCTTCAGTCTGTTCTGTAAATATGCACTGCTGATAGGACTTACAAATTTCTCACAATGCTTTATAAAAGACTACATACAGACCAGAAGCACAGTGCCCTCTGCTGCACATACAACATAAAATAAAATACTTATGTAAGTAACAGTATCTGCATAGATACAGACACAAAAATACAATGCTAAGTTTTGTTTCTACATAAATGCTAAACCAACTGCTGGGAATTGTGAATTCCTATCATGCAGAAACAAACCAGACTGATAACTTTACATAAAACATTCTTTATAGCAAGGATCAATACAATCTAATCCAGTCAGGCAACCATTTGTACACTCCTCTCTTTAATGGATTTGCTGGGCTGGGGAGAAGCAGGCAGTCTGTTGGATTTAATATATGACTCCTTTTGTGTAACTTATTTATATTCAAATATATAAGAACAGTAAAAGTTAAAGGCCATATATCTCAATCCCCTCCCTTTTCTTGGCCTTTGCTATCCATGTCACATTTATCTGCTACTTCTTTTTAACCCATTGCCATTTTCTCCAGCTTCTGAACGTACAATTACCTCTAAGGGGAAAAAGAATGAGGTGACTCAACTTCTCAGTGACTAGTACAAGATACCATTTCCATTTAAGCTAAAAAAAAAAAAAAGAATAACACAGCATGATAGAAGGTAGAAAAGAATCTCAAGAAAATTCATTTAAAAATTTAGCTACTTAAAATTATACACTCAGCCTCACAGTTAATTGGAATTTACTTTGAGAAATGTGACACTCCTACAATTTGAGAGTGATGCACAACTCGTCACCATTACTACTTTTTGGTTTTGTTTTGCTTTTAATAGTTTGTTACATCTATAAGAAATACTCTTAAATAGCAAGAAAACAGTACTACTGTGAATGGTAAATAATAACCCTTCTGGTAATAACCCTTTCCCATCTGAAGCTTTCCCTTAGAGAAACTTATTTACACACAACCTTCAAGGAAGATATCTCTATAATTGCTTTCCCTTTGCTTCATACCTGTATATCTTGTATCTTGTGCTAAATCCCTGCCGGCTTCTGTCCACAAAATCTGTGTATTCCTGTGAACGATGGAAGGGTCCCTTATCAGAGAGGAGCCAGTCGAAGGGGCTTGTGGCATGCTGATCCGAAACAGCAGCAACCGCTAAAACCCAGCATTGAAGACTCAGGGCTATCCACTCCCATAGAGCCATCAGAGAGAACAATTCAGCACCAGCTCTGCTCCGCCATATCATGCTTCCACTGGGGATTTAGAGCCTTCATTCTCTTAGCTTTCCCTCAACACCTAGACAAAATACACAGGCAATTAGTTAGCCCCTAGAAGATTCTTTTCTAGCAATTAAGGTGCTGAGGTGGCAAATTCCTTTCTTTTTAAATCTAGTATCATTTGTGTTAAATTAGATGATAGCAAAAGTGAATAATCAGTAAAACAAAATAATTTCATTTTTTGAAAGCTCTATGTTCCTTTTTTATTCATTGGAAAATAGGTCACTGAGTCATAACAGACTTTGTCATAACAGTGTCGTACAACCACAACTGGTTTTGACGAATACTTCTTCTTTTTTGCTTAGATGTTTATAACATTGGACACTTTCAAAATAAATATTGTATATGTTTATTTATTTCATAAATTGTGTAATACATTGTAATATAAGTGTATTTTATTGTTTACTTGAATTGTTCTAGAAAAATGCTTTAAGATGAATCAAAGATATTCAGGTAGTCATTTTCATAATATGAGACCAAAATGGAATAAAATTAAGGGCTTAATAATCCATAAATAAATTATTGTGTTTATGTATGTGTGTCTATCTATCTACCTACCATCTATCTATCTTTATATATAGATAGATGGATGGATGGATGTGTGGGGGTGATGAGTGGGAGGGAAGGTCTATGTGTTTTCTCAGATATTTTTTCCATTATTCATCTATTAGGGACAAACTTCCCATATTTTTAAAGCAGAATAATAATAAACTATTTCTAGGACCTTTAAAAAACTTTAATGTGCATCCATGTCATATTCATGAGATAAATAGGCATACCTACAAAATTCAAATACACACAAAAACTAAGAAAATGCAGATTATACATAAACTATGAAACCACATACATTAATTTCATAAGCATTCAGAAATAAAGTACCAAGAAATGAAATCCCAATGTGGTATAATATAAACGATTTTACACAGAGCAGATGATGCAGTATCTATATACTACACAAAATATTCTACAAATATTTGAATTCAATTTTACTTTCCATCTTCACCAATCTTTTTGATTATCATTATCTATAGCACATAGAACTATATAATATATAAACACTGACTAATGAAAAAGTGTGATTGTGAGAGTTTTTAGTCAGTAAAATCTCTTTAGAAGGGAATCAAAATGCACAGTATTAAGTAAAATATTTTAATTATAATAGTTGCCATATTTGGTGTTTGGATAGGGCGATTGACATTTTTAATTTGCTTTCTAGTTATAATCCTATAATGCATAATTTAATCCTAAACTATTTATATAGGAAAGGCATACAGCAATACTTTTACAACTATAAAATATCTCAACCAATGATACAATATGACTGACCTAGGTCATCAGATCCAGTCATACACACTACACAATTAGAAGAACTAATGCCCACATACTGTATGAGTTGTCCCAATCATGAAAGTTGCTCTATTGTGATGATTAAACAATGGCCTCTTTGTAAACAACATAGGAAGTCTTACCAGTCAAGACACTTTAAAAATTCATAAAGTATAACATCATATAATAGATTTTGGAATATCAGTTGGGAGTTTCCAGGCCTCCTTCAATTACTTGTATAAATATGGCATTGTCAGATGATTCAATTCAGAATTTCTAATGCTGATAAAGAAAATATATACTTTTATATTTTGTTTCTTGTGTGGGAACTATACCACTTATCTTAAAATTATTATATTTCACTTATACTCATAAACAGTTATTACTATGTTTAATTGTATGGTATAGTCCACTTGTGACTAATAAATATTTACCTTTGTTAAACACATTTTTTCTGTTGATCAAATATATTTAAACCAGAAACATTTAATCATTATTGCAAAAAAAGTTATATTTTCTTATGTAGGCACTTAGAACAGTGACTAGAATGTTGGAAGAACATTAGGAATGTTTCAAAGTATATTCCATGCTGATATCAAATCATATAATTATATACTATAAAATTAAAACTAGCTCTTTCTGCTGCAGCTCATGATTTTGTAAGACACACAGCATTAAGAAAATAGTATGCAAATGACGTTTGGTGGCATTTTTCAGTATACTGCCCAAAACCATTGTATTTATTTTCTTTACCAAATGTGCTAAAGAAGTTTCATGGTTAGCATATTTTCTAATCTTAACACAGAGGAAAATGGAAAGATTTTATTTTATGTGTGGGGGAACTACCTAAAAATACTGGAATTAGGTTTTAATTATTTCTGTTTCTTCTACTTCTAATTTGGGTGCATACTCCTACTTCTGTTCAGCCGTGGGTTTTCCTGAAAGAAAGTTTATTAGCAATGAGGTTATGAGAATTTCATCCTGCCCAAATTTACACTAATTTGGGGGATCTCTTGAAAATCATTACAATTATAAGGTCTTTTAAAAGACAGGAACAATAATCAAACTACGCTACTTGACATTTCGACTCAAGCCATCTTAAAGACACTGCTTTTAAGAATTACAAAACAGGGAGAAAAGTAGAGTTAGAATACATTAAGGCCAGAATGTAAGCTTTCAAAATCCTTAGGACAAACGGCCATTAGATTCAATGTTCAAAAAAAAAAAAAAAAAAGACTCCATTCATCTAGTTTGTTATGAAAGTAGGCAAATGTACATTTGTAAATGAGTAGTAAATTTTAAAATATTACTGAACCACCTGAATTGGTTCCTTTATTTGATTTGGAATAATAACAGTATTTGTCCTCGGGTGAGAGATGAGTTTATGATATAGATTGCCAATTTCAAAAGTAGTGAATATGGTCCCTTTGAGAAATCTCACAGGTCGCTACTGAGATAACCAGCTACATGTAGAGATATTACTAAAGAAGGGAAATCATGAGGTCCAATGAATGAAAGTAAGAGTCATTAAAGGGTATAATAAGTGAATTCACCAATTTCACTACCTGGAGTATAAGGAAATGGCAAAATAATCTTGAATTTACTATTTCTAAGTTCCTAAGAGGCCAACTAAGGAAACTACAATGTCAATGCACAGTATATTCTGAAATATGTAAAGGTGTATTTTATGAATAACAAAAAAACCACAACAAAAACATTTAAAAAGCAAAAAATTAAGGTCATATTTAAAAAGCATCATTTAATTAAAAAGCATTATTTAATTAAAAATATTGATCAAATTTTTCTTTTCCAAAAATTAAGAGGAAGAAAATATCACATTGTTTATATGATGGATATTTGGTACATGGCCTTTTCTTATAACAAATTCTCACCAAATAAAGTTCAGTGCGAACATTATCAACTCACACAACTTTATTACTTGCAAATACCCAAAAATGTCAGGAAGAAGAAAACAAAAAAATATGTCTCCTCATTGACTCTCCTTTATCCTATTCCAGAGGACAGTACATTATTTTTACCTAAAATATTACCTTATCATATGTATTTGAAATTCATGAAATATTGGAACTTAGAAAATATTTTCCATAATTATTACAAATGAATTTCTAGTATAACTGAAATTACAAAGATAAGAAAATTATGAATTATTGACTTCGACTTAATATCTTTTAGATTGGTGTGTCATGTCATAGAGGTTTATCTTTTAGACTACTATCTAGTTGAATATTCAATACTAATTATTACTATTTGTTGAACAATTAATTTTGCATACTATATGATTTCTCCTTTTAGATTTGTATTTGAACTGATTTTTGCTGCTAACATGTTCAAAATAGTTTCTTAAGGAAATCCATTTAAAATCTTAAATATGCAAAGAAGCTTCATAAAATAGTTGTATCAGATTTATTTTTCCTTAATTTTGAAAATTTAAAACCCACAGAAAAGTTGAGAGGCTTGTACAGTAAACACATATATCCTTCAGCTACCAATTATTTACATTTTACCACATATTATACTTTCACTATTTCTCAATCCTTATTTTATTCTTTTTTTGTGTAGAACAAGGATCTAAGGAAAATTGACTCTTTGCTCCAGGTCATACATTCATTTTCCAAATTCCTCATCTTCAGCGATTGCTACATTGCTCTGTGGAATAGCTCTTTAATATTCATAATCACTAATATTGGAGTTTGTATATATAAAAAATCCTCAAAAAAATCCTCAAAATAAAGTCTCCATTTCCCAAAATGATTGTATTTATTAAAAGGCTACATTCTTCCTTAATAGTTTAATGGAATATATATTATTCTCCAAAACATAAATATTGCAATCATTTTATTATTATAAAATAAATATATTTGTATTACATACTATCAGAATCTATTAAAATATATAGCATATTATTATTACATTACCATATATCAAATAATATATATTAGAATAAATATTAGCTTTGAAGTAAATATCTGCTAAATAAACTGTGTAAGTAAATGAATGGAGAGTTAAAATATATTTCTAGCAGTAAATTTTCAATAGTTTTTCCAAGTAGTAATTGTTTTTATATATATTTTTTGGTAGAACTACTAATAAAGAAAACCACAATAAAAAGGTAAATATTAGTTATCATTACAATGTGCAAAATACCCTGATATATTTTGATATGAAGCAGGATGACAGGTATCATTAAAAATCTTGCTTTTGAGGGGCACCAGTGTGTCTAGGTCAGTTAAGAGCCTACTCTTGGTTTTGACTCAGGTCATATCTCATGGTTGTGGGATGGAAGCTCATGAATGGGCTCTATAGTCAAGCAAGGAGTCTGTTAAATCTTCTCTCCCCCTCCCTCTGTCCCCCTCCCACACCTTCCACTCATGTGTACTTGTGTATGTGCTCTCTTTCCTCTAAAATAAATGAATAAATCCTAAAAAGATAACAAAATAAAATAAAAATAGAAATAAAAATACTGCTTTGATCCTCAGAAACTTACGATCAATTGAGGATGGCTTTATATAAGGCAGAACACATGGCCTATGGTAATCCTTGTTAGAAACCAATTCTCTATTAACTAAAAAATCAACATTCTCTATTTTTTCTTTTTCTGATTTTATCTCATACATGACATATATTCAATTTTTTAAGCCAAATCTTTTTTATTTAAATTCAATTAATTAACATAGAGTATATTATTAGTTTCAGAGGTAGAGGTCAATGATTCATCAGTCTTATATAGTACCCAGTGCTCGTTACATAACATACCCTCTTTAATGTCCATCACTCAGTTTCCCCATCCCCCCAATCCCTTCCCCTCCAGCAACCCTCATTTTGTTTCCTATGATTAAGAGTCTTTTATGGGTTGTCTCCCTCTCTCATTTTGTTTTATTTTTCCCTCTTCCACTATGATCCTGTTTTGTTTCTTAAATTTCACATATGAGTGAGATCATATGATAATTATCTTTCTCTGATTGGCTTATTTTGCTTAGCATAACACTTCTAGTTCCATTCATATCAAATGGAAAGATTTCAATTTTTTGTTGACTGAGTAGTATTCCTTTGTATATGCATACCACATCTTCTTTATCCATTCATCTGTTAATGGACATCTGAGCTATCTCCACAGTTTGGATATTATGGACATTACTGCTATAAACATGGCAGTGCATGTGCATCTTTGGTTCACTACATTTGTATCTTTGGGGTAATTATCCAGGAGTGCAATTGCTGGATCAAAGGGTATAATTTTCCACTTTTTGAGGAAACTCCATACCGTCTTCCAGAGTTTTATTTTTTTTAAGATTTTATTTATTTATTCATGAGAGACACACACACAGAGAGAGAGAGAGAGAGGCAGAGATACAGGCAGAGCGAGAAGCAGGCTCCATGCAGGGAGCTGGACGCCGGACTCTATCCCGGGTCTCCAGGATCACAGCTTGGGCTGAAGGCAGGTGCTAAACTGCTGAGCATCCAGGGATCCCTATGTCTTCCAGAGTTTTAGGCCAAAATCTTCCTTTCCTCTACCTTCTCTCATTGCATATATCCAATCAATCCCCAAGTTCCTCCCAAGAATCAAATCTATCATTTCTTTTCACACCCACTTTACTTGAGTGGGTCATTACATACCCCAACACTACCACCATAGCCTCTATTCTAGATTGCTGCAATAGCTTCAAAATTGGTCTTCCTAACACCCATGTGGCTCTCCCCAATTTTTTGTTTTTGTTTTTGTTTGTTTGTTTTTTACTACAGTTATCTCACTATACAGTGAATTTTGAACATGTAACTCTTTTACCCCAGCTTATGACTTTGTGTCATTTGCCCTCTGGATAACATCCAAACTTCTTAAAATAATGTATAAAATTATCTTCACTTACAGAATTCTTTATTTTAATCTTTCTGCTTCGTATGCCACAACAATTTTCAACCAAACATCAACTATGCTTTGGTCATAATTTTATTCCTCAAAATCATCTCACTTTCTCCCTTTCTTCAGTACCTTTCCATATGCAACTTATTCTACCTGAAGTACTATTTCAACTGGATTCCTTTACCTGCCCAACCTTTATCTACTTTGAACTCCAGACTAGACTGTCATTTCACCACAAAGCTTTCTGTGACCCTTTGAGATTGGGTCAAATTTATGATCCCTTTACTTCATCGATTATAGCCCATTTATATTGTATATTTATGTATAGATCATCACTTTTTCACATTCCCCCTGCCTCCAATTAGACTTAGTTTTAGAAGGACAATAATTGTTCTTATTTTAATGACAACTGGATAGAATTAGCAAAGTACCTGAAATAAAGTTGCTTAATGCGTAGTGGTTGAGTGAATGAATAAATGATAATTAAGTACTAAATTGAGGTGTAATTAATGTGATATGGATGGCAAGATTAAGAAAATTCCTTCTACGTGGAAAGAAGAAAGCTTTACGAAAGACTGTATCTGAGCTATACCTCAAGATGACAATAGCTCTTAGAGTTGAGAAAGGAGGGAAATAGAGTCCTGAGATAATGATTTGGTGTCCAAATCATGAACATAAATGACATGTTCAAGTAGTATCAAAGCAGAGCATTCTTAATATTCAAAAACCGTTACAAGTAAGGATATAACAGCATCGTTAATTATTAGCTTAAAGTCAATTATAAGGAATTATCATGATCATGCATACAATTGTGGAAAATTCAGGATCTTTTTATTTATGATCTCTTATTCATTGTTTCTAAAGAAAGACCAAACAAATACGAGTTCAAAGGTAAAGTTCAACATAAATTCTCTTCTCACTAATCGTGCTTATTAGTGTCATATACCGTGCTTGTATATGTTTTACTATGTTGTCACTCTTGAATTTACAGAATAATAATATATAAAGAGCAGTTGAACAACTTACCCCTCCCCCTTTGAAAGGTTCTATACTAGGGGTAACTTTAACTGAAACCCTTCCAAATTTTATCGGAGACAAAAAAAGACAGTGATGATGAATATGATATGCTCTTTTTATTTTCTTTCCAACAAAATTACCTTTATCAAGCTCCTTTGATATGCCAAGCATTTTACCAATATTTCCTTATTGCATTTCCTAGCAATACAGTACAGTATATATTACTATCACCATTAGCTTATTTAGATGATGGAGGTTCAAGGTAAATAAACAGGCAGCAAAGCAAGGACTGAATGGCAACAGTTTTGAAACCAAATTGAAACCATGCTCCTCCTATTACACCATACTGTAA
Source organism: Nyctereutes procyonoides (assembly GCF_905146905.1). Classification (NCBI taxonomy): domain Eukaryota; kingdom Metazoa; phylum Chordata; class Mammalia; order Carnivora; family Canidae; genus Nyctereutes; species Nyctereutes procyonoides. The sequence continues at coordinate 15,939,689 of NW_026575117.1, forward strand.
CTTAGTAAGAACTGACTGCAGATCAAAAGTTATTAGGATTTTTGCTGCCATTTAATTAAATGCTCTTGAACAAACTAAAATTTTAAAATTGAGAATAAGGGCACCTGGGTGGCTAGGTTTGTTAAGCATCTGTCTCTGGATTTCGGCTTAGATTGTGATCTCAGAGTCCTGGGATTGAGGCCCTCATCTGGCTTCACACAACTTGAAACCTACTTAAGAGTCTCTCTCTTCCTCTCTTCTGCCCCTCCCTTTCCCACCTTAAAAAACATTAACAAATATATAATAAAATAAAGTGGAAAATATAAATAATAGAAAATTAAAATAAAAGTTACAATGGGAAGTTTTTTCTCAGTCTATTATATGCAAGTTATCTGAGTATTATGGGGCTTCATAATATAAGTTTTCATATTAAAGATTTTCAAAGCCTATCTGCTTCATCTAATTTAATTTTTTTAAACATTTTATTTATTTATTTATTCATAGAGACACAGAGAGAGAGGCGGGCAGAGGAACAGGCAGAGGGAGAAGCAGGATTCATGCAGGGAGGCCGGTGTGGGACTGGACCCAGGGTCCCCAGGATCACACCCTAGGCTGCAGGCGGCGCTAAACCACTGCGCCACTGGGGCTGCCCCTAATTTAATTTTTCAATGAAGGTTATAGTTTAATCAACTAAATGTGATTCATCTTCATGTATTTAAAAATATGTACCTTTAAACTAAAAAAATCAGAAAACAACTTTTTTCAGTTTATATGTATTATTTAATGGGATAAGAAGTATAATCATAGTCAGAGTGATTTAATTTACCTATGTGCTCTTCAGAGAAATGGCAAAATTAATCGAATAGGCTTAATGACTCAATCTTATTATAAATTGCTTTATAGTATTACAAACGAAAAAAATATATCCAACACACGAAAACAGAATTGGTTCTCAAAATATGAAACATAATAAAATTTCCATAGAATGAGATGATTTCAATATTTTGCTGAAATGCAATCATAAATTTTTAATTAATGTCAGCTTTCTTATGTTCTCAAAAATCCAGATAATGACAAGAATATGAAGATCATTTCTATCAAGTGGCATTTTAAGGAATAATAGTGTGAAAATTCGAGACTACAACAAAATATATATATTTTATAGTATTATTTGGCAGAAAAGATCCCTAGATATGAGGAAAGTCATTTTAAAGGCATTGCTTTTCTAAAGTAGCAAATTCAAGTATTAATTTGGTGTACATATTTTAAGATATATGGATAATGTAATCATTATCTTCCTATATACATATATATTTGGATTCTTATCTTTGAATATTCATGACCTATATATCATATATAGTCAGTTTAATAAAAGAATAAGAGCTCCATTATGCAATGATTTACATAATTGCTTTAGTAATGACGTATTAATTTATGGCATTAGTTAAATAGCACTTATATTCTAGAATTCTAGACTTCAAATGACCTTAAATTGTTCTCACTTAATCTAGACATTGTTTATTTAAAGGTAATGAATTTTTAAATAGCCTAACAGAGTAGAATTAGGCATTTTATTAAATAAAATGTCAAGAAATTCATCAAGATATAAAATCTTGCATATGTTATATAATGTGTGCCATTTTCTATATAAGTAAGAATTTTGCCATTCTTTCTTCTGTACTCCACCAGAAGCATAGAGAAATGATTGCTTTACCTTTGTGCACCTGTTGAAATGAACAGTAATGTGTAGAAATGAGGAAAAAAGTCATTCTGACTTTTAGCCATGCAATTTGTCACTGGGCATATCTGGAAATAATACCAAAAGTTTTTTTTTTTCCTTATGCACTGATAATTATTTCAATTTTCCTCAAAAACCTAAAACAAATTTATAAAAAGACAAAAAATGTTTTGATAATCCCTAAAGTAGAAGAAATACCATATAACTCTAGGCATTATAGAAACCTGAGATTATCCAATCGGGAACTAAAAAAAAAAGATTGGAATACATTCTTGTTTGAAACAGCAATTCCTCTTGAACTTTAAAATGTCCTGGTGGGTTAATAACTACCCTAAATCCTTTTGAATATGTTAGTTTGAAAATTATTAAAATAACTATCAACTAGGTGGATTTCCACAATATGCTACTATTATCCTTTTTAACCCCTTTGTTATAGGACCAGCTTATAAAGGACTTCCTGGCAGGGATTATGTTTTAGTAATCCCTGTGGCCCCATATTTAACAAACTGTCATGTAGATGGTAAATTTTTGAAACATGCACTGAATTGAATTTCTTTTTTTTTTTCTTTCTTTCATTCATGGACTGTTTCATTATGTCTGCCTAAACTAGCAAGAGATTGCCATTATATTCATCTGTTAGGAGTGTTTTATTATTATACTTTTTCACTTTTCTGCTTTGTTGTTTCTTTTTCTATTTTTTTAATAACTGAGCTTATTTGTTTTACGTTTTTATTTTTTTTTTAAGATTTTAGTTATTTATTCATGAGAGACACAGAGAGAGAGGCCCAGACACAGGCAGAGGGAGAAGCAGGATCCATGCAGGGAGCCCGACATGGGACTGGATCCCGGGTCTCCAGGATCACACCACACCCTGGACTGAGGGCAGCGCTAAACCGCTGAGCCACCGAGGCTGCCCAAGCTTATTTGTTTTAAATCATGTTGTATAAGTTAAGATTATCCTGAGAAGTAAATTTTTCCAGTGATTTAACTCTGCTAAACCTATATTCCAGAGGGTCTTTCTCATTATTTATTTTAGCTGATCAGGCAATACAGTGCCTGTGAATTACAGCTTTAAGTGTTTTCCATCTTAATGAGGGTCAGTATTCCTCTGAGGAGTATATACTGCAGAGGGAACTAATCTCCTGCTTGATCCTGTCAATACAATCTTGTCCTACCAATAAAGAAGAAGTTAAATGCTACTACCTAATGGTAGAGCTGATTAGAAAAAAATGAAGACAAAATGAGTCCCAGTCCTTAATTCTGTCCAGCATATAGGGGATATCATTCTTAAAAGTCCAAAGTTCAAGAGTCACTTGGGTTATCTTTATATTTTAAACATAAAATATCTTGGTGTTCCAACGTAAGTGATTATCTACCAAAATATTTTGGTAAGATTCAGTTTGTACTTAATTTTAATTCATAAGGAAAGTAGAAAGTAAAGAATAAAGTTCAGATGCAGGATATTTAGAATAGCATATTTAGATTGCAAAATCTAATTTTAAAGTGAAGTATGAGAAATGCTTCTGAAAATTTATTATAATCAGTATCTTTGATTACCAAAACAGCAAAACAGAAGACAGTTTAAAGATATTTTTTTTCCAAAAAAGACATACAGATGGCCAACATACACATGAAAAGATGTTCAACATCACTAATCATCAGGGAAATGAAAATCAAACCCACAATTAGATAGTACCTCATATTTGTCAGAATAGCTAGACTCAAGAAGATAAGAAATAACAAGTGATGGCCAGAAAATAGAAAAAAAGGAACTCTCTTGCACTGTTGATGAGAATGCCTATTGGTGCAGTCATTGTGGAAAGCAGTATGGAAACTCCACAAAAGTTTAAAAATAGAAATACCATATGGTCCAGTAATTCCACTACAGAGTATTTACCCAAAGAGAATAAGAGCACTCATTTGAAAATATATATGCATCCTATGTCTATTGCAACATTATTTTTTAAAAATATTTTATTTATTTATTTGAGAGAGAGATAGCATAGGAGAAGGGGGTGGCAGTGGGAGAGGGAGAAGCAGACTCCCGCCTGAGCAAGGAGGCCAATGGGGGGCTTGATCCAGGACCCTGAGGTTATGACCTGAGCCAAAGGCAAATGCTTAACTAACTGAGCTACCCAGGAGCCCCTACTGCAGCATTATTTACAATAACCAGATATGCAAGCAAGCCAAGTGCCCATCAGTAGATGAATGGATAAAGAAAACAATGGACTATTAAAGCCAAGTGTCCATCAGTAGATGAATGGATAAAGAAAACAATGGACTATTACACAGTCATAAAAAGAACAATATCTTCCCATTTATGGCAATGTGGATGGACCTAGAGGATATTATGCTGAATGAAATCAGTCAGACTGAGAAAGACAAATATCATAGTATTTCACTTATATGCAGAACCTTAAAAAGGTTTCAAACAAAAGGGGAGAAACAGATCCACAAATACAGAAAACTGATAATTGAGGTGGGAGTGGGCGATGGGTGAAACAGAGGAGATATAGGCTTCAGACTATGGAATGAATAAGTCTCAGGGATGAAGAGAACAGCATAGGGGATATAGTCAATGGTAAAATAAATAAATAATTTGAAAATAAAGAACAAATAATCTACATCTACATACAGTACTGGAATGAAAATAATGGTTACAGACATCTGTATTTAATATGGTCACTATAACTAGGAATAAGATTCTGCTTTTTCTGGAATAGTCTGATAATAAAAGCATCCTGGTTTGTAGGAGAAAAAAAATAATTCTTGTCAGTAAAAGAATTTTGTCACATACATGCAAATTTAAAGAGAATTTGAGGAAATAATTTTTTAAAAAGGACAATGTGCAAGTACTAGGCAAATAAAAGACAATAAACATTTTGCACCTTCCTTTATGGATAATGACTTCAGTCACAATTTTGCAAAGTTTTAGAAATGCTTTAAAATTTTTTTTTCTTGGGGACTCCCGGGTGGCTCAGCGGTTTAGCACCTGCCTTCATTCAGCCCAGGGCGTGATCCTGGAGTCATGGGATCAGGTCCCACATCCGGCTCCCTGCATGGAGCCTGCTTCTCCCTCTGCACCTCTCTATATATATCTCTCATGAATAAATAAATAAAATCTTTAAAGAAAAAAAAATTTCTTAATAATGATCCTGGGTGAAAGCTAAAACTATAATACTAACTTAGTAAAGTCACTTATACTGATGTAAAGACTAAGATATTTTAAGAATTAGACATAATGCTGGGCTGAAGTGTAGAAATGCTGGAGTTTGGAACCAAATGGACAATAAATCTCTTGTTCTATATAGGACCAAAACTTACCTTGGAGTTTACTAGGACTACAAGGTGAAAAGGGCTATTTAATTAGAAGTTATTATATGGGGAAATACAAATAGGAGTGTACTTTCTAAAGTCACAGATAAAGTCCAGTAAAACTATTAAAGTTTTTTTTTTTTTTTTAAGGTCCTGATTCTTAGGCTACAGGAATTTTTTGTTTTTAATTTGAAAATAATAATCTCCAGGTACTTTTCATTCATTTGTAAGGAAATAAAAGTGTTCAAATGTTCTTAACCTAGGAGTGTATGGTTATAAATATTGTCAGCAGACTCCTAAACTTGTCTTCTAGTCTTGATTACAGGTATCATTAAATTCACAGGATAATCTTTGTAATTATTTGATAGTTCCTATGATAATGTAATAATCACTGCAATTCCAGTACAAGCAACATGAGTCAGGGGTTTTGATCTGTTTTATTCACTAATGCATCTATAGCACTAACAAAATAATCAGGCACAGACACGGCCCTAATAATAAGAAAATTAAATTTGTAAATTATTTTAATGTTAAACTTTTTTTGTTGTTGTCCCTTTTAATTACTAAAAACAAAATATATAACCCATTCGAAATGTTTCCATTAAAAATAAACTAGCATTTAAGGGCAGCCCGGTGGCTCAGTGGTTTAGCACCGCCTTCAGCCCAGGGCCTGATCCTGGAGACCCGAGATCAAGTCCCATGTCAGGCTCCTTGCATGGACCCTACTTCTTCCTCTGCCTGTGTCTCTGCCTCTCTCTCTCTCTCTCTCTCTCTCTCTCTCTCTGTCTCTCATAAATAAATAAAATCTTTTAAAAAATAAAAATAAATAAACTAACATTTAAAAACACAACAAAAATAAATAAATCATGATAAAATGTCAACTAAGTCATTACCCTGAAAATTTTTTATGGTTTTATTTGCACAACTGTCCTGGTTCCTACATTTCTCATTAATAAATATCCTCTAAAACTCTGGATAGAAAATTAATTCTTTATTTGACCTATCTGTATGCTGAGGAATATGACAGCCTTTTTCTCTCAAAGAGAATTGTATTTGTAGTATCAAAATAATTGGACATGTGTGAAAATAAAATCAGTGGCCAAGCATTAAATTTGCCTTGATGGATTAATTAAAACAAAATGTACTACAAACAGCAAAATGCTATAAGCCTCTTATGCACAATTGTTATATCTTTTCATTGTTATATTGCCAAGGTTTACCCCAGTGCACACCACTGATTATACATACATTCAATAAATACTTTTTAAAAAGAACCAAAGGTAACAACAAAAAGAGGTGATCTACAATAAGCAAACCAATTCAGCATCAAATAGTTAAATTCAGTGCCCTCTGAACCGTATCTAAGAAAGCATGTCACAACTCTCCATTTTCTAATGGAAGAATGCACATCTTACCCATTTGCCAAAGATGCAGGGATGGACAATGTTTTCACATGGTAGGTGGCCTTGTATTGCCTGATATTGGTAATATATTCTAGCTTGCCTAAGCTCTTCTCTAACAATATTTTATTTTTCCCCAACATACAATTTTGAAAACATCTAATATTCTCAAGGACCATTCTTGTCATTATATTACATTAACTTTCAAAATAGCTCAAATTGTCTTCAAACCTAGAAAGTTATAATGAATTTAAGATACTAAATTTCGAAAGAAAAGCAAAGTAAGGGGAGCCTGGGTGGCTCAGTTAGTTGGATGTCTGACTTCTGATACTGGCTCAGGTTGTGATATGCGGGGGTCTTGAGATGGAGCCCCATTTCAGGCTCTGTGCTGAGTGGGGAGCCTGCTTCAGAATCCCTCTCTCCCTCTCCCTCTACATCTTCCCCTGTTCATGCTCTCTCTCTGTCTCTCTAAAATAAATAAACAAATCTTTAAATATAAATAAATCTACATGAAAAAATAATTTATATTCTTGAAGAGAGTTTTTATATTTTAAAAAAGCCAGATTTTAAAGGATATTATAAGCAAGCATAAATGAGACATCACTATGTCCCACATATAGACACTATTGAGTGTTAGCTAGACCCAGCATATCATGTACACACTACCAGTAATTTTTAAAATCATGTTGTTTGAACTTGCCAGGAATTGCCTTCTAAATAATAATCATATGAATCAATGTTATGGGAATTACCCAAGACCAAAATTTGGTAATAAATAAATTTTAATGAACAGTTAATAGTTGTCTAGTTTCAAATCCCGAGTAAATACATTGTCTTCTTCAGTTTAGACCTCTACAGATCTGTATCTAAAATAGGGTAAAGCATGATAAGTTTTTTTCACTTTTCTGACAAAAGAATAATGTAGAGCTGGATAAAACTCTTGTTTACCTCACTGACTCAATGTTATTGATGAGAAAGAAATATATTTAATAGTTAATCACAACTATTTATATGAAGGTGCTGATTCTTACCCTAAATTGGAATTGATCTTCTTAAATAGTAGTTGTCAAGGATAGGCTTAAAAAGTAATAATGACGTGAGTGATCTTTCATATTCATTCTAACCTATCTTTGTATGATTGTAAAATATCTGCATTTCATGGATGGATGACAGATACAAATGAAAACCTGCCAGAGTTCCGAGAGGAAACGTGGATGCCTGGTTACTTTTCCCATGGTTTTGTCACTATTCAAAAATAGACAAAATATAAAGATAGCTATACATTTAAAATGTCAAGGGGCCCCTGGGTGGCTCAATCAGTTGATTGCCATACTCTTGATTTGGCTCAGGTCACGATCTCAGGGTGGTAGGATCAAGCCCTGTGAGGGGCTCTGCAACCAGCAAGGCGTCTGCTTGGCATTTTCTCTCTCCTTTTCTAAAACAATAATGATAATGATAATGATAATAATAATAATAATAATAAGTAAAAAAAATAAAGTGTCAATAATCTTTGATCTAAAAGTTCTCAAATAAGGAGTGATATATTACAAAAATCTGTGTGTTGGGGGAAAAGAGGCTTATAAATGCATAAGCTACATCTCCACTCAAAGGGGAGAAAGATGCTTAAAACAAGTATGTTAATCAAAAAAGAAGTTTTATATTTAATTTTACAAGATATGTGGAGTGCCCCTTATGAAATTGCTCAGGAGTCCCTTTTCCTTAGCTATAAATTTTAAGTTTCAATTCACTTCTCTTAAGTCACAATGTAAAAATGATAATGTTTTGGGGTAATTGTTGAAACTTCCTAAGTATGAAAGAGTACATCTTACAAATTGGAAAACACATATCCTATAACAATTGCTTTTTTCAAGAAAATTTTTGAATTAAAATTAACAAGTTTTTTTAAAAACTCCATTTGGAGTGAAATTAGTAAAAAGGAACAACAACAAAAATACTTTCTAGTTGTTACTGTTATTGATTGGTAATTGGCAGATTCTTTTTATTCTATTTTGGAAACTTTTAGTCTGCCACATTATTCCATAGGATAATCTCCCAAACACTGCTTACCACATTTATAAAATGTACTTCACTTTGTATATTAGTGACAGGTCTGAATGAATAATCAAGATTTCAATTACTGTAAACTTGAGTCACTCAATGTAAATGTTTTGTATAAGCTACGCTTAGTCTATTTATTAATCTTTGGTATTTTATAAGAAAGTGTTGAGAAAAGCATGAGTTAATTACCTATCACTTTTTACAACTTTGTTGCAATATTTATTTCACCACTAATGATTTTCTTCTAAATATTTAAATTGTGTTTATTATTATTTAACAAGGTATTGACTTCTGAAAAATACTGTTCTATCATCTATGTACATATAAAGGGCTGATTTTTCAAACCATCTGAAATGTTACCATACTAAAGACATGAAAGACACTTAAATGTATTGTCTACTGTAGGACTTCCTGATTGAATTAGTTTTGTTCTATATTTACTTTACAACAGAAGAAGCTTCTGCACACAGCATTAAATTCCATATCTGAAAGCAGTTAAGAAAACCTTGTTTCTTAAAAGGATATGCCTATCAAAGATATTATAGGTTACAAAGAACACATTATACATAACATATGTGATTCTGTAATATGATACTTGATTGAACCTATGCTTCAATTTTTAAATTTATATGTTGGTTTAATTTAATCATTTTCCCAAACTATCTTGCATTTGTCGACATCATCTGGAATGTTTTAAAGAAAATGTTTTCCAGTTGTGAGGATGAGTGTTTAATGAATCTATAAAGTAGCACTGTGCTTATATTCTGGCCACTATTTGACACTGGAAATCTAAAATGCATGCCTACTCAGTTCTGCTCTTCCCAAGGCAAAATTGTTTTTTAATAGTACAATATTCTAGAGATAGCTTTTAAAATTAACAAAATGCAACACTCCAGAAAAGTTAATAAAAAACAGCTCAATCCTGATGAGGTTGGCTGATATTCACAGAAATCAGGAAGACTAAGTCTATCTATAAGTATTCTTTCACAATAATTCTATAATGGAATTTAAATGAAACACACCATTATGAGACAATAATTCTTATATAGCAGAGAGCTACAATACATTTGAATGTAATGTTCACATATTTATTAATTTAATCAATAAATGAGTATTTTATAGATCTAATTTGCAGGAACTATAACATGGTAACTTCTTTATTAGCTATTAAAGGAAATTTGTTATGCTTTGGGTGCTTTCAAAGACATATACATCTGAGTAAGTTAGGTATAAGCATTAAAACAAACACTTCTAAAATATTAATTATAAATAAAAATAGGTCACACTGCAGATAAACACCAATTTAACTGTAAATTTAAGAACAAATAAAAATTGTGAGAAATTGTAAATTGTGTTTAAGAAACAGCAAGGAATATGGAAAAGTAAGAATCTATAAGACTTTTTTAATTTTTTAGGAGGCATGTCATCTTTCCACACGTGAACTTATTCTTTCTTGGTTAAAAATAAACATTTTAAAAATCAACACATCTGTTTGTTTCATGATAACTACCTAGGAATCCGGTCAACTCATTAAAAATATGTTAAGTTTATCTTTCAATATTAGGGGAAAAGAAATTGGTTAGAGATTCGTAATTGGGTTTATTTCAATTATAGAGCATCAACTAGTTATTCATGATTTGTTATTTTTAATACAAAATTGAGAAATAGCCCAGAACTGTATGCATGAATACTTTATTTCATTTATTAAGTACCAAAGAGTGGATTCATAGTTTATGAAATCATTATCTATGGAGACTCATCAAACATGTTTCGAAATGATAGTAATGAAAGCTTTAAAATGGTATTGATAAGGATATTTGATGATCAGTAAAAAATGGTTTGAGTGGCCATTTGATATCACTTAAAAAAATAAAAAGAAAGACAGGGAAGGAAGAAAAAAAGAAATTAAGAATAACTTCCAGATATATTTTCAGTAGAAAGGTCATTAGTGTTCATGATAGAATTTCATTTTAGAGAATCCTTTTTTTCTACACTAGAATAAACATTATTATCCTATCCCCTTCTTTTAACAATCCATTAGCAATCAATAATATTCAAACAAATTACTTTTGTTTTTCTTTAGAACTTACAAATTGTAGATATTAACATCACAAAACCACATAGCCTTGAATGGAGTAACTGCTCAGTTACATTCCTAAATGCCTAGATGAAAATATCCAAGTAGTTGCTAAATTAAAACACCAACAATGCCAGATGTTTCCTAATTAATTCTGGTATACTTAATATTAGTTTATAAATGATGTTTGAAATTAAAACTGGTATTTTTTTTTTTAGTTTCTCCATTTTTCGAAGTTGCTACACGGGAATATTTTTATCTTGTTTCAATTAAACTGACAGGAATCATCAGGTTAATAATATAAATTTGCTAAGAAACCATACGTTCCTTTCACTAAATGACCCTGAAAAGTTAATCAAGAATAACTATTTTTGTTAATGTGACTTGTGTCAGAAGTCCATTAAAGCCAAAGTAAACATAATGTAATTAAAAACTAATGTGCCTCAAAGAATGTATTCTTGAACTTTTGTTTTTTAGGTACACAATATCAAAACAAAAAGAAAATATGATTTGTACTCATTAGAGACCATGGCACCATAAACCAAAAATATTTGATACTAATATTTTTTTAAAAAGTTGTCAACATCCTTACTTTTTCATGGAAAGAGAACTTTATCAAAAACAAAACAAAAAAAAACGTAAATGTATTTTTCAAAATACATTTTGTCTTCACTGCATGTTTGTCTGTTTAAAGCATCATCTCTTATTTATCTATGACAACACTACAAAGCAGACATTATTTTCCCCACGTGAGAGTTAAGGAAAATAAATGAAGAGTGGTCAAGAAATTTCAATAGGATTGTATTTAGGAGATAGAACTAGAAGTGACATTGAGGAGGAATCCTAAACCCATCTTACTCTATGTTTCACGATAGCCCACTACTGGGGATAAAGAGAAAAATGTTAGGAATCTTAGAAGTCTATCTCATTAATCATAAGTCATAATCATAATACCAAATAGCTTTTGTGATATTTTTTCATGAAAGATGAATTTGTGCTCAACATGCCACAGATTGGTGTTATGTTCCTGTTTGTATCTGAACTTCAAACTCATACTCAATTTTCTAGATTACAGAAATCGTAGTCACTTATTCAAGTCTGTAACTGCTCATTTTAGAGGTAATGTGAAAAAAAGTCAAAATAACAGGGAATATAGGAAACTAAAGCATAGGTTGACAACAAGGTATCAAAGTTTTGAAGTCCTACCAGTTAAGTTCTTTGCACTTGTAGAGACACACACAGAGGCACTATTCTGAAAAGACATTCCATTTTTATTTAAAGAACATACAAATCTAGTAGTAAGGTCAATTTTATATATGCATGTGTATATATAGTATACACACACACACACACACACACACACACATACTCACTAACACACTTTAAGAATCTGAAAGGTTTCTTCCTACTTAGGTTTGATTTACTTAATTATAATATATCAATCATTTTGCATGAAGAAAATCAAGAAGTACTGTATTTTATTTAAAAAATTTACATTTCCATTATAATGTTGAGTTTAGGAAAATATTTCATGAGAGGCTAGAATTACATATTATCTGATTAAATGATAAGTGAAATCAATCATATATGCATCGTGTCTATTTCATTTGGAAAACATTACTAAAGCAATGTAGATTAAATAAATACTTTCTCCACCCAACTAAAAGTGGGCGCGTGCGCACACACACACAAACACACACACACATAAAATGAGCATGTTCACTACAATAACATTCCAGAAGGTAAGATGCAAAAGAATTGAGGAATAGACACTCATTGACAAATTACTTTCTCCAGTGGAGTAAAAACTACCTCTTGCCTCAAACTCCTTTTAAGAAAAGCACTGTAACTTCACGATTTTATGACCCAAAGTTTCAATTATCTTTCTTATATCTTCAAGATGTTATCAGTGAGCCTTACAAGCAGAAAAATTATTGATCAGGGATCCACATCAATAAATGTAAGTACTAAAAATATTTCCTAGAGAAAATCGTAAAGAATACAATTTCTTAGAGAAGAGAAAGTGTTAGAAATAAATGAAAATGTTTTAGGATCATGTTTTATTAAATTTTTGCTTCATTACATGGGGACTCCAGACTCCTTCAATATGTAGCCAAAACATAACAAGACATTATCAATAATAATAATAAAACTTCACATACTCACAATGTGTGTTGTCATTTAATTGAGTTTTTTGTTTAACAGAAGAAATCTATTGGCTGGTACTATCATACATCTACAAAATTTAGAATTTAAAATAGCTTTAATTACAAGAGATTTACTATAATTTTCTAAATTTATTTTTTCAGTTTCCAACTGGTTTTCCAAGCCCAAAGATTTCTCTACTGGGGTCCTATATAACGTTGCCTTAGGGCAAGCTCTTTTCTTATCCTTTTTGAAAACCCAACCAACCCCCACCTCAAGAATTTTTTTTTTTGAAATTGGAAAATAATATGGCTATAACCCACTCAGCATTTTTCCCAAGTAGTCAGAATTAAATTTCTAGTTCAAAATGCCTTTTATAGTTCTCCAATTGTCCTTATATTAAGGTCTGTGACCTTAACAAGAAGCACTATTTCAAGGCATTTCTGCAACTACTATTTTACATACTTCATTAGGGTTATGCATCCTTTCCTCCAACTCCGGACCCTCCCCATTTCTTCCTCTCACCTCTACCCAGTTTATGATTTTTGTAACATTGTTAAAGCATTCAAACGAATGCAAGTTAAACGTTTAAATGGATTTAAAGGTCTCACAAACGTGAATACTAAGAAGTTATGCATCCTAGCAGAACCATCTGAAAAGACACATATCCCACCGCTTGAAGCAGGGAAAAATTACAAGATGGGTCAAATACAGGTTATATGACTGTCAATAAAATATAGACATTCAGTCCTTACCTGCTTAACTGCATGATGACAAACAAATCTAAACAGCATGCAAAAAAGTCTCAGATTTCTGAATCATCTGTCTTCGAAGCTGCTGAGTTTAATACCCTGATGCTTTCTTCTTTGCTTCCATACATTTGACTGGCTAGAATATTCGTAAGCAATAGTAGGGTTATGTTGCAACCCCTGTCACCTCCTCCTCTCTTCAAGCCACTGGAGTGCATCTCACACAGCTCCAAACGGGCACCTCGTCCTCGGAGGGAGAGCCTCCCCAGCGTTTCCCGTACACATCCCCATTAGAAAGAGGTCCCTGCTCTAAAGGGCTGATCACGTACTCGACCTGGTGCAGAGTGAAACACTCTCGGGTTCAACTCCTGGGGACTAGGAGCACAGCCCTCGGAGACACCAGCTCTCGGCCGCTGCCTGGCTGCAGAACCAGCAGTAATCAGCGGCCAAGAAGCACCACCCCCTCTCGGGTGGACTCCGACGGGAGCGCTCCCAGTCCCAGATCCTCCTACTTCCCACCCCACCGCCAGAAAAAAAAAAAAAAAAAAAAAAGGAAAACGGAAAAATAAAAAGCCCAACTTGCAAGTGGGTCTCATAGAAGCCAAACGGCTCCCAACCTCATTCTTTAAGCTTCAACTTCAACCTGACAGTCTCAGCTCCAGCTGCAAGTTGAAATCCAACTCTCGCCCCCACCCCACCCCCAAGCCCCCCCCCCCCCCAGATTCCCGCAAGTCGGTGAAGGCAGACAGGGAACCACGGTCAGTAACACTTGCACCCAGAGCCTGAGCAGTCCCTTAGCAGGTGTGAGCCCAACTAAGCAGGGGCGGCGGGGGGGGGGGGGGGAGCGGGAGGGGGATGAAGAGGGCGATTATGGCTTTTTATACAAAGCGGGCACGCTGCAAAGCCCTCATGCATTCGTCTGAGGTGCAGCTCATTAAAAAGAATAAATAAATAAATATAAATAAATAAATAAATAAATAAATAAATAAATAAATGCAAATATGCAAAAGGGCGTTGATAAGAGTCTAGAGCTCCCAAGCCCGCCCTCTCGGACAGAATGAGAGGTTTTGCTCAAGTTTGGCCTGAGGCAGGCTGGAAATGGTGCGTCGGGCACCGCTGCACCCCCACCCCAGCCCGGCCCAGCCCCCCAGCCCGGCGCGCCCCGCGCTCCCCGCGCTCCCGGGGCTGCAGCTGCCCGCACTGAGCGGAGGGCGCCGCAGGGGCCGAGCGCGGGGCGGGCGGGGAGCGGGACAGGCCCCCCCGCGCCGCCCCCGCCCCGCCCCGCCCCCGCACCCAGCCCGCGGCCGCGCTGCACCCTGGCACCTCGCGGTCCGCGCGCCGGGCGCCCAGGTGGCTTAGGCGTTGCCGGGAGCCGCGGAGAAACCCCCAGGCACAGTCGCCTGTTGCTGGCCCGCTGCTTGGAGCGTCCTTGGCGGCGGAGCTCTCAGACCTAAATGTCCCCCTGCCACCAGCTGGAGTTTCAGGCCGGAATACAGCAAAACGCACTTACCTAAGCCCCGTACGTCTGTGCTTTGCTGGAGTAGACGGGGTCAAGAGGAGAAGACCTGACTGCGCTGGAAGTTGCGGGGTTTTGTTTTTTTTGGGGGGTCTTGCTTTTGGGGTTTTATCTCCCCCCCCCTCCTTCCACCCTTGCGCAATAGCAGCAGCCCTCCAGAGAGGGTATTTGAATTGAATTATGCTAAGCCCTCGCTTCTTCAACTAAAGTCACGGCGGCTGATGGCACTTGTCAGCCAGGACGACCAGACTAGGAAGGAGACCAGGTGGAAAGTAGTGACGGGCGAGGGGCGCCAGGCGGTGCGCACCGCAGGCTCAGCCCCGTTCCGACCGGCTGGGGGTGGGAGCCCAGGGGGGGAAGCCCTTGAATCCTGAGACGGGGGTGGGGTGGCGCTGCAGCTGGAGTACTTTCATGTCTGGAAGCTAAAAGGGCTTTTGAATTTTAAAGAGCATTGCTCGGGTCTTCACGTCACCCATCAGTAAGCACAGGGATAGTTCTTTCCCAGAAATTTAGAAAGAGAGAGAAGGAAAGGAAAAAAAGAGGGAAAAAAATGAAGGACGAAAAGACAGAAGAAAGAAAGAAAAAGAAAGAAAAGAAGAAAGAAGGAAAGAAAGAAAGAAAGAAAGAAAGAAAGAAAGAAAGAAAGAAAGAAAGAAAGAAAGAAAGAAAGAAGAAGAAAGAAGAAAAAAGAAAGAAAGAAAGAAAGAAAGAAAGAAAGAAGAAAGAAAGAAAGAAAGAAAGAAAGAAAGAAAGAGCTTAAACAATAGGTTCTCACCTCCATCCATCCCAATAAAGAGAAATGTTGTAGAAACCAGGAACTTGTTCTGATGGGGACTGGGCGGGGGGGGGGGGGGGTGTCACAGAGAAAAACCTGAGTATGCATTAGAGATTACACTGCACGCAGGCTTGACATTTAATTTATACCGTGTCCTTGTCAATATGTGAAGTAAAAGCTAAGATTTAAGTGTTCCTCAACATACCTACAGTTAAAGGGGAAGTGATGATCATAACTGTCAGTGAAGCCCATAAAAAATGTTCATAAAAGCAAAAAAAAAAAAACAACAACACTGAGGTATTAACATACTGCTTAAGAATGGAGTCTGGGGGTTGAACAAGTGTGAAGAGTGAGGCAATTACATTTTTTCATATAAAGCCTGTCCCTGATTTTCAGTTTATTAGAACCAAGATCATCAGTGCTTTTTTCGGATGGCTCTCCGCCTCTGAAACGAGCACTCTGTGTCCAATTAGCTGCTCACCAACTAAATCCACAAAATCAGAAATGTACTAAATAAGATGCCTGAATTGAAACACAATGCCCAAAATAACGTGTTCGTGTGTGATTTGGGATGTTGTAAGAAAAAAAAATGGTGCACTTAAAACTCCCACTCTTCTTCTTGCCATAGAGTGGTTTTTAGGGCTTAGCGTCCTGCTAAATCCATAAAAAAAAATACACTTCACAAAAGTCCTCCTTCAGTCATGTAATTGCTTGCAATGAACATATGCTGACCCGAACAACCTTCCGAAGATCAGGGACCAGTGAACTTTCTCAGACCCTGAAATTGTCAGAAGGTTTCTTTAAAGCTCACTCTTAGATAAACATATAAAATTCGACCTTTCAAATAGCACAAGAATGTGTGCCAAGAAGCATTAATGGGGGGGGGGGTTAATGTTTCCTATAACCTGTAATATGAATGAGGATAGACATAAATAATGTAAAAGGTGATGGGGTAATTCATGACATGGGCTGTATCTTAGTGGCACGATCGCAACTAATATACTAATTAATGAACAGTCACACGGATCTTCGACCTCGGAAAGTAACAAAAATATTTTTAAAAAATGAGATATCGCTCGCACAGACAAAGCTTATTAAAAATGACACTAGCAATAAGTTTGCGATATAATATAAGGAGAAAAACTTACCAGAGGACATTTCAGGAAGCAAGATGACTGTGAGAAAAATACATCCAGGATTCAATCAGATATTCCATGATCTTCCAAATCAAGGTAGTGATGAGCCGCAGGGTGGTGGAACTTTGAAAAAATCAGCAGTTCCTGGTGGCGTGCAACCAACTAAAAAGCAGCTACACAGAAAGCCACGAACCCCCAAAGGAAAAGAAACAAAATGTGATAGAGGTGCCTTTTATTGGGGAGGGTGGGATGGGGCGGGGGGGGGGGGCTTATTTGTAATGATCCTTAGGCAGGCAAAGTGAACATTTACTGACTGTACATGCCCATACAGTGGGAGAAAATAGAAGCCGTGTAACCCCAGAGAGCAGGAGGTGAAATACAGATAAATCTGCAAAGAGAAGTAAAAGGATGTGTTGAAGACCAGAGATAAAGAGGCAACTAGTGAGCAAGGCTGTAGTCATCCTGATGGATACAGCAGCAGGAATGATTTAGGCTGCTGGGAAGGATCCAATGAGAATCCAAGAGGGCCCGGCCCTGCTTCGGAAATCCTGCTCCCACCTCCCCACTCGCAGTTCTTTGAGAGTCACCTGCGTTGAGAACATTATTATTAGGATTAATAGTATTCCATCAGTGCATTTCACTAGGATTTCCCTTGAACTCTCACTCGCAGCAACTGAGGGAGGCGCAGTAAGGAAGCCCAACACGACCCCGCACACACACCCCACCACCCCCAAATAAGCCACTGTGGTCACTTGAGGATGGGCAGAGCAGCAGCGATTTGCACTGGGGGTAGAGACCGCAGGGCTGAAGATGCGCCGAGGCCGCGTCGCCGGGCGCTTTCGGGGGCGCAGCGCGGAGGCTGAGGCTGGGGGGGGGGCCCTGCGCCCGCCGGGGTGACACGGCTGCGGCGGCGGCAGGAGCCTGCAGGAGCCCGCAGGAGCCCGCAGGAGCCTCCCGGAGCCCGGCTCCCCGCAGAATTCTGCAGCCCGAGCCTCGAGGCAGTCCCTTCCACCCGAGAGCTCAGCTCCAAACGCCTTGCTTTAGAAGCTGGAGCTCTGGAGGTTCTGGGGACCGTCCCCCGGGGGAGCGGGGGCCAGGCTGAGCGGCTCCTGCACGGTTACGGGGGAGAGAACCCCAGAAATGGCTTTGCTGCCGAATGCATTCTCCTGCCGTGTTCGTGTCCCGACGCGGCACACGCGATCGCCTGATCGACCGGGTAAGATGAGCTTTATTCCTTCTCCTGTTTGCCCTCCACGGTCCCATCCCCAAACCCTAATCCCCGGGTCTCCCTCTCCCTCTCCCTCTCCACGCCCCCCCCCCCATCTCATTCAATTGAAGAACTTCCCTTTCCTCTTTTGAAATCGACTCCCCCCCCAGGGAGCTGCCTGTGCGACCGAGGGGCTGGTAATTCTCTTTTTAGATGATTTATATTTTGGCAGGGAAATGATTCCCCCCTCGCCGCCCTCGGGACCCTCCTTAGGGGGGACCCCCCCTCCCCCAGTGGGTTCACCCTCTGAGCTCGGATCTGGATGGAGAGCGCTGTGGGAGTCTTTTGCCCTCTGCTCTATCTTCCTCCGGACCCTGAAGCTGGAGCATTATCCGCCTCCCTCTCTCTCTCTCTTTTTAGAAATAGGAGGGAAAGGCAGAGTGGAAATTGATTTCTTGCAGAGACCGAGGCGCCGAATGATAGAGGGAATAAACATTTGCCCTGGATAAAAATGTTCTTGGTAAGTAATCTTATTTTCTACGGTTGAAAAGGAAACACATTGCTTCTCATCGCCCCATCCCCCACTCCATTCATTTATTTGCTCTCTGCATGTAAATCACGAGCTGGGTCAGTGGAAATTTTCTTTTCCTCTTTCCTAGGAGAATAGCAGCATGTAAGGGTGCATTTGAACTAGGGGGCTCTTAAGAAGAAAATATGAAGGCTTTAAGGCTCCTCGTTTCTTACATTCAAAACCTACACACAGGTAAAGCTGATTCCTGCTTGCTTGCTGGAAGAGTATTTAAATACCTCCTTTATTTCCTAGTGTCTTTTCTTTCTTTCTGAAAATAGAACGATTTCGGGTAGTAGCCCCATGTCCAAGGTTTTCATATACCTTGGTCATGTTCTAAAATTCCATTGCAAAGATGAGACTGTGTATTAAGCTAAAGCTTAATGAGTAAGCTTTAAACTAAAGGCAAGTTAGAGCCATGGTACCCCTTACCGATGTGTACATCTTTGCCCCAATTCTTGTACCAGATACAAATTATCAGCTTCCAAGATAGCCATTTGCATGTTGTGGAGATACCTATAAATTCAGAAAGCCCTCTGGTTTTCATGAGTCTATAGCACCCCCAGCCTGCATTTGCTTATTATGTGACGAGTGTAAAAGTGGGAGGAAGCCAAACAGCCCTGGATTGTGTTTACATCATATGTCATTAAGTGTACAGAATAATGCATCTTGCAAATTGTGTGAAATTGGTTTATTAAGCGTCAGCTGACCATTTTGGATACGAAAAACTAAAGGAGACTTGCTTGAAGAGACATCATTGCAATTTTGAGTCATAGAATATATTTTATGGGTGTAATATCTGTATTATTTTTTCCTCCATTGTTGTTATACCTTATACTGTACACCCCACTTTAATGATAAAGAAAAAGCTAACTTGAACAAAATTTATTCCTGATACAAATAGGATGGCCTTAACTTCATCCAAAATATCTATTAAAAATCCATTGATAAGAATAGAGTTCATTTCAGATCATCAATTTTCTAGAATTCTATTAGGAAATCCCAGAAGAGAGATAGCCAAGTGTAATATTTCAACAGCAAGGCAAATTGTGCATGTGCTCAATCAAGTATCCATAGTCTTTATTACTATCAAAATTGTCCAGGGAAAAAAATTCATGTGTGTTTAACTTTTTTTTTTTTTTCTTTCTCTCCTTAGGCTGTGTTCCAACCTACAGCAGAAGTTTTTCTTCAGTCATCTAATGTTACCCAAAAGATTACTTGTGCGTTATATCTCTTTTTACACAGGCTGACAAATGTTGGTAGGGGGATCTGAGATCCACACAAGGAGGATGAATGCCCTGAATCACATTTGTTATAAATTCAACCTTAACAATTGTGATATACAGATATACAATCTTCATAAGCTGCCTAAACCTACTTACCTAAATTGCTATTCAAAGAAATACAGTTATTTGTTGAAGACCCAACCTAAGTTAGAAAATGTAACATTTGTGAAATAAATGTAAGGTTGTTGTTCTTTTAAATATTTGAAGAATAAAAAGCTCAGGATGATATTGACTTTGTGACCCATGGTTCCCTAACTTTAACATATTTTATAGCACTTAAAATTTGTTAAACTCTGTAAGTATCTGGGCATTATATTAAGTCATATGATAAAATTTGATGAACCTCAAAATAGAACCATAGGTTTTTATATCTCTTAGTTAGCTCCTACCTGGTTTGTACTTAGACCCATCTCAAAAATTACACATTTTATTTTATACTGAGTCTGTCCTTTACTGAAGAATCTCAAAGTACATCTACAGTTGGTATTTTAGCACATTTTATATTACTGGTAAGGTCTTTGGTTTGCCTTCCTGGCTCCTTCTTGTGGGTGTATAGGAACCACTTAATATATTTCTTACCTATTAATTCACTAACATGTCTAATCCAAAACCAATGTCCAAGGCATTTGTATTTGAGAAATTGTGAATCTATTTGTGACTAAAAATGACAATGTGCTCTAGGTTGTTTTAACCTCAAATTTATACTATATATAAATATGTAATTTATATCAATTACATTTATGTTAAATTACATTTTTAAAAATTAATTAAATATCAAACACATTTATATTCATTTAAAAGTAATATAACGTATTACTATAAAAATGTAGTAATAAGAGTAAATTAAAACTTTCTTGCATACAAAGTGAATCAGTCATACATCGTACACATGTGTTGCATATATAATTTCCCTCATTAGAATATTGAAATTTATTCATTTTAGTATCTGCTATATGTTTATTTTGGCTTTATATATATATATTTCTCTTTGAAAATGTCTTAAGTGTCTTAAATATTTAAGTGTGAAAACATTTTCATGTCTCACTCCATAATACGAATATGCTGCTAAATAAACTGAGCCGATATATTTGAATCTCAAAATAATTATAGTAGTCCCCTGCCTTATCCACAGAGGATACAGTCCAAGACCCCCAGAATATGCCTGAAACTACGAATAGTACAGAACCCTAATTATACTCTTTTTTCCAAAACGTACACACTTTAATTTATATATTAGGCACAGTAAAATTTTAACAATATCAAAAAAATAGAACAATTATAAAAATATGCTGTAATAAAAGTTATGTGAACGTGTCTCTCTCAAAATACTTATTGGACCATACTCAACTTCTTTTTCTTCTCGTGTTGATGTGAGATAATAAAAAGAAATGGATGAGATGAAATGAGGGAATGGCATAGGCATCGTGAGGGAGCTTTAGACTACTACTGACCTTTGGACTCCTTATCAGAAAGGGATCACCTGTTTCCAGAAACTGAAGCTGTTGGTAGGTTAACTGAAACCGGGGAACCAGAGACAGAGGGGACTACTGTATGTTGGAACTTGAAGGAACTTTAATGGCCATTTAGTCTAACTCTTCATTATGATGAAGAAATTGAGAATCTAAGTGGCTAAGTGATTAATGTAATCATGTACTAACTGGTAATCCAAGAAACTTTAAATTGAGTCTTCCTAACTTCTTAGCTAGTATTCATTGTAAATCAATTAAATTCTATCACTAGCTGCTAAAGCAGATATTGAGATAGGGACAAGGAATAGATGAAAAGAAGGTAGTACAAAGATTAATAAATTGCACCCTTCTTGTAGCTTATTTTGTTGACAACTAATACTCTCCATTGTAGATAATTTTTATTTCCCCATTACTTTTTATACTCCCAGCTCCCTGCTATCTCTGCCCTCAATAATGGGGGATCATTTCTTAGTGTAATTTTCCTTTCTCAGGAAAGACTCTCAGTGTGTTTTTACTTCACTGGGTTGCTCCCTAGACTATTACACACACACACACCCATTCAATCTTAAAGGGTGGATCATTCCAATACCTACAGTATCACACTCCATTATGTCACCTGCAGTTCTATTTTTTAAATTCCCTACCAACATAAAAAATAGAACTATATCAAGAAGAAAGCCATCACCTCAAAATAAGAAGGTTAATTACACTTACATCTAAAACCACACACACACACACACACACACACACACAATATGAAATAAATGCAGAAACTAAGAATACATTGTGATGAAGATATTATTATGCAAAAAAATGCATGTTCCATAAACAAAGGGCTTTCTTAATAGGAGAAAAGCTATAAAACTTCAGTCATTTAGGAACGTTCAGTTTTCTGGAGTGATTGAAGCCATTTTTCATTCTTTCACAGAGATCAAAATTTGAGTATTACATGAGATACTTTTCTTGGAAATGACAACCTGAAAGACAAATACAACATTGAAATCTATTGGCAGTTATTATTTCAAAGGGGTTATTATTGGATTTAACAAAAATAGAAGAAAATCTGAACATTTTTAGGTCTGTATAACATGCTCTTATGAAATTAAATTTTTACACTAATTTGAAATATTGCAAAAGATGGAATACATGTGAAAAATAATTTATATTGGTTATTTTGTGTTTTGAGAGTTGAAAACAAAATCCATACTTATTTAAAATCTAACCATTGTTGAATAAAATTTCTAATTGCTAAAGAGAAAGAGAAGTTGATTCATAGGATTTTTTTTAAAGATTTTTATCTGAGAAGGAGGGAGGGAGTAGCATGAGTGGGGGGAGGGACAGAGGGAAGGATTCCCAAGCAGACTCCTCACTGAGCACAAACAGAGTCCGACATTGAGCTCCCATAATCTCACAACTCTGAGATCATGACCTGGACCAAAATCAAGAGTTGGCCATTTAACCCACTGAATCACCCAGGTGCCCCAATTCATAGAATACTGTAGGCCTGTATTTTTAAATAGATTATCTCAATATGAGCTGTGCAATTTGGTTATGAACACCTCACATATGAAGCAACAATCTCAAAGAACTTCATTAATTTGCTCAAAGTCACAAACTAAGTAGAAGGTTCAGAATTATGAATCAGTTTTTATGACTGCAAAGTCTGGGTGGATTCCCATTGTACTTTTCTATCATATATAAAATACTGGGATTATAGAAGCATTCTGGAAGCATTTAAGTAGGATTTTTATTGTTCTAAGTGTTCTTGTGTGATTAATAATATCTTCGAAAGTGTGTAATAGAATTTAGAGCCTAATCTATTTCAAAGAACGTGCTGCCTACTATCAGTTTCATGGAGAAACCATGATTGTGTTTTTCATATTTATTTTCGACTCCCTTGCTTTGTATCTGCACCATCCAGTAGAAGACCTTACATAGAGAAGGAGCTCAAGAAGTATTTATTTAATGGATGAAATTAAGTACTTAACTGAACCTTCCATCTTTCATATCCCTACAAGGGCTTACTGTATTTAATTTTTACTTAACATTTAGAAATACTATTACTAAGTGCCAGCATTTTTCAAAATATTTTCAGAATATTTTACATATCTGTGGCCTTAGTAAACCATGTTTAAACCATCACAACCCTTTGTTATTGCTCAGGATTTTTATTTTTATAATACCTTACTATCCACCATGCTAATTAATCCTCTCACTATGCTGTAAATTAAAACATTTTGTTTATTTGAAAATAAAGGGAAATAAGTATGAAGAAATTAAAGCAATGTTATTGATTACCAAAAGAAATAATTAAGCTGTTTCTATTCATTATATTTCCTAACTTGTTGAAGGGAAGAAGAAATGTGATGGAAGTATCAAATTATTTGTTAATTTTATTAACAAACTATGTAGATGTAAGTTCTTCATCTGTCAACTTTTGCAAGCAAAATATATTCATAGAAGAGAGAAATGTTTCTAATTTTGTGAGCTTAATTATAAAACTATCAGTTTATATAACATTTTACTAGTCAGGCTTATCAGAATTAAGATTTTTTTTGGCATTAACAAAATGATTACTTTCTAAATTATTTGTACTGCCAAAATCTATTCATGAGTGCAGTGACCAAAATATGTTCAATGGCATAGTGATTATATGGATTAATGAATTATCAACTGACATGAATAAACTTGCACAATTTTTGAAATGACCTAAAAATAACAATTTTGAAAACATTCAAGAAAATGATCAGATACAACCTCTTTATAATTCTCCCTTTTATCTGGATTTCAATGATCATTCAGTGTGGTAGTAAGACTAAAATTTCCCCAAATACCCACATTCTAATTCCCAGGGTGGAGGACTAGGTTACCATGTATAGCACGGAGATTTTGTAAACTTCATAAAGTTAAAGACCTTGTGACACAGAGAGCAGCCTAGATTAGTTGTGTTTCCCTAAAATAAGCACAAGCATCCTTACCAGAGAAAGGTAAAAGGAGGGAGCCAGAGAAAGAATTCTGATGAGAGAAGTAGATGGAGTGATGAGGGACCATTAACCAAGCAATGCATGCAAGACATCTTAAGTAGCTGGGAAAGGGAAGGAAACAGATGGTTCCCTAGAGCTTTCAGAAGAAATTAAGTCCTACTGATCAAATTCAGACTTCTGACCTACAGAATTCTTAATAATTTGTGTTGTTTTAAGATGCTATATATTTGCTGTAATTTATAAAAGCAGCAACAGGAAACTAATAGAGCCAGTCATGCATAGAGTTGAAAAATATGTAGTATGTTCTTTCCTTTCTAGGAACTTTAAGAATTAACAGCAAACTCTGGCTTCATGGCCATTTCATTCCTCTAGGTATTGAACAAACCAATGTCTTTCATCAGGCAGAAACTTGATTTCCTCAAGAACCAGGTTAATTCATCCAACTTTGTTACATAAAGAGTGAAAAGGAACCAGGGTAGGGACAATCAGATAATAGCACTAGTCTCCAGAAATAAACTAACCATTTAATAACATAATATTGCACAGCTTTATTCACTTAGCGTAGAGTCTTACACAATATTAGCATCCAATTCATGCTGATTTGGTTGTAACAAATATTGATAGATGTTTAAGAAAAGAAATGATAATCATGACACTTGATTGTATGAAAAATAGATGGTATGAAGAGAAGACACTACAGTAACAATAAGGTCAGAAGCTGAAGAAAATTAGCAAAATATTAAAAGAAACGTGAGATCAAAATGAGACTACAAGAGACGGACTGACAGGAGTGAGAGGATTTTTATTTTCATGGAAAGATGGAGATGAAGCAATTCAATCATTTTCTCCTTATATTTTGTACAGTACTTCAATCAGGAAAGGAACCCAAACGTTTACTTAATTAGGATGCATCATTAATTTTAGTGTCTCCTGAACTCCTAAGGCCTTTCACCCCATGTAGAAATAAAAGAAACTAAGCTATGTGATTGCTAATTCTCTTGGTGTCTCTAAATCTCTGTAATGTGTGTACTTCCTATTCTGAAGAAATACATACCTTGTAGGAGGAAGAAAAACAATCCTTCACATTGATCATGGAGTTTTGCCTCTGAGGAGAAAATATGAATTTACAGACAAAAGCAATTTTAAAAGACTATATAAAATGAATTCATTTCATATTTATGGAAGGAGCCCAAGCCTAAAAGTCAATTCAACAAATATTTATTGAGCATTTATTCAACAATCATTTATTGATAGTATTATATATAAGAAGCAAGGTTCTAAATGTTATAAGGACATAAAAATAAATAAGTTACAGTCTTTATGTCCTAGTAGGAGGATAGGGGGAGTATACTGATAAATATAGAGGTACTTTTGACTCTATCCCACATTCTATTCACATCATCAATCATCCTTTTATTAGAAAGAAAAACAAATTTATTGTCATCTGTGATCCAAGCACTCCTTAGAATAATATGCTGAATAAGATAACCAAAGTCATGGACATCGAGTATCTTACAAATATTGACAAAATCCTAACAACAACACAGACGAAAATAATAAACCTAGATCTGAATTATTGGCAGTGTCTTTAGCTTAGGCATAAGATCTCTTCAGCAAGACATATATCATGCTTCACTTGCATTACTTACTAGCTTCTGAAAGCACGTGTTTTTACCTGTTGCCTGTACTTATTGGCAGAAGTTTGCTTAGAGTTTTAAAAGGCAACAGTTTCAGCAGACAGGGTGGATTTTTTTTTTCTTTTGGCAGAAGTCTAAAATTAACAACTCCAATGTCTTTAGTTCAACTACAATTTTTTTGTGTTAATGCACAGTTCAGTTTAGCAGGCAGGACGATGTGGTAATCTGATACACAACAACTCAAGGACCCAGACCCTTCCACCCTAAGACCTAGTGTTCCATTAGGTGTCTAGAAAGAAGGAAAGAACATAACAATATGCTGCACTGATATTCTCAAATCAAAGTATTCTTTGGTTGTATATTTAGTTCAGGACAAATTTTAACTTTGCTTGCGAGAAGGAATTAGAGGAAGGAATTTGATGGGTGTTGTGTTGCTAGATAATAGAAGAAATTCCAATCCCTGCCAGCATCGAGTGGGCTCTACATAGAGTTGATCCTTAATAAATATTTGTTAGTGAATGAATACTTATGGCCTTGGGTATTCCCATATAACATCCCTGTGCCTGAACTTGGCACTCAATTGTATATCTACAGGCCTTAAAACTTGAAAAACTTGAAAACAGATCTCAGACCTGAATGCAAAATACAGAATAAAGCTCCTAGAAGATAATAGAAGGAAATCCAGGTAACCTTCAGTTTGGAAACGACCTTTTAGATGTAACACCAAAAGTACAATTCATGAAACTAAAAAACTAAAAAAAAAAAAAAAAAAAAAAAAGAGAGAGAGAGAAAAGAAAAAAGAGATAAGTTGACTTAATTATAATTAAAAACTTTTGCTCTGCAAAAGACATTATTAAGAGAATGAAACAATAAGCCACAGACTGGGACAAAATACTTGCAAAACATGTATCTGATAAAGGATTGATATCCAAAATACACAAAGTACTCTTAAAACTCAACAATAAGAAAAATTATAAAAATAGAGCATAAGATCTGAACAGAGACCTCACCAATGGATATATACAGACGGTAATTGGGCATACAAAAAGATGCTCGACATCATGTATCCTTAGGAAAATGCAAATTACAACAAAATACCTGCTATAAATGGTTAAAATAAAAAAAACCGGACAATAGCAAATTGTTAGAGGATGTGGAGGAATAGAAACTCTCATTCATTTCTGGTGGGAATGCAGAATGGTACAGTCATTTTGGAAGCAAGATTAGCAGTTACTTACAAAGGTAAACAGTCTTATATGATTCATCAACTGCACTTCTTATTTACCAAAATGAGTCAAAAATGTATGTCCACAGAAATACCTGCAACTTTAATTGTTCTAATTGGAAGCAAGCAGATTATCCTTCAAAAAGGTAATTGGCTAAACTGTCGTGCATCCATGCAATACAGCATTATCACTGATTTAAAAAAGTGTACTATCTAGGCCACAAAAAAGACATGAATAAACCTGAAATGCATATTATTTAGTGAAATAAGCCAATCTGAGAAGCCTCTGTGCATTATAATCTCAACTATATGAAAGTCCAGAAAACGTAAAGCTATAGTGAGAATAAAAAGATTAGTGATTGATCAGTGGCTGTGTTCTGTGGATGGGAATGGTAGGAAGAAAACAGGATTAATAGTTGGAACATAGGTGTTGTCTAACCTAAGTCAATGGTCAATTTTTGGTTTACAACTTCTTTGACTAATAAATAGCATTTTGCACAATACTCTTTGAAATAGTTGGTATATTCGCGTCCAACACAAAACAGTAATTGATCTCCTTCCTATATCTCTGGTTTCTGCCTCTCAATTATTTTTTCTAGTTTATTCTCATCATCATGAACTCTTGAAGTTGATATTCACTAAGATCCTGTCCCTTAACTTCTTTATATCTACACTCAAGGTCTTGGAAAATACATTAATTTCTATGGCATCCAACATCATCTGTGTACTGATTACTCCCAAATTTATATTTTCAGGGTGATAATCCTTTGTACACTTTCCAGAATCTATAGAATTACTATTTTGCAGTTTCACTTGGAAGTGTAATAACCATTCTAATTTTAACATGTTCAAAATTCATCTGCTTATAACTCCAATGCTTTTCAAACCTGTCCCACCTACATTCTTCCTCAACTCAATTAACAACACTCCATCCTTGAATATAGTCAGGAAAAAACTAAAGGAATCTTTAACTTTTCTCTTTTTCTCAGAGGTCATACACATGTAATCAACAAATCATTTGATCCTACCTTCAAAATACAACCAACATCTGACTAATTGTCCCTTTTATGCTATCATACCAAGTCAAGCCACCATAATCTCTAACCTGATTTACTGCAACAATATCTTCTTTGTTCTAATTTCTCCATTGCCATTTTTTCTAACACAGTAAATATTATAATCCTGTTAAAATAAACATTTCTTGGAATGCCTGCGTGGCTCAGTCGGTTGGGCATCTGACTCTTGGTTTCACCTCAGGTTTGATTTTAGGGTTGTGGGATTGAGCCCTATGTCAGGCTCTGCACTCAGAGCAGAGTCGGTTTGAGATTTTCTCTCTCTACACCCCCACCCCCACCCATGCTCTCTCTCTCTCTCTCTCAAATAAATAAAATATTAAAAAATTTCTCATATATAAGTCTTCTTCTAAACACGTGCAATGGAAAAAAAATTTAAAAAAATGTGCAATGGATTCCTATTTATCTAGAATAAACACCAAAATCATTACTATAGCTCCCAAGATCCTGAAATTTTTAATTTTCCTTTTATCCTCTAGTCTGTTACTACTATAGCTGTAATCACTCTCATCTAGTCTTGATTGGCTTCTGCAGAAATCTCCATTCATGCTCCTTCTTAGGCCATGCTATTGAGAGGAATTCCCATTTTATACTTATATAATCATCATAATCCCAGGCCTCATTGGGTCCAGAAACAGGTTCAGAACAATCTCTTGATTGTTGAACCTCTTGAAAACTTGGATATTCTCCATCACACACACATAGCCCATGAGAAACAAGGTGGTACTGTTTCAGGATCCTTTTCTTTCTAAAATGTCACAATGTCATCTTTACTGTACTGTGGACAACACCCACTGAAAGTTGTCTTACAAAATTGTAGGAGGAAATTAGAGTAGAAATCTCTGTCTCTGAGATTTCTAATTATCTCTATTCATACTCATCCTGTATCATGCTCCCCCTTTCCTCTCCTTCTCTGCACTGGCCAAGAGAACTTTTGTTAACTTTCTGTATGTAAGAGAACTGCCCTTGTATGTAGTGCTCTAAATTAGAGTAAAAATTCTCTAGATTAAAATTTTTTTACTAGAGTAAAAAAATTCTGCAATGAGTCCTCTGAGATCTGGTTCTCAAAGGGAAGTTTATAAAATTCATTTTATTTAATGTTTAGCTCTCACAAACAGAAAGCATCTCGGTTATATACCATATAGTCAGTTGAGACTGAAAACAATACAAAACTAAACATTCAGCACTTTGATATTATTTTCTCCTTAGGGGAGGAAATAGCAAACAACTCCTAAATTAAAATATCCACATACTACCCCATTGCATTAGACCAAAAATGGAAATTTGTAAAACTTTTGTAAGAGAAACATGGACTGATGAATTTGAATTCATCTACATGTAAGAATATGCTTTTCTTTTAGTATAAATATCTGTTCTTGGTCTTCTTTGTGATACTTTCCAGTATACTGTCTAATGTGTCAGAACAGTGCTAAATATTTGACTCAGGTCAATTTCTGCTCTCAAAAGCCAGATACCTTCACTCTCATTGCTTTCAAAATATTGATTCAACCAAATGCCTGTTTTTTTAATGTGCGACTTTAAAGATTGAATCTCAATTTGGGTCTGAATTGTGGGACCTAGGTCACATGACTGTACTGCACTCTACAAAAAATGGCAAGAAGAATGGAAGTGTGAAGCTGAAATTCTCCCAAAAGGGTGCAGAGAAAACACAAGAAAGTCACCATGCATTGCAAATATCCATCAATTTGTATATAGTTCCTATAGTTAAAAGATGATGGCTTTCACAATTTAGTAAGGGGAGAATAAGGCAAAATAATGACTTTTGAAAATTGAAATTTAATTGAGAAAATATTATAAATTGTGTCTAGAGTCATAGGATGTTACTTATTGATTAAAATCATCATACAGATATATTTAAAAGAGGTTTGAAATATAATCATGTTCTCTTTATCATTAAAATTGTATCCTTTCAGTAGCCTTCCTTTAATACTCAAAACCGAATATTTAGTTCAGAAAAATCCACAAACATTGTCCAGTCAATTTCTTTTTGATGAATTCTAATTGAGTTCCAGGAAGAATTGTATTGAACTAATGTAGCAGTTCATACTTTTACCTATACTATCGCCTAAGACATTAATACATATAATTAAACAATTGAGATTATTAATTATAGGAAAAATACTTTTAATATAGATTGTAAAAGGAAATAATTATTTAAAATTATAAAGAGAATTAATTTCTAGAAATATTATAATTATGAATGTACAATAATATTGAGAGAACTATGTTTAAAATCAATTTGCACATATGTGCTATAGAGTCCTAAGTCAATTTTCTATCTTTTCCTGCATCAACTGATGATATTCCTCAGGGACAAGACAAACATATTGTAGAGTAAATATTGTTATATAGACAATATTAAAGGCCCTAAAATTTTCTTAGTTAAATAAAATATACACTCAATTTCTTCTAGATTTAATTATATTTTAATTATATGACATGGGAGGAAAAGTATATAATCAATTTAAAAAC
Source organism: Nyctereutes procyonoides (assembly GCF_905146905.1). Lineage (NCBI taxonomy): Eukaryota > Metazoa > Chordata > Mammalia > Carnivora > Canidae > Nyctereutes > Nyctereutes procyonoides. The sequence continues at coordinate 15,970,519 of NW_026575117.1, forward strand.
TGAGAAGGGAATGATTAGGAATGAAAGGTACAGATTTTGGTCACAGATAAAATAAATTTATATTTATGGTAAATTTTCTTTTAACAATTACTGCTAAATTCCCTTGATAAGGTCTTAATTTGCTTTGAGAAGTCCATAAAAAACCTCATTCACTCCTAGAAAATAGTGCAGTATTTGTTGTTAAGCCTATATTTTTGAAAGTCACCATTTTCCTAAATAAGTATAAAAAATGTGCAACTTTTCAAAGGACTAATATATATTTGCAAATAAATAGATATATAATATAAAATAATGTAAACTCTCAAATGAATATATAAACAAACAAATAAATAAATAGATTATAAACCCTTACTATATTCATCACACTGCATATGTTATACATGGATACTAGCAAGTTTTAATACATTTGGTTGATTTTATTATTAATATTTATTTATTTATTTATTTACTTATGATTTTATTTATTTATTCATGAGAAACACAGAGAGGGAGAGGCAGAGACACAGGCAGAGGGAGAAGCAGGCAGAGGGAGAAGCAGGCTCTATGCAGGGAGCCTGATGTGGGACTCGATCCTGGGACTCCAGGATCACACCCTGAGCCGAAGGCAGGCGCTAAACTGCTGAGCCACCCACCAAGGGATCCCTATTTATTTACTTTTTAAAGTGAGAGAGAGAAGAGAGGTCAGAGAGAGGCGGAGGGAGAGAGAGAGAGAATCTTAAGCAGGTTCCTCACCTAGCACTGAGCTGAATGTGGGGCTCGATCTCACAAACCCGAGAACATGACCTAAGCAAGAATCAAGAGTTGGATGCTTAACCTACTGAGCCATCCAAGTGCCCCAACATATACTTATAGAAATAAGGTCTTAGTAAAAATTCTCATTAATAAATGCTAATATATAAATAGTTGGTTTACTTATAATAGTGTATAAAATTTGTTGTTGCAGTAGAATTCAGAAAAATCAATTTATTTATATATAAATATATATGACTTATTTAATGCAATCATTTTTATTCTATAGATTCATAGAAAAATCTTCAAATATTATCATGATATCATATATAATTAATAATGTAATAGCTCTCCATCATTCAATCAGGGTTGGAATATGCCAGTCTTATTATTTTCCTTAAACCACAGGAAGTACAAAATCAATAAAAGGTAAATAGTGTTTTATACTTATCAGGATCCATAAAAAAACACCATAAACTGAGATGCTTAAACAACAGAAATGTATTTTTCAGTTTCAGAAGCTGGAAAGTCCAAGATCAAGGTATCAGCATGTTTGGTTTCTTCTGAGAGCACTTTTCCTGCTTGTACACATGGCTGCCTGCTCACTGTGTTCTCACATTGCGAAGAGAAAGCTTTGCTTTCTTCCTCTTCTGATGTACTATTATATCAGCACATCACCTTTATGACCTCATTAACCTAAACTATCTCCTTAAAGGCCCTATTTCCAGTGCAGTTACATGGAAGGGAGGGACTCTTAGGACTTCAAAATCTGAATTTGGGAGGGGATCCAATTTAGTCTATAGCAGATAGACTGTGCCAAAAAATGGTGGTTCACCTCAATACTAATTCACCTTTAAAGTCACTTTTTTTTAAATTATTTTTAACCATCAATCTAAACCAGCAATAATTGCATCCCTTTCTTCCTGCCTTATTCGAGGTGTTAAGACTTAGATGCAGAGTATCATTTAAAGAAAGGACTGGTGAGCCTAACCGCTTGTTGTTATGCATAATTCCTTACTATATTTTAGCATAAAAGCAATAATGAGGGGAACCTCTGGTGGCTCAGCAGTTTAGCGCCCCTTTCAGCCCAGGGCCTGATCCTAGAGACCTGGGATCAAGTCCCACATCGTGCTCCCTGCATGGAGCCCGCTTATCTCTCTGCCTGTCTCTGCCTCTCTCTCTCTCTCTCTCTGGTCTCTCATAAATAAATAAATAAATAAATAAATAAATAAATAAATAAATAAAATCTTTTAAAAAAAGCAATAATGAGAGGGTAAACTCAGGATATTAAGCCAATCAAATGAACACACAAGGATGTATGGAGACAAAAATTAAGGAAAAGTCACAATGAAATCTTTCTGAGACATTTTCGGCTATATAGGGATAATTAAATAGCTGAATTTCTAAATGGAAGTATTTTCATTTTCTCAACTATATGGTCTCCATAAGAGATCTCTTAAAAACTATTGTGTAGCATAATACTTGGACTGGATTTGACTGGATTGGATATTTGTCATAATATTACTTGCTGATTGTCTGAAAGCCATTCCTATGAGTGAAGAATTCTCCACTGAATGAGACCAGTTGGGACTCAGAGAAGCCACAAGGATGCACTTTTCCAGCACAAGCATATGTTCTAGGTTGGATAATCAGATGCACATGCCTAGCAGTTTAAGTCTCCAACTAGGAAGACAAATCATCACAAACAGTAAGAAATTGATTTTCATGTTAGCAGCAGGAACAACAGCAGCTTCACCTTTGCAGTTCCAATAGCAGCAGCGGTGCCCACAATGCCTGCAGCAATATCCAATATCCTGTGGCACAAAGGAGTAGGAGGTGTGGGAGACGAGGGGGTATCAATATTGTCACCAGATGGGCTCAGTGGTGTGATTTTTGCTTGGATTTGGCCACCATACATTCTTTGCTCTTAATTGTTTTCTGAGCCCATTTTGTGGCGGTATTTGAAAACCCTTGAGCTAATAAAAATCCTTCCAATAAACACACACTTCTGCTTAAATGATCCGAAGATGTTTCTATTGCCTATTTATAGGAAACCTATTTGCAAATAAATGAAAGATGTATACTATCATTCCACATTTCTCTGCAGGGCTTCTGATTGATGTGTATAACCGACCATAAAATATCTCCTATTAGATGAATGTCACAAAGCATTCCGAATCAATGAACTCAAGAGTGAACTCACCATCTTTTTCATCAAACTCTACTCTTTTTCCACTATGCTCAAACTCCATGAATGGTACCACAATCCAACCAACTGTTTAAGTCATTCTTGAATTGCTTTCTTATACTTCCTCCATATTCAATCATCAGCAAGCACATGCAACACAGTAAATGACTTTATTCTGATCAGTTTTCTTGGGCTGTACCACCATCATCTTTGCCCAAGATAGCATTATTTCTCATTTAGATTACTGAAAGCACTACCTAACTGGATCTAATCTGAATTCTCTATAACATGTCAGGACATTTTTTCAGAACTCATATAACTGTATCATTCTCCCAGTTATGATTTTTTGTTCTTAAAAATGTTCTTAGGATCAATGAACAATTCCCCAGTTTGGTTTATAAGCCACATGACCTAGCCCCAAACAAATTCTCCAACTGTAGATTGTACAAAACTATTTTTACCCACTTTGATCAAAACACTGTTTCATTCTATCTGATATGTTTCCACTTGCTTTATGTCCTTTACACTTGCTGTTTGCCTACTTGGAGTAAGATTCCTTTTCATCTCTCCTTGCTCATTTTCTACTCAACTGTCATATCACAAATTAGATGTCATTCTCTGGTAGGCCTTTGACATCTCCGACTAATCAAAATCCCTACTACATGCTTAACATTGGTAGTTGTGTAGTCATGTTGCAGATAGCAATCACTAATTATTGTATAAGAAAATGAATTCGGTTTTCAACTCTGTGTAAACCTGTAATTGAGTTAGCTTCCCTTGGATAATGATATTCTAACAGTAGACCGGTATACCCATGATAAAGGATAATATCATCAAATAATCTTAGCAGCTTCTTTTCTTATTTTTTATGAAATAAGAATTAGATGCCTTACAAATATCTATAAATGTGGAGAGGAAAAGGAATAGCAAGACACAATATAATATGGCTGTATAGGTAATTCTAAGGGACCAAAGTAATCTAAAACAAACAAACAAAAAATAAAACAAACAAACAAACAAACAAACAAAAAACTCTTGTTTTTCTCAAAGAACATGACATAGCTTATCCTTAAACCTGACTGTGGAGAAAACTGTACCACAAACAAGAGCAAATGGTCAAGTGCACAAATACCAGGAGTGTTGAAAGTGTGATTATTGGGAAACTTACAGAGATAGGAGTGGCTGCAGGTGTGTGGATCCTCAGAAGTCTAGCAGGGGGCAGCCGGGTGGCTTGGCGGGTTAGCGCCGCCTTCAGCCCAGGGCATGATCCTGGAAACCCCGGGATGGAGTCCCACGTCAGGCTCCCTGCATGGAGCCTGCTTCACCCTCTGCCTATGTCTCAGCCTCTCTCTCTCTCTGTGTCTCTCATGAATAAATAAAATCTTTAAAAAAAAAAAAAGAAGAAGAAGAAGAAGAAGTCTAGCAGGGCACATGGTCACTCACACTCCAGGAGAGGAATGCTGATCCTTGGATCTCTTAAGCTGCATGAGTAATAAAGTATCCCCTCATAGTGGGATCAGGGTCAGGACACAATAGCAATGCAACAGGGCAGAATTTTGGCTTCAGTCCTATCCTTCCAGTCCAGTATTTGTGGATGGAAAAGCACAAGCTTTACATTTGGCAAGATCAGAGGCCCAGGCCCCAGTCTTGCTCTAGACCAGAAATGATTGCCTAACCACTAGACTGTGACAGCTTTCTATGGGGCTCTGCTTGAGCCATCTTCTTTCCTGGTAGGTCAGCTTCTAGGAGTTCAGTTTTATCAAGTAAACATTAACCTTTTACTGAACTAATTAAAATGATGAAGTTTGAAATAATTCTAATTACTGTAATAATCCTTAAATATTTTCAATATTTTTTATAATGTTAATGAACCTGATCTAGTAATATTTTCACTCAGGCTCCTTATATTTCCCTCTCCATTATTCTCATAGTTTCCTTAATTTCCTTTCCTATTAATATCTAGCCTTCTGTAAAATATCTGAGGTTGAATACAATTTAAATTCCTCCAAGTCACTTTACCTATAAAATGGCAATCAGAGGGGCACCAATCTTTTTTTTTTTTGTGTTTTTTGTTTTTGTTTTTCTTTTTCTTTTTCTTTTTTAGATTTTATTTATATATGAGAAACACAGAGAAAAAGGCAGAGACACAGGCAGAGGGAGAAGCAGGCTTCATGCAGGGAGCCTGACGTGGGACTCGAACTGGGTCTCCAGGATCACATGCTGGGCTGAAGGGTGCACTAAACCGCTGAGCCACCCAGACTGCCCACCAATCTGTTTTTCAAATGGACATTTTCTTATTTGTTTTCTTTAGAATCCCACATTTTGAATATATAAATTATGTGTCTTCACATCTGCCCTGAGAATGTGAAGATTATGTTACCATTTGTCTAAAAAAATATGCATATTCCCCTCTGGACTATGTTTTTTGAAAATATATAATGCCATATTTTAAAAGCAAATTCATACTCTAGTTATAGATATTTACATATATATTTTTTCAATAACATATTATTTACATTTTTCTACCAAGTATACTTAAAGGCATAAATATCAACTTTTTGGTGCTTAATGCTAGATTCCATTTAATTGCAAGTAGAATAAAAAATTTAAAATTCTCAATTGTACATGATTAGATTTGGAAGTAATTAACAATTCCTGTCATAGTTTTGAATTTTGAATTCAAATTTCAAGTTACTATTACGATTCAAATTTTTATTAGAAACTATCCTTTTAAACTGAGAAGGAAGCAAAATTAAAATCATTTTTCATACAGATTCTGAGTAAATTATCTTTTAAAAAGATTTTAAGTAACATGAAAATGTCAAATCCTTCTGATATTTATCAGTCACTTAATGATCAAGAATAATGTAATTCATAATAGAAAAAAGAAAGCTGAAAATGTGATATAAATGTTATATAAACTGAAAATTTTATATTATATATGCTTATATATTATATATATCATACATAACTATATAATCATACACAATCATACATAACTACATAAAACACTACATTATATACATTGTTTATATCAAAATGAAAATTACCTTTATAATTATGTAAAATTAACAGCTTGCTTCACGATAGGGTGAACAATATACCAAAATATAAAAACAAAAAGATAGAGTCTGTATGTGTGATGATTAAATCTAAATAAACATTACTTTGATAGCTCATTAAACGTTAAAAATATTTACAGAAACTTTTCAAGTAAAGATATTATTCATTTATTGATTTTATGGATATCAAGACTTCTGTATGTAAAGTTTATATTGCTTTATCTTCTCAAATATCTTAGTGTGATGCTGACATTTTGGATAGGTTTTAATGGGAAAAAAAGAATTTCAGAAGTATAGTTGTAAATCATCTGAAAAGATAATTTGTGATACAATTTATAGAAGAGTGATAACAATGCTTGGAACTGTATGTTTTTTGTTATGAACCTCAAAAAATCATAAGCTCCAAAGACTATTCCCATAAAGTCCAAAGGAAGGGGTGGTGAATATTACTTTGATTTGGAGGGAAATATGACGTGTGGAAGCTCTTGAACACAGAAGGAAGAGGAAAAAGCCCAAACATTAGAATAAGAAAATTACTAAAATAAATAAAACAGGCGGTGAGAGATATGATTATACAAAACCTGCTGACTCTGGGTGTAACTCCTGCTCTGGTGGGAAAACCTGCTCTATTATAAGAAAGCTGAGAACATGGGCCTTTTTTCCCTCCTTCCTCCTTCTCTCTGCCATTCCCTTCCTCCCCTTTCTTCTTCTTTTATTCTCACCCTCTCTTTCTTCCTCTTATTCTTGTCATTTATTCTTTCTTTATTTCCTTATTTTCTTTATTTTTTTATTATTAACATTTTAGACTCAGAAAGGGGCACTGACTTTCAAAATGCATCATCACTAACATTGCAGAACAGAATAGAATTGATGAGAACGTATGGTTCCCAAGATAAAAAGTGCTTCAAGGTTCCATCATGCCCTTTGAAGTGACAGGTTATGTGACTATTAAAGCCAGTTAGTGAACACATCAGATGGTTCAATGGGATGGTTCAGGGGGAAACAAAACAAAACAAAACAAAACAAAACAAAACAAAACACTTGTAGAGAACTACTGAAGGTCTGACTGACCAGGTCAAGAATTCACTGAGAGTCACAGGGAGTCCTCAGGGGGGAAATAACCTGTGAATCCTTACTTACGAATCCTGACTATGGAAGAAACAGTCCCAAATATTGGAAACAGATTCAGAGCATATGAAGCCTTCTGGAGAACTTGGCTTCAAATCTGCAAGTTACTGCCACCCAACTGGTGCTATAATTGAGTCTTCAAAAGGCCATTCTAGCATCCTAGCAAACCATCTGCTTAAGAATGCTAGAGAACATGGTAAAACCATTAAATTCCATGAGGCTCACTGTATTTGCTGTGAAATAATGATCAGAAGCAATGCTATGTGGAATCCCATGATGGTGGATGAGGAATTCTGGAAGTCCTTGGATGATATTTTTGGCAGAAACATTGGGTGGGTGCAGGGAAGGCAAATCTATATTCAGACTGTCTACTTGAATGAGATCAGAACACTTCCCCTTCTAATATGGAAGCAATCCAATGTAATCAACATGCTACCAGGTAGCTGGCTTATCAACCGAGGGAATCATGCCATATGTGAAACTCAGTGCTCATGTCTGTTGCTTTGTATTGAGTGGTAGCCATTGTCAGATTGGCTTTAGTGAGTAGAAGTCCATGGTGCTGAGCCTATGCATAACCTATAACACTGCCAACATGGCTGCTGGGCGATTACGGGGTAGCTGGGGAAAGAGGTTGATTGACAACCACAAAACAGGTCATCATTCTGTTATTTTGATTATTAAAATCCTCCCTTGTTGAGATCACCTTGTGATGAGCATTTTCATGGGACACAAATAACTTCATTTTTTTTTTTTTTGCAAATTCAGAGGCATCTATACATGAAACTCTTCAAGTTTCCTTGTCATCAATTTTCAAATTATGTTTCTACCATCTCTCTGACCGTCCAGCCAATCCATTGGCTAAACCCCATGAACTGGCATATAATTGCACATCTGATCTTCTCTCCTTCCAAAAATAGGATATTATTTGGCAATAAAAATGAATGGAAGAACCTTGAAAGCATAATATTGCATGAAATGAAGTGCATCACAAAAAATGCATACTATACGATTTCATTTATATGAAATGTCTAGCATTGGCAAATTCATAGAGACACAAAGTAGGCTGGTGTTACCAAGTGTTTGAAGGGAGAGGGGAGTAAGTATAACTACTAATGAGCGTTGTTTTCTTTTTGAAGCCGTGAAGTCTTTAAAATTAGTGATGTTTGTACAACTCTGTAAGTGTACTTAAAACACTGAATTGCGCACTTTTAAGGGATTAGTTGTATAGTATTTGAAATAAATAAACTCAATACTATTATTGTATGTATTTTTTTAATGGAAAAACATGGAAAAGAAAAAGAACATCTCCCATGATTTTTTTTGTTTTGTTTTGTTTTTAAGGTGTGCAGGGTGGAGCAGAGGGAGGAGACAAAGTGTGTTCTGAGGGAAAAGAAAATACTGGTGAAATTTAGCTTCTATTCCATTTCCTCCTTGGCTTTTCTATGATGAGTCAATTATCTTGAATTTTTAATCTCAGCTGTTTTAAGGCCCTGAATCCACTATGGAGCATTGCAAGGTGAAATTTCTTCACTACTCCCTAGCTGTGCAACACAAGGCATCTCCTGGATCTTTTTAGTTTCTGTTTCATCATGTGAAAAATAAACAATACCACCTACTTCAGGGATAATTTGTGGAATAAGGGAGATTGCACTCTTAATGGTTCAACAACAACAACAAAAAATGTTCTAGGTGCGTCAACTGTGACTTACAATGATTTCCTTTGTAAATTGAAAAACACATTTTTTGTAGCATAAACAATCTTCCTAATATTATCCATTTTGTAAATTAGTATTTTTATTTATTTTAATATGTATGTTTGCATATAATCTTGTTACCAGATTTCCTGGTCTGGCTATTCTGTTTTGAGCTTTTCTTTTACTGTTGCTTTGCCCACCAAATTAAGGTTTTAGTTTTCATTATGATTTGACACATTGAACAGCCATCTCCTTTGGTAACCCTACATTTCTGGAATATTGATCTTACTAATATAATACATAAATACAAAATAAAAATGGAGACTTAAAATTCAGGTTTTCTGAAAGTTATTAAATGTGAATTTAGTCAATTTAGAATAATAGGAAATATTTTTTATCCTATGTACCTAAAATCTAGTATTGTGCCATGTAGATGACACAGCATAGGATTAACTTGATGAATTAATGCATTTGACATTGAATTAATGCATTTGACTCTTTTTATATTTGTTTTTTTCTCTTTCTCATACTCTATGGATTTAAAAATATTTAACCTGATATTTTATCCTGTTTATTTTATGTAGCACTGTATCAAGAGTGTCTTCTCATGTTTTGAAATATTCTTTGTAATAATTAATTTCTTATGACAGTGTAACATTTCATTGGATTATTTTAATCAATTCATTTAAATGTAATTTGCATATATTTAAATAACTCACTGAAACCTGTATGTAAAAACGTTTTAACAAATTTATACACCTGTATAACCACTATCACAATCAAATTATAGAACTTTCTTATCCCCTTAATAATTTCCAAAGTGGTTTTACCATTTTACTATTCCCATCAGCATAAGTAATATCTCAGTTGATTGACACCCTTACCTACATATGGTATTGTTAGTCTTTTTAATTCTAGTTCTTACTGGGTATTTCATTGTGTATTTAGTTTTCTTTTCCTGGATGAATAATCACAAGCACTTTATCAATTGTGAATTGGCCATTTGTCTATCTTGTATCTGTACTATCTTTTTAAGTAATTTGCCCATTTAAAAATCTCTTCGCCATCTTTGTTGTTTTTATTATTAAGTTGGAAAAGGTTATTTCAGAACTGTCAGTACAAATTATTTCATCAAATTGTATGTCTAGCTTCACACATACACATACATGCACACACACACATAAAGGAAAATTTAATTTTGATAAAGTCCAATCTATGATTTTTTTTTATAATTTATGCATTCCATATCTGAGATAAGACATTTTTATATGTTCAAAGTAGCAAAAAGTTTCCCATGTGTTTTCTCTAAAAGTTTTGTAAATTTAGTTCTTAGAATCTATCATCCATTTCCATTTAATTTTTGTGTATGGCTTAAGGTAAGCATTGAGGTCTAGTTTTTTTCATATGAATATTTCATTTTTCCAACACTATTTGTTGGAAGGATTACACATTGCTGATTGAGTGTTGTGGTGCCTGTATTGAAAATCAATTGGCCATGTATGTGTGGCTCTCTTTCTGGACTCTCTTCCATTGCCTTCCTCTATATCTGTCCTTAAACCAATACAAAATTGTCTTAATTCTATAGTCTCATATTAATCTGTTGTTAAATTTATCCCCCAATATATCTATGCCACTTTATTTTTTTTTAAAGATTTTATTTATTTATTCATGACAGACACAGAGAGAGGCAGAGACTCAGGCAGAGGGAGAAGCAGGCTTCTTGTGGGGAGCCTGATTCATGACTTGATTCTAGGACCCTGGGATCTCAACCTGAGCCAAAGGCAGATGCTCAAACACTGAGCCACCCAGGTGCCACTTGATGTCACTGTAAATGGCTCACTTCTCATACATTAAGACTTCTATAAATTATTTTCAAACTAGGTCACTCAATAACATGTATTGTTTTTGTCTTTAAATTCTCTAATGATGTCTTACCTTATGTTGATGTCCTTCTGTCATTCACAAGAAACTGAGATCTTCGAGAGCATGGGATAGATCCTACTCACTGTTGTGTAAGCAGCAGAGAAAGAAGATGGTATCAATTATGAATAAACGACTTGGGTCAGGTCCTAATCTCATAGTCATTAGTTGGAGACCCACTTTGTGCTCTGCGCTGGTTGTGGAGTGTACTTCAAAAAAAATTATAAGAAATACCAAAGTTTGTTTGGCAGACAAATATGGAACATCCATTAATATGACTTCAGGATGTTAAATGATTCTAATATAAATTTTTCTGTATTTCATATAAATGTGAAATGATACTTAAAAATTATTTGATCCATGCATCTGCAAATTGCTTTTTGGAACAAAAATGTTTTCGCAGAGATTTCAGAATCTAAAATAATTTTCTGTTATTACAAACTATAGGGTTCTAAGTCTGAAGATGTTTCTACAAAGCTATTTAGAATCACAATATTTTTAAAGATATGCTTGTGATTTATCATTGCTCTTATTCTACTTATATCTTTTAAAAATCTTAATTATTAATTCCATGTTTAAAATCTGATGATAATTTCATGATTCAAAACTGAGTTGAAGATTCAGATTTATTTATATATCTCATGTAATACTATCTGAAGTTATTTAATGTGGTGTTTTTTATTACAATCATAAAAATTTTTCTGTTACCAACTTTAACATACTTGCCATTTATCTTCTTAAAACTATGGGAAGCTTAACTCTAAAACATGTTTATTTTTTCCACCTACAGTGTCCCTGATTTTTTCTTTTTTTCCTTTTTGCTATATGTTTCATAAAATATATTCTGATGCTTGTGCATGTAACAAAATGTGACTTACTGATTGCCAACCCCAGAGTTTTCTGTCAGTCTTAATTTTGCTCAATTTAACAGTGGCCTTGCACACAGTCGATCACAACGTTCTTATCATTTGACTTCATGGGGTAGCAGTGATTTCTCATCTTGCATCTTATCTTTCCAATCATTCTTTTTGCCTGTGTCACAAAGACACTTCCTAAGATTCCTAATATGCCACTTAGAGTATATAATTAATGATGAAGGTTGGTTGAAGCGCCATGGGGGTTCCTCACTCTCTGCTGTGTGTCCTGAACTCACAGTCTATACAGGGCTCTAAGAGTAATAGATGCACAGGGAGCACTATATAGAGAAAGAATGTGTTATTTAATCGTAATGTGTTTCTTCATAAATATTCCATGTTCAGAATTCTGGATTTTTGTTGCAGAAGTGAGGGGTTTCTATTGCAGATAAAAACCTCTCTATATCTTTCTTTTTAAAAGGAAAGACTAGACTTTCTTTCAATCAGCAAAGCTTTTAAAGCAAATACATATCAGATATTAACAAATTTAATATGATTAGTACATTGATCTTGTATATGACAAGGCAGCCACTATTATACACTTACTTGGGATCACATTCTGGCTATTAGAAATAGCTGAAGGGAAGCATTTCTGGAGGAAAAAAAAACACACAGAGCACAGAGTAAGCTTTATATACAAAAACAATTCTTGCCCATGTGCACTAGTAGACATTCACAAAAATATTTAGAGTAACACTCTTTGCAGTAGCAAATACTTTAAAAGCTTTTTGCCAGAACAACTGGAAAATAGAGTGGGAAAATATATGGTGAAAATTAATGAACCCCAAGATGGCTGAATCTTATTAAGGTAATATTGCAAGTAGCAAAGGATCTCTTTCACCATGGGAAGACTAGGTAATTCATACCAATGCTTCTACTGAAAAGAGAGAGAGAGAGAGAAGCTGAGTAAAGAATTATAATCATCTGTTGAGAACATCTGAGAGCAACCAACACAGTACAAGTTATAGGGACAACAGCCATAAAAATGGAGAAAACAACAACAACAACAAAATCCCAAAAACTAAAGAGGCCAGTCTATCATTGGAGATCTCTTTTTCTATAAGAGCATCTGTCAATTCTGGAACTTTGGGAGGCTGAGAAAATGAGAAACTATTTGGGGATTTTTTATGTACTTTAAATTAAACAAAATTAAATTAAACATGGAGTTTAGAGCCTACCAAAAAATAAGAGAAAGGGAGAGATTAAGTGAGGAAGAGAGAGAAACAGAAATAAGCTGAGACACAGAAAGACATTGAGAGATTCTGGTTAAATTTCAAAACCAGAAACACAGGGTCACTCACAACATATGAACATATGCCGACTTAGGAATATATATCTAATTGAAGATACACTTCAAACATATATGAAATGAACATTTGACTAACAGACACTCTGAAGTGTCCCTTACAAGTAAAGGAAATTGACAACAGATTCAGATTTGAAAATGTAGATAGAAATGAAAAAGAATGGAAAATATGAATAAGTAGACAAACCTAAATATATGGGTAGGTAAAATAAAAACATATGATACTTTATTCTGAATATGTGTGTGTGTGTGTGTGTATATATATATATATATACATAATAAAACAACAAGAATGCATAAACTGTGAGGGGAATGAATGTGAGTTAACATTCTAAGGTATTTACATTGGCCAGGGAGAAGTAAGATGTCAATTTTTGTTAAATCAAATATGTACATTGTAATTTCCAGGATAACCACTAAGGAGAGAGCAGAAGAATGATTGCCGTCATAAATTTTTCTAAAAAGTAAGAAATCCATAAATAACCAAAATAAGGCAATCTCAAATATAAGCTGCTTAGAAGAAACATAGCTGAAATATAGAGCTTCAAAAAGGTGGAAAATAAAACAATGAAAAAAATATATGCTATATAATATATGAACCAAAAGAGAGTTAATATAATTATGTTACTATCAAGCGGGACAGAATTTAAATTAATATAAAAATAAAATATTAGAATCAAATGATAATTTTTAGAGATATAATTTAATTCAAAATAATATATAGAAGTGTACATTTATATGCTTTACAAAATGAATGAAGAGGAATGATGAAAATTGTTAAAAGTATATTAGCAAGATAGGTTAATAGATAAGCAAATGTTTAAAAAATAGAATATCCAAAATATCAAATATGAGGAGATAATTATAGTGCTTGTTTGTAAATTAAAAGTCCTCATTTAAGACATTGATTCACATAGTATATTGTTATAATTAAAATATGCCTTTAGTAGTATGATGTCTTATAAAGCATGAAAACACAGACAAAAACAAGAATATTTGTATACTGATAATTATCATTCTATGTAATGGATATAGATTATCAATGTCTATAAAGCACATTAACTGAAGAGAATTAAAAATGCAATATTCATACAATTATATCTCACTTCTCTAGCTCTAACTCTATTTTATTATTTCTTAAGGAACTAGCATAATGTCAATTATAGTTTATTGCATTTTTTATTTTAGATTTTAAAAATCTTTTAAAGAACAAACTAACTCTTGTCAAAGACAAAATATCAACTTCTCAACTTAAAATTATTTTGGCATTTTATGTTTAAGTTATTCAAAATATGAAATAAAGAAGATAAAAATAAAAAGTGGAATAAATTAAAACAATTCTATCATATAAACATAAACTCATTTTTGCATAGTACTTTGGTATTTTTTTCTAAACACCAACCCCCCCCCTTCATCATCATACCATTTGATACACTGCATTTCCCTTTGGTATTATTTTATGAAATAGTATTTCAGTGTGTTATTACTAATTATTACTTTAACAAATATTGTTCATTTGATATATAGTAACTTAATAAGCATTTCCAATATTATTGCATATTTGAATATATGTATAAATAATTTATAATTTAACATATTTTATATGTGCTTTTTAATTCTGAGGACTTTTTTTTCCTAAGGAAAATCCATAGGGATAGGATTATTGGTTTATAGACTCAATATAAATATGATTGTTATTATTGTTTAATTTTCCATAAAGAGTAACAATATGTTCTTTCATAATAAGTGAGCTGAAATTTGATCTAACAAGCACCTATTCAGTATCTAATGTATAGAATGAAAGAAAAATATCCTGGTATAAGAAAGAAAGAAAACATACAGTTACTGCTCTTGAAGAATCTATAACTTATTTAGCAGGCTGGAATGTTACAGTTCAAAGAAGGAACAAAGTCTCTGTTTTGCCTAAGTGCCTAAGTCCATGAAATTTCTGCTATTATCTACTTGCTACTAAATTAGTAGCAAACTTTTAAATTTTTATATAACATGTTTCTTGGAATATTTATGTTTCTTGGAATATTTACATTGTATATTTTTTAACTCTTTCTCTTACTTTGCTCTATTAGTAACTTAAGACATATGACAATTACAAGATAGTACAAGAGTTTCTGCTATATATGGGTTCCCGAGAACACTCTTGTGCAAAAATCATACACTAAAAATAATAGGGCTATGAGAATAATAGAGTTGTTACCAATCACTCAAAACCCAGTACCTTATGATCAGAGCCTTAATAAAAACAATAACAATCCTAATAAAAATATTAGTATAGTTAAATCTCTTCCGGAATTTGCACCTGGAATGACAATCTTTCATACCATTAAACATGAGAATAGTGCTTCCTGTGACTTCCAGAAGACTTCCAGAAGACGCTTTTTTTTTTTTTTTCAAATACGGAACAAATGCATCAAAATTAGCAAACACTTTTTAGGAGTAGCCATTTTTATTAATCATTATTTTAAAACAAAAGGCAAGACTAATGTACTCTATGTTGACTAATCGAATTTAAATTATAAATAAATAAATATAATTATTAAAGCAATAAAATAAATAAAATAAAAGGTAATATGCCCTTAAGCTTCCATTCTATGTGTGAACAATTCTAAGATAGTTTAGTATATTGAAAGGTTTTGGCAGTTTAAAGGCTATCAACTATCACCTAACACCTAAAGAAAGGTGCTTCTGTGGGGTTTTCAGTATTTTTACCAATTGCTACAAAATATTAATCTGCTGGGAAAAATTGCATAAAAGAAGCATGTGTTTAGTAATGTCATTCTCCTGTTTACTCAATATATATATATGCTAATTCATATTAAAAAACAAGTATGTTATAGAACAGAATACATAACAAGCATTCCTTTTCTACACGGGAGCTTTATCAAAATTGTTTTCTATTGTATACTTTTCAAGGTCCCTTTTACTTGAAAATTTGGAGCTAATAAACTCTCTTTAATCTTAGTTGTTTAAACCTCTCACATATTTTCATATTTAATTATCAAAATTAATGTTAGCTTATATTATATCATACACTTTTACTGTTCACTTTTTAAACCTTATAATTAATAAGGAGCTTATATTTAATACCTTCACTCTACATGTCTATAGCTGCATAAAGTCTTCCAACTCATATTCCATTGTTTTCCATTATGTGGAATGAATAATAAATTTTTGACATGCAGATTTGATTTGCCCATGAATGGCTATATAAAATGATTTCCTTCAAAATTTGTGAAGCAAACTATACACTTTAGTGATCAGTTGCATTAAAAATGTAATATTCAGGGACCCTTGGGTGGCTCAGCGGTTGAGTGCCTGCATGATCAGTGCGTGATCCTGGAGTCCTGGGATTGAGTCCCACATTAGGCTCCCTGCATGGAGCCTGCTTCTCCCTCTGCCTATGTTTCTGCCTCTCCCCCGCCCCTGTCTCTCATGAATAAATAAATAAATAAAAATCTTTAAAAAAAAAGTAATATTCAGTAAGCACCTAATTCCAATATCTTAGTAAATTAGCACACACAGTTTATTTCACATCAGTAATAGATCATTTCTACTTTTTAATTCTATAAATAACATTCTAATATTTAAGATGTAATGATAATGTTAGATGAAGTAGATAATAGATGCATAGTACCTGCTCTAAATTCTTACATAATCACGTAGTTTAGCACATATTGCAAGAACAGAATGTTAGTTTGTAGATTACAAAGTAATTCCAACTCTGAACTAAATCACAAAGATGACTTCTGGTCTCTCTTTTTTATTAATTCCTAGCTCTTCACTTTGCTTTTTTCCCCCTCTTATGCAGTTTCCTTTCCATTGTACAATAAATGAAATAAGACAGAATTCAGATGGATGATGCTTGGAAACCAATGGTTTTATTTAATCAGAATAACAGGAACCTTAACAATACAGGGATGCTGAGAGAATTCAGATCATTTCAGACTGCTTTATAATCAAGTTTCTATGAACAAAGCTCAAAATTAAAGGAAGAAGTGTAGGGAAAAATCTCTTTCAACTTACAGTAGTCTCTTCATCTCTGATTTTAAGGATTGAATTTAATATTAAGATAGTTAATTGCTGTTGCTTGAAACATCCATTAGAAAACTTAAACTGCAATTGTAAATATGACAAAATAATGTTCCACTAAAGCAAATTTTTCAATCAATTTATTCAGTCTTCATGTACTCAGTTTTTATTTTATGGCAGTAGAATAAGAAAAGAGAAAAATAATAAATAGAAAATAATACAGATAGATGTAAGCTGCAGAAATCCTTACATTCTGGTTGGTGTAAGAGAATCTTAGAAAAGTACTAAGGAGGAGATATCCAAAAAAGATAAGCAGTGTCTGAGAAACTGAAGAAAATCAGGATCATAAAGGAGGAAGTTTTCAAGATTATTAAGTATCACATAAATATCAATTAAATACGGATTGATAAGTTTTTGTCCATTGCATCTGTTCCTACCCAGAGAAGGTAGGGATGACCTTCTCTAGAGGAATTAATAACACATAAGGATAGATGTCAGATCGCTATTGCATTAAAAGTGAGTGTGTAAAATGAAGACGTAGAAATTGATGAAATATGAATAAGGCCTTTTTTCCAGGTAATAGCATTGCAGCAATGTAAATTTTAATAATTCTAGACTCACAGGACACTGCAAAAAATACTATACAGATTCCTATATGGTCTTCACACAACTTGTCTCTAAAACATTATATAACCAGAAAATTTTATTTCAAAATAAAAAGTGTAAAAAAACCAAGAATGTCCGATTTAGGTACATTTGAACCCAACATTTTGATTCTATGTTCTCAGTGGAAAGAGAGAAATATGAACAAACTTGAATCCTATTTTCTATTTAATGGTTGTTTTCAGTAGTGTTATTGATGTAGAAATTCTATAATCATACAGGCATACTGTAAGATTGAGCTAATGAGTAAATATATTGATGGTGTTGGGAGTGAGAATACTCACTATACAACAAAGGAATAAATTTGTGGAATAAAAAAAAAGCAAGAATGGATTCTGTGGTGTTAGATAACAATTAGAAATATCAGTATAAAAAAAGAAATATCAGCATAAATTCATGATTTCAACGTATTTTACCATGTTATAATGATATTTATCTATGCATAGTTCAATGTGTAGCTTACTTTTATAGCTAATATGTATATGTTATATGCAAGAAGGAAGATAAAAATATGGATTGAGTGGGGGTGCCTCAGATGGTTAAGCATCTGATTCTTGGTTTCAGCTCAGGTCATGATCTCAGGGTCTTGAGATTGGGCTCCACACTCAGCTTGGAGTCTGCTCAAGATTCTCCTTCTCCCTTTCTTTGCCTTTCTGTCCCCATGCCTTCCTCCCAGTTGCTTGTGCATGCTCTCTCTCTAAAACAAATAAATAAAATCTAAAAAAATATATATAGTACAGGATAAGTCATGGGAGATTCCTAACTTTCTGATTTTGTAAAAGACTGGATGTACTCATTACTACTGGAGAATAATTGTTCCAAGTCTCATTCAGTGGGCAAAGGCATGGAATAAAAAGGTCAATCTTATCCCATTCATGCCAACTATAAATAGAGTGTGTGATCATGCAAAAGTTGGTAAAAAATGCTCAGGTGTGTGTGTGTGTGTATGTATATGTGTCTGTGTTACAAAAGAGAACACATATTGGGACCCCTGGGTGGCTCAGCGGTTTAGCGCATGCCTTTGGCCCAGGGCATGATCCTGGAGTCCTGGGATCGAGTCCCGCATCAGACTCCCTGAGTGGAGCCTGCTTCTCCCTCTGCCTGTGTCTCTGCTTCTCTCTCTCTCTCTCTTTCTGTGTCTCTCATGAATAAATAAATAAAATCTTAAAAAAAGAGAACACACATTAAAGTAAATATAGCAAAATATTAACAACTGGTAAATCTGAGTAGTAGATGCACAGATGTTATTAGTGATACACTTGACACTCTTCTCGAAGTTTGGAATTATTGCAAAATTAGTATTAAGAAAGATCAAATTTCATTTTTCTTGGTTGGGTACAGTATACTTTATTGATGACACATGGCAAGGTAGGGCTCCCCCCAGCGCCTCCCTTCCTCCGGGTCTGGGATGTAAATTGGAGGTCAGGAGATTCTTGGTGTGTTGGGGGATTAGGTTGGGATAGGAACTCCCCAGCAGCTGAGGGCTCTATCTTCCTCTTGTTCTTGCTGGGGCTGGTGGTCCAGGAGGCTCCTACTCTCTGGAGGCCATGTGGACCATGAGGTCCAACACCTGGTTGCTCTAGCAGAATTCATTGCCATACCAGGAAATGAGCCTGACGAAGTAGTCATTGAGGGCAATGCCAGGCCCGTCCTCAAAGGTGGAAGAGTAGGTGTCACTGTTGAAGTTGCAGGAGACAACCTGGTCCTCAGTGTAGCCCAGGATTCCCTTTAGGGGGCTCTCCAATGCCTGCTTCACCATCTTCTTGATGTCCTCATATTTGGCAGCTTTCTCCAGGCAGCAGGTCATGTCCACAACTGACACGTTGGACATGGGGACCCAGAAGGCTATGCCAGTGGGCTTCCCGTTCAGCTCAGGGATGACCTTGCCCACAGCCTTGGCAGTGCCTGTGGAAGCAGGAATGATGTTCTGGGAAGCCCCTAGTCTGTTACTCCAAAGCTTCCCAGAGGGGCCGTCCACAGTCTTCTGGGTGGCAGTGATGGCATGGAAGGTGGTCATGAGGCCCTCCATGATGCCGAAGTGATTATGGATGACTTTGGCCAGAGGAGCCAAGCAGTTGGTGGTGCAGGAGGCATTGCTGACAATCTTGATGGACAATCTGGATCACCCCACTTGTTGGTGGGATCTCACTCCTGGAAGATGGAGATGGACTTCCCATTGATGACAAGTGTCCGATTCTCAGCCTTGACCGTGCCGTGGAATTTGCCGTGGGTATAATCATACTGGAACATGTACACCATGTAGTTGAGGTCAACGAAGGAGTCATTGATGGTGACAATATCTACTTTGCCAGAGTTAAAAGCAGCCCTGGTGACCACGCACCCAATACGGCCAAATCGTTCACTCTGACCTTCACCATCATATGTTGGGGTCGCAGCTGGCACTGCACTAGAAGACGTGGCTGTCTGTTGAACAGGGAGGAACAGAGAGCCGAAAGACCAAATTTCAGATTAATAAGTAGAAGTGGTAAGTATAAACTAATAATTTAAAAAACTCGTTTTTGAAAAAAAACAAATTAAATTAAATGATCATTAAATAAAAATGGAAATAATAATTGAAAAATAGTAGCATTCAATCATTTTTTAATATTTACTACCTGTCATGCATTTTCAAAATGCATTTTATGTATTCTTCATTCATTTAACCCATGCAAAGTCCTGTGGTGGTAGATTGTTTTCCCAGCTTTACAGAAGAGGAAACTAAGGCACGGGGATTTTTAATTAGCCTAGCAAAGTGACTCAGATGATAGTTGGAAAACTGGTTCAAATAGAAGCAATCCAATTCTACAACCAGTGAGATCAGCCATTGCAGTTGGTGAAGTCAACATCTTCTTATAGCTATGAGAAGAACTCAATGTGTAACAAGGCAGTGAAGCCACAGAGGATAGTTCTCCACCATAGGAGAGAATGGATTTCAAATTACATGTGGAAAGGTTGGCCTCAAGTAACATAAAGATTACTTCTCCTGTGGTATCAGAGATTTGCTTTGGCAATTGAACAGTGATTAAGATAGTTATTGAGATAATTTGTGTAAAATCTATTTATAAATTTAGATGGAGTCATATTACATATCTACTTGAAAAGTCATTTTGTTGGTGAAGACCAGACATTTCAGCCTACTTAATAGGAAAAGACCAAAATTAAAAATCCCTTTATGAGCAGCTGGCTGCTTTTCATGTTTACTGTAATAATTTCTTGAGCTGAAACATAGCATCTCATGTAATACTATCTGACTGGAAGTATGGCATTTATGTAAAAAATATGGCATTTCATTATTTTTAAATTGACTGTAGAAATAATTTGATGCAAGTAGAATAATATAGGTATGTGGATAATCTAATTCAATTAGTTATACATATTTTGGATAATTGCTGAGAAGCAGACCTATTAATTCTTTTAAAAGGATGCTATGAGGGCAGCCTGGGTGGCTCAGCGGTTTTAGAGCTGCCTTTGGCCCAGGGCGTGATCCTGGAGTCCCAGGGTCCAGTCCCACGTCAGCTCCCTGCAGAGAGCCTGCTTCTCCCTCTGCCTGTGTCTCTGCCTCTCTGTCTCTCTCTGTGTCTCTCATGAATAAATAAATAAAATCCTAAAAAAAAGGATACTATGATATCATAATGATATGTGTTCATACTTATGAGACGAGCAGGTAATTTGTTATATTAAAATATATGTATAAATGTAAAGGTGTGTGATATAGAACATGTGCCATCTTTAGCAAAGATGCACAGATTAAACAATTAACAAATTAAAATTATTTCCACCAAATGCTGATTTTCAAGCCTACTAATATTGTGACATACTTTTGATTATTATTCTGGTTCCTTATTTTCTGTTTTCCTGCACATTTCAAAACCAGTTTCAGAAAAAAATACTTGTTTTGTTTTTTTCTGAGCCACTTAGGTAACAACACAATCATGACATCTCTCTGCTTGAATCTTAATCATCCACTTTACCTACAGAGTTTTATATAAAGTCCTTGAACACACTCACAGTGACATTTTTGATCTACACTTCCCTTGACAGCATGCCACCTCATATCCAGTCAGTCCCAGTACTGATTTTGTCTGCATCCTCTGTATTTTATAGACATTCTAATGTAGAATATATATATCACACATATGACACTGCAATAACTGCTAGTAGTATCCTTCCCTACATTGTGCGTGATGAGAAGCCTTGAAAATTTAAAAAAAAAAAAAAGTGGACCATAGCATTTTTATACAGTTTTCAAAGGTACATAGAGGTAACTAAAATTTCTTTTTAAGACATTAAATATTAATTTTCCTAATATACTATAAGATACATTTCCTACAAGAGGGATACATGGAGCACTCTGAGAAAATACAGTAGTGTGGAAGAGTTTGGTCACTTATTCAAATCTATAGCAGGACAGAGAATCAACACAGATAAGGCTAATAGGGTTTGAAAGGAGGTAAGGCATATGTCGAGAGAAGGTTTTTTTTAATCTTTTTTAAAGAGATTTATTTATTTATGATAGACAGAGAGAGAGAGAGAGAGAGAGAGGCAGAGACACAGGA
Source organism: Nyctereutes procyonoides (assembly GCF_905146905.1). NCBI lineage: Eukaryota > Metazoa > Chordata > Mammalia > Carnivora > Canidae > Nyctereutes > Nyctereutes procyonoides. Next base: position 15,992,723 of record NW_026575117.1, read on the forward strand.
GGAGGGAGAAGCAGGCTCCATGCCAGGAGCCTGAAATGGGACTCGGTCGCGAGACTCCTGGATCAGGTCTTGGGCCAAAGGCAGGTGCTAAACCGCTGAGCCACCCAGGGATCCCCTGTTGAGAGAAGTTTTATGTGAAGTCTTGGAAAGTCAATCAGGGGTGCATAAACCATAATGCTGGTCAGCCAAAAGGATGCATCATGTACCCCTTTGGTTTGAGTGGTCAGAAGATTGAAGGAGAGAAAATCTAAAGAAAAAATGGTCTTTGAAGGCATAGGGAATTCTCCACAGGTTACAGATCATTCAGATTTGAACTTCATAACTGCTACCCATTCCAAGTTTTCAAATTACAAGTCTAAATTCAATCTACTCTCAATTGCAAAGTGCTTATTTTTTAACAGAACTGAGTATAGAGTTTGTGGGTTCCTAAATCTTTCTGCTTCCTTCTTTTCCCATCTGATGCTCAGGGATGACTTCCTGTATCACTATGATAGGCAATACATTTTGGCTTATATTATATATTAAAAAGGGACAGATCCCTGCCACTAGAGGAATAAACTAAAGCTCTTATATTGGTATTTGGAACCCAAGTGGACCCCAACTATCCCTGCCCCCAAAACACAGAAAAGGAGAGGAAAGGAAAGGAAAAACAAATTCAAGGTCTAATACCTCCCAAACACATTTATAAATAAAACACATGCACACGTTTTGATATAAAATACAATATTTGTACAATTGCAACAAGTACATTCTAAGTGACATTTTTCAGGTCACACTATAGCTACCATGTCATTAATGGCCATTAAAATTGGACCCCAGTCATTGTGTTCAGCCCAGTTGCAGTAACAGTAACTGGGCTGGTTGCAAAAACATCTTGATAGTTTTCATGATCGATTTTTGACATGTGACAGAGGGGAAGAATTGTTAAAATTCAGAGATTCTATCCCAGCCACCTCTTTGACTTTGTTTGCACTGTCAGAGCATGAAGTTATTGCCTTCTAGATTTGGCATCTGTGCTTTTATGTATAATGGATCCTTGCCACTATTTAGGGGAACAAATACCCCCAGGATGCTGAATGTGGTGAGAGTATGTGAATGTGTTAGGTGATGAGGGTTTCTGCAAATCTTCCTCTCCAAGAGAACTTCATTGTTTCTCAGAACTTTCTTGAAGTCATAAATACAGAACTGTAAGAATCCTTGTTTCCTGAAAAAATGCACAGAAAAAAAAACAAAACAAAGGAAACACAAAATACCAAAAAAAAAACACCCTACAAAACAAACAAACAAACAAAAAACACCTCTGTTTCCTGAAATGTGGTGGTTGCTGGAACAAGATGAACAAGTACAGAGACTTGATTCAGATTATAGGTTCAAACATGAATTCTAAAATTATGGACTGGTCTGTCTAAATCTAGTGGCTTTTCCATCCATTCTTTTTTTTGATAATCTGCATGATTGCCCAGCTAAGGATCATTCAAAAAACTCACCTAGCAATTGTGGTCACTCATAGTTTGAAATCTTCAGAAATAATGAGGGTCTGAAGCTAATTTAAAAAACAAAACAAAACAAAAACAAAATAGCACAAATTGTGAGCTATATGATAAGCTAACTCACATGCTGTTTCTAAGTGGTTAGTTTTTTATTCCCCTGGGAAAAATAAGGGAAAATAACCCAATTTTATTTCCTTTCCTCATAAACCTTAGGGTTATTTTGATACTTAAGAAATTGGAGAATAAATAAATGGATTATTGCAAATGCCAGAGCAGTACTTCTGTGCCTGGCAGGGGCTTAAGTTTACAGTAATACATATTTGATAATAGCACACAACCAGGGAGATCATAGGAAATTTGAAGAACAAGTGAGTATAGATTAATTTAAGTATATCTTTATTGAGTAAAATATAACCATCAAGATTATATTTTATACAAAAGAGAGATGGGAAATGATGACGGCTGTGAACTGTATAACAAAAAGCAGAACAAAACACAGAAAAGTAAGGAACCTAGGGAAATGCGCATTTCTAAAGCATTTCTAAAATGATTGGCTTCAGAAAGCGTGAAAACTACCCTTCTAGTGCTCTTCTTTCTTTTTTTTAAGTTCTGAGATAGGGCTGCTTTGCTGTATCTAGTTCTAATTGACTCTTCCCCCAAATTCCTTACCAGTTTTGTAATTGTTTTCTTTCTGTAAGAATATTTGTGGAACTGTAAACTAATGGTTTTTCAATAAGAAACTCATATGCCTTTAAAAAAATATAACTTTTATTTGGCTTGACACACTTTACTCATATATCTTTAAAGGGTGAATTGAACAAACCTATTTTTTTTTTTTATTTATTTATGATAGTCACACAGAGAGAGAGAGAGAGAGAGGCAGAGACACAGGCAGAGGGAGAAGCAGGCTCCATGCACCGGGAGCCCGACGTGGGATTCGATCCGGGGTCTCCAGGATCGCGCCCTGGGCCAAAGACAGGCGCCAAACCGCTGCGCCACCCAGGGATCCCATGAACAAACCTATTTAACTGGTAGTAGAACATCTTTAGTATATACAATATTTTTAGAAAAGAATTGAAGTTTATTTTTTCATAATTAAATTCATTTTATACCTTTTACATCTGATTCTTGATGCACACTGACACAAAAACTCGATCATTTCTAGGTGAGTTGGTAATTTTCAGATATTTCTCAGTCCTATCAAATTGTAGCTTCTATGATATTCAGTATTATTTTCATTTTATACTTTCAGCCCTTCTGAATTTCATGCTAAGTGTCTAGTGGCTTCTGGAAATATCAGTCACATTTGTGGGGAGGAGAATATAGAAGACTATTGGTTTTTCTTGATGTTATATTAATAGCATGTTTTTAAGATTGTATTTATTTATTCATGAGAGACACACAGAGAGAGGCAGAGGCATATGCAGAGGGAGAAATAGGCTCCCTTCAGGGAGCCTGATGCTGGATTCCGTCCTGGGATCCCGGGATCATACCCTAAGCTAAAGGTAGATGCTCAACCACTGAACCACCCAGGGGCCCCATATAGTAGCATTTGAGATAAAATCAGTTTCATTTGATCCTTAGGCATTTGCTCGTCCTCACTGAAATATTCCAGGATGTAATCTTGCTTCCTTCAAACCCAGGTGGATAGTCCACCTTACATCTTTTGCTATGTGGACACCTGTCTACGTAGCTGCAAACTTTGCCATAGGTCTATCAGTTCTTTTCTACTAGCTTTATGACTTTCTCTATTAGACAATATGGAGTAAACTCTTCCCTTGCATTTTTCCCTGACCAAGGGTGGTTGGTGGACACTTACTCTGCCCTTTATTAAATTAATTCAACAAGGAAGCCATTAGATTGAGGTGGCTCTAATGTTGTGAGTGCCTATGTAAACAAACAAATATCAAAGCCTGTAAATGCTTCAATAATGCCCCTTCTTTGCTCCCATGCCTCCTCCATCTTAAGTTTTCCCCCACCAGCTCCTGTGCGCCAGTGTATCCTAACCACTGGGGGTTTGGCACTGATTCAAATTGATTTTCGTTCCAAAAAACTCTTAAAAACATGCTTCATTTTACATTTTAAAACTCTAAAACACCCTATAAGACTTATTCCAAGTATGTCTCTGATTCTTTATCCCATTTTGTTTGTCACTGCCTCTACTCCTTCCCATCAAAGGGTGGAAGCTATTTCCATAACCCTCTGATTTCATCTGCCTCTGTGACTTGCTATGGTAACTAGAATGTTGTGGAAATGAAGATGTATTGATTCGGGCCTAGATTTCAGGAAGCTTTCTATGTTTACCTTTTTTTTTTTTTTCCAGATCTAGATAAACAACACATGAATGATTCCAGGAGACTTCTGGAAGAAAGGCATTGCATGGCCCATCCATACTAGCCAAGGACCTGCTCAGGCTGCTGCCCAGTCAATCGGTGGAGCCATGTACTCCTATCACAGCTGCTTATAGCTGCAAAGGTAAATGTAGCCAGGACCAGAAGAAACACTCAGCAAATGTATAGCCTTATGAACAATGATAAATGCTCATGAACTTAAGTCACTAAGTTTTGGTGTGGTTTGTTATATAAGGAGAGTTAACTGAGAAAGCCTCCTTACAGCTCTCGGCTCTGTTGCCCCAATGTCACTTTGTGGGCATGAGAACCATTTTTTTTTTCCTGGATAAATCTGTTTCCACAGGAATGGTGGAACATATCTGTGGATTTTATTTTGGTCTCTATCCTTTCCAAATTCCTATTTATGAGCTATGATGGTTCAAAAAAATCAAAACGTACGTATGGGGTCTAGGAATTACAACTTCATTGCCAACACTGACAATAGAGAACTAGTTAGCTTAGAAGGCCAATCAACTAGAAACAGAGCCAATTGGCTTCATTCTTAATTTGTAAAACTGGAGTCTATTATCAACATACTTAATAAAAGAAAATTCTTATTCTTATTGGTTCTTAGCCTTCTCCACCCCCTCATTTTTGTTGACATATTTTATTTGTAAAAGTCCTTCTTCATCTGCTGTTATTCTGAATTAAGAACCTTCTTTAGTTTCACCTTTACTCTTGTTATGGATAAAGATGATTTGAATTCCCTTGATTTTCTCATACTTGTACAGCACATAAAAAAATTGGCTAGCTTTATATCAACTGTACTTTCTTATGATAATGACATGCTTATCAGACTTTCTGTAACACACACTGAATCCTTATTCCATATGACACAAGACTGAAGGTCAAGTAACCACTAATCAACCAAATGAAAATATCTTTGGCTTTTTCAACTTACTTGTAAATGCTTCTTTCATCTCCTTGTCTTAACTAAGTGTGGCAGTGTTTTGAGCATACTGCTTTTCCGGTCTTTTTAATTATTAACTGAACTTATTTATCCAAACAACTTTATAAGCTCTAGAGTTAAGAGGTATGGCAATATTCTAGTAGCCCACAACCCTCCTTTAGGAGTAAACATACTTTTTTGGGGGCTCATACAACCATAACAGAAACTTGTCTTTGCAGTGATTACTCTGGTTGATCATGCTTTAAAGACAGTTACTTGACTTTATCTTTCTCTCTACTACAAGACCAGCTATCAGTCCTATAGGGTGGTTCCATAATAACAAGAATCAAAACCATGGACTCAGTTTCTGGCGCTCCCCAGATTCAGTGACTTATCTCATCACTTTCCTCAGTGTAATAGGGATCTCCAGAGACACAAAGATAACAGGGGATGTAATAGCCAATTCTAGAAGCCCCAGAACTAATCTGGAAAGCTTAATCTTAAAATTGCCATCTTCTAAAACTGCTCTTAATATCTAAATATTATTAGTCAGGATTCTCCAGAGAAACAAGGGCCATACTTTATAATCCCATGATTATGGAGGCAGACAAGTCCCATGAGATGTCATCTGCAAACTTGAGAGACAAGAAAGCCAGTGGTGTATTTTGATGACCAGAGAGCCCTGAATTCTTACTACAGATGAATGCTCAAACTTACTCAGTTAAGCAGAAAGATAGGGAATTGTCTCTTCCTTTACTTTCTCTTCTATTCAGGCCACAATGGATTGGATTATACCCACCCACTTGAAAAGGGTCATCTACTTTATTTGGTTCACCAATTCAAATGCTAATCTTTTCCGGAGACTCTTGTGTACAGTGGGGTGGAGGTGCAGGTCCTAGCAAGAATAAAAGCCTGAAAAGAAGAGCAAAGGAAAAATTTTTTAAAAGTGGGGGAGTTGTTTTTAAGGGTCCCTTCAGTTTCCCTGTCTCACCCGAGTGTTTTTTTTTTTCCTGGATAGACCATAAGTTAATACTGTTATGTAAAATTAACAATACTTAAAGACTATGAAATAAAGTCAACATATCATATGTTATAAGATAAAGGGATAAGAGATGAAAGAAAACAAAGACATTTGCATACACAAACAACTATCTATCTATCATCTATCTATCTATCTATCATCTATCTATCATCTATCTATCTACAGTTGACCTTTGAACATTACAGATTTGAACTGTCCACTTATACATAGATTTTTTTTTAAGATTATTTATTTATTTATTTATTTATTTATTTATTTATTTATTTGTTCATAGAGACACAAAGAGAGAGAGAGAGGCAGAGACACAGGCAGAGGGAGAAACAGACTCCATGCAGAGAGCCTGAGGTGGGGCTCCATCCAGGGTCTCCAGGATCACGCCCTAGGCTGCAGGGGGCGCTAAACAGCTGCACCACCAGGGCTGCCCCATGGATTTTTTTTTTTTTAATGCAAACGATATAACACAATAAATGTATTTTTCTCTGCCTTATGATTTTCTTAATAACATTTTCTTTTTTACTGTTTACTTTATTGTGAAAACAATATATAATATATATAAAGTACACAATATGTGTTAATCAACTGTTTATGTTAAGTTTGGAGAAGGGAAAAAACTATATGACAATTTTTGACTGTGTGGAAGGGAGGTCAATATCCCTAACCCTTGTATTGTCCAAGGGTCAACTGTATTATGTTTTTTCTACCATTATCCCATCTCCTTAGTATCTATTTCCACATATGTTCCCCAGATTTATGTTGGTATAAATTAGAATACTCAAGTAGTTCTTTTAGAGTGTAACTCATATCCTGTGGGTCATATGTTATGTCTCACTTTTAGGGAGCCCCTGAGACTACAGTCTAGTTTGGGTCAGAAGCCAAGAGTACAGGTGTGGGTAGTGCTAAAGAGAGTATTATATCACAAGGCAAGTGCATCAGTGGAAGCCCTTACAGTTCCCTCAAAAAATGCAGAATATATGGTTACTCTTATTATACAGAGATGACAAGGCTTACACTACTGTGGCTAGAAACACTTGATACCACTGGTGGTATGGAAGCTACTTTCATTGGGCATGGGAGACCTTTCCTAATTGCAAAAAGAAAAACAAAACAAAACAACAAAACAGAGCACATGGCTGGGTCAGTTGGTAGAACATATGACTCCTGATCTTAGGGTTATGAGTTCAAGCCCCACATTGACTGTGAAGCTTATTTAATAATATATATATATATTTTATACATATAAAATCATATATAAAATTATAAATATAAATAATATAATTTTATATTATTATTATTCATATATCATATATTTAAGAATATATATCATATAATTTGAATCTGTAAATCAACATGAGGAAATTGACATATTAAAGTCTTCCAATCCAAAAAGGAAAGGAAGGAAGGAAGGAAGGAAGGAAGGAAGGAAGGAAGGAAGGAAAATAGAAGGAAAAGAAAGAAGAAAGAAAGAAGAAAGAAAGAAAGAGAAGAAAGAAGAAGAAAGAAAGAAAGAAAGAAAGAAGAAGAAAGAAAGAAAGAAAGGAGGGAGGAGAAGGAAGGGAGGAAGGAAAGGAAGGGAGGAAGGAAGGAAGGGAGAGGAGTAAGGAAGGAAGGAAGAGAAAAAAAAGCATCAGAATTTAGGAGCTCCATGTCCCTAGATTCATCAGTCTTTCCACACATTCCCATTTCAAATTGTATGATCTCATTCTTCTTCAGTCAATGCCCTCATTTTAACAGTAGGTATCCTGTGAGGCTGGGAGTTCAACATGTTCTGTAGTTCAGCCAGACATAGGATGAGATTCTGTGTTGATTTTCAGCAATTTCATCATTGCATCTGTGAGAGATAAGGGTCTACTTCAGGGACACAGAGAAGCCTTCAGGTAATTTACACTGTGCTTGAGCTGAGAATTTAAATCCCGGAGTTCATTCTTTTCATTTATCACTTTGTCCAGTGACATTGGGAACAAGCAGCCAAGCTTACTTTTTGTTAGTTTTTCAAAAATGTTCCAAAATATTATATACTCTGTCATCCAGCTCTTTGCTTCTTATAAATATTTGGTTAGGAGTAGTAATGCACATATTTACATATCTCTATTGCTGTGTCACATCATAGACACTACAGACTGTCAGTGCTCTTTGTTACTGTAAATAAAATTAACTGTACCTTTCAGTCTAATCAAATTAGAGAGCTAATTCCAGAAACCCCAGAAGTAATTTGGAAAATTCATCTTCAAAATTCTGCTCCTCTAGATCTACTCTTTTTTTTTTTTTAATTTATGATAGTCATAGAGAGAGAGAGAGAGGCAGAGTCACAGGCAGAGGGAGAAGCAGGCCCCATGCCCCGGTAGCCCGACGTGGGATTCGATCCCGGGTCTCCAGGATCGCGCCCTGGCCCAAAGGCAGGTGCTAAACCGCTGCGCCACCCAGGGATCCCTAAATCTACTCTTAATATCAAAATCTGTATTAGAGAACAGAACCCCGATTATATACATACATATATATATGTATGTCATACATATATATATGTATATATATATAATTTATTATAAGGTGTTGGCTCATGCAATTATGAAGGCTAAGCCCCATGGTCTGCCATCTGGAAGCCAGAGACCCAGAAATATCAGTGGTGAAATTTAAAGTCCCAAGAGCCAAAGAGAAGATGATGTAGATTCTAGTCAAGAGTATGAAGGCCTGAGGACCAGGGGTACTCATGTCAGAAGACCAATTTTCTAGCACATGTAGTCAGAGAGAGAAATTAATCTTCCTTTTTATTTTTGTTCTATTAAGGCCCTCAAGGGATTAGAATATGCCCATGCTCATTGGGAAAGCCATCTGCTTGACTCAGTTCACCAATTCAATTGTTAAACTCTTCCAGAAACACCCTCTTATACAAACCCCCAAAACAAAGTTTAGTCAGGTATCTGACATCTTTTGGCCCAATCAAGTTGACAGAGTAAATCATCACATTCAGTCTTTTGCATCTGTGGCCACACCTACTGACATCCTTTTGAGATGTCCATTTCATTCTTTTTTCCTTTCCTTTGCCATAAGAAGTCTATTTTTTCTTTCCTTCCTTACTTCAAAACTGAACGCTCACTGCCAACATTTCCAATTATGTTTTGTTTAAAAATCTGTTTATAGATTATATGATTGCCCTTTTCTGGACTATTAGGCACTGTTAACCACTACCCATTTCCTCAAATTGCTTTCTTTTCTTGCATCTTTGTGGCACCTAATTTTACAAAATTTTAGTGGCCCTTATTTCTCATTCTCTTTTATTGTTTTTTCTACTATTCTCTTTCCTTTAATGTTGACATTTTTCAGACTTTGTCCTTTATCCTGAGCATATTCTAAGAGAATCTTTAATAGATTTTTTTTTTATGGCCTAACACCAATCTTTTAACACTCTGCTTTACATACAATCTTTCCAAGGTTTTCTAATACTGTAACCTTATTTAGAGAAAATAATAAAATATAACTGTAGAGCATATTAAAATCTTTAAGAGCCTATTATAACAAACCCCTAAATAACATGTCCTATTTTGTTTATAAGTCTTGGCAATGTACATCCTAATAGTAAAATACAAATATTTTGTAATCTTATATGCTAGTCACTTTCACTTTCCATTTAACAATCAATATCCATAAAACTTTCAATTAACATAAAAATAGACATGAATTCTTACATCCTACTTTATATGCCATTATAGGCCTAGATTCTATTAACAGATACTGTCTTTGTAAATAATAGGCTGCATATTTATTTACTGTGTACTGATGAAGTAAGGTATGTAGTATCTCAAGTGTGTTAATAGTAGTTTTATAAACTTTACTAAACAAATCTGAGAGTGTAACAACAATGAGAGAAGAAATTATATTTGCTGATAAGAAAATATTCCTTTAGCAAATATATGTGTTACCATGTACTCACAACTTTAGTGTAATTTTAAATTAAGTGAATGAAAAAAGTTATGAGTTGATAGAAAGATGGTGCCATTGAAGAGAGCATCAATATCTGTATCTTTTTAAAATTTTTTCATTTAGACTCCATTAGTTAACATACAGTGATTAGTTTTAGGCTTACAATATAGTTAATCAATACTTCCACACAACAGCCAGTGCTCATCAGGACAATTATACTCCTTATTCTCCACTATCTATTTAACCCAACCTCCCATGTACCTCCTCTCTGGTAACTATCTCTTTGTTCTCAGTAGTTAAGAGTGTAGTCTTTTGGTTCGTCTCTCTGTCTTTCTTCTCTCTGCTCATTTGTTTTGTTTCTTAAATTCCAAATGAATGAAATCATATGGTATTTGTTGATCTCTGACTTATGTTTTCTTCAATAATATTTTTAATTGAAAACCTTGGAAATTATTAGAAATTATTATTTTATAATCATAAATAATAAAATAGACTATAAATTATATATTCATTTAAAATGAATATGGAGGGCAGCTCTGGTGGCTCAGTGGTTTAGCACCACCTTCAGCCTAGGGCTTGATCCTAGAGACCTGGGATCAAGTCCCATGTCAGGCTCCCTGCGAGGAGCCTGCTTCTCCCTCTGCCTGTGTCTCTGCCTCTCTCTCTGTGTCTCTCATGAATAAATAAATAAAATCTTAAAAAAAAGAATATGGATGCTCTGAAAATAGATGCTGTATTAAGAAGAATAGTGGAAATGTGGTAGATTTTAATTAACATGAAGTTATATCAAATCTTTGTTATTTTAGGAAAAAATTTCAAAGTATCTTCAATTTGCATTTATTTTTGGCATACAATCTTACTTTCAGTTGATTTAACTATACTATATGTTTGAACCCATGTAGGATGGGATACTGCTAAATATTGTCTATGTAATTAATTTTACAGTGTGTGTACTATTCTTTCCAAAATGTGTGCAGTTGTCACTAAGGTAGTTCTAAAATATTGCCTAAAGCCAACAGCTAAGAATGACTAGAATAGAATTAAGATAACATAGGAATATAAGAACAAATGAGAGAGGTTTTTGTGGGGCACATGTTTCTGTTTTTGTTTTGCACATGGTTATCATTAGTAATGGAGATAGAGTTTCCGTCTAAATTAAAGTTTGAAGATCTTACCTAAAGTATCTCTATAGTAAAATATAAATAAACACATTGTTTTGTTAAAGAATAGGTTTAAGTTTCACAGATTTCCTTGTAAATCCTTTGAAATGTTCTGATCACACTTCTGTAGGCATTATGTTAAAATGATAATTTGTTAGATAAAATGAATTAATCACTGGAGAAATTAAGGTATGTGAGATCTGATTGAATAACATTCTAGGGAAATGGTATTAAATTGGGTGAAGCATACTAAAAGGACTTCTTGTTATTTAGTGAGACAATTTCAAAGGAAACTATTTTAAGCTTAGTTTGCTAAAGATTTGAAACTATTTTCAGTGGCTTGTGATTTGAAATGTTGATTGCTAGCCAACTAATGGATTAAATCCTTTAGGAACATAGATGAGTCAGTTGTGCAGTAATAAGCATAATAATACTTAGCACTTTTAATCTTCAAAACATTTTATAAGCATTATCTAATTAATCTTTATATCAATCCCATGAGACAGATGAATATCATTCTCATTTTACTGATGGTAAAGCAAAGAATACTATGTGCAAATGCCAAGTCAGAGAGTACAAAATGTTAGTATGATTTCTTACACACATATGCAAATGTGAATTTCTAAAGGTGATTAAGTTTATTTTTAGGCATTAAGTATACAATTCCTAAAAGGTGGTGGTACACTGTCATTAGCATTATATAAATATTTTAAGTATAAATCTAATTGTTTTTCTTTTAGTGGTAAAAGTCATTTCACTCTTATTCTTTCAAATTACCAAGATTCTGAATTATCTTTTTTTTAATATTTTGTGTTTTACTATATTTTTTTGTTCAACTATAATTGTGGATGAGTGTATTTAAACCTTTTTCAAACTCAACCTTTGTTGATTATTCCAAAGTTACAAAAAAAAATATAATCTCACAATAATAAATCACACTATGAAAACTAGCAATGAAGTTTCTATTTCAAACTTGTCATCCATAGACCTGTGCCAGCAATATTGGTAGCTTGGTCATATGTGTCCTTCCATTCCTTTCTCCTTGGTCATACAAAGATAAATATTTGTAAGGATTCCATTTTTTTTCCTGCATATTTTTATATAGAAATAGTAGCATATTTTATACTTTGCCTTGTCACTTGCTTTTTTTCACTTAATAAACCACACCCTGCAAAATAGTCCAAGGACTTACATGTGAAGTCCCTCCATATCCCACATTTCCACACATGCCTGCCTGTCTTCTCTCATCTCAGTTCTAACATCTTGGTTGGTGCATGATCTGCTCCCATCACACCGGTCTCCTTGGAAATCATGTAGCTCACTGACACTTCCAGGTCTTCAACTTATATATTTACTGCCCTCTTTATGAAAGATTTACACTCAGGTATGTATCTGTTTTTTTTTTTTTTAAACAACCAAAATTGTAATGATGATGTATTTGGCCTACAGAGAAACAAAGAACCATACTTCTTTCTTGACAAAAGCAAGAGTAATTTAAACTTTTACCAAAGAAGTGTTGTTTAAGCACACTAAATGTACAGGGTATAAGTGAAGAAATGTTTCATTAGCTAACCTCATAATTTTGATGGAGTCCTGAAGGTTAATTTCTTCTCTTCTCATTAGGTTGTCACAAGTGGCCAGATCCCAGCATCCCAGTGTTTCAGTACCAACCTCACTTCTTACTGATTGGATATCTTGTCTGAAAATGAAGACAAAACAAATCTCTCTTCTCTCCACCATCACTTGTACCCTTATTGTGACTTATCCTTATCTTAGCACTTATCAAAAACTGAGAGATAGTAATTATTGATTTGTTCATGTCTTTAATCATAATTCTCTTAATATCAACCAATTAATGAGTGCAGATATTTTGGGAAACTTTACATTTCATTGGCTACTAGTAAATTAGAGATTATTTCCATACCTGTATTGCCAATAAGTATTTTATTTGTGATTTTTTTTTACACTTTTTGTCAATTTTTCAAAATGCTTTCATTTTAGTTTTAACCATATTGTTTTGCAAATATTAGCTTTTTGTCTGCATTGGGCTTTATTGTTTTTTTTTTTTTTTTTGGTCACAAAAACTTTTAATTTTTAATGTGGCAAAATACACCTAGGGATGCCAGGGTGGCTCAGTGGTTGAGCGTCTACCTTTGGCTCAGGGTGTGATCTCGGAGTTCTGGGATCGAGTCCCACATCAGGCTTCCTGCATGGAGCCTGCTTCTCCTTCTGCCTGTTTCTGCCTTTCTCTATCCCTGTGTCTTTCATGAATAAATAAATAAAATCTTTAAAAACAAACAAACAAAATAAACCTAATTTTTTTTGCTTGTTGTTTATAAGATAGTAAGATCTTCTTTATCCCCATAGTGTATATGTAACCTCCTATCTAGTAAGCTGTTAAAATTAATATCTTAAATCATTTTGGTATTTATTTAAAACTTTACTGTGAAATAGAAGCTTGCCCTTATTTTCCTCTTCATTGGCACTCTACAATACCATTGCATTTCTCAGTCAAAACATCTTTTTATTTCACTTACATAAAATGCCTTGTTTATCATACATTTATATGTACTGATATATATATATATTCTAGATTATTAATAATGATTTTATGTCTGCACTAAAAATAATTACTTGACCCTAGTTGTTTATACAGATGGTGTAAGTGTCTTTTCACTCATTTCTTGGCTATTCTTGAATATTGAATTATCTATATTATTAAATAAAAAGTTTGGGATTATGAGTTTGAATGCATTATTATCTTTCACATTTTCTTTCTTTCTGTTATTTTTTAAATATCTGATGACTTACCCTGAGTCCTTTATGTAACAGAGCCTGAAAAAAAGAATCAAATAATGGATATTTTATTTAGGAGGTGTAAATATAAGGCAATAATGTTGGGAAGAAAAAAAAGAAGAGAAGGTAAGATGAAATGGGAAAACGAAGCATCGTCATGTTAGCTACTGACTTAAAACAAGCCTAAGAAAAACTGAATAGACTACTCTAGAAGATTTTGCTGAACCCTTAAGGACTTCTCCCAAAGAGCTTCCTAGAGAAATTCTTGATGCAACCCAAGAGAGGGTAATAAGTTTTACTCCACAAGTGATTGATTCCACTGTCTTCTCAGGTTGTCTATCTAGTCACTTCCGTGGGCATTTGGGATCATAGACTCTCATGTCCTGCAGTGTGGTGCTGCCTCCAAGTCTTCAGTGGCAGATGAGCCATAAATGCTAGGCATATAACTGATTGGCCCAGCTATGAACTGGTGGTAAAGGAGGACAACCTGATCCTCATCTCCCAAGTGATACATTTTATTCTTTTAAGTGTAGATAGAACACAGTGAGAAAATCAGCTACATTCAGTCTTAAAAAAATAAATAATTTGATGGGGTGCCTGGGGGGCTCAGCGGTTGAGCGTCTGCCTTCAGCCCAGGGCATGATCCTGGGGTCCCAGAATCGAGTCCACATCAGGTCCCTGCATGGAGCCTGCTTCTCTCTCTGCCTATGTCTCTGTCTGTCTCTGTCTCTGTCTCTGTCTCTGTCTCTCTCTCTCTCGCTCTCTCTCTGTGTCTCTCATGAATAAATAAATAAAATCTTTAAAAAAATAATTTGAGTATTGTGGAGGTACAATGTTACATTAGTTTCAGGTATATAAAGTAGTGATTCAACTTTTATTCAGAATCTCTTAAATAGGTGTTTATTTTCCATCTTATCTCCCTGCATTGGTCTCAAAGTTTTGTATCCCTTCTTGTTAATAGACATTTTTACTAAGAAACCATTACTTTCCTCAGCTCTTACACATTAATTGGTAAGCAGTGTATTCCTAGACTCATTTGTCTCTTCTCTATTTATGTTTGTCTTATTTCTCACTCCCATTCCTTTTCCTTTTGATTTCTCTGCTTTTCTTGTTATAAAAGTTTTGTCTGTTTTGTGGTTCTTTTCAAAAAGAATCAGCTTTTGGATTATTTATCTTTGATTTTTCTTGTTTGTTTTTTTTGCAATTAATACTGTTAGTTTTTACTCCAACATTTTTTAGTTTGTTGTTTTTATATTGATTTATACATGAAAGTAATTCAAATATAGTCTTATTTGAAGAAAGTAACCTATATAGAATAATATCTTAACATTCCTTTTATAATAAGCTTAGAAATGTAATGAGTGGGCAGCCCTGGTGGTGCAGCGGTTTAGCGCCACCTGCGGCCCAGGGCACGATCCTGGAGACCTGGGATCGAGTCCCACGTCGGGTCCCCGCAGGGAGCCTGCTTCTCCCTCTGCCTGTGTCTCTGCCTCTCTCTCTCTCTCTCTGTGTCTCTATGAATGAATAAATAAAATCTTTAAAAAAATGTAATGAGTTATCAATTCAAAGTAATGTTATAACCACCTAAAGAATGACTACAGATGATTATATTAACAGTAAAAATTAAATTTACTTCCAGACATTGAAGAAATTTCAGTGAAAGATTTGTGTTCATTTTGAAAGTTAGAATATTACTAATTTAATAAGTATATATTAAAATGCCTAATCATCTTAGTGTTTCAAAGAAAAATAATGGATAGATATTATCTAGAATTTTAAACCACTAATTTATCACTATTTCTGGTAATTGTTCCCAAAACTGTCTTTAATAATTTCTTAATAATATTGCTTCAGATGTGACAGCATAACAATGGAGATGAACACAGAATTTATACTATTCATGGTCTATTTATTTTAAAATATTAAGTATTTTTTAAAATTCGATTTCCACAATACACTTCTGTGAAGTATTTTGCTCACCCACAGGCTCTTCTGTGCTGTTTCTATCAGCTGAGCTCTGGAATGTTATATGAATTTCCTCTGTGATTTTAGTATAATTTCATTCTTTTACTCTACAGATCCTTCATATAGTACATCTATTGTGATAAATCAAGTGTTACCATTACTATATTTTCTCCAGTCAATTTACTTGAATATACACTTTATTTCAGACATGGACTAGAATAACTATATCTTTGATTCATCTGTCATCCCAAATCTCAAACTTTGAGTACTTTCTGATTAAAATGTATTTACTTCTACATCTCTCCTTCACTCACTCTTACTGACTTTCACATGAGTATTATTTTCTTGACCTTTTCATATTCTTCAAATCTATTATAAGTCTTCATAGTCTTTTCTATGCTAATATTGAACTCTATTACCATTTTTTCACTTTCAAATCTGTGATGATGAATTTCATTAGAAAAATAAATAAAATTATGTCTCACTCTACATTTAATTTTAGCCTTAACTTGGTGGTCATCGATAAACTTTTTTTTTTCATGCCCTCTGTATCATCTGATACACCTTTTAATGGCTTCACCTATCCTTTTTCATGATCTACAAACGTTCAATTCCATAATTCCTACCAAAATTACTGGCTTCATCTTCTGAAACTAAGACCATTAGGTGTCAATTCTTTCAAATTTTTATTCCTGTAGCTTAAAAATATTATTGCTTCATTATCTGTTTTATTTTTGGACCTCCATCTTGATCAAGGTAAAAATGCTTGTTTTCTTTTTCCTAAGATCTTTCTCTTTCTTTCTCTCTTACTTTGAAACACTTTTCCCTTGTGTAGGTATTCACGTTAGCAATCATATGCCTTCTACTTGCATTTCAATTGTCTCTGAAGCTACTTTCTAGTCAAAACACTTATTAGAAGGGCTATCATCAAAATGACAAGAAATAATGAGTGTTGGCAAGGATGTAGAGAAAAGGGAGTCCTTGTGCACTGTTGGGAATGGAAATTGATTTAGCCACTGTGGAAAACAGTATGAAGGTTCCTCAAAAATTTATAGTGTACTATCATGTGATCCAGTAATTTCACTTCTGGGGATATACCTGAAAGAAATAAAAACAGGATCTAGAAGAGATCTGCACTCTCATGTTCATTCCAGCAGTATTTACAATAGCCAAGATATGTAAACAACCCAAGTGCTCATCAACAGATGAATGGATTAAGAAAATATGGTAAACATATACAATGGAATATTATTCGGCTACAAAAGAGAAGAAAATCCTGTCATTTGTGGCAACACAGATGGACATTGAGGGTACTATACTAAGTGGAATAAATCAGACAAAGAAAGTCTTATGATCTTACTTATTTGTGGGATCTAAAAAAGCTCAAAACCACAGAAACCAGGAATAGATTGATGGTTGCCAGCAGGCTGTGTGGTGGAGGGGAGTATGGGAGAGATTGGTTGAAAGTTGTCAAAAAGCACAAGATTTCAGTTATAAGAAAAATAATTTCTGGAAATGTTATATACAGCATAGTGACTGTAGTTAACAATATTGCACTATATACTTAAAAGTTACTAAAAGAGTAGATATTGGAAGTTCTTATCACAAGAAAAATGTAACTACATGAGGTAATGACTATTAACTAAGCTTATTGTGGTAATAATTTTTAAACATGTACATATATCAAAACATTATGCTGTACACCATAAGTTAATACAATATTATATGTCTATCAAAATTCAATAAAATTTGAAACAATTTTGCTCAAAGTCTCCCAAACAAAAAACATACCAATAATCTTCATAATTCTCTTAGCTAGGTTTATATTTCTCTTTCATTAAAAAAAAAAAAACAAACTTCTAACATCTATATACATCTGTTTCATCCTTGTCTTATTTGGAGAGGTTGCCCAGATTATTCAGAGTTAGAAATCTGGATAATAATTCAAGTTCTGTCACTTGGCTGCAAATATATAATATTTGGAAGACGAGTGAGGAGTAGGGATTTTTTTTACATAATTTACATTTCTCCTCCTCCCCTTTTCTTCTTTGTTTCTCTTTTCTTTACTTTCCCTCTTTCTTACACTTATAAGCAAGTCATAGAGTGACTATCTGTGGTGTCATTTCAGGGTCTATCCTTCAGCTTATTGGGTGTTGAGAGGCAGTTCTACGATGACATGATGGCAGAAAAATCTTTTAATCTCTGAGAGGCAGGTGTGATTTTGCATTTACAGATCTAGTGTCATCCTCAGATGCAGTGGCTCTTCTTTTGATAGTTCTGTGTTTTTCTGCCAATCACTTCTGAAGATCCATCCTAGAATGCATTTGTTCAGCAATTATGGGAGTTTTATTAATACTTATTTCCTTATATTATTCTTTTACCAACTTGAAAGTGACTTCATTTACTATCACAAGTTTGATTTTTGTCTCTTTGGTAGATGACTCAAAAATCAACATATTTTACATCATCAGTATACTAGAAATGGAAATCGGTTGAAAGGGTTGATTCCATCAGCTACTGTTTTTGGAACTTCAGACAAAAATCAATTATTACTTTGAGTTTAAAGCTTCTCATATTGCCTGGGAGGCACAGTCAGTTAAGTTTCTGTCTTCAGCTCAGGTTCTGATCCCAAGGTCCTAGGATTGAGCCCATGGCAGCATCAGGCTTTGTGCTCAGTGGGAAGCCTGCTTCTCCCTTTCCCTCTGTCCCTCCCCTTGCTGGTATATGCTCTCCTCTCTCAAATGAATATATTTTTTAAAGTTTCTCAATGCTATAAATAAAATAGTGATACTTATCTCATATAGCTACTTGAGAATAAATGGGATTATGTATATGGAAGCATCTAGAATTGTTCCGGAAAAAAAATATATTTTAAAGATTTTATTTATTTATTCATGAGAGAATCAGAGACATAGGCAGAGGGAGAAGCAGGTTCCCAGTAGAGAGCCCAATGTGGGACTTGATCCCAGGACCCCGGGATCATGACCTGAGCCAAAGACAGATGCCCAGCCACTGAGACACCCAGGCATCCCATTCCTGACATATAGTATTTGTTCAATTTTAAATATATTTTTCCCTTTCTCTTTTAGAATTTTTTCCCATACTTTTAATCTTTCATTGTGTATATATTGATATCTAAGAGTTATCTCAGATATATAATACCTAAAATATAGGTAATTTTTAATAACCCTGTTTTTCTTAACTTTTTCTGCACTGAAATTCTTTAATATTATTTCCCCATATTTGATGCCCCCTATGAGTCTATTCATATTTGCATAAATTTCTATCTTGCCCAATCCATGACAAATTCCTATTCAGGATATTATTAAAATGTTTCTAACTACACATTTCTTTCCATGACTGCAGTTATTATTCCAATTCAGTGCATCATTTCTTTCTAGAAAGTTTTAAATAGATTCTTACTTGTTTTGTGCTCTAGCCACTCTTTGCTTCCTACCACAGTAACTATCCATTTTGTAGACAGTGTGGATGGAAGGAGATGAACATATCAAAATATGGTATTAGTGGTGCCATTGTTCTTACAAGGAACTTTGAATTGCTTTTTGTATTGTACATACATTTCATCCTACATCTATCTTTCCTAAATTCTAGTTGAATTGGACTCTTGGTATTTGTTTACTAGACATTTCCTTTCACTTGACCATTGCCCATACTATCTTTCTGCCTGCAATTTTGTTACACCCAGCTGCTTCCTTCATCTGACCAAAACAAAACAAAACCAAACAAAAACAAAAAAAAAACATATTTTTTCAGTTTCTTCTATGAAAAATATGATGGACATTTTTCAGTTTCTTTCTTAAAGGACAAATTAACACTTTTGCAACATTAGAAAGTTGGCTTTTATTCATAAATCTCATTGATAGGTGAATCTGCCTACTTGTTTCTTAACTCTTCAGGATAGGGGTTTTACATCGTTTTCTATCTCAGTGTCTTTAATGGAGTGAATAATCAGAAAATAATTGGTGAAGTATTATTTTTATTTTGTTTTTTTATGATTATTCATTATATACATATATGACATATTGTAATAAAGGTCTCTAATAATTAAGAAACACAAAAAGAAGAAACATCTCTCCACATTGTCTTTAATGGTATCTCCACACCTAAGCCATTGTAGGAACTCTGTAAATATCAGACCTATTACTTTCTGTTTTGACTGACACCTCTTTCATGGGCTTCAATTTTAACTGATTTTATGGTATTTAAATAGCTTTACTATGATAGTCTAAGTGCCTCTAGAATAAGGAATTGTCACTTTCAATTAGAAACATTTACTGAAAATACATTGTGTGTATATTTATAAGAAATGGAATTAAAAAAAGTAATGGAATAGATAGGAAAGAAGAGCCAAACATAGAATATTCACACCTGTTAAAAACAATAATTTATACAGTTCGTGTAATTTGAGAATTGTTTCAAATAGACTTCAATCTTCTAACTAAAGATGAGAGCCAGAATTTTCTCTTCTATTTGTTTTTTAGAAGTTGTACAAGACTATACTTTTTAAAACATACTTTCTAAAATGTTCTCTACCTATAAAGTTCTTAATGATTAGACACGGAAATTAGGAAATATATTTCAACTTTGATGAGTGTGTGGGAGTGTGGATGTAGGTATGTGGATATAAGTGTGTGTGTGGTGGAAAGAAAAGGGGACGCTGTAGAATTTTGAAATCTGACTTATTTTTCTCCTATAGCCTAATATTTAACTTTATTTGGAGAACTTCGTTGAAGTTTTTGTAAAAATCCCATTATGTGTTTTATAAAAGCAATCTTCAGATGTGATCTATCTTAACCATCAGAAAAAAAAATTATCTTTATGTTTCTAAAAAGTTTTAAAGATACTTGAAATATAAATATATATATATATATTTTTTAAAGATTTATTTATTTATTTATGATGGAGAGAGAGAGAGAGAGAGAGAGAGAGAGAGAGAGAGAGAGGCAGAGACACAGGCAGAGGGAGAAGCAGGCTCCATGCAGGGAGCTGGATGTGAACTGGATCCTGGGACTACAGGATCGCGCCCTGGGCCAAAGGCAGGTGCTAGACTGCTGAGCCACCCAGGGATCCCCTATAAATATATTTTTTAAGTAAAAATATCACTGTAGTGTTGGGAGCACTAATTAACTTACTATCTGATATGTTAACCCTAACATTATTACATGGATACATTATTTTATAACTATTTTAGTAGTTCTACTTTTTATATAATTTTGTAAGCCACTTCAAGTACATTTTGAATTACTTAATATAAGAACCAAAAGTTTACATGTAAATAGGTCACTGAAAACTCATTGAGATTTGCATTTCTCTTCTAGCAGAAAGAACTAAAGAAATATTTAAATATATATGTCTAATTTTTGAACTTTGTCTTATAAATTTTTTATTATGAATTTTTTTTCAGTATCTTACCTCCAGAGCCTCTCTTCTCTTAAATTATATATTTGAGGCAATTCTATACACCTGTAGTAAAGCTGCAAACACCTCAATTTTGGTATGTTCCTGACTAGATTACACATAGTAAAAATGAAGACATATTTTTATTTCGGATCATCTTAAACTTGGTAATATATACTAGCCCAAATCTTTATTTCCCTAATATTTGTTTATAATCTTTTCCATGTGCTATGGGTTTAACTGAGGAGAAGGTCATAGCTGAGTGACAGATTAAGAAGATGGAAAAGAGAGCTAAATTAGAATCCAGATTTAAAAGATCTTGTGGAAACACTAGTTAATTCAGAACTTCAACAACATCAGAGTCAATGACTTAATTTGAAGAAGTAGAATTTCATGCAGTGATCTTAAGGATATGAGATAGAAATGAGTCAAGCTGCATTCAAATTTGTAAGGCAAACACATAACTATAATCACTTTCTTATACAGACTATACAGATTTTGTTCCAAAAAGAATTTAAAGTTGCACATGAATAAAAACTAATTTTAGTCATCTTCTTTTTTTAGAGATAATTATTATATAAGAAAAGAGTTTTTCATAAATGCTATGAGAGTCTGAGAGCACAAATCATTGTACCTCAAATATTGAATATAATGGGCTTCATCAATAAATTTTCATGAGAGAAGGGTGCCAGGAAGATGTTTAAGGGGTAGTGATATGGTCCAATCAGTAAAGAAAACCCTCTCTGTCATGACCAAATACAGAAAATAACTTCATTCAAAAAGAGATTTACAACTGTCCTACACTGGTAATTAGAAGGCAAAGTAATAGTAGTAAAGAAGTATCTTAAAGGGGGGGGGGAGCAGAGACTTGTTCTAGTTAGAGAGTTAAAGAAATGAAATGTGGTAGTCATCTTGCAACCCACTAGAAGACAGAAAACACTTGTTATAATACGGTGGATGTACAAAACAAAGACTTTGTACTTAAAGACAATACTTGGAGCAAATAGATAAGCAGAGATCCAAAACTCTATGATTAAGTTACTAAGGTACCTGAAGGGAGAAGCAGACACCCAGCATGTGAACACAAGCAAAGTCAGGTTTACAGGAAAAGGTGAAATTTAGATGAAAGCTCTATAAGATGCTCTTGAAGTACCTGGTTTTGGGTGATCCATAGACTCTAGGTGAGTTGAATTGAAGTTTATCCAACATCCAGTGCAAATAAATTATATATGATTATTTATCAATGCCTGCTTCTCTAAGTTTTATAAAAAAAAAACATGCTCAGAGATGCAGATAAATGTGCATGTGATTTACAGAGGAGTGCTCCTAGGAAAAACTGGTAGGGATGTAGGAAAAGCTGGACAAGAAAGAAAAAGGCACACAAGTGCTTGATTTCCAACCAACACTCCTTACCCTGCGGAGGATTTCTGAACTGTAAGGGAGTCCTTTATTAAAGACTGCCTCTGGGTAACTAAAATCCTGAGGCACCTTAGAACCCAAGCACAGGTCTCTGAAAATGTTCAGTTATTGGCTATTGGAAGCAAAAGTACACAAAAGCAGAGTAAGAGGTGACCCAAAACTTAAAGGGGATTGTTGAGGATCTGGATGGAACACTAACAATGTCTTTCGTCAACAATTTATAGCTATTTATGTTGCTCATAGTAATAATATTCTATGTTATACTGAATTTTATTGTTGGCAATAAAAATGAAAAAATTTTTCTGGAGTTTATAATTTTCAGTAATTCTATTGTCTTCTTTACATAGTTCCTTGTTCTGGATTTAGGTTCTGGGAACCCAAAAGATTTGTGAAATATAGATTGTTGATTATATACAGATAATTATTTTCAGCGATGGCTAATATAGGTAAACATCTTTCTTTAATAATTGGGCTTAGCAAGGCATATTATCTAAATACATTAGAAGCTATACTATAAATCTGTTAGAGATTGATTCCTAAAATTTGGATGACCTTTACTTTAGAGTCTATTAGGAATTGGAAGCAAAATGATTATTGCTCTTCTGTTTGTGTCTAATTATAATTAAGGACTGTAACCTTAGTTTGTACTTCCTTTCACCTTTTGCCATGTAGAGACAACCCAGGAGTGAGCAGCAGCAGTAAAACAGCACTATCTAAATGCTATTTATCTGAGAGGATCTTGAAAAACAGGATCTTTCCTTGGTGAGGAATGAACAGGGACAATGGTACTAGATAGCAGTGGTGGGTAGATATTTATAGGTTTCAAGCTTCAGAGATGCTACAATTTACTAAGACTCTTGGCCTTTTAGAGAGTTCTAGTTAATTGATAGTGTTTCTTTGATATAAAGTTAGTGTAACCAATCACTCTGAAAAAGAGAATAGATGTTTGGAAACCATAAACATTGGTCTCTGAAATTCATTAGACTGGTTCCAAAGTTCAAAATTTTTATTGAGGGAAAAACTTTTATTAGCCAATGGAATTGAATTTAATTAATAATAGGAATCTATTAGGTATCAATATGTTCCTGCTATAGGGATTCACCAGACATAATTAACTTTTTGTTTTTTAACTGAGCAAGGCAAACTAGTTCAGTGTTAGATATTGAGATAGTAGGTGGTTGTTAGAAATTGTTACCAAAAAAAAAAAAAATGTGTGAGATGTTTGTCTCTGTTCTCAAGGAAACTATGGCCCATTCTGAAAAAGAAAACTGAAATATTTTAAACGTGAAAATACTGTTTGATTCAACATAAATTAAATGCAGAATTGTGTTCAAACTGTAGGAGTTAGAAAAGGATGGAGTGCACATTTTGCTTTTTAAAGAAATTGCTGGGGCATACAAAGCACTGATTATATAGTTAAGAATTCAAAAGCATGTTAAGCCATTCTCTATGAAGTGGTTTATTTACAGATAGTTTCTTCGGAAATTATCTTAACAATTAAAACACACCAATGATTTGTCACTACCACAGTAAATGAGCAAGAGAGAAGCAATTAAGTAAGGATGAAATTGGCAGGGACAATAAGAAATGTCTAATAATGGTTTGTGTGATTCGAGAAAAATAAATACAACACTAATGAAAAAAAAAAGCATAATAAGATAAAGAATTATACATCTCTAGTGCCAAGCAAGGCAGAAATTTCCACAGTCCCAAGAGACATCGTGCGAAGTCCAGGTGTTCCCTTACGACAGTATATAGCAGGTCATAAAAGTATGTAACACTTGGCAATGAATGGTTCCAGAAGTTGAGGAGTCTGACAACAGCAAAAGATCAATATAGAAGACTCAGAAATAATCAAGGAATCAAGGTGTACAGAGGCATCCAAGGTCAGAGGTTTTGCTAGCCCCGTGGTGAAGAGTACCAAACATATACACATCCCCAAGATGTGGTCAGAAGGGTTATAGTGTCAGGCTAAAGGTAGAATTAGAGCTATATCTTTTCTGGGAGGTGAGAGATGCTAAGCACTAGAAAAGAAAAACCAGTGACCAAGGTTTCTAAGAGTGAAAAGGTCAAGTGGTTTTATATATCTCAGGGTAATTTAGATTATTGTCAAAACTAAATCCATTGATTCATTTCTTTAATTTCCCTTTTTAATTCTCCTTATTTATGTATATTGTCATCATTATACTCCCATAAAATAATATATGGGAGACAATTACAGTTCAAAAATAATAAACACAATAACATAAATAATATAAATACATTAATGTATTCAAAATCACTGAAATATGTCTCCTTCATCATTTCCCTCTCTTTTCCTAAGATATAACTACCATTGGATTTTTTTTTCTTTAAGATTTATTTATTTATTCATGGCAGAGAGAGAGAGAGGCAGAGACACAGGCAGAGGAGGAAGCAGGCTCCATGCAGGGAGCCCAACGTGGGACTCGATCCCAGGACTTCAGGATCACACCCCGGGCCAAATGGAGGTGCTAACCCACTGAGCCACCCAGGGATCCCGGATTTTGGTTTTGGATTTTGGTTTTATTATTCCACTTTTATTTCCCATTGTGATATATGTATACATATATATGTCAAATATATATTATACATTACTATATGTAATTTTCCTGGAAATCATAATTTTACTTTTGCTTATTTTTCATCATTTTCTATATTTTATTTAGTCTTTGAGATCTATTATAGGGAATTGTAATTAAGGTATTTATGCATATATATATGTGTGTATACACATTTATGTAGTGTATTTATGCTGTATAACATTCCGCTTTATGAACAAACCACTTTTATTTCTCAGTTCTGTTATTGATGGGCATATGGTTTGTTTCAGTATTTTGTTATTATAAACCAATGGCTATGAATTTTCTTGTATGTACTACACATATACAGAAGTTTCTTTATTATATGTGAATATTTGGCATTGTCAGAATATGGGGTATACATATATAATATATAACTTATGTGATAAATATGAATTATATATTGTAATATATATAAAATAATATATATGTATACATGTACATTTATATGTGTGTAGATATATGTTTTTATACATACACACATTTGTGGGCAAATGATTGGTGATATTTCCCTGATTAGTGTTATGGCTAATTGTGTTTTCATCCTACTTATCCTGTTCATAATGGATTTTCTCATTAATTAATTAATTAATTAATTAATTATTGTAAGTTCTACACCCAACATGGGGCTTGAACTATGACTCTGAGATCAAGAGTAGTATGCTCCACTGACTGAGCCAGCCAATCCCTCTGCTTCTCCTTTTGTAAAATGCCCGTTGATATCCTTTGCCAATTTTTCTGTTTTTTTTTAATCTTTTTCTTATATGTTTTTAGTAGGTACAGTCCCTGAGATCGATCATTTGTCACTTATTATATGTTGCAGATTCTTGTGCAAGTTTGTTGCTTGACTGTTTTCTTTATGGTATTTTTGCATTAGAAAAAAAATAGTCTTTTTCCATAGTTCTATTTATAAGTATGTTCTTTCTAGTATGTGGTTTTCTAGATAGTTTTGAGAAATCTTTGCCTATGCCAAGGTCATAAGATCCTTTTTATAGTTATTTACACAAGTTATATAACGTTACTATTCACATTTGAGTATTTCATTATCTGAGATTGATATATACATATTTTTTGTGAGGAAGTTATCTGTAATAATTTTTGTTTGTAGGAGTATGTAATGGTCCTAGCCCCATTTATTTTATTATATTTATTTTATTTTTTATTTTTTTAGCCCCATTTATTTTAGAAGTCTTTCCCATCCTCAGAGATCTACCTGCTCCCTCTCAGGTCTTTATATATGTACATGTGTCTTATTTTGTGTTGTCTATTGTATTTCAAAGACTGTCCCTCTCCTTTGAAATCCAACTGGCATAATTAACTATTGTTAACTTTTTCTGACAGTTTACTCTTAATTGTAAGTGATTCTTAAGAATTAATTTGACCATTTTATATTGTCTTTTGTTTTCTCCCAGAAAGGGCCTAAAAATGAGTGATCTAGGTGGGTATTTGGACTAGTTAAAATAACATTTTTTTCAGCACTTGGGCAAGACCTGACATTTTATTGTTTTTTGTTTTGTTTTAGGGAGAGAGAGAAAGAGTGCAAGTGGGGCAGTGGAGGGGTGGACAGAGCTAGAGGGAATGAGAATTTTAAGCAGGCTCCAGGCCCTGCACAGAGCGTGACACAGGGCTCTCTCTCACAACCCTGAGATCATGACCTGAGCTGAAATCAAGAGTTGGATTCTAAACCAACTGAGCCACCCAAGGGGCCCCTGACATTTTATTGTTTAGGTAATTCAAAAAGGTGTTTCTATTTTTTTTCCTAATGGGTTACTAATACTTATTGGTGACTTGAGTTGCTGCCACTTGAATCTGTTACATATATGCTAACATAAACTAAAAGAAAATTATTTTTTTAAGTTATTTTGGAAAATTCTTAAAGGTCTATTTCTATAGGGAAAAGGGTAACTTTAAAACCCTTATAGTTAATCTTCATCAATATATAGCAATCTAGAATGTGATTTTAAAAAGAAAACACATATGAATATGTATCTAAATTAAGAGTGACTCCACCAGGAATTGTATGGAAGTGTTAAATTACCATATTGGTATGGAAGTGTTAAATCATCATATTGTGCTCTAGAAACTAATATTACACTGTTTATTAACCAACTGGGATTTAAATAAACACTTAAAGAAAAAGAGTGACTGAATTCCTCATGCAGTGATTTCTCTGAGGGGTCTGTTGATGACATACAATAACACTCTCCTGGTTAGACATTTTGTGAGTATTTCCCTGCCTCACATGTATGTTCCTCCTTTTTTTTTTTCACCCTGCTGGTTATTACAGCTTGATTGAATTCTAGCCCATCAGGAATCACAGTTATATTCTTCTTTTAATTAAAACTATTTAGACAAGCTGTTCTTCCTTCACTTGAGCAAAGCTATAGCCTCCTAGTTACCTCTGCTCAGCATCTTCTTCCAATTAAATGTAATCTCCTTTGTCATAATTCTCTCAAATATGGCAACTTTAAAAAAAATCTTTGACTTAGGGACTTTTTTTGCCACTTAATGGGAACTTGGCAACCATGTTTAGTCTGATTCTCCTCTTTGAATATCCTCTTTTTTTCTTGGAACTTCTGTTCATATGCTGCTTGATGTAACACAGTGTGAGTAAATTTAATCACCAATACACATATTTCTCTCTATTGAAGTTCTGAGATTATTTTCTCATGACTGAAACAAATAAATATACATAATATATAATATCTGTTCTTATAAATCTATAGTTTATTCCCCAAGTTTTTCACTTTCAGAAAGAAGTAATTTTTCTTTGAATTTTACATATTCAGTAACAATTATTTAATCATAGCGATAGTATGTAATTGTGCCATATTCAAGTACATAAGGTTAACGGTTTTCATTAATAGTATAATAGTATGTAAACGTTCAATTCACAGATAACACTCCACTTACATGGTGTGTTATCAGAGCTAAGAGCTGTTTTAGATATTTATAAACAGCTACTTCGGTAGCTGGTAGTTTAGTTTGTGAAGTCAAAGGGAAAGAACCTGTGGATAATTGATTAACTGATTTCCAATTCAATAGTCATACAAAGCCTCCACAGAGATTTTTATCAAGGGTTTCAAGGAAAACTAAAAGAGTTGTATTTGGTTTCAGTTTTATGGCTTTTTAACTCTGTAACTGTCAACTTAAAACAGTGAAAAGGCTCAAAAGCAGATAGCTCTGAAGACTTTCATTACTGGTGGCATGAAGATGTTGGTGACTTTCCACTGGAAATGTTGTCTAAAACTGGACAGTTATAAAAACAACCATTTTGAGGCATTGCAACATTGATTGACCAATCTTCAAGGCAGATAACAAATTGAGAAACATTTCTTCTTAAAATAATGTTGGAGTTTTTGGAGAATGATGGGAGTCTGGGACCATTCCTCTCCCTCTCTTTCTAGCTCTTTTGTAACCTCCTTTTCTTTCCAGCCTGAGGATAGTCCTTCTACAGGGAAGCAGGCTTCATTTGGGTTGAGGAGGGGAAGCCCACAGCTTTGCCAGCTGAAAGTGGCAGAGTCATTTTGAAAAGGATGAAGTAAACTTAGGGATTTGCTTGCTAAAGTTTATGGTGCTACTTTATGGCAATCGATAGACCAGGCAAAATCTTTAAAAGAAGATCCTAGAAAAGAGCGCTATATAAAGGCTGAGGAAAGCTCTCCATACATTTCTGGCAGACTAGGAATATGTCCATGAGCAGATGAGACCCTAAAGAAGATCATGAAAAATGAAAGCCAAAAAAATCTCAAGAGCTGGCTATAGCTTTGAGTGTCTTCCCTGGCTCCAAAACTGATTAGCAAAGGTTGAAGACTTCTGGGCTTAAGATGTGTTAAGCATAATTCCTGTCCCAAACATTGGCTGACTAATTAGGTATGCAGCTACAGTGGCAACCTTTACATAGATAGGCTGAAAAATAGAGTAGGTTTACAAAAATCTAAGCAGTTAAGTGAATATGTGAGCATAATGGGAGAGATCAATTCTAGTTTAAGTGCAAGCAAGTTACTTTTCCAAAAAAAAAAAAAAAAACCTTTCAAAAAACAACTATTTTAAAAAATCCTGACTTGCTACAGTATGTTATCTAAAATACTCCATTTTTAACTTAAACTTCCTAGACACATAAAGAAACAGGAAAATGTGACCCGCATTTCACTACAAGAAGTTCGAAAGGAGCTGAAGCTGATCAGGAAGGATTCAGAGTGTTTGCTTTTGCAAAGACTTCAAAGCAGTTGTTATAAATGTGTTCATAGAGTAAATAAACGATGTTAACAATGAGGCAACATATAGAGAGACTCAGCATAAAATACAAACTGTAAAAAGAGAATGACACTGAATTCTGCAGATAAAAAATACAGTGATTTAAATGAAAATTCATCAGGTATACTTAACCACAGATTTGAAATGACTTAAGAAATGATCAATGAACTAGAAACCAGTGGCAAATGTCCAAACCAAAGAAGATAGAAAAAAAAGTTTAGGGAGTGATGAAAAGAGGTTGGCTGACCTATGGAGTCAATCAAGCAAGCATTCTGACATAAATTTAATGTGAGTATTAGAAAAAAAAAAGAAATATTAAAAATTGCAGAAATATTACTTGATAAAATAATTGCTTAAAACTTCTGATATTTGATAAAACATTAATCTACTGATGCAATGTGCTCAGAAAACACGAAAAGGATCACACCAAGACACATAATAATCAAACAGCTGAAAGCCAAAAACAAAGAGAAATCAGCAAAAGACTATAAATCCTAATGTACAGAGAATAACAATGTGATTAAAAACAGCTGGCTTCCCAGGAAAAAAAAAAAAGAAGGAAAGCAGTGGAATAACATATTTAAAATGCTGAAAGAAAAAAAGACCTATCAACCAAGAACTCTAACCAATTGCAGCAGAATGCATTTTTCTTATCAAGTGCATATGGCATATTCTCCAGGATAAACCAAATGCTAAATCATAAAACATATCATATGGTATTTAAAATTATTAAAATTATGCAAAATATATTCTCCCATCTCAATAGGTTTAAATCAAAGTCAGTAGCAGAAAGAACTCTGGAAAATTTCCAAGTATCTGGAAATTAAATAACTCAGTCCTAAATAGCCCAGTGGAAGTCACAAAGGAAATCAGAAAACATTATGATTTGAATGAAAATGAAAAATCATAATGTATTGATGTCTATGCAATATAGGTAAAGTAGTGCTTAGAGGAAGATTTGCAACTTTTGGCACCTACATTAAAAAGGAAGATCTATAATTATTAAACTAAGTTTCTTTCTTATGTATCTTGAAAGTAAAGAGGAAATCAGATCCAACAAAAATAGAAAGTATCTGGGTAAATGTAAAAGTAAAAATCAGTGAAATAAAATATAAAGTAGAAGAACAACAATAAAACCAATATTTGTTATTTGAAAGGATTAACAAAATTGTTAAATCATTAGACTGGAAAAGAAGGACAGATACAGAAAGGAGAGAGAAAGAAGAAGAGGGATAGGCAATAAGAGACTGAGAGACAGACAAACACAAATTACTAAAATCAAGAATAAAAAAGAGTTCATCAATACACATCCTATAGCATTTAAAGGATTAAACGGCGCTATTATAAATAACTTTATGTCAACAAATATAACAAAGTGGACAAATTCCTAAAAACAACAAATAATCCTTATAGATTTATCAGGTTAATGAAAGTCTTCTTAAGCTTATATTTAAAAAAATAAGTCAATTTAATGCAGAAAAGTCTTCCCATAAAGAAATGCCCAGATCTAAGAATTCTATATAAACACAGAAAATGGAAGAAGAGGAAATACATCACTCCTCATCTTGTAAGACTTATGTTACCTGGACAACCAACCAGAAAAAGACATAACAAGAGAAGGAAACTACAAACCAGCATATCTCTGAACATGAATGCAAAATATCTCTAATTAAATATTAGAATTTCAGCAAAACATAAAAGTTATTATGTATCATAAACAAATGGTGTTTATCCCAGAAATTCAAAGTTGTTTCAATGTTCAAAACACCATAGTACATCACAGTAAAAGAATAACAGACAAAATCCTTAAGTACATTTCGATAGAGGTAGAAAAGTATTTGATGATATTTAACATCCATTCATAATTTTAAAAATTTATCAGGACACCTGGGTGGCTCAGTCAGTTAAGGGCGTGACATGATTTCGGCTCAGGTCATGATCTCAAGGCGGTGGAGCCAAGCCCTGTACTAAGCATGAAAGTCTGCTTGTCCCTTTACCCTCTGTTCCTCCTCTTCTCCCCTCCTCATACTTGCTCTAAGATAAATAAATAAAATATTTTTAAAAATGTATCAACAACCTAGGAATTGAAGGGACTTTTGTCCTAATATAGAGCTTCTATGAAAAACACAACCAACATCACACCTAATGGTGAAGGTGTGAATGCTTTCCTTTTAAGATTGGGAAAAGAGTTAAGGATGTTCACTCTTGCCAGTTCTAATCCCCTTGGTTAAAGATGACAAGGGATCTTTAACCCCGCTCTAAAAGGGATCTTCTGGAGTGAAGGGAATGATCTAACACTGGATTGTGGTGATGGCCATGCAACTTTGTAAGTGCATCACGCCTCATTGAAATGGAAAGTTAAAATAAGTGAAATATGTGAAATGTAAATTTTGCCACAGTCCAATTATTTTTAAAAGAGGAAAGGAGCTATATGAATATAAATAAAAATATTCTCTGAAACAAACAAATGGCTGAAGGAAGAAAGAGATAACAATACTGAAGATTTCCCAAATGTGACATTGAAAATGTTGAAACAAACAAAACGCCTATATATGTTATATTCAGATACAGTTTGAAAATATGTCTATAGATTGAAAAAATAGAATTATGAAATTATTTTTTTAAATTATTACAATAAAATTTTCGAAGTGCAAGGACATTAGTTCTCTTGACAGATATTTTATTCTATACTTATTCCAAGGTCTGAAGCACATGAGGTCAATAAATAAATTTTGATTGAATAAATGAAGAAAAATGATTTGCTACTTCTACTTAAGTCTCTAGTGATTTAATTTGGACTTTTATCTAACTCCTTATTATATATTTTCATGCATTTGTTAGAAATATGAGATGATTTTGAATACGACAGTAATATCAGCATTAATCATAGATTAAAGTGTAAATATATTTTGTTTGCTGTTATGTTTTCATTACATCTGAAGTGGATTAATAAATCAAAACAAATTAATTGCTTTGCTTGCTTGCATGAAACGATATGCTCTAGAAAACCACTAGGATTGTGAATAAGAACTGCTTAATTTAAGCATTATGCATTGTGCGATATATATTGCCAATTAAATAAGAAAGAAATGTTATTTTATTTTATTTTTTTAAAGATTTTATTTATTTATTCATGAGAGACACACACAGAGAGAGAGAGAGAGGCAGAGAGACACAGGCAGAGGGAGAAGCAGGCTCCATGCAGGGAACCCAACATGGAACTCGATCCTGGGACTCCCAGATCACGCCCTGGGTGAAAGGCAGGTGCTAAACCACTGAGCCACCCAGGGATTCCTGTTACATTATTCTAAATTAAACATTTTATTTATAACTATAGGTACACCTGACAATGATTTAATTGAAAATTTTATTAGAAAAATATATTCTTTCTGGGTTTTGATAAAAAGGAATTTCTCTTAAGTTGGACATTTATATAATCTGCACACATAAAGCCATCTTATACTTTGGACAATTCTAATAAACACATAAAATCCAGATCATACTTTCCTTTTGTTTCCAAAGAACATTGAAGATTTGTACTTGGCACGTTCGTTAGAAATACTATGTGAAAAATTTAAAAATACTACATGAAAAGATATCCTTTCTCACCATTTTCTTGAAAAAATTTCATATTCAACAGTTTGAGATATGCTCTCGGTGTCTTACCTCCTGATTTATAATAAACACAATTAAACATTCTTTCTTTGACATCATTAAGAAAGATGGGCTTTGATCCAACCACCTCTTGGCTAAGCCTGAAGACTCAGGGATTCGAACAGTTCAAAATACTGATTCTAGGATAAAGACTTTGACACTTTGTTCTCATCTCTGTAAGTACTGCATATTATTAAAACATTTTTACTAACATTTAAAGAATGAGTATAGGCTAATATATAATGGTAGTAAAGAGCACTTTGTTTTGTTTATAAAATGAAATAATTTTTCAATGAGAAATTCTTAAAAATTTAATAGTTTCTTTGTATGCCCCTGAATTTGAGGTATAAAAAAATAATCCTGATAAAGTATCATGTTAACAATCATAATTCTAAAATTAGAGTTAAAATTAAAGATCTCTTCTTTGACACCATTTTTAATTAATGGCAATAGCATTTCCTGGGGTCATCAGTTTCCCTCCCTGATCTCTGAGGACAATGATCTACCATGATTTGTAATTAACCTATTTTTATTCATTGACACATGTTCATATTTAGTAATTGATATATATATATATATGTGTGTGTGTATATATATATGTTTTATGTATATATAAATAAAACAAGATGATAATGATCTTTTAAAGAACTTTCTAGACATTTCATGAGGTCAAAATCTTGAAGAAACAGAAGAGTGACCACTACAATGGTCTGAGTGCCCTTGCCTTCTGAATGGAGTCTTCTGGACTAAACATTACAATTGATAGTGTACATGTCCAATTTCTCTCTTTTTTTAAGATTATTAAAATTTATTTATTCTTGAGGAACACAGAGAAAGAGGCAGAAACATAGGCAGAGGGAGAAGCAGGCTCCCTGCAGGGAGCCCGATGCAGGACTTGATTCCAGGACCCTGTGAATCATGACCTGAGCTGAAGACAGATGCTCAACTACTGAGCCACTCAGGCATCCTGCCTTTGTGGTCAATCTTGAAACTTACATATCTCCCACCCTTACCTTCTACTCAGTTATCTATGTATTCTTGCGTCTCTCAACGACTGTATTTCTCTTGGCCTATACTTTAGTTGTCTGGATTTATATTTGTTTTCTTACATTTATTTGTGTGATTTTATCATAGCAATTCCATGAATATTATAAGCAGCAATGTCATTGTGTTCCTGGAGAATATTGGCGTTGATGGGAAGAAAATTTGGTTCTGTTATAAATAGATTACTTAGAGATGGTCATATAGTTTTCTTTTAATGATGAAAAATATTTCAAACCCTCTTTGGGCACTGTGAAATACATGAAGCCTGGGATTTTAATACTAGTGCTAATCTCTCCCTTAGTATTTCACCACTCTTGTATTCCATAAGAATCTCTTGGAAACTCAACAGTAAACATACACATCCCCTGTAAATAATAATTATCTAATTATTAAATTTTAAGCTAAAATAAAATTCATTTGTGGAGGTAAATATTTTAAGTATATATTACCAGACTCCTATTCAAAACAATATGAATCATTTTAAATATAGCTGCCTGGTATCCCACAGACATGGACTTTAATACAGGAAGGCTAACTGTTAAGTAGCTCAGACTTATCCAAAATACAAGGAAAGTTTTGTGCTACATAAATATATTTTGGATGTTTCTGAGAAAAGAATTATGAATGAATACCATCAATAAATACAACATTTTAAGTATCTGTCCCATTAAAGTTTTCCAGCATATGGATGTAATGGATTAAATTCTTTGTAAATTTACTTGTTAAACAAATATAAATTTCATTGACTCTGTAAAAATACTTTCCTTCTTTGAATTCACTTTCTAGTGTTCACTTTGGCTTATTTTATTCACTGGTAAAGGGCAGCTTAGCTTTATAGCACCTGTCAGCATTGTGGGTGATATGTTTCTTTCAGTACATTTGGAGAGCGGTGCGTGGAACAGTTGGTAGGTGATATTGGTGCATTGTATAGCCAGTCATCCTTTTGCCCAGAAACTTACTAAATCCTTTTTATAACACACTTCATCATTCACATCCACAGGCCTGATATCTAAAGTCTGTTGCACTAAAATAGTATAGTTCAGCTTTCAAGCAGGCTTTATCCCAAACAGAACGAATAATGTAAGTTCGGTAGAAGATGACTAGGTAATAAAAATCTGTAGGCATTCCTATAATTTATTTAAATGTTACATTTGTTTAAATGAGTTTTCATATATAATACAATTGTACACATCTATAATCATGTTTATGTGTGGGTGTAGGTGTGTGAGTTAAGGGTATGGTGGCAAAATAAAAATTTGGAGAGTCAAATATTGCCAACTATGATGTATTTACATGTATCTTTTATATGTTATATAAAGATTGTAAATGTTGTATATATTGTACACTTGAGTTTTTTATCTATATGTGTAATATTAGTAAATATAAAGCATTTGGAAGTTACATTCAGAGAGATTTGGAACTACTAAATGCAAACCATCAACTTAAATTTCACAAACCTAAAAAAAATATTCTAATGAAGTTATCTGACTTAGAGTAGGAAAAGAAGTTTGTAGAAGTTACTTATGAGCAAATAAAATATGGAAAATAGGAAAGAAAAGAGGGAATAAAGTCCAAAATCCTTCTCTTGGCTTATATATCCCTATATAATTTGTCGTCTGTCTAATTTTCTGATGGCAACTCCTGCTAGTGTCTCCTTTATTTCTGAGTCTCCAATTACATTGGCCTCCTAATTCTTAAACATCTAAGTGCATCCTACATTACAGCTCTTGGACTTACTGTTTACTCTTTCTAAAAGACTCTCTCTTTAGATCTTTATAAAGTCTTTGCTTTACTTAACATAATTGGGCATGTTAAAACCATTTTAAAAATTAAGTTCTTTGTGTGTGTGTGTGTGTGTGTGTGTGTGTGTGTGACTCTCTCTCTCTCTTTCTCTCTCCCTTTCTCTCTCCAGATAGTCTAGTCTAAATCCATAAATTTTGGGGGGGAGACAGAGCAGTACAATCTCCACCAAATACTTGCTT
Organism: Nyctereutes procyonoides; assembly: GCF_905146905.1. Classification (NCBI taxonomy): domain Eukaryota; kingdom Metazoa; phylum Chordata; class Mammalia; order Carnivora; family Canidae; genus Nyctereutes; species Nyctereutes procyonoides. The sequence continues at coordinate 16,028,744 of NW_026575117.1, forward strand.
TCCTAAGTTTTCAGCTTAATTATCATCACATGATATAGAGGCCAATGAAATGCCATGGAAAATTTATTCTGTTGTTTGAAAAGGCTAATTTCTACAGCAACTCCAAAATTTCTATAGTTTAATAAAGTCAATTTTTATTTATTTTTATATTTATTTGTTTATTTTAAAAGATTTTCTTTATTTATTCATGAAAGACACAGAGAGGGAGAGAGGCAGAGACACAGGCACAGGGAGAAGCAGGTTCCATGGAGGGAGCCTGATGTGGGACTTGACCTCGGGTCTCCAGGATCACACCATGGGGCTGAAGGGGATGCTAAACCACTTAGCCACCCGGGCTGCCCAATAAGCTAATTTTTAAAATTTCTACAAAACTCAATCAGTATGTAGTCTTCTTTATGGTTTTTCCAATCCCAAGCTCCCTTCACCTTATTGCTACACTACTCATGACTTGAAATCATCCTAAATTAGAAATATAATGAAGGAGGGTGTCTGGGTGGCTCAGGTGGTTAACCTACCAACTCTATTTCGCTCAGGTCATAATCTTGGCATCCTGGGATTGGGCCCCACACCTGGCTCTAAGCTCAGCACAGATTCTGCTTGTTCCTCTCCCTCTGCTCCTCTCCTTACTCACTCTTTCTCTCTTTCTCAAATAAATAAATAAATAAAATTTTAAAATTGAAACAAGAAAAATAAATATAATGGAGGACAATCTATGGAGGAGATGCATACTTCTTTTGTATGCATTCACTTAGCTATAACACAGTGGCATGGTTTGGTCAATGTAAAGAGAGCTGATAAATACTCTTGTGTGCAAAAGAAAAGGAGGGAAAAAGTTTAGTGAGCAAATATAATATTTATATGCATATTTAGAGAACAGTTGGCCATCTATCAAAATTTAATTATGTACACAATTTATACTACAACCTCATTCTAAAAAATATGTCTTCTAGAAATATAGTGACACTCTATTCAAACACAATAAATGGTACCCAAAAATGTCAATGACAAGGGGTAGCTTAGTTGTGTGGCTAATGAAATGACCAGGATAAACATGCCCAGCAAGCTGGCCAATAGTTCCAGTGAGTGAGCTACCTAATCTAAATCCATCTGAGTCATAGCTATGATTTAGCAGGTGTCGTCGAGTAGTAATAGTCAATTCTACTTTAAAAATTGATGAAGAAATTTCTGGAATTTTCAGCCAAGATTTCCAAACAGTGGAGTCTATATGGGTATATCCCTAGTAACTAGCACACAGTTTGTAAATCCATTCCCAACAAAATATTTGTACCAGAGAGTATTGTAGCCCGCTAGCCCAGTTCAAGAATGAAAAAGGGTTGGGATCCATTTTCCAACTCTATTATATTCAAAGTCACATTGCTCAGTGTAGTCTGTTACAACGTTTTTGGTCTACTCACAGATGTGTGTAATACTATTTGTATAATATATTTATTGCTTTGATTGTAATCAAATGAAAACAATGTGTGTTCCTCCCAGTAGTGCTAACATTCAAGGTATTTTTTGTATATCGTAAAATAAAAATAGTAGTTAAAAAGTAAACAGGATCAATAGATGTTGACTTTAAAAGGATGCCATCAGTTTATGATTGAGAAAGAGTTACTCACATACCAAAGTATATGAAATGATATTGGGAAAAAAGGGAAAATATGTATAGAAATATTCACAGCATTTTGTAGTTTTTCCTTTTGTTGTTATCATGGAATGATGTTGATGTTTTATTATAAACACCCTTATTTTTTCCCTCTCTCTATACCTTAAGTTTTGCTTATGTTCATGTGCTTCATATTTTTTTTAAAAAAATAACTTTTATTTTATTGTTCTATCATTTCTGTCTCTCATTACACCTTTTCACATTCATGATGATTTTTCTCAAACTAGGGAAAGCAAAAAGCAAAATGTGGAGGGGGAAAAAAGTTGTATTTTTATTTTGTTTATTTTGTTTGTTTGTTTGTTTGTTTCAAAACCCTGGGCTGCTTTGCCATGGGCAGAAATTTGGTAGAGAAAAAAATCTGGTAGGATACATAGAGAGAAGCAAAACTTTTTCATATCCCTCACCCAACCCCACCAACTCATAAACAGATTGGAAAGAGAGCTGGTTGTGCACTGACATATATCTCTGCTTTTGCCTGATACTTGAACTCTAAACCTCCCAGAAATGCACAGCAGAATGCTTAGAAACATGTTGCAATCTGAGAGCAGAGGAGACCTACGATCTCTTTTCCATGGAAGCAGCAAGATCCTACAGGGATAGCTGTGTGGTACATTTAGACTGACAATGCCTGATGTAGCACTGTGTGATGGAGATATACTGTAAGTCACCGTATATACAAGTCATGGTTGAAAAGTTTAAAGTTTAGTGACCACACATAAAGGTAGAAAGAAATGAGGAAAAGTAATTTTAACAATAGAATTTATTGAATCCAATATAACCAAATATGATCATTGCACCAAGCAATCAATTTAAAAGTCACTAATAAAATATTTTACCTTTTTTCCATGTTAAGTCTTCAAAATCCTGCATGTATTTTATACTTGTAGCACAGTTAAAATCCAAGTAGGTACATTACGAGTGCTCCATGGCTACATGTGGTGAGTGACTCTTATACCAACAGCATAGTGTTAGGTCTTAGGGTATACCTGTGTCCCAGTGTGGCATAGGGAGACAACATGGCACCCATGCATCCAGTGGCATCATGAAATTGAAGGACAAGAAACAGGAGACCTATTGGGAGTGAGAACAAGAAGGTGAAGTGGATGTGTCTTGATAGAACTTTGCTACAGCATTAGCCCAAGAATTTTGCCTGAAACTAGAAACCGACTAAAACTAAAGTCTCGCTAGTCCAGCAAACTTAGGGTTTGTGATAGACCTTCCTTAGTTGTGGAAAAATAAAACAAGTTATGATTCCTGGATTGAGATTTATAATATACAACCAAATACAATCAGTTAAACAAAGAAGAAAATCTAAAAGTGTAACACAAACTATTAATTGAATAGGTTGGTTCAGGAAGAGAAGACATTTGGTTTTTACTTTTGTTTTATGCTGTATAATGTAAGCATCTCAGAGAAAGTTGTGGGGAATAAATCATTTTACTTTATTTTCTTGAGAGAAGTATATTTTTTAGTGTGTTTCTGGCTGATAACAACTGATATAATTCTACTTTTCTGTTGATAACTTGACCTGAAAATTTTAGGGATAGTGTTGTTAAGTAGATTTTTTATTTAATTAACATAAATTTAAAAACAAAACCTATACTTTTACATTCTTCTATCAGCAAATGAGTATAAGCAGAATATTAAATGCAAAGGACTCATATTTTATTCAGAATTATTTTTATTTTTTTTTAAATTTGTTTTCTTTTTAAATAAGTGGTAAAATAATAGAGAATATGTATATATATAACTTAGATATTTTTCAGTCTTTTGAGTTATTGATATTAATAAAAATAACTGTTCAGCCACAGACTTCAAGTTACTTCTCAAGAGAATAAAATTGGAGCAATTCAAATTAGCAAATAATTAACTCTTTATTATTGACTATTATATAAATAAATAGTCCTGCTTATAGTAGTATCATGTAGAAGATATCCATCCTCAACATGCAAATAAAAAGTAGGTCACTAGTTTTTCTTTTAATAAATCAAACGCCCCAGGATGTAAAATTTATTTTGTATCCTCACATGGATAAAAAAAAAAAATTGGTCTGACTGTTCACTTATAGTTATTTGTTTAGTTGTTTTTATCAAAGTCAAAGTTGTATAGATAAATTGTTTTGTTCTACAGTTAGGATACAGAATATTTTTCCCTAAGCAGAAAAAATAAATGTAAAACTGTGACAGGGTTTCAAAGATTGGGAATTATTGGAGAAGTCTATGAGATATCTTGTCTATGCTATACAATATAATAACATTGGCCATATGTGGCTATTTAAATTTAAATTACTTAAATTTAAATTAAAAAATCCAGGTCCTAAGTTGTGCCGTCCAAATTTCAGGTGCTTAGTAGCCAACTATGGGTAATGGCTCCATATTAAACACTGCAGATTAGAAACATTTCCATCATTGCAAATAATTTTATTGGAAACCATTGATGGGTCTCTAGTCTAACAATGCATTAAATACTGTTCATAATTTTACTGGGAAAATATTAATCCTTCAATAAAGGACTAGAAATCATGCATATTTATTTTCATGGATAATGTTCAAATATGGTATTTCATGAAATCCATAATTGCAGTGTTACTAATAACAAATGTAAGAGAACAAAATCTTTTTATATTAGTTAAGTGGTAGAAAAAAATGGGAGGGAATGTCTGTTTCCTCAATATTGCTCCGCTTGGAGCAATATTGTTTTAAATCTTGTTTTAGGAATATTGTAAGCTTTTATTGTTGTTTTAATATATTGGTATGTCAGTCATCTTACAAAAGTGAGGCTTTGCCATTTCTGGGGGCATTTTTCTAGAACAGTTGAGGCCTTATATGAAAAAAAAAAGAATAAATTTGAGAGAAAGGCTGTTGTATCTATAAATCAATGGGATAAGATATTTTCTCATCATTTAAACAGTGAACAGATAAGTGCTAAAGAACATTTTGGAAAAAGTTGATATTCAGTACCAGGAGCTAGGATGAAAACCGGAAAGTGAAGGATCACCATATATATATATATTTTTGTTGTTGTTGTTGTTGTTGTTTGTTTGTTTGCCTGGAATCTCATGTAGAATGGGCCACAAAGCCTTGGAAGATTTTTTTTTTTTTTCCTGACTTAATTACAACTTCTCTTTTTTGTAAGTCAGTCTACTTACATTCTTGGTATTCTACTTTCATTCCAAATTGTTGAAAAGATTTTTGAAATTTGTGTCTGGTGCAGCTGTACCAAGGGTACCAAGGGTATAAAAATCTGGACTTTGTTCATATTTAAGCAAGACTTCCAATGTTGAAGTTTATCAAAGTCCAAGAATGAAAATACCTTGCCCTCACTCCCATGGTTATTGCTGTACCCACACACAGAAATACTCTTTCCTCTACTAAAACTTACAGATTTGTGTGCTTTATTTTACAAAGGAAATTCATTTTTAGAAAAATATCCTTTGAAATTAGATCATTTACTTTTCTTGTGACTTTCTTTGCATGCAACAATTATCTGATAAGACAAATTCTACAAGAAAATAATTAAACGTAAATTGAAACAGAATATCTGTAATGATATCTTAGAAATATAAAGCAATTGCTTTTATCCCCACACAAGCCATTTATATTATTTCTCATATTAATTTGATTGAATAGCATATTTTCCATTTCTAACAATAATAAACATCTGAAGAAACCAATGTGCTCTGCATCATGTACTTTCTCTCTTAAAGTCATATTATTCGCTGAATCATCAGTTACTTCATAAAGTCAATCACATATTTACCTTAGAAGATGCTAACACTTAGGATCACTTTGAACAAAGTTTACTAGTACTACAGGAATGCTGCATAATTGTGGAGGTTTTTAAAGAAGGATTCATTTAAGAATAGGTAATTATGGAAGCAACTATTTGTACTTTATTTATTTTTTTTTTGAGTTTTATTTTTTATTTTTTTTCTATGTGAGTTTTATTTTATTTTTTTTTATAAATTAATTTTTATTGGTGTTCAATTTACCAACATACAGAGCAACACCCAGTGCTCATCCCGTCAAGTGTACCCCTCAGTGCCCGTCACCCATTCACCCCCACCCCCCACCCTCCTCCCCCTCCACCACCCCTAGTTCATTTCCCAGAGTTAGAAGTCTTTATGTTCTGTCTCCCTTTCTGATATTTCTCACACATTTCTTCTGAAGAAATGTGTGAGAAATACTATTTGTACTTTAAACAGAGATTAATTTTGTTTGTCTCACTACCGTCTTATTTTCCCTAAAAGTTTAATTATTAAATGTATCATTTTTGTTTAATTTTGACCAATGAATGGTATTTAACAAATTTTTTTCCATAACAATGCTATAATTTATTGTATTTGCTGATTCCCCCCTCAATTTTCTACTTAATTAAGTTCCAATCTAATGCTACTTCTAGTAAAAACAGAAAAAATAATTTCAGTGGGAATAGCAATTGTCAAAAGCATTTACTCAGTTTCTTGAGTTTCCTCTAATCGTTTTTAAAAGGGTAACATCACACTGAAATGTAAAATACATAATTGGCTTTGTGCTATTTTGACTTTACTCATGTAATTGAATTCTCCAATGCTACTACGACATAGGCATTATGATGCTCTTTTACAAATGTAGAAAACTGGTTAAAGATATTAAATAGAATTTCTCAGTTAATGACTTCAATATTCATATTCTTTATGCTCTTCCAGATGATGGCTTGTAGGGAAGCATCTGAATTCCAAACATAGGTAGGAGCTAATTGTAAATGGTGAAACATACTGAAGTATCTAGGACCTGTTTTTCTATCATTTCCACTACAATAATTCAAAAATAAAAACGGAGTGGATTGCATCCACATGTTCCATCCCTTTAGGTTTTAATATTAAAATAAGGCATTCTTTATTTACAAGATTAATTAAATAGCATTGTCTCTTGAAATCTTAAAATTATATACAATCATGGTTCTATAAAATGAGACTGAATGGTAATTTTGAATACTGTCAAAGAATAATTTGACCTGACAAGTGAAACAGGCCTGGAGGCTTGACTCAAGACTATCACAGTAGGGGAGAGAGATTGAACTTAACTCCCATGAAAAAAAAGGTGGGGGAGTTTCAAAGCATGGGATGAGCTGGTGGAAAAGTTCAGGAAGACTCTAGTGGCAGGTTGGGGAGTGCGATTCAATATCCTGTCCTTGTTCGTTGTTCCCTAGGGAAGTCAGGTTCTTACTCAACCACAGTGCTTGGGACATAGGAGAGATATCTTGAGGTTTACATTTCAAAGGGACAGCTCCCAGGTCCTTAGGAAAGACATTCTTGGGGCAGTCCGGGTGGCTCATCGGTTTAGCACCACCTTCAGCTCAGGGCGTGATCCTGGAGACTCAGGATCTAATCCCATATCGGGCTCCCTGTATGGAGCCTGCTTCTCCCTCTACCTGTGTGTCTCTCATGAATGAATAAATAAAATCTTAAAAAAAAAAGAAGAAGAAACACATTCTTGGATTATAAAACTGGCAAGAGGTGGAGACAATTTGCTCTGTCTCAAAGAGACAGAGCAAGAATTTACAATAGAATATTTGTTGAAGTAAATGCTCTTAGAAAAAAAGGAGGTGAGGGCCTAGAGTCTGGAAGTAGCCTGTTTAAAGTTCAAGCTGAGGGAAATGTTAAGACCACTTTGGTTAATATTAGATATCCACTGTTGCAGTTTTTCTTTTCCTCTTCAACATTTTATTTTGATATAACTTCAGGTTCCCTCTGCAAAATGTGCATACATTGTACAGAGACTTCCCAGCCATGTTTTTTCCAATTTTTCTTACTATTATTCACACACTACTGTTAACTACGTGACATATTTGAATTTCACCAGTTGTCCCACTAACATTTTTTTTCGGGGGGTCTAGTTTCCCATTTAGTTGTCACATCTCCTTAGTCTCCATCACTCTGTGACAACTTGTCAATCTCGGTGTATCTTTGATGACCTTCAGACTTTTGAAAAACAGTAATCAAGTTTTTTTTTTTTTTCCTCTCTCAGTTTGGGATTGCCTAATGTTTTCAGATGATTAGATTGAGTTTGTGAAATTTGCCCAAGGTTGTCACTGAAATTATATTGTTCCCTTCTCCATGCATCATATCAGGGTGTACATGATGTCAATATATTTTATTACTGGTATTGACACTTTGGTCACTTGACTAAAGTGGTGTTTGCCAGATTTCTTCACTGTAGTTGGTTTTCCCTTTTTTTTTTTTTTTTGGTTTTTCCCTTTATAACAAGTTGGAATCTTCTAAGAATTTACTTTGAGACTATGCAAATATTTTGCCCACTAATTTTAGCAACCACTGGTGGTTCTTGACTATAAAGGTTACTATTTATTATTAAGTGATTTTCATTTTCCAGTATTCCTCTTCCATTTATGTATTGAAATTCTATAAGGAAGAATTTTCCTCTTCTCTCAGCACCTTCTGTTTTTCATTACTCGTAGTGCTATAAAAGATGGACTTGTGGATACTTATTTTATTCTACAGATTAGAACCCAATAACATCCCTATCTATTTTGTTGGTTATACTGCTGTATCCTTCAGCAGTCGTTCCACTGTGGGAGACTTAGGCTTGAGGGGGTTGAGAGGAATACAGGAAACTTTCTACCCTGTGTTGACCCTGTATTCATTGAATGCCTTTACTGCTCTAACAAAGGTAGAAGTTTGTATCTGATGTAACAATACAGATGTAGGCTCTCCATGACTGGCAAGTGTCTCTTCCATCTTCAACATATGGCTTCTGCTTGTGGATCTGTGAGAATTCTGCTCCCCACTCATCTTTCTACTAGTAGAAGGAAAACACCAGGAAAGTGAAGGTCAAATTGTTTTCAGGACAATTTGCTCTCAAGTCTCATCAGCTGGAACTGGAAATATACCTGCATTTCTCTGCAATTATTGCTAGGAAAATTAGCCTAATCAGGAAATATAACTCCAGCATATGTAGAGTGAAAACTCTATCATAATGGAAGAAAGGAAAAGAAAACTCGTATCAGAGGACAACCGATTGTCTTCCATAGGCGACATGAAGCACAATAATGAAGTCACCAATGTACCGTCATTCCGGACAGCAATTCCTTGTGATTTGATTCAGCATCATGAGTATCATCACTTGGAGAGATACATCAATCACATATTCATTGTCTGATTACAACCACATGAGAGATTTCAAGTTGGAACTGCCCAGCTGAGCCCTTCCCGAATTCCTTACTTCTAGAAACTATGAGACATAATAAAATGTTTGCTGTTTTAAGCTACTAAATTAAATACCAAACACAATGTAACATGCCATATATTTTACATATTTTTTCTTGTTCCTAGCTTATCTCCATTAAAATGTAATCTCTTTTTGGATGTAGGCAATGATTTGGGACCAGTCTGTTTACTACTGTGTCCCAGTGCCTGGAAGTGTATCCAGCACTTGGGGACCATGGAATAAGGATTTGTTGACTGAATAACTGAAAGCAATGAGTAAGAGAGGAAATGGAGAGAGGAAAGAAAAATTGATAGCTGCATGTAGATAGACTAAATGAATAATAATGGCAGCATTAAAGAATACATGGTATAGATAACCACACATTCATGTGTTCCATAAGGCTTGACTATTTCTTTAAGCCCATCCAAAGCTAATCATCTATTTGGCTTAAGTTAGTTTTCTTTATTGCCTAAGAGATTAAGGAAGTTCTTGACAGAATAAATTATCCTTTCTGTAAGAACTAAAATAAAACAAAATAAGAAACTACTTCATTGTATTTAATGGAAAAATGATAAAAAATGATAATAATAAATCTGCTTTCCTAGTCTCAAAATGGTGTTGCAATTGCGGGTCTTATCCTTGTTATTTTCACAAAACATATGGGCATGATGTCTTAGTTTAGTGTATACTTTACTAAAAAATTTTTTTTTCCTTTAATTTGATTAATACTAGCAGGACAAAATGGTGACGGTGAATTTTCCCAGACCTAACACAAGTGTAGTTATTACTGGACATGGAGATTCTCCAAGGTTTCAGTATGCTTCAGGACACTTTATTCATGTAAAGGGAAGACTTCATAATGGTCATACTGTGCATCTGTATTTTTATTATTTGTCTGAAGCCTGCCAAAGGTTTTTGCTTTCCAAAAATGCATGATCTCCTTCTAAATGGTCGTCAACAATTTTACCTTTCTAACAATAGGAAATGCCTACCATTTTCTTCCTCATAAATGCTACAAACTGCCCAGAACAATTATAGTATAACTGCCAAAAGAAAGAACTGTTAAAAAAAGTCAAACAAGGATTTTTTTAATTTTCTTCTATCATATCCTAACTTTTCTCCTCAGTACCTCGTTGAATTAAAAATGTTGAAAATAATTTGGAGATTATTATTTTACACTTAAAAATTAAGTCCGTAGACATCTTTTTTTTCTAACTTTAACACAGAAATAAATAATTGAGTTTATTAGTATTAGTATCTATTTTTTGCAGGCTACCAATATCATGTATATATAATGTAAATTCAAACACAATCCAATCTGAAGTCCATCTAATTTTCTACAATTTTAAAGATTTATAATTTTATGGACTCAATATTTGATTGGTTTATTTAATGCATTTTGTCTATTTCTCTGTACCACAGGTGACATCCCTGCCAAAACTGAATACATTATAGTTTCTATATAAATGTGATCTATTTCTCAGATGATCATGGGTGACCCTGTAGGTAATATAGACCAGTAAGTAGCTACCCTTTTTGGGATTTAAAGACACTCATGAAACTCCTTCAGTGTTAAATCATTGTTGTTACTTAAACCTGGAATTCTTTATTACCCGTCTATATCTGGGATGCTTCTCCAGGCCTGTAGTTGATTTGTTCAGTTAGCTTCTACTTTTTGTGCATGTTTAAAAAAAAACCTGTCAAATAAAGGAGACAAATTTTTATTCAAGCAGACATTATTGAGTTTGTTATATTAAGGTCTTCTGTGAAGGAAAAGATTTTGTGTGAAAACATTTACTGTAAAAATAATCCAAAAACTCTCAGTTGCTAAATAGTTACATTTTTATTTTACTTATCTCATTCTAGTATAAAAATATAGACTTTCTTTAAAATATTCTCATACCCCTTCCTACATATAGTACAAAGGGTCAGCTCTGCAATTTAGGAACCAGGATTAGGTTTTAAACACAAAGAAAAGCTTCTCACAGAAAGGATATTCTTTCTTTCTTTCTTTCTTTCTTTCTTTCTTTCTTTCTTCTTTCTTTCTTTCTTTCTTTCTTTCTTTCTTTCTTTCTTTCTTTCTTTCTCTTTTCTTTCTTTCTCTTTTCTTTCTTTCTTTCTTTTTCTTTCTTCTTTTTCTTTCTTTCTTTCTCTTTCTCTCTTTCTTTCTTTCAAAACCTATTTCACAAATGTTAAAATTGACTATATTTTTCCATATAAGAGATCTTGAATGAATTCAGTATTTATGATCTTAATTTTTTGAAATAGCTAATGTGTTTTTATTTTAAAATTATTATTATTTTATTCAAAATATATAGAATAAGAAGTTTGTCCTCTGGATTTTTTTTTTAAATTTTTATTTATTTATGATAGGCACACAGTGAGAGAGAGAGAGGCAGAGACACAGGCAGAGGGAGAAGCAGGCTCCATGCACCGGGAGCCCGACGTGGGATTTGATCCCAGGTCTCCAGGATCGCGCCCTGGGCCAAAGGCAGGCGCCAAACCACTGCGCCACCCAGGGATCCCATGTCCTCTGGATTTTGAGAAGCATTTGCAAGTAAGATGCTATGAAATTAAATACTTTACTACTTTAGGTACTATGGGGTATGAAAATGAGTGTTAGAGCTGAATTCATGACTTTATTATATTCATTTACTCCCCAAAAATCTGTACTTTCCCTTGAGAATATTTACAATAAAATGATGCTATACTAATTATCTTTTCATATCTTACCAACAAAAATAAAATATAAAATCCATCTCCTTAAAGCTATTTACTAAATATTTCTGTGTATGTATTAGTTTCCCATTGCTGCTGTTACAAATTACTACATTTGGTGGCTTAAAATACAAATTTATTATCTCATAGTTCTGGAGGTCAGAGGTCTGAAATGAGTTTCACTGAGTTAAAACCAGAGTGTTGGCAGGTGGCATTCCTTTCTGGAACCCATTTTTTTTTTGCCTTTTTTTGCTGGCATTCCTTAGTTTCTAGCCAAGTTCCATTTTTCAAAAACAGTAATGGCAGGGGGAGTCTTTCCAAAGACTGGTGGAATCTTCCTCACATCACAGTCCATCACTCTGACACCAGCTCTTCTGTCCTTCTTTCATATGTAAAAAGCCTTGTGATTATACTGGATGCTCATGGATACTCCAGGATAATTTCCCTATTTTAAAGTCAGCTGATTAACAACCTAATTTCATCTGCTATTTTAGTTTCTTTTACCATATAATGTAACCATTTCACAGGGTCCAGAAATCAGGATGTTGGGCACATTTGGGAGTCCATTATTTTGACTAACACAATATATTTTAATCAAAGTAATAGTTTGAAGATTACATTTATAAATAATTGGTTGCTGTTAAATTATTTTACAAATGCTCCAATTTAAAGAATTAGAATGCAATTAAATTCATATTTTTATAACCCCCTTCATGGCTTCAGATTCCTTTCTCAGAACATTTTATTTACTGGCATATGTAAAATGTAGTACCTGCTCCATTACATCATATTACAAGAGAGAACTTAGGTGGGATTTAGCTTATGTATAAGTTCATTTTACTTGCTAAAACAGAGAATAACTAAAATGTTCACTTTACAGCCTATATAATTGACTTTAAATAATTTGAAAACAGTATAAGAATTGAACAGAATTGCTAGAATTAATTTTACATGTTTGCATGCACATTTTTATTTCTGGTGAATATTCAGGACAGTTTGAGGTTGCATTACTGCCTACTTTTCCTTCTATACTTTTTCCCCACAAGTCAGCAATCAATCTATTCTTTCAAATTAATGTTACATCTAACAAGAGACCAAATCAAACAATGGCTAAGTTCCAGGAATCTGATTTCCTGTGTTTATATACCGTATTGAAATTTATGTACAGCTATTACATGCTGATGGCAGTAAATCTGCTTATTCAGAAAAAAAATAATGGATGTTGTGTAAATACAAACAGTTATGGAAAGTGTTATGAGAATACAATTTCTGCTGTGATCTTCAAGGTGAAATATTAATGGACATGTTTTTCTAATAATGTTGCTCATTGAAAAAGTAATTAGAATAAAATTCTAACACTTTATCAAGAGTTTATAGTTGTTTGAGAGTTATGTTAATCTGAGTTCCCAGTGTGCTAATTTCATACTGCTCTTTATACAATAAGGAAGATTAAAGGAAAGTATTGTTCCTTTATTATAGTTCACATAGATCAAAAGAATCATCTGATTACTTGCTTCAGAGACACCTTGTTGCCTGAATGTCCTGACTTATGAATATTTTCATGACATTATTTAATCCAGCTTTTTAGCCTTATTGTTTTAATGACAAAATAGATAAGTCAGGACAGATGTTATTTTTTAAATTATGAAGAAGTTCAAGTGATTGCAATGTTTGAACTTTAAAATTTATTTTCTAAAAATGATTTGTTGGGGCACCTGGGTGGTTCAGCTAGTGATTGATCTGACTCCTGATCTCAGGGTTGTGAGACCGAGCCCTGTGTCTGGCTTTGCACTAAGTGTGGGTTCTGATTGAGCCCTCTCTCCCTGCGTGTGCCGCCCCCCCCCCACCAGCTCTCTCTCTGCTCTCTCTCAAAAAAATAATTAACATAAATTAAAAAAAACTTAAAATTATTTCATTTCCTTTTTATAGTAGACTTTATAGATAAGAACTTTGCCAAAACAATCAAATAAATGCACAAAAATAAACTAAAAAAGTTAGAAAGAATTTCTTTATTATTTTAGTATTATTATATTCTTAGTATTATATAATAATGATGATGATGATGATGATAATAAGGGAGAAATTGTAAACATTTTAAGTTCAAAAGACACAGGTAAACCCAAGAATCTATGAATCAGTCCTGAAAAAAATCAGCCTTCCCTGTATATTCACCAGAAATGAAACTGTGCATGTAAACATGTAAAATTAATTTTTATTTGCACAAAAATGTAAGTGTATAGATAGCCAGTGCATCACACTTTAACTGGTTAAATTAAACAAACAACAAACAAGATTTGGATGTTTTTACATGATTAATATTGGAACTAACCTTCTTGCCATTTTGGCCCTCTTACAATTCATATGACATGCAATATGGATGACATACAGGAATGGAAATATTTAAAATACAGAAATCAAAGAATTTCTGCACCAGTGTTTTGAATTTTCCATTGAACTTAGCATAAATTTAAGTCTTAGGACATTGTTACTTGTAAAAGTGTGGGCTCCTACCCCCACCTCCCCAGTACTTCCTTTACTGCCATCACTACAATCATTTTTACTCTGGAAAAGGTTTCTCTCTTTTTTTTTAAATGATTTTATTTATTTACAGATGAGAGACGCAGAAAGAGAGGCAGAGACACAGGCAGAGGGAGAAGCAGGCTCCATGCAAGGAATCTGATGAGGGACTTAATCCTGGAATCTGGGAGCCAAAGGCAAGATCTCAACCACTGAGCCACCCAGGTGTCCCTGGAAAAAAATTTCTTCTAACTCAAGGTTTTTGTTCTGTTTCTTTCCTTCTCTAATTCCTTTGTTGATTGGCTTCTCTCATTTTACATATCTAAACTCATATATTTATGTCCTGGAAAGGCCTTCCTTAATCACCCTTTCTGAAGTAGTTATTTTGCCCCAGAACTTTGTATCAGATAAACCTGCTTATTTCCTAGCCCATCCACTCTGAATTTATTTTTTTCTACTTGTTCACTTGTTTAACATATATTTTGCCCCCTGGAATATGAGTGTTCGGATAAAACAGAACATACCTGTGTTTGCACCTGTGTCTCTAATGACCGTATGATGTCAGGATAATGGTATGGAATCCTATAAATAACTTTTGAAAATATAATAGAAATTACAGCTTATAATCATGAAATCTAAAAACAGTCCATAAAGCATATGTGCAGCCATGGATAGAGTTGGTACCTGAACAACAGGTTTGAAAAACGTGGGTCCATGTATATACGGACGTTTTTCTATAAGTATAGTACTTCTGTATAATTTTTTTTTTTCTTTATAATATTTAAATAAGCTTTTCCTTTCTCTGGCTTTATTGTAAGAACAGAGTATATAATATAGGTAACATATATGTATTAATCAGTTGTTTATGCTATTAGTAAGGCTTTCAGTCAACAGCTATTAGTAGTTAAGTTTTGGGAAAGTCGGAAGTTATACATAGAATTTTAAGTATGTGGGGGTTGACACCTCTAACACATTGTCTAAGGAACAACTGCATTCATTCATGCAAATGATTACATTAAATGAATGTACCATTCATTTAATGGTAGGCACTATGGATTATGGAAAGGAAAAGCACACACATACAAATAATAAAAAATATTATTATCTTCTATATGAAATTAACTTATATGACAAGTATAAATGATAGTTGCATATAGATAAATGTATTTATGTTGCTCATGTTTGTGTGTAGGAAACACATAGGCCTATGTGTTCTTTGAAATAAATAAAAAGAATGACATGGTCAATCGTTGTTGTTTTTTTTTTTAAGATTTTATTTATTCATTTGAGAGAAGAGACAGAGCACAAACATGGGAACAGGTAGAGGAAGAGAGAGCTGGAAGCCCAATGTGGGGATCCACCCAAGGACTCCGGGATTATAATCAGAGCCGAAGGCAGACACGTCTGACCTATCCAGGTGCCCAGACATGCTCAATCTTGTTGAAATTACAATGCTTTAAGTTTTCTGTTTTATTTGCATTTAAATTAACAGTATTTTCTTCCCTCCCTTGTCTATATTCTTAGTGTATTACCTAAAATATGAAGAATTTACATTTAATTTTTTGTTAAATATAATTTGGGTTGAAAAACTCCATTCAAAGAAATCTATTTCAAAGCAATTTTTAAAAATATCTAACTACTACTATAAGCATACTCAGTTACATATCTATAGAGAACCCTTTCATGTAAAATAAATATGAGATCTTCCCTAATAAAAGTAATAAAATGGAACTAAATACATATCCATCAACAATTTTTCTGAATGTAAATAGACTAAACACTTCAATCAAAAGAGAGTATCAGAATGGTTTAAAAAACAAGACCTATCTATATGCTGCTTACAAGAGACTCATTTTGGACTGAAAGACATCTACAGATTGAAAGTGAGGGGGTGGAGAAACATTTAACATGCAAATGAATATCAAAATAAAGAAGTAACAATACTTATCCATTCATCAGACAAGATGGAGTTTTTGTTCTTGTATTGTTTCTATCCAGCTTTGTGATCAGGATAGTACTGGCCTCCTGGAATGATAGTCTTTCCATGTTATTGATTATTAAAAAAAATGTTTGGTAGAATTCATGAATGGAACCATGTGGTCATGAGTTTTTTTGTGCTGGGAGATTTTTAATTACTAATTCAACTTGCATTCTTGTTGTTGACCTAAGATTTCTTACTTCTTGGACTCAAGATTTATGATTTAATCTTGGTAACTTGTGTGTTTTTAGGCATTATCTGGTTTTCTTTCTAAGTTATCTGATTTGTTAGTTTATAATTGTAATAATTTGTTAGCACACTATGTATTTCTGTGGTTACCTGTTCTTTGTCTTCTCTCCCATTCCTCATTTTGTTTTTTGAGACCTCTCTTTTTCTTTTTAGTTAACATGACTAAAGCATTGCCAAGTTTATTTAC
Organism: Nyctereutes procyonoides; assembly: GCF_905146905.1. Taxonomy (NCBI): domain Eukaryota; kingdom Metazoa; phylum Chordata; class Mammalia; order Carnivora; family Canidae; genus Nyctereutes; species Nyctereutes procyonoides. The sequence goes on from NW_026575117.1 coordinate 16,045,267, forward strand.
TTATTTTTTGGGGAAAACTGGTCATTATTTTCAATGTTGTTTATTCTGGTCTCTATCTATTTCTGATTTTTCTTAGTTATTTCTTCATCTACTAAACTTCAGTTAAATTTCTTTTTCTAGTTCCTTGTGATATAATGTTAAGTTCTTTATTTGAACTTTTTTTCTTAACACAAACATTTATAGCATGCATTTCACTCTAATTTTTGCTTTTGCTACCTCCCATAGGTTTTGGAATATTGTGCTTTATTTTTTTTTCTGTTTTGAGACATATTTTCATTTGCTATTTGATTTTTTTTTAAAAAAGAGAGAGACCACATGCATGTGAGAGTGTGGATTGGGGAGATGGATGGGGAGAGGGGGGAATCTTGAGCAGGCTTTATGCCTAGCACAGAGCCTAATCCAGGCTTGATCTCATGACCTCGAGATCTTGACCTTAGCTGAAATGAAGAATCAGATTCTTTACCAACTGAACCACCCAGATGACCTAAGCCATTTGATTTCTTTTTTGGCCCATTGCTTGTGCAGTAGTGTGTTCTTTAATATTCACATATTAAATATTTAATATTTACATTGTAGATTTCAGCTTTGTCTTATTGTTGATCTTTTGTCTTGTTCCATTGTGGTTAGAAAATATACTTGATATGATTTTGGTCTTTTTAAGTTTGTAATATTTATTATGTTTCTTTTTTATGTGATTTAACCATAAAGTCTTCTTTGTATATTTAAAGAAAATATGTATTCTATTTTTCTTGGATGGAATGTTTCATATACATATATGTGTGTGTGTGTATATATATATATATATATATATATATATATATATATATACACATATCTTTTAGAACCATGCATTCTGAAGTATGCCTCAAGTAAAAATTGTTCTTGTTGGAAAAAGTAACTTTAACTGAGAGTACTTATTTACAATAAAGCATGTCAGAAGGAAAGTGGTGGGGGGATGAGTGAAACAGGTGCAGGGGGTTAAGAATACACTTATCACAATAAGCCCTGGGTAATATTGTATAGAATTGTTGAATCACTGTATTGTACTTCTGAAACTAATATAATACTATATTATTATAATATAATAATAATAGTACATTATTATTACCCATTAGCCCTGGGTAATATTGTATAGAATTGTTGAATCACTGTATTGTACTTCTGAAACTAATATAATACTGTACATTAGCTATACTGGAATTAAAATTAAAAACATTAAAAATAATAAAGATAATAAGATACTATATGGAACCACAGTAAAAATGTGAAATTTATTTTAATTATATGCAAAATACCTACTAGGAAGTAAAAGGATTATTTTACTTTTAAGATGTCAAAACAAATCAAAGTAATATTAACAAACTGAGTCTCTGGGAACACCATACATTGTAATATATCAGAATTAGTACTATTATTTCTTTGGCATAACATTTTTTTTAAAGATTTCTTTGTTTGAAAAAGAGACCGTGTTCACTTGAGCCAGTGGGTTCATGGGCAGAGGGAGAGAGAGAAACCCAAAACAGACTCCACCCTGAGTGCAGAGCTGGATGCGGGGCATGATCCCAGCAACTTGAGACCATGACCTGAGCCAAAATCAAGAGTCAGCCAGTTAGCTGACTGAGCCACCCAGGCACCCCATAGCATAACATTTAGAAAAGTAAAGTAGATTAACCTCCATATTGGATAATCCAATTAAAAAAGGGGCAGAAGCCATGAGTAGATGTTATTCCAAAAGAGACATACAGACGGCTAACAGACATGAAAAGATGCTCAACATCACTCATTGTCAGGGAAATACAAAACAAAATCACAATGAGATATGACCTCACATCAGTCAGAATGACTAAAATTACCACAAATAACAATAGACGTTGGAAAGGATGAAGAGAAAGGGAAACTCTTACACTGTTGGTAAAAATGCAAACTGGTGCAGCCACTTGGTAAAACAATATGGAGGTTCCTCAAAAAGTTAAAAATAGAACTATTCTATGATCCAGCAATTGTACTACTAGCTATTTATCCAGAGAATACAAAAATACTGATTTGAAGAGATATGTACACCCCAATGTTTATAGTAGTATTATCAGCAATAGCCAAATTATGGAAAGAGTCCAAATGTCCATCAACTGATGAATGGATAAAGAAGATGTGGGTGTAGTATATATAATGGAATATTACTCAGCCATAAAAATATTAAATCTTTCCATTTGCAATGATATAGATAGAGCTAGAAAGTATTATGCTAAGAAAATAAGTCATAGAATAACAAATACCATATGATTTCACTTCTATATGGAACTTAAGAAACAAAGCAAATGAACATATGGAAAAGAGAGAGAGAGAGAGAGAGAGAGGGAGGGAGGGAGAAGCAAACAAGGAAACAGACTCTTAACTATAAAGAACAACCTGAGGGTTACTGGAGGGCAAGTGTGCAGGAGGATGGATTACATGGGTGATGAGCTAAGAAGGCACTAGTAGTGATTAGCCCAGGGTGTTGTGTGTAAGTGATGAATCACTAAATTCTACACATGAAACTAACATCATACTGTATGTTAACCAACTGAAATTTAAATAAAAACTTTTTTAAAAAAAGAAGGCTATAGGAAAAGAAAATGAAAGTGGGTGACTTTTTATTCAGAAGACACAATGAGGGGATCCCTGGGGGGCGCAGCGGTTTGGCGCCTGCCTTTGGCCCAGGGCGCGATCCTGGAGACCCGGGATCGAATCCCACATCGGGCTCCCGGTGCATGGAGCCTGCTTCTCCCTCTGCCTGTGTCTCTGCCTCTCTCTCTTTCTCTCTCTGTGACTATCATAAATAAATAAAAATTTTAAAAAAAATTAAAAAAAAAGAAGACACAATGAGAGAAAACAAAATACTTAAAACACAGACTAAGCTAGAATTAGGGAAAGAATTAGGGAGTACACTAAAGGGTTATGGTAAACATGCATCATCATTTATGAAAAAGAAATACTTTGGCATAAGACTTATGCGGAAAGAATGTATTTATGTTTACAGGCATTTTGCATTTTTAGTATCACTCCCCAATATATTTCTGCTCCAGGAAGCAACATTCCAATATGTAGTTGTTCATATGCATGAGTACAGGTTAAAGGAAACTCTGATGTGAATGAAACAGTAGATAAATACACTAAAATTTATGGGACTCTGTATAATGCAGAAGAACAGGCAAAGGCCCTGTGGTTTGGATACTAGCTCTGCAATTTCAAATCAAATTAATCTATCAAAGATGTGCAGGATGTCAGTATAGTTGGGACATGCAGCTTGGCAAAGTCTGGATGTAAAAAAAAAATGAGAATATCTCTGAAATTTAAGGTCTCCACATTTAATTTTGTCAGTACATTCCAAACTTAGGACATATCCGAAATATCCAAAGGAACTTACATTTAAGGAATCATTAGAATGATGAATTGTGTAATTGTGTAAGATACCTATAAAGTGAGATAGTCAGCAACTTGATCCACAAACATATTTAGAGCAAACAGATGATAGATGATGATGGTAGATAGATAGATATATAGTCTATAGATATAATTAAAAGATAATTTCATTGATGCTCTGAAAATGCATTTGAATAACTGTCATATGAGTAAACAGTTTAATAACTACCATATCCAGATTAGTTCCTTCAGTGTCTTTTTTTTTTTCTTATCTCAATCATAGAAAAACATTCTCAAACACCTAGAATAAGCTTGGGTTTCCCTTTCCTAGCGTGCTATGGGCTTCTGTTATCATCTTTATTCTATGAATAGGAATTCATTGAATTGACTAAAATGGTTTTGCCCATATTCAATATGAAAGGGAGAATTCTTGCCAACCATGGGAATTTCCACATTCTTCAGTCTCTTTAAAGTCTTTTACATAGATTAGTTCTACATATGGCTCAACTTTTGTGGAAGTAATTTGCTATAATTTGCCTTATACTTATACTGTTACATAATGCTTTTCCCTGCTTATTTTGAAAATATTCTATGAGCATAAAAGGTATTGCTTGTGAAAAAGTTTTAATACTTTAAGTCTAACCTGTAAAAGAGGCATATGCTAAATATTTCAGAAGGGTGAATTTTCTCAACAAAACAATAGTTTCACTAAATCTAGTGTGAAGCATTTAAATATTGGAAAGACACACATCTTAAATATGCTGCCATGCCCAGGAAAAAGACTAGTATATCCAGACTTTGTTAAGGAATGCTGATTAATACTCAAAATCATATGGACTATGGATCCTACAAAGCAATCCATACTGAATGCTGTACTTCATATTTCTAATATCCTTTCCAGTTAGAAAATGCATTCTTACATATTATTTTATTTAAATCACAAAAATCTTATGGCATATATAACCTAATAAAAATAAAACTACTACTAATATAACATATTATTCTTTTTTTAAATTTTTATTTATTTATGATAGTCACAGAGAGAGAGGAGAGAGAGAGAGAGAGAGAGAGAGAGAGAGAGAGAGGCAGAGACACAGGCAGAGGGAGAAGCAGGCTCCATGCAGGGAGCCCAATGTGGGACTCGATTCTCCATCCCCAGGATTACACTCTGGGCCCAAGGCAGCACCAAACCGTGGAGCCACTGGAGCTGCCCACATAAATTATTCTTATTTCAAAATGCATAATCTCTTATATTTCAAAATAAGGAAGATCTCATAATTGTTTTTTACCAGAATATGCTATACTAATCCCAGGTGTTTTTGTTCTATCTAAATTCTGTTAATTTTTTATTCACATATACTGTAATGATGCTCTGGAATAGGAGTTTACAATGATACTGTATTTTAAAAGGCGATTTTCTGTTTCTTATTGCTTGAAAAGAAAGCATTTAATCAAATTTTTAGTGGTGAAATATTTCTCTTTATGTCAAAATAATGATTTAAAAATATTAACTTTGGGGATTAAATATTCACTCAGTTTTATTTTCTGTTGTAATATATTTTTAACCTGATAATTATGCAAAACCAGGTCAGATGGAAAATAATCAATAATACCACAATATTTTTATGTATTGATATTAAAATATATTCCCTTTTTAAAAATTTTCTTTATTTATTTATGAGAGACACAGAGAAAAGAGCGCAGAGACTTAGGCAGAGGGAGAAGCAGGCTCCATGCAGGGAGCCTGATGTGCTACTCAATCCTGGAACTCCAGGATCATGTCCAGGCCTGAAGGCAATCATTCAACCGCTCAGCCACCTAGGTGTCCTTAAATATATATTTCATCCACATCATGGAAAATTTAAAACAATTGTAATAAAGACTCATGGGCATATATTTAAAGAAATTGTGTACATTTATAAGATGGATATGAAACCATTAAATATTATGTTTACTCAATTACTATCAATGATTGTCTCTGAGTAATGAGATTATATTCAGTTTTATTTAATACTATTATTTATATACTATTATATATTATTCTCTTTGTACACTATTCTTTAATGCTTCAAAACATACTTTTCCTTTTTTAAGTTACATAAAAATAATAACCAAAGAGTAGTTGCCTGACATTATTCATGACCTTTAACCAGCATATTGGCAGTATTTATTCCTCACAGCAACTTTGTGGAGAATTTAGGATGTGACATACAATTTAGTACATCCCAAAAGACACTGAAATCTAAACTTCTAAAAACAAAACATTAAACTTCTCTTCTAAAGGCAAAACATTTCCTGTTTTCCCTGTTAAAATATACTTCTTCAATGTGGAGGGAAAGCAGTGTTTTGTCTCTATAACATCTCTGAAGGTAAACATAACCTCTTTTAAAGGACATAAAATGATTTGTGAGGTTTTTTTTGGAAAATTTTAGGCATCAATTGACCCCAAATTGAAATGTATTATATTTTCTTAGGTCTACATTTTTTTTTTCCCACTTACCACTTATATCTCAGTAATCAGCAGGAGACAAGATAACTTTCCTTTCCTTCTGGAGCTTTATTTAATGGGGGAAAAGGGGTTGGAAGGAGCAGGGGAAGTAAGCAGACAATAAAAAGATACAGAAAGCAATGTGACAGTGGACATTGACAACTCCCTGGGAGGAAAATTCATCTGGGTTCTATAAGAACAAAAGAGTTCTTACAGAACTGTAACTGCATACTCCTGTTACAGGTATAACACTTGAGCAGAGGCCTAGATTGTGATGAGGTTGCAAGTGCAGTAACATCCCCTGGAGGAGTGCTCCTGACCAAGACACAGGCATGTGGGTCATGTTACAGCCACACAAAGGAAGCTGGTGTTGCTGAGACAAAGGGTGACAGCAGTAGGATTTGAGGTCAGACAGGTGAGCAGGGTATGACTGGTAATTTCGGTTATATTCCCAATGAGAAGAGAAGCTCTTAAAGATTTTCAGAAGGGGATGAAATAATCAAAGTTGGAGAACAAATTGGTGAGTGTGGGGACCAGGATCCAAGGGAAATCAGCAGGGAAGCTTTTACTAAGTCCAGGTAGAGCCTGATGTAGGCCAGGTTTCAAAGAAGTATGACAGTAGATATGGAGAGAAATAGTGAGAATTGAGACATATAATTATGGTTTTATGCTAATGGGTTAAATGTTGAGTATGTGAGAAAGACACAAGTCAACAAGGTTTCCAAGTTTGAGGCCTGACCGACTAGATGAATGATACCACCAGCTTCAGAGATATGAAGTACTAGGAAAGAAATAGACTGGTGGAGTAAATCAATGCTAAATGAATAATATCTAGTAGATATGAAAATAGTCAACCCAAACATCCATTTGAATATACACTTCCAGATTTAAGGATAGAAGCCTGAGTTGGATAAATTAACCGACTGAGTCATGTGGGTGAACTTGGAAAAAGTGGAAAACTGGAGGTTGGTTTTACAAACATTTTCATTTGAGAACTTCTAAATACTTAAAGTGATATAATTAAGAAGTATTTCTTATAATTTATCAGTTTGCATATGAAGACTTAATTACACGTTTTTATGGGAGATTTGGCATTCAGTTAACCCGTGCATTTTTTTATGCTGAATTTTAACAGCATATAGTCTCTCATAATCCAACAATCATCACCCTTTCCACTGCTACTATCAAAGTTCAAAGAGCTAATAGCTCTCACTGGTCTGACTTCTCTGTCCCCCTTGCTGTTCTCTGAATATATTGAGCACATTTCTTTCCCAGACCTTTGCACTGGCTGGCATCTCTACTTGGAATGCCTTCTCTTGCCTTCCAGGAGTCTCTGTTAAAATGTTGCCTCTTCTGAAAAGCCTCCTTTGACTATCCTACACAAAATAATATCCTCTCACTCTTTCTTCCTTGCCCTGCTTTATTTTTCTATATTTTCACCAATGGTATGTTGTATATTTGTTCAGCCTTTTTTTTTTTGTCTTGCTAGAATGTTAGCTCTATGCTTACATATTTTGTATCTATTGTATCATCAGAGCTTAAACAGTGCTTAACACATACTAGGTATCCTAATCTATGAATATTGTTGAACATGCACCAGTTAATCATAATGAGGTCTGTAATGAGCTCAACTATCCTTTGCAAGCATAGTTAAATTACAGCATGTTACTACCACACATTAAATAAAACATTCTTATTAAAATAACATTTATTATCTCCAAATGTGAGATAATAGACTTTAGAATTATTAAAAGTGATCTTTCAATATCATAGGAATAGACTGAGCAAACAGAAAAACAGAAATTCTGCTTTATAATGGTAAGAAATAGAGAAAGTTTAGATTCACATATAAAGATGATTGGTGTATAAATATTTGCTAACCTTTCTTATTTATCTAAACAACTTTGATTTTCATTTAGGGTTTTGCATTCTCAAATGCACTTTTATATTCAAAGTTTCTTGCTCCTGAAGCTTAAAACTCCTCTTCTAAGTTTAATTTTAATCAAGCTATCTTGAAAATAGTTAATTGTATGTGTACCAACCTCTATTATAAGTCATATTGTGTATATTCTGAGAAAAAATATTATCAAGAAAACAAAACACCATAACATAGTGTATCCATTTCATGATATATTTTTATCACTAAATTATCTTTCTTTTTCCTTACTCTAGGAAGTTAGATATTCGTATTGTCAACAAATTTCTCATTAAACTCATTTTCATAGATAGTAAGATATGTTATATAATTATTCTTCTCAATCATTATCACCATGAAGTATATTAGGGACAGCAGGTTTTACTGATATTAAATTAAAACTTAACTTCCTAATATTAGTTTCAGAAAAGAGAGTTACAAAACTGACATGAAATGGCAAAATGCGTGACATGTCAATTACAATTCCCTTGTTAAACTTTCTGATGATCTGTTGTTTTACTTGCATCAAAGTCACAGTTGGCTTTCCTCACAATTGAATATGTGAAAAATATAACTGCTATGAGAATATACTTTAGTTGTTTGGAGAGCAGTCTATTACTAAGCCATATTACATAATTTATTGAAGTTATTATTGTGTCTGTTTATTGGATTAAGCTTAATTAAATTAATGTCAGCATTCATATAAATGTTTTGATCTTTTCTATTTTGCAAAAATGTTGATCCCTTTTTCATTGGAGTAAGAATCTAACACAGTGATTTCAGTTTTGAACAGTGACAACTGCATTTCAAATTTTTTACATTTTCTCTACATTGACTATGGTACATAAGTAGAAGGAAGAAAAAATTGATAATTACTTTACCAGGGCACATCAACTCTTGCACAGTCTATTTCAGAAGGAATTTAAATGTATGGACTAATTCTAAAACTTGTATTTATTGAAGCTGTGAAGAGGTTCAAATTTGAAGCACCTGAAGAAAAATGTATTTGCTTGTATCTTTGTTTCTTTTAAAGGGGGCAATCCCTTTTGGAAATAAAGATAAAAAGCAGGCAGGACTGTGCAGACTCTATTTCCTTGTTGGGCTATTTCATTTAAAGTAACAAATCCTTAAAATGCTAGCATGATACTTGATAAGCAGCTTAAAACATTTCATTGTTTCCACCAAACCACATTTTAAACTGCTGCTTAATTTCTTGTCTATTTGGAACCATTTTACATAATTTTTCTTCTTTAGAGCGGATTGGCTATATTTCCCTGAATGTCCTGTATTGCATATCATATATTTTAGAACCAACTAAAAGTTGTACGTGGCTTATGTGCACTTGTTGGTATTGGAAATTTCTACCATCATCTTTGAATATAGGTTCGTAACTCATAAAGTTTTTTCCCAAAGGTCACATATAAGACATTGTACAATACATGAAAATGCTCCTCCTTAACATTTTCATTACAATGTGTTTAAGATTCAGAAATCATTTTTTCTTAATTTTTCCTTAAATTCCTCAGTGAGCTCAGTGAAAATATTTGTAACCTTGGAATTATAAATTTATTCAATCTAGGGCTATCTATAGACTTGCTAAGTCAATTAGTGAATTATTAAGATGTATGAAACAACTGGGTCAACCTAAAAAATAAATTTTACCACTTATATGTGCAGCACATTAGATGCTTTTCTCCTATTTCTTGTAATAAAAGCAAAATTATCTAGTTGTAATCTCCTCAGCCACTCATTGCTCCCAGAAAAACACATTCTTAATAAGAATGTCTCTCTTTCTTCTCTTACAATGTGTTTTGAGCCCCCTGGCTTATGCCAGGTCTTATGCAGATTGACAATAGATTTTTTGCTGTAGTAAAGTTTATTATAATTAAATAAGGATTAGGTACTGTTTCTACAGAGTAATAGATACCTACTTCCAGTATAATAAACCATATTTTCCTTAGATTCACTTACATTTATTTACTAAATGCATAAATATCCATGATGTATATCTTTTGGATAGAAAGTAATAAACCCATTTTTTATGGGTAATTGAAAAAAAAATTTCCCATCTATTCTCACAAATTTTCCCTTCTGGCACTCATTTCATAGGAGTACTCATGTCTCTGCTTGACTACCAATCACCTAAAGACCTTCATTACAGAATTCTCAGTACTTGGTCCATTTGTTGTGCATTACAGTCCATGAAGTAATTGCCACAACGCACTGTATGATGACCACTTTTTTGTCATCTGTAAGGAAAACCAGGCAGTTTCAGGGTCAATGATGGACGGAGAAGTTATCACTCTTATTTTTCTCCTCTACTGTTTTAAGTATTACCAAAACAGAATTTCTGGAAAATGCCTTTGTATTTTACATACCATTGGAAATAGAGATGACTTACTCTTTGCATTATTAATTTATTTTAAATGTTACATTTTTAATATTTTGAAATATAATTTTTAAGATTTATGTAAGGAATTGGGCATTAAATAGGATGGGGAAATATCTGTATTTTTCTCAATATATTCAGTAAACATTCCCTAATCATCTGAATGTGTCATAACTATTTGAGATCACTGTGTTTATCAGAGAATTCATATGACTTGGTGATATAAAAAAAAAGGAAGAGACAAATAGGACTCTGATGTTTTAAATGTACTGACAGACATAATGTTGGGGATATTGAGGAAAACAGCTTGCTTGAGTGAGGGAAACAAAGAAACCATGTTTAGTTTTGAAATTTATTTTAGAATGGCAGAAAGACACATATTTGGAAATGGACCTTAAGTAAATGATTGGTGGTAGTTACATTATTTGTGACTCATCACAGTAGCATAATGGAATTACTTTTATTGAGTATATTCCAAACAGCATTCACATCTTCTCACCTCCATTAACTACTTCAATGTTCACCAAAATCCTCTGGGATAAATATCATTGTTAACTCAATTTTCCAATTGAGACAGAGATTGCGCCAATTCCTCAAGTTCATGCAGCTAATATGTGTTAGTCTGGAATTTGAACTTAGAAAGTCCAGATCCTGAGCTCATAATCCTACCTAAACCAACACATCAACTCTTTTGATCAAGAACAAATTGTTTTAAAAATTCTACTCTTCATAGTTTAATTTTTCTATAATAATCTATCAATATATTCATAAATATCTTTATTATTCTACTTTCTGAAAAATATTTTTAAAACTAATAATATGGCAGAAAAAATATCTGGATTGAAAAGTATTTTAGAATGTAGGCTTTATACATTTTGTTTGAATTTTAAAGAAAGAGACTCAGGTTGCTTATTGACATAGTGGTGAGAAGGCTACCTGGATGAATCGCAGGGGCCTGGTTTATGTGAATATTTAGGATAAAGCTTACCTCAAAAGGCTAGAACTCTTGAAAGTAATACTTCTATTTATAAAATGATAGAGGAGATTTGCAATATTTCATGGCATGGAAGTATCCATACCAGTTTTGCTTTTCTCTCAAATTGTAGAGAACATGATAAAACACAATCAGAGGCCACAGTGTGAAAGTAATTACACAGACTGCTCTTGGCTTCAGACTCAGTGTGAGGATCTATTACTTGTGTGTGATGAAATATATCCAGCATTATTAGCCAAAATGGCCATGGGATGCTGAAAGCACTTCAATAAGGATCTATATGTACCAAAATGTCATGTTCTGAGATTCTTTGATAATGTTGAGAAGACTTTGAGTATTAACATAGATGATCAGTTAAAGAAGAAATGTATACATTTCTAATATTTAATGCTTTCATGCATTGTGCCAGCCAATAAATTATTAATAAACAATGAATAATTTGTAAAATATTTTATTTATTTATTTATTTATTTATTTATTTATTTATTTGTTTGTTTGTTTGTTTGTTTATTTATTTAAAGAGTTAATATGTGTGTGCAAGTATGTGTGGAAAGAGGGGTAAAGGGAGAGGGAGAGAGAATGTTAATCAGGCTCAGTACTGAAGAAGAAGCCTGACTTGGGACTCAATCTCACAATCCTGAGATCACAACCTGAGCAGAAACGAAGAGTCGGACATTTAACCAATTGCACCATCCAGGTGCCCCCAGAATGAACTTTATTTTAAATGGCAATCAATCTGATTTTTTTTAAAGACTTTATTTATTTATTCTTGAGAGATACAGAGAAAGAGGCAGAGACACAGGAAGAGGGAGAATCAGGCTCCTTGCAGGGAGCCTGATGTCGGACTGGATCCCAGGACCCCGGGATCGTGACTGTAGCTGAAGGTAGATGCTCAGCCAGTGAGCCACCCAGGCCTCCCAATCAATCTGATTTTAAATTCATGAGGACATAGCTTATTTTGTTTATCTATATATAATCAGGGTTTACTTCTACAAATGTTTTTGAGAGTACATAAAGATTATTTAATGAGTATATAGTCAGAAATAAAAATAGATGCTAAAATCATATGCAAAAATGATGTAAACAAAACATTTAGGTTGAAAAATGAGACTAAAATGAAATCTGAAGAAAATAGTTAACTATATAAAATTTGAAACTCAGGAGCAAATATTAAAACAGGTACAGTAGAAGTTTTGAGAAATGAAAGTAATTTCTATTGGAAAAGATTTGAAAAGAGAGTCGCATGAAAGAAAAAAAGCTTAACTTATTTTTTATAATCAAAATACTTGTTATTTTTTCAATAATTTTAGTTATTCAAAATTATACACTTTTTCCTTTTCAATCAGTCTAAATATCCAGATTGATCTAATCTTATGGATGGTTTTGGTAATTTTTCTCAGGAAGTAGCAATAGATTAATTTTATACAGAAATATAAAATAAAGAATAAAGTAAAATAGTACTATTTTCTTATATATTTTCACAAATTGCTTTTCAAATTATAATTATGCTCTTGATTAAATTCATATTAAATTATCCATAGCTATCTGCAATCACAAATTTTAGTTTTTTTTTTTTTAACAATGATGGAGTGGTTATATATTTAGGAGAAATAAACTGGCTCTAAAAATATCTTCAAATTCATTGTGTAAAGAAGGAGTACAGATTAGTTATATAGTGAAATACTTTTATAATAAAAAGCAATAATATACAATGTTTCAGAGCTTAGAAAATATCTTTGTTTTTGTGGTAAAGAATAAGTCTGATTTAGCAATATCAGCTGGAATTTTCTGTAAAAATAACAACAAAAAAGCATTATTAATGCAAAATTGTTTTCTAAAACTACTAATTGCCTACAAATAGTGGGATCAAATCTTTGAAAATGACTGTACCTGCAATCAGTACCATTCCAAAAATATCTCAACATAAAATGATTGTTTGAACTGTTTTGAAATTCCATGTTTTTTCTGAATATAGGTAATCAAACACATAAAATACTAATAATGTGATTAGATGATACTCAGATACCAATGTTCTGAATATTTCACAGAATCATTCATGAAATTCTTATAGGAACAGAATGGGATATGATTAATTTCTATAATCTAAAATGTAATTGATTAAGTGGTAATATGATGGAAAATTAGCGTTTTTTATACTACTAAACCTATATTCCAGTCATTAGCCAATCTCTATTCTTAATAACTTATTACATTTTTGAAGTCTTTGAATTTTGGATATAGGTTGCAGTGTAGAGACCATCTGTTAATAAAGCACACATAAAACAAATATATTTGAAAACATATATTTCAAGAAATGAAAGATAAATTTATGAAATTTAAGATTCAATAGACAAACTGTCACACTAAGGAGAACTTTTGGGGGCATGTGATATGGTATCCTGTATGGGATACTAAAACAGGAAAATAGTGTTGAGTAAAACCTAAGGAGTTCTGAGTAAAACAATAGACTTTTGTTAGTAATAATCTATCAAAATCGACTGATGTGTGGCAAATGCACTGCACTACTATAAAATGTTAATGATATGGAAATATATAGAAACTGCAATTTTCTGTAAATTGAAAGCTATTCAAAAATATTTATTTAAAAATGTCTTCTCAGAAATAAAAATATCCTTAATGACAAGTTAATTAGATGAATTACATAGTACTTAATTGAAACATAATTAGTTAAAATGTAACTAATAATAATAGATCTGAAGACAGATTTGGGGGATTTACAGAAGATAGAGATGAAAAAATTGAAAATATAATATTAGGGATACAGTACAATATTATTATGTGAATTAACTTCATTTTTAACTAAAAGTCATTGTTTCAGGAAACTAATATAGGTCACTCTGAAAAAAATTGTGAAACTAAAATAGAAATAATCCATTTAATAAAATATTTAATAAAATTATTATTATGTGTCTGTGAGGTGCCTAGGTGGCTCAGTTGGTTAAGTGTCAGACTCTTGATTTCAGCTCAGGTCATGATCTCAGACTGGTGAGATTGGCCTAGCATAGAGCCATATACTATATGGGGCATGTAGCCTGCTTGGGATTCTCTCTCTCTCTTGCTCTCTCATCCTTAGCCCATCCTACTCCCTACGTGTGCACACATGTACACATGCTCTCTCTCTCTCAAATAATAAAAAAATAATAATATATTTTATGTGATAGATTTAAACTAAAGCATTTAAAAAACATATTTGAAAATGTCCTATTTGATCTAATGCCTTTAGTACATGTTAGTGCCAGATCTTTTTATAGAGATCGCTCATTTTTTAAAGATATGTTGTCTTTGTCTCCTAATTTCTTTTATAAAATGATCCTAATGACTTGATTAACTTAATACAGTTCATTTTCAGACATGAATAATTTATAGCTATTTCACTGACTGGTGGAGTTCATTAAATTCTATTGATCCTGTGGTATAATTGTATATGGAATGATTAATACATGAAGTTCAATTATCAGTTATTAAACAAAGACCACTGTCATACATGTATTTCATAATTAAGAGACTATTCTAGTACATGATGTGGGTTTAAGTAATGAGAATAACCAGGTAATTGAGAGCAAGCTATTATTAGAAGCTGTCCAGTAATAGAAAGTTCATCATTCAATGAATGATTGTTTCCAACTATAGTCTCATTTCTATTTTGTTTCCATCTCTTGCCAAGCTGATCTGACTTTGTGCTAGTTGATTTGAAAGGAATGCTGGATTTGAAATTGGTTTGATAAGGCACGAGAAGAAAGAGAAAAGGAGCCCTGGCGATTATTTATCCAAATGGAAACAACATAGTCACGTGGCATAGTCTCATATGTAATGCCACCTAGTGAGAAATCTTTTTCTTTTTTTTATATTTGTTTCAGGTAAGGATGTATGCTTACAAAACAGAGAAAAATGAGGAAGTTGAAGAAGACGCATTTCCTATTACAAAAAGGAATGTGTTATTTGTTATTACGAGGAAAATGTGATCAAATAAGGCATTGCTAATAAATTGTCTCAGATTCTAAAAAAAATATTGTTGTGCTGCTCTTCCTATTATTCCCACATTCTAACTCAAAATTACTTGATGTAAAGTTGAAAACTTACATTTATTTTTGTATCCTCATAAGCTAAGAAAACGTGCCTTTCACAAAGTTAGCAATCAGTAACAATTTGAATAAAAGAAGAAAACAACAAAGGGAAGAATGAACAAATAAACAAATAACATGTAAATTATGATTTGGGGCTTAAATGAATAAATTGTAATAGGTTTAGATACATGGAACGATTTATTCCACAAAGTTATTTTTTTTCAAAATAGACCAAATATGAAAAAATCAAGATTTCAAACCTGAAATAGCAATAACATCATTCATAACTAACATTTACTGAATGCTTGCTACATCCCATTTACACATCTAAAGGCCATGCACAGTTTTCATTCTAGACATAAATCTATGCATAAAATAGTAATTTAATTTATACTTACACTATTATTAAATTTTGTAGATTCTTCCTACACACATCTAGGTTTGTGTATACCTCTTTCACTTTAGGGAGAATTCAGTTACTCTGCCAATAATATGTCATTATAGCCATCTAGTACTCTATAGCTATCCTGTAATTATTTTAGTAGATATTGTGAAGATATTAAGTAGAAAGAACAGCTACCATCTGCCATCCAATGTAAATAAACATTTACCTTAAGCTTAAGGATGGGGCATAAGGAATGTTTTACTTTAGATATTAAGATAGCAATAAGCTCCTTTCTCTTTCTCTTTCTTCCCTTCTTCTTTTTTTTCTTTCTTCCCTTCTTTTTTTTCTTTCTTCTTTCTTTCTTTCTTTCTTTCTTTCTTTCTTTCTTTCTTTCTTTCTTTCTTTTCTTTCTTTCTTTCTTTCTTTCTTTCTTTTCTTTCTTCTTTCTTTCTTTTCTTTCTCTTTCTTCTTTCTTTCTTTCTTCTTCTTTCTCTTTTTTATTTTCTTTCTTTTCTTCTTTATTTCATACTTAAGCAAAAACAAAATATATATGTCAGAATTTTTTCTACTTAAAACTTTCTAAACAGTCTTACATTTATAGAAACATTTGTATGTTTGACTTGAAATCATTCAGAGCAATTTATTTTATTTCGTGGACATTTTTTTTTTTCAGTTTGAGCAGGACATTCTCGGCTTTGCTCAACACATTACTCTTCCAAGCTCTTCTTTGCCAGGGTGATAGAACTGATTAATTCTCTATTGTAGAAGATGTGTGTTAAAGGTGTCTTTTGGTTATATATACTTGGCTCAGCTCGTGAAAGGTAGAGCGAGTTTTAGTCTGTGTCTGGATATTTTTTTACGGAATATTGTTTCATCTTTTCTCCACCTACACTGAAAAGAAAGTATATGTCTTACTAGTGTTCACTGTTCAGAAAGTAAATATATAGTGTTCTAAAATTACAAAGAAAATGTCATGAGTTTGTACCAGGCAGAATGATCTTTCCTTATTTTAAATACTGTATTTTCTGGTATTGCCTATTTTCTTTCCCAGGTAAGATAAGATAGTTTAGCTGATGAAAAAGAAGCAATCCCCTGCATCTCATGAAATAACTTAGGGGAATAATGCTGGAGGAGATGGAGATAGCATGTGTACTTGTATAATGGATAGAGCTGAGAGACACTCTTAAGAATGTCTTAAGACATTCATAAGAATGCTGGTAGCAACGCTAAGTACAGGGAGCTTCCATGTTTGCTTAGCTAATGTTTTGAGACCCAGCCTTCAATCCTATTATACATCTCATGTAATAATCAAAAAAGAAAAATAAAAAATGCCTATAAAGAGTAAATTCTGCATCCAAAGGAGTCATTTGTTTAATTCTTATCAGCTATATTCATGCTGTTGAAGCCTGCACAGTTTGAAGCCATTCTATTCTCAAATAAAAGAATGGGGTTTGTTTCTGTTTGTAAGTATCTGGCATGAATAAAAGCTTTATGTAATTGAACTATATTTAAAAAAGACATACAATTAAAATTGGTTGAAATTAAAGATTTAAATTAATCCAGAAGCTACCTACAACTTCTATGTGTGTGTGTGTATGTATATTTATATATAAATCTTATTGGCATATGCATCTATATACACACCTAATCAGTATCTCCATACAGCTATCATTCAATCAGTCTATTAAATTATCTACCTATTGCCATAGCTTTTATATGGGAAAATCCACTGTAAATTTTCTTAACCATTCACATTATAATTAGGCAAAGATATTTAGTTACTCTGGAAGAGCCTGAAATAATGGCGTATCCAAATATTTATTTAGTAGGTTCAATTTAACCAGAGCAGAACTCAAAATACTTGGTTAGTGTTCTATAATTATCAAATACCTCACATATTGGCAATCCCATGTTTTAATAATTTAGTGTTTTGACTATTTAATGTTCTCAATGACTCTGTTAATCTATCAAAATGGCATTAGCTGAGCTTGACGAAGTAATATATCACTCTCTCATATTTGTCCTTTGTCTCATTGGCAAATTGTCTTTCACTATGATATTGAGTGTATTAAATATTGCTTTAAATATTACCCAGGCAATAAAATAAAGAAAGAAATAAAAACACCGGGTACAGCATGGATCTTTTAGTCTCATTTAGCTTTTTGGTCTTTGATCTTATTCAGTTCTTGTGGAATTAGAGACTACTTTGTGGAAATTGAAGCCTTAGGTTATTCAAACAAACATCCACACAGGTTACTAAATTTAATTTGCTTTAGCTAGTGTGTTTTATGATATTTTCAGAATGGAAGCTATTTCAACATGAATTATTATTATTTCTAAATAATAACCAACACAATGATTAACATATATTAGAATGGACAATCACAAGCAGCCACGATTTGCAGATGTATCAGGCATTTTTTCTAGTGATAGTGAATACACGAGGAAAGGCCTGTGTCTACTCTGTACATGTTTTACAGCTTTTTTTTTAAAGATTTATTTATTTATTTTAGAAAGAGAGAGACCAGGAGCAGAAGGGGCAAATAGAGAAGGAGAGAGAATCTCAAGCAGAGTCCACACTGAGTGTGGACATAGGGCTCCATCCCAATACCCTGAGACTGGGATCTGATCTCTAGTGCAAATGCACATGCAATTTCTTTGCACTTTCTGGGTTCTTCAAGTTTTTATATTTTGATCCTTCTAAAGATTAAATTTAAAAGAGATTTAGTTAGACACTTCACATGCTCAAGGGACAGATTAACTATTAATCTAATGAAGCTTAATCTTCAAACATCCTAATTTTCAAGGCTCCCTTCCAGAACCCTACACATGGCCCTACCAAAGTGTTCATATAGTTGTATGTTTTTGTAAAACATCCACTCTGATATTCATTCCATCACAATGTCATTCCCATTGGATGGATTCGGGGAAAGCTGTCCATAGATTGTTGAGTTTACATTTGAGTGAGGGGCATATGTATATGTGTATGTGTTCCTCAGTATTTTTTAACAGATAGGAGTTAAGTTGCTACTTGCCCTAGTGTAGAGTCTGCTTCAGGGAATATTTCAGTTGATCATGATTCAGTTCCTATCATTGCATAATAATAATAGAAGTGCTAAAGATTGGGGGGGGGTGTGGAGAGAGACACAGAGAGAGACAGAGAAACACAAAGAACAATGAAAAACTATGGTCTTTCTTTCTTTCTTTCTTTCTTTCTTTCTTTCTTTCTTTCTTTGTTTTCTTTCTTTCTTCTGATAGAAATTGTGGTGGCAGTAAGAACATGCCTCTCAGATCTCCAGGGAGCATAACTCACTAAAGACTCCGTGTGAAATCCACCCCAGCATTGGCAGCGAGGCCCTGATTTCCTCATACCGCTCCCTGCAGATGACAGTGTGGCAGGGATGTCCAGGCAGGTACATTCCTGGAAGACACAGAACTCCTCTGACAAACAGCTTTGGCTTTTTGACTTCTTGTCAGCCTTGTGCACCTAAAAGGCTTCTATTCCACTTCCCTTTCTTCTGGCTTTCTCTTCCTCCCTGGTGATCAGTCTTGCATCATTGTCTGAAATGGACTGCCTCCTTATTTCTTCTCACAGGCATTTTCATAGTAAGTTTCTTCCACATTTATCCTGTCTTGGCCTCTGCTTCTCAGAGCACCTGGATTAACACAAGAATTATATGAAATATAATTTAGGAGAATTTTTTTAGTTTGAGGGCACAAAGCAAAAGTGTCTAAAATATTAGGATGTCTAAAACTGCTTCAGCAAAAAACACATTTTATAGCATTTTATAGAATTTTTTCCCAAATATGACAGTAGCCTTAAATTTTCTTTCAGTGCAGTCTGATTACCCTGAAAAAAAGATTCTGAACTATTAGAAATAAAAACAGATTTTGATTCTTAATGCCAGAAGGAGAGACTGATTGTCTATTCTCTCTTTATGAAATCATTATCATGAGATATATTTAAGGGATTTTATGTCCAAATTGTATGTGTGTACAGGGGTATATGATAAAGACTTGTCAGACATTTATTTAACAAAATTATATTGCATTATTGGATTTTTTAACTGTGTTGCCTATTAGCTTTTATAATTTTGCAATAATTTTCTAAGCCTATAAAGTACTATTACATCTAATATTTTATTCCTAGGTTTGTATTATTTTTCCTTTTTTTAAGCTTTTATTCATTCTTTGAGGAAGAGAAAGAGCACATGTGCACGTGCACATGAGTTGGGGCATGGAGAAGCAGGAGCAGAGGGCCAGGAGAGGCGAGGCAGACACCCTGTCCAGTGTGGAGCTGAGGCCAGACTCCATCCCAGAACCATGAGATCATGTGACCTGATCCAAAACTAAGAGTGGGCCGCTCAACTGAGCCACCCAGGAGCCCCTAGATTTGTGTTTCTTTTCTTAAAAAGGATCCCCTAAATTATATAATCTTCAGATGCTACCAAATGTCCATCTCACTCACTTCTACATCCAGAGAAGCAAGGCAGGTGAAGAGTAGCATTAAGCAATCATTGTTCCCACCCCAAATTAAACAGATGGGTCTCTGTGCCATTTTGAGGAAGAATAAAGGGAAAGGGAAAATACTGCTCTCTGCTATTGTTCCTAATTTTCTTTAGTAGTGACTACCAAGAGATTGTTTTCTTAGAGTTCATTCTCATCTATTTAGACAAGGGATTTTTTTTTTTTACTTTGGTACTAATGATGCTGTATTAGAGTTTAATTTTCGGATCATATATGCTCTTCTTTCTTAAGCATTCTCATATTTTTATTTCTAGATTTAAGATAATTATAAATTACAATAATCTTTTCCTGAATAAAGTGTGATGTAACATGAAAAAGTAACATTTTTCATAGAAATGCTATGATTTCATCAACACATCATATGTTGGATTTATTTGATTACCTTTGTGTCCAGTTTGAAATGATGCTTCCGGTCCTTTTTTTCGAATTTCTCCTTTTCTTTTTTTTCAACTTTTCTCCATTCAAACCCCTACTTCCTTTTTTCCCTTTATTATATGTATTTTTATACAGTTTTTCCTCTGTTGCTTCCTGTCATATCTGTTCCCTCTGCTTCATTATTGAAGCAAATGTATATCATCTGGATCTATTTCTTATGAACTCAAGAATTCTCAAGTCAAGGGGCATCTGGGTGGCTAGCGGTTGAGCATCTGCCTTGGGCTCAGGGTGTGATCCTCGGGTCCGGGGATTGAGTCCCTCATTGGGCTACCTGCATGGAACCTGCTTCTCCCTCTGCTTGTGTCTCTGCCTCTCTCTGTTATCTCTCATGAATAAATAAATAAAAGATTAAAAAAAAGAATCCTCAAGTCTAGTCTACACATAGCATTTTATGTAAATGCACTTCTTTTCGTATCCAATTTCCATGTGGGAAATTTCTACATTTTACCCCCTCACCCTGAATTCCCGATTGCTTAATGTCAACTACAGTATGCCTATTTATATGCACAGGAGCTGGTTGGATATTTATTCTCTGATATTTATGTCTATCTTATTTGTCTTATATTTTTTACCAGATACAGAAAATGCAATTCACATTTCTGTCCTATTGCTAATATTTTTCCTTTATTTCCTTGTTCTAGCTAAAGATACCAGCATATTCATGGAAAAGGTTTCCAGCCTTCTTGATGGAAGGCTAACCTGAATAAAGCAGTGTTTTCAACCTGACAACATTGAGATGCAATATGTGAAAAGAGAAAGACAATAAAAGGCTGACAGCTGATATTGGTCATAGTGAGCAGTTGCTCACAAGAACTGAACTCCGTCAGATTAGACGCCTTTTTTTCAGCAGATCTTAAATAGTAGTAGTGCTTTGCAAACATCATCTAAAAATCCCCATGCTGTTTTTACTTTGCCCATGGGAAAGAAACAAGTCTAGCAAAATAAATATGAAATTATATTTTGCAAAAAGAGTGAGGAAAAACTGAGTTGCAGCCTATTGAGTTCTTTTGAAATTACCTTCTCTATTTATCAGTGCCTTGCAGTTGTCACCGTATAAAACTGTGTCATAAAATCAACTCCTGCTCCCTTAAACCATAATGTCATGTAAGTTTGTATTTTTAATGCCAACAACTAAATGTATTTATAGGATCATTTGCACGTAGTATTATACAAGATTCTATAAGAAAACTATAGAAATATAGTTTATCAAAAATGAGACTTTATGTTCTTCAGAGATCAAAATAAAGAGAAAATAAACTTGGATTTATAACTAAATACATCATTTTTTGGTGCCATTATAAAAGGTGTTTTTTAAAATTTTGAATGCCAATTATACATTGCTAATATATAGAAGTACAATTGATTTTGTATGTTGACTGCACACCGCAATTCTCTTAAGCTCATTTATTAATTTTAGGAAACTTTTTATAGATTCTTTAGAATTTCCTATGTAAACAATTATGCCATCTATGAACAAAGACACATTTCTTCTTTTTCATTATGTGCCTCCCTTTTTTTGTTTTTGTTTTTGTTTTTGTTTTTTGGTCTTGTTGCAGTGGATAGGAGTACTACACTAAATAGGAATAATCAGTAATTAGAATGGACATCTTTGCCTTGTCCTCAGTCATATGTTGAAGTGGATAGTGTTTATGCAAAGAAATAAGCACATTCCTTTCTTTCTGCTACGACTTTTCAGTGGTAGGGATGCAGTTTGTCTACTTAGAAGTTGAACTTATTTTGGGATTAACTTTCACTGCAATGCAGGTTCTGAATTCCTAATGAGCTACCCTCTATTTAGAGTAGGTGTTTCATTTACCTCAGTAACTGATTCTAAATTTTAGGTCTTCCCTTTGTGCTGTACCCCAGGCAAGGCTTTTTTATCCCCTTTTGTTCTCATCCCCCACCCACCAGAAGTTTCACTTTAGCTTGTTGCATGAATTTGTAATATAAATTCATGAGAGTCTCAGTGAGAGAGAGGCAGAGACATAGGCAGAGGGAGAAGCAGGTTCCCTGCAGTGAGCCTGATGTGAGACTCGAGACAATCCCAGGAGCTGGCATCATGACCTGAGCTAACGTCAAATGCTCAACCACTGAGCAACCCAGATGTCCTAACCTGCTTAATCTTAGAAGAGAATAGGCGAGTAAGCCATATAATACTTTAAAAATTATTTTTAGCCAACAAATAAGATTAATTAGCTCTAAGAGTGAGGAACGGAATTGAGCTCATGACTAGGATTAGGTTTTACATTGAACTTAAACACCAGAGGCTGTGTCCTCCTTGAGTGAGCACCACTGAAAGCAGATGCATGCAGTAAAGCCATAGGGTGGGGAAAGACCCATCAAGTTTCTGAATTTTTATATGCAGACAGGAACAAGACTTCAGATTACCTGGGATATTATGATTCACCCACCCTGGTTCTTATTATACTGGCTACTGATTCTAGACTCAATTCTATGTTCTCAGAGTTAAGGTTCTGTTTCCTCCTTCTTCTAAACTACTCGAAGTTTATCTCAAACAACATACATGTCCTTTCTGAAAAGTGTGTAGGAAGCACAAATTTAGAAATAATTCTAATTCTAGATTCTTTGTGGAAAATCTGATTTTACAAATTTAAACTAAATTTAATCGAGGAGAAAAAAACAAGCTAAGAGAGCCATTTAACAATTCTTCAACTGATAAAATTATTAGAAAAAAAAAAGGAAGAAACACGGGCCTGAGGGATTTTTATAACAATAATTTGCAGCTGCATTTGTCCTAAAGAAACTGAAATGAAAAAGTAAGTGATTGGCTTCCTGGTGAGAACTTACTTCCTCATAAATTCAAATTCATGCTTCCATGTGAAGGAAATATATGTGCCCTTTAAACCCAAGACAGACTTCTCATACTCCCCAGTTCCCTACCCACCATCTAACAAGGAGTTGCCCTTCCAGATCCATTATTGTTCTCTCTGTCCCAGGAAACAAATCTCCAGGAACTGTATCATTCAGAATGTTTTGGCTTCTAGTTTTCATTTTGCTTTGACTGATGCAAATCGCTGATTGGAGATTAGAAGATGGAGAGACATCAGTATGGCTACCTATTTGCCCAATCTTCCTTGCTTGGCTGTTGGTCTGGCTCCTCTGGGGTACTTCCTTGTGACATCCCTAGTCTTCATTGGGTTCTGGTAACATTCAACAGAGGATCCTCCACTGTTGTCTTTAGGCTTATGGTGACAACTACTTTCCATTTTTCTCACCCAGGGGTCCCTTGCCACCTTTGTTGGCTAATCTTGTCTTTATTTCTGAAAATTGGCCCTTTAACAATGAATATTGTCTTCAATGAAACACTTTTTTGAGCAGTGTTTAATTTCTTTTGTTTCAATGTGTGTTTTTCCTCTCATATATTTATCACTTAGTTTTTCAGAGTACTTCCTATGTGTACATACATACATATATAATGTAAGCACTACTTGATGCTATGGTTCTCTATCTCTTTATCTAACCTCAGAAGTCTGCATCTGTGTTATCACCAGCACCAGAGCCAGTTCACTCTGGGGATGGGAGTGTCATTTTAAAATCCTTTTAAATGTAGGAATAAATTTCCTTCCAGAAGCATAAATGAGAATGGACTTTCTGTTATACACTAGGTAACACTCTTTCGTATTCCCTGGAAGCAGCAGCTCAGAGTTTTTAAGCAGTAGGCTACAGTATCATGAAAAGCCTTTACAGTTAGCTTTAAACAACATTTGTTCTTTATCTAACAAGTATATTTTTAGCTCTCTGCTCATAACTCAGAAAGAGGAGTTAAATTTCTACTTTAGAATCCCCAGTAGTAAATTTGAGCACACTAAACTTTCTATGACACCTCTGATTTTTATGTCATCATTATCTTTATATAGCCTGGCCTTTGAAGGGACTGGTAATTCTAAAAGACTTTGTCCTCTTTTGCCATAACATTTAAAGAGATAAAAGTGTGCTTAAAAATAAATATACAATATTAAAGATATTTTCGATATGAACTGTACAATAATTTAAAATGGTTAAATTCATATTTAAATAAATCTATCATCTATATATATATATATATATATATATATATATATATATAATATATATATATATATTACAGAGTACTCCTTAAAATTGACAAAGCAGGGATCCCTGGGTGGCGCAGCAGTTTGGTGCCTGCCTTTGGCCCAGGGTGCGATCCTGGAGACGGGATCCCGTCGGGCTCCCGGTGCATGGAGCCTGCTTCTCCCTCTGCCTGTGTCTCTGCCTCTCTCTCTCTCTCTCTCTGTGACTATCATAAATAAAAATAAATAAATAAATAAATAAATAAATAAATAAATAAATAAATATAAATAAATAAACAAATAAAATTGACAAAGCAGCCAGCCTATATAGTAAGGTTAAAAAATACGCTCTATACTGTATAGTAAGGTTAAAAAATACAGTATGGTTAAAAATATTGTAAATGAAAAAAATATTGTAAATGAGTAAGTTTGCAGTTTGTTACTAAATGTTATTAGTTCCATGAGACTAGGAATATCTAGATCATGTCATAACATCATATCTTGCAATGGTGCAGAAAATATTAGATAATAGCAGAAAAGAATAAATTGTAAATTTATTATGTCTGCTTATATATTCTTGCCATCTTTATGTTTCAAGACTAAGGCTGGCCTTTTTAGTTTACCCTCAGTGCCAGATACTCTATGTGTAGTCCTGCATTTCGTAGGATTGAGCAGAATGCAGGACCTTGAGAAGGCCCTTCAAATGTTATCATAATTTTATTTTATTTTTAAAACCCGTAATGTCACTTGGTTATAAGTAAAATCTGAGGATGTCTTAAGCTGTGATTATTCAGATTCTAATCTCTTTACCACTGCTATAGATTTATTGACGGAAAAAAAAGATTTATTGACGGCAGGGCATGTGCTAACAATGGGATGATTACAATTTATAAAAGAGATAAAAAGTTCTTCTCTTAATGAATTCATTTGAACTACCTCAGAACATAATAAGCTGAATGTTACACAACAAAATTTAAGTTGTTTTCTAGAATTTTAGTAACAGTATTCCAGTAAGCATTTCTCCCCTAAAACAAACAAACAAACAAACAAACAAACAAATAAACAAACAAAAAATCAGTCCAATTAAATTAGGATCAGGCTAGAAAGTGTATATTTTTGCCATTGTATATTTTTGTTGTTGCTCTATAGGATTTATTTCATTGATAACAAATTTGGGAGTATTTTGAATTAGAGGTCAACTTGAAAAATTTCACATTGTTTCCTGTGTATATTAAGGAAATACAATTTTTTGTTTATTTAAAATCCAACTGGATTTAAATTACATATAAAAGTTTCTCCATAATTTAGAATATCTCATTTCATAAACATATTCCCCAATATTACTGTCTGGAATTAGAAAGTCTAAAGCACTTCTGATTTTTATGTTTCCAGGCTACAGTTATTGTAATCATAGAAAGTACTTATGCTTGCAAAATAACACTTAACCATTACTGAGATGTGGGATGTATTTATAAATTCTGCCATTAAGCTGAATCTAAGCTTGAGATTTGCCCCCCACCCTGGCTCATAGCATAGTGCTATGATCATATGCACACAATTGTGACTTGAGATTACGTGCATATGTGTTTGTGTGTGTGAGAGAGAAAGACAGACAGAAAAAAGAGAGGGAAGGGTGGGGGAAAAGAAAGAAAGATAACTTGATTCCCAGAGAAACGGCAGAAATAATACAAGATGGTAGACTAAAGTTGAATTAACTGGTTTCAGAAGTCTCATCAGATAACAAGAAAAAGAGAGTGATCATGCCAGATTCAGCTCTATACCTGCCATTGTCTCTATTATTTCAATATAGCACCTGTAACTTAAGCTTTTTTTTCCTATGATTCATAAAAAAGCATTTTGTTCAAACACAAACCACAATTACTGTTTAGTTTTCATGATTTTTAAAATAGGAAACATTTTTAATAATAATCTCATAGATTGTATTAAAAATATTTTAAACTATGAACCTTGACTATTTTAAGTACTTATTGAGCCCATTTTTATTCATAGAGGACATTATTATTTTAGTTTTAAAGACTGTATTTATTGTATTGAAAACTGCCATGTTGTGATATATACTATGAAGTTAATTACTAATGAAATATTTATAAACATCTCCAAAATTATTATTATTATTTAATGCTGATTTACACTACATAAAATGTCCCATATATTGTTATGTACTCATTACAGCAATCGTGTTAGTTATTCACAATAAGAGAGGCAGTCATTAGGAGGTTCACTGAGTGGTTAAGGGTCTCACAGATGCAGGAAGATTAGGCCATATCCCTGGCCTCTGTCACCAACTTCAATGGCCCTTGATGGGAATCTCACACAGGATGACAAAACTAGTGACAATAACACTAAGCATATAATAACACAAAGCATTACAAACATAATAGTGTTTATTGGCTAAAAGCAAATTTGATACGTCTACAAAGAAAACAGGAATGATTTCAGGTATAAATTTATTTCCATAATTTATTCATTCATAAAATATTTATGAAGCAACAAGTATAGGCTAGGTACAATTTTAAGTAATGGAAATTCTGTAGAAACAAATAAGACATAAAAACCTTCACCTCATAGAGTATGTATTCCAGTGGAGAAATGAGACACAAGAAAAATCAGTTAAACATCTCTTATGGAGGATAATGGTAGGTGATTAAAATTAATAATAATAAAATAGGAAAAATAATAACAATAATAAAGTAGGAAAGGGGAAGCTTAAACAGATGAAACAGTGACTAAGACTTTAATAAAAGGTGTAGTGAAGGGAGTGATATTTATGTAGAGAACTAGTGAATCAGTCAGTATTCAAACAAAGAGAGAAAGAGCCAATAGGAGATGTGTATTAATATATTTACTGCAAGGGACTGGTTTATGTGATTGTGGGGGCTAGCTCAGGAAAGCTGAAAACAAGAGGGAAGGCAATTAATAAAGGACAGTGGAACTTTTGTGTGTGAGTTGAAGTTGCTATCCATGGGGAGAATGTCTTCTTCCTTTGGGTTGTCTTAACTTATTGACTCAGGCCTACTTAGATCATCTGGAATAATCTCCCTTAAAAGTCAGTTGACTCTGGACTTCAATCATATCTACAAATAATCACAACTCTCTTAGATTAGTGTTTGATTAGCTAAGGGTGTCTGTAGCCTTACCAATTGGATGTATAATACTGACCATGACCCTGGGGTAGAATTCAAGGCAGAGGGACAAGTCAGTAACAACAAGGACTTGGAAGAGCACACCTAGCCTGTTACAAGAATAGCAAGAAAGCCATTGCATCTTGTGTGGAGTGTATGGGACCAACAACTACGGGAGATGAGAAGTCAGAGGGAGAACTAGCAAGACAGATTTCTGTTGTGTTTTGTAAGTTATGGTAAAAAGCTTTACTTTTAGTGAGATGATAAGACATTTCAGGATGCTAAGCATAATTGAGAGGATCTGAGCTATACTTTATGCCATTGCTCTGGGTTGCTCTGTTCAGATTAGACTAATGAGAACAAGAGTGAAATCAGTGGGAGGCTCGACAATAATCCATGGTGGTTGGAGAACAGTGTGAGTTTTTATATTTTCATTGTATGTCGAAAACAGACCCATGAACATTTGCTGACGGGCTGGACAAAACACTGATCCTGATATTTTGGCTAAAGCAACTGGAAGAAGAGTGGACACTGATTAAGAAGTTCAAGACTATAGGAGCCTTATAGAAGAGATATCAAGAGTTCAGTTTGCATGTGTTGTGTATCAGATGACTACTAAGTATTCAGGATGAGCAATCAACTTTGTATGTCCAGAGAACGGATGCAAGTTGAGATTCATCAGCCCCTGGATGGTACTGAAAGCTCTAAATCTGAATCAGAAAATTGTAAGGAAATTAAAGCATTGATTTAGGTTTTTTTTAGGTTTTGCATCTTTTTCATTGTTTTTCACCTTCTTTTAACTTTTGATTGATTTTCAAGGAATTACACACTCACAGTAATTTGAGATGTTCCATAATGTATAAAGTGACATAAAAATCACTCAGAATCCCACCACTTAGCGGTGAATATTATATTTTGTATACTTTTTTCTCAGATTGTTCCTATACATTTTGTTTCTTCAATTCCTTGAAATCACAGAATATATTTTCTGTTACTTCAAATTACATTTAAACATTTTCTTTAATGACTACTGTATATAATATTCTACTGTATATAATGCATGACTCTTTAGCTAATGTTTTCATTTATTTTTCTCTACTCCGTTAAAAACACTGTAGCAATGATCTTCCTTATGTATTGTTTTAATGGTAATTATTATCATGCACATTGTTACATAAATTTAGTTATAATTTTCACATACTCAATAATTGACAGAGCAGTTTGATACTGTGTTTTATGGTATTGTTGTCCTGAAATGCTAGTTTATAAATAAAGATCAATATTTTGAAGAGTGTCTTAAGTAATAAAAACATACAGACCAGAAATGGTGTGTTGTGAATGAAAAGAAATCATCTCTTTTCAGCAAACTTAGGCAATCAGGGATGATTAAAATAGCCTGTTTACTGCTGCAGAAAGATACAGTCGCTGTGCAATTTAGAAGACCTACTTCCTAGAAATAAATGAGAAAAGCTGCTTAAATATGTGTGTCACCTAAGATAGAGAAAATGAGGTTTAGAAACTTTTTTATCTTCCTATTTCATGAGAAGAAAAGTTCTCAGACATCCTCAAACTTATTCTCACAAGACATGCATCAAAGGCCTAATTCTCAACACACCAATTTCTGAGCTTTAACTTACCAAACACTCTTCCATCCCTAGTGAGCAATTTCTACTTTTGCAAAATGGCAGAAAATGTCACATTTGACAACTACCCACAGAAATCAGTTTCACTCAAAAGAGGCTATTTGTGAAAGAAATTCATACACATACTGAGTCCTATAGAAATCTAAAGTGAGATTAAAAACAAACCTTCTTGAGTTCTCTTAGACCTTTTCACTCCATTGCCCTTTGGTTTTCTACATCATTAGTGTTCTGGTTTTGCTGGATTTCCTCACTCTCCTAGCCGCTGGTTATGGCCGCTTTGATCCTTGCATGAAAGTGTCCAGTCTGTAATGAGTCAATTTAATTTGGTAGCTCATCTAGGAAATCCTTTTTTTCAAAATTCAAATGAATATTTTAGATCCTTATTAGTACTGAGGCACTGATGCTCTTTCACCAACCAGTGGAACTGCTTTAATGAGATTGTTGCTAAATGAGTCCTGGATGAGCAAAAGATTGCATCTAAAATAATTTGTTTCCTATAATCCACCGGTGTTAAAAAAGGGGGGGGCGTTATATATCCTTGAAGATTTCAACAGTACTGAATGAAGAACAAATGCAAACTTTATTAATATTTAATTGCAAATGGAAATCTACCGATTGAAACTACAACAAGAAAATTACTTTAGTGTAAATATAACTAAAGCTGAAAATCAAACTCGTACATTTAAATAAGCAATAAGCAATTCTCCAGTAAAATTTTGTTCAGGAGAAATAAAATAAATATGTTAGTTATTATCTGTATATGTTAGATCTGTGTTAGTTTATCTACCTTGTTAATGTTTGCTACAATGATATAACACAATATGTTATCTAGATTAAAGTCAGGAAGGTATACAAAATTATAGTTCCATTAAGTATGTGTGCAAATAAACCATCTCAAACAATAAGCTGAAGCTGAACTAACTTCAAAAAGTTAAATCAAATGTAAAAACAGGAAAAATCAAAATGAATAAAATTACCCCAGCAACCAAAGGGAGCATACAGATTAATTAATATTTTCTTGGGCTCATATGATAGTCGTTTATTAGTTATCAGTATATTTCAATTCCTCTAGCAGTTTACTATTTGAAACTCACATTTTTTATTTTTATAGGACAAACTCATAATGTTGTGCTTTTAGGCAAAATAATTTTAATTTCAAAATGAAAACATTTATTGTCTTTTATTCAAAAAGCTTGCCCCTTTTTAAGGGGCATAACTTCAACAGGAGAAAGCCTGTAGAGTTTGTTATCGATATTACTAAAAGCAAAGCATGGAATGAGTTTAACAAGAGAGACAGAAGATGGTATAGAGAAGGATACAGAAGTTTGGAGAATCTGAGTTCAGTTTGTCAATCTGAGCGACTTTCTGACCTCAGAAAGTCAAATTTACAACATCTGTAAAAGAGGGAATTGGACTTAACACCTGCTAAGTCTCTTTCCAGCTATCAGGTTTAATAATGCTATGAAAATGATGAAGCTCTTTTCATTCAAAATTCAACAGTGATGGCCCTAGATAAGGACGGTGGTGGAGACCCAAGAACTGGGCAGTAGGTCATGTGGCAGTGTCCTCCTGTGGAATCTGCCTTGGTGTTTCGCAAGGTGGTACTGGGCTTAAGCAAGATAATCTGTGTCAGTATTTTGGACACTGTAGCCTCCTATAGGAATACAGGTTATTAGCAGAACAATTAATCATCTTTGGAGTCTAAAATCATATTTTTATTACTCCTAAAGCCAACATTACACTGTATTTTAACTAACTAGAATGTAAATAAAATTTTGAAAAAATAAAAAATAAAAATTTACAGCAACATTTAAAGAACAATAAAATAAAATAAAAAGATTTTTATTGCTTAAAAAGGTGTTATAATTACTCTTGCAGGGTTATTTAGCCACCTAGTATTGTAGCCCTGGAAAAAAGTCAGGAACTTCAAAGTAGAGACCAGATAAAGATGAATAAAACAATTGAATTTCGAGGACTGATTTTGGCAATTGGTAACCATAAAATCTTGAGCAAATTACTTTCTCTTTCCAGACCTCAATATACTCACCTATAAAGTGAGGATAATGAGACCTACGTCATGAAGGCACTGTGAAACTCACATGAAATAATGCATGCAAAAACATCTGCATACGTTTTATAGGTGGATGTTTCTTAAATTTTATTGAATTCTCAACCTCTTTCTCATCCTCACATCTTATCCATTTGCCATAGAAATCTGTTAATCTAGTTCATAAATATCCCTCAAAATTCACCTTCTTCTTCATTTCCATTGTGAATAGTTTCGTTGGGGGTCTTTATTATCTATTTTATAAACGGATAAACTCCTAACGTTTACCTTCAGTGTTTCCATCTTGTAATATATTCTCAACTTGGCTATCAAAATTGCCTTTCTAAACTGGGTATATGATCATTTCATTCCTTTGCTTAAAACCTTTGGATTGGGAAAAATGTAGAATATGGATCCTCCCTCCACTTCCCTTGATACCCTCGTCATATGTACTTCCATGTAATTCATCCATTAGTCAAATTCATTACCCTTAGCTGTGTTAAGATTTTTCATATTTGGCACCTGGTTATCTTTCCAACTTTCATATTGCTACCTTAGTTTCCAGGCAGCATTCCACCCAATTTGTATTCTACAAGTATCCTCTGCTCTTTCATATAAACATATCTCTGCTGCCATTATTTCTACTAAGGATATCCTTTATATTCTCTCTACAGCACAAAGTTTCTATTCCTTCAAGAATATGCCTCCATTGTCATAGTGCCTCTGTTGCTGAAGCTTGGCTGAAACTCCAAGAAAAATTCAAAGCACTTTAAAAAAATGCAATATGATGTCATTGGTTGCTTAGATTATAGTGCAATTTTTGATTTACATGTTTGTTTGTCTGTTTTCTTCCAGGGATCTCTGAGCTTCTAAGAGTAAGAGCAATTTGATATGCTTCTTTATAGTCCTAGCTGCTCCCTATGTCGGTTGTTGCACTGTAGTATCAGAGACCTGAAACATTTGTCTAAAAGGATGAATTAATTCTGTGAAACTTGTTTATGGCCTGTGATTTTCTCTTATAATTTAGGAATTCAAGTGGTAAGCTGTAAGGACAGTTTGTTTTGTTCAACTAAGAATTTAAGAGTTAGGAATTTATGGGGGAGAGGATAAGGCATTTTAAGTCTGATCAAATATTCGGATAAGGTATCAGTTTTATGAATTGAAGAAAGACTGTATACTGGAAAATCCTCAAGGCATAGCATAATGTTTGATTAACTTCACTAAACAAAACAAAAGAGACAGCAAAGCTAAAATATCTAAAAACCTCTCTTAAAAACCATTTACTACTTCTGTTTTTCTTCATGCCTTCCCATTCACTAGTCAGCCACCACAGTTTAGTTTTTTAGTTTTGGCTATAAACTCATCATAAAAAAAAAAAAAAAAAAAAAAAAAAAAAAAAAAAAAAAACCTCATCGTCTTCTAATAGTTAAAATTTTTCATGTAGTAAACATAGGGTATTTTCATCCTTACCCCATGTAATTGAATACTTTCATTATCTTAAAGGTTTCCCTTTTTTTTTGTCTTTTCTGACATCACATTCTTCTGTATTTCTTGTCACCTCTCCACTAATATTTCCAAAATTGTTTGTTGACCTCCTCTGTATGTTGGTCTAAATAAGGGTTCAAACAGTCTTATTAAAAAAAAAAAAAAAGTCTTATAAAGGGATTACCATTTCACATTTTTACATACCACTCATAAATAGATGATTGACAAAGTCATATATTTTTCTATAACTTTTCTTCTACATTTCATTCTAGAATATTCTAACTGGTTCTCTCTTAAATATTTCAAAAATTAATATGTCCAAAAGATGACCTTGGCCCCCCCCCCCCAAATCTATCTCTATCACCTAAGCTGGTCCTCCACATCTCATTGGTGTCATCACTATGTATTACTTACCAAAGGTGAAAAGTTATTTATGTTTTTCCTTTATCTCATCTTGCCTCCTTTAAAAATAAAGAACAATGACCCTAAATTGTGTGTTCTCTCAACTTTCAGAGTCAATCCTGGGATTTGCCATAGACTTATAACCAGATCCTGGAATCCAATCTTTATTCCTTTCCACAATAGTGAGAGTGACATTGTTAAGTAAATATCACTTAAATGTCTCTACATCTTCAGAAAATCTCCATTTAATTAAGAATAATATATTTTTTTGTCATGGTCCATAAGGTCTTTGGTAATCTAATACTTTCTCAGCTCTCCAGTCTTTAATGTTGCTTCCTTCTCAACTAACTATCCTTGAATTTTTTTCTTGCCCTAGGGCGTTTGCACATAATCTTCCTTCTGTGTACTTCTACTGAAGCTAGCTCCAGTCATCTTTCAGATCTCCATTTAAATGACACTAACACAAAGAAACATTCATTGACTATCTTAAGCATAACAGCCTGCCTTCCTTGTTCTGTAACTTAGCAATAGTCACACACTAATCAAAATTTTAATTTATTATTCTATAAATGTCTATAAATTTATATTCTATAAAAATTCTCTACTCAGGGATGCCTGGGTGGCTTAGCGGTTGAGCGTCTGCCTTCGGCTCAGGGCGTGATCCTGGAGTCCCGGGATCAAGTCCCACATCAGGCTCCCTGCATGGAGCCTGCTTCTCCCTCTGCCTGTATTTCTGCCTCTCTCTGTGTCTGTGTCTCTCAGGAATAAATAAATAAAATCTTTAAAAAATCTCTACTCATTCTTTAGGATGTAGGCCACAAGAAATCATGTAAGCCACATGAAGTCCACAGTACCTAGAGAGTGAGACCTAAATATAGTATGCATTCAACAACAATTCTGGGATAAATAAACAAAGAAGGGCAATTATAAATATGCCTATACATGCTTGGGTGACATCTTCCTAATTTTGCACAGTTTATACCTGCAAAAGTCCTCTTACATTGTAGTGGGTGAAGAGGAAAGAACTGTAGAACATGAATATATATACTCATAGAAACTTTGTGCCGTAGGTGTTATTTCTATAGAGACTTGTGGAAAATTTCTATAGAGATTTGTGGAAAATTGTGCACAGAAAGATTATGCAAAACACTCTTTGTCCTTTGGATTATAGTAGCCACAAAAGTCTACATCACGGATTCTGAACTGTCATGTTACACGACCTTTGGACAGGTCTATGATCCCCTTAACTAATTTCAGCAGAATTTCAGGTAATGGAGGTTCCCTGTCACTGTGCAGGATCAAGATTTCATATGAAAAATAATAGCTCACTGTTAAAATGTTTTGGTGATATTTAATGTTAGAGAAGGAAGCATCTTAGAAATTGTAGGCTTTTTGCCTCTACTAGTTACTTGTAAGTATTTGCCAAATTCTCAAAAAGATAGAGTCTCCCTTTTTATAAAGTAAAACTTTTATTTAACTACTTACTAGTGATTTTTGAGTTTCTGTTACTTTCCATACAACTTACATGTACAGTTGTCAGATGTGTAAAGCAATGGAACTTAAATTGATGAGACTTTAAAAACATCTGAACATGCTGACTAGTGTGGTTATTTAATATGAAAAGAACAAGAAATAAATCTGCCCAATCTAGTTGAAGGAGAGAGGAAAGCAAACAGTAAAAAGATATTTTTTTTATATTTCTCCAAAATAATGAGAGTGAAAATGAACTCTTACTTCAAAACAAGGATATATGTATATTGGGTATATATATATATATATATATATACCCACACATATATATTTAAATTAATCCTTATCTCTTCAGCATAACCATATTGGCTACTGACATTAGAGCAAGCATTTTATTTGTACATAAGAGCTGTAATGTGAATGAAAGATAAGAAAAAAGTTTGACGACATATTAATAATCATAAGCTCTGCATTCTCTGAAGGTTTAGCCAGGACCCAGTAGGATATGGAGATACTTATAAATATAGTCTTTATTGTTAAATCATAAGAAAACTGTAACAAAAAGATTAAAGATTTTCTCCAGAAAACATTTAGATTAAATGTGTAGTATAGATTCACTTCGTGTAAATAAAGCTATATATATTTATATATTTAAACATTGCATTACTCTAATCAGGAAGAGAAAATGCAAAACCAAGTTGGGATTTCAGATTAAGTTCCAGGCTCAACTGACCCCCCAGGAAGTTCTGGAGAGTAAACTACACCCCACAGTTTATCTGTCTAGAGGCAAAGGAGCTGGATTTTACAATTCCAAATCTGTCAGTGTTCGGTTATGATGAAGATGGGTAAAAAAAAAAAAAATCCCAATTATTTCTGCCTTTTCATCCACAGGCAGCTCCAGTGCTCAAGGGCATTCGTGTGAAGAAATTTACAAGTGCAAACTTAACTGCAAAGCACACAGATGCTGGTGGAGGAGCTCTGACTTGGGAGAGAGATCCAAGGGGATGGGATGGGTGCAGGAGGGCACCAATACTGTCCACAGTACAAAAGTTCTATTAAAATAATAACTTTTATTGTTTTCTATAACAAATCCACACACTGCTAATTATAAGATACATTTTAATATCGGATACAAATGATGGAGGAGTGATTTAAAAGAGCATTTTAAAATACTGCAGTGGGAGAAAGAAATACTAAACCCACATAAAGACTGAATACCCTCCATAACCTGGAATTGAGATATACATTATTACATACCTAAAGTCCAAATCCATCAATGAAGTGCCTGGATATTGTATAATATAGATTGAATTAAACAACTCCTAGAAAACCATTGAAGATGGTTAATTTGTAAAGGATCTATGTGGTATTTCTAATAAGACCATTTAGAGTTTTCTCAGAGGGACTATGTTTAAGGTTACTGGAATACTCTGTATTATATATATATATATATATATATATATATATATATATATATTCTTCTAATCAGCAGAACTGTGGGTGTTTTTACATTTTAATAAAAATATCAGTTTTTTAAAGTTTTTTTTTCATTTTTTAAAAGTTTTTATTTAAATTCCAGTAGTTAACATACAGCGTGGATGTACAGTATAGTGATTCAACACCTCTATACAGCACCTGGTGCTCATCACAAGTGCCCTCCTTCATCCCTGTCACCTATTTAACCCATCCCCATCCTCTACCTCCCCCCTGGTAACCAACAGTTTGTTCTCTACAGTTAAGAGTCTGTTTCTTGGTTTGCCTCTATTTTCCCTTCCCTTTGACCATCTGTATTGCTTCTTAAATTCACACATGAGTGAAATCATATGGTATTTTTCTTTCTCTGACTGACTTATTTCACTTAGCATAATACTCTCCAGCTCCATCCATGTCATGGCAAATGGCAAGATTTCATTATTTTTTACAACTGATTAATAACTATTTTATAATAATAAAGAATATATTATACACACACATACATATCACATCTTCTTTATCTATTCATCGGTCATTCGACACGGGTTGCCTCCATAATTTGGTTACTGTAGTTAATGCTGTTATAAACACCAGAGTGTATGTATATTTTTGAATTAGTACTTTTGTAATCCTTGGGAAAATACCCAGTAGTTCAATTGCTGGATTATAGGGTAGTTCTATTTTTAACTTTAACTTTATGAAGAACCTCCATACTGTTTTCCAGAGTGGCTGCACCAGTTATTATTCAACAAATAATAAGTGCTAACTGTGTGTTATGCAATGTACTAGGTCATAGAAACACATAGATTAATGAGAACTATATTCTTCCCTCATGAAGTTCACAGTTCTTATGATGATCATTATCGCATTCTGTAATTTAGCATATTGAAATATGTAATCAAATTCCTGGAAGTCATTGGTTTTATGTTGGACCATGTGTTATTTACAAAAAAATTCCCCTGAGGTTTTCTACAAAATAACCATATGAAGATATATATATATATATACAGCATTATATGTAATGCAAAGTTTCTACTAAGGTGAATTATGTTACATTCAAGCAGAAATAAATCATGTTAAAGAAAATTTTATAAAAGAGCTACTTTTGACACTGGAAGCCATGATTTTTCACACAATATGTCCAATCTGTGAAATTTTTCAATAATAATAATAATGAGACATTGTTTCAGCAAAGAATTTATAATAAAATGAAGAATTTACACTGTAAGAATATAAGATGTAAAAATGACAGAAGAAATACTATAAAATGAAAAAAAAAGTTATTTAGTATAGAACTAAGTTTATGGATCTGCTATGCAAAACAAATTAGAAAAGACAGAGATAAATACAAAGAAAAGAAGTAAAATGAATAAAAATAATTTCATCACCAGAGATAAATAAGTTTAGGCTTCTGGTAAAGAATGTTTTTAGACTTCTCTGTATATGCATATATTTTCCCCACAAAACTGGGATTATACTATGTCCCCTGTTTACTAGAATGTAATTTTTATTAAGCTGTATAATGTAAAAATGCTCTTTATCTTTAAAGCTAGTTCCTCATAATCATTTTCAAAGACAGATTACCATTCCATTTCAGGAGTAAGTCGCAATTTTTAAAAGCAATTGGTCTGTTAGAGTTCTAAGGTTTTTTGTATAGTTAGGTTATAAACATGTTGCCAAAATTCTCCTTATCAAGTTTTTCATAACTGGTACTTCTCTCAGTACTGTTGAGTTGTAGCTATGCCCTCACACTCTTATAGTTCTGTGTTTCGATAATACTTTTATCTTAGCTTTGTGTGTGTGCAAATGTATTTGTGAAATACACTGAAATATGAGCTGTAGATAATGTTACTTAACAGGATTTGTATTGTACATGACATTTAATTTTAATATATTCTTAAAATTATCAATTTTGTGTATTCTTAGTTTACACTTGCAGCGTTACTCTTAGGAGGTCACTTACCAGATCAAGATTATATAAATATGAACCTCTATTTTTACTAAAATATATGATTTTATATAGTTTTTTGATGTTTTTCATTATAGTAAATTAGTAGTTGCATCAACATTGTTTACAAAACATCTACTCTTCCTACTCAAATAAAATAACTTCTTATACCAGCATCATACTGCTTGAAGTCTGTAGCTTTTATTATCTGTTTTATTTGAAGTGAATCAATTTTGCCCCTTTGTGTAATTTATAAATCTTATGATTCTATGTAGATGCATTTATTTTTATGGATTAATTTTAGAATCATTTCATTAAGTACTCAGAAAATCTCTTGGGAGTTTTGATTGGAATTAAATTATATTTATAGAATAAAAATAAAAAATAAACTCCTTTAGGGGCACCTGGGTGGCTCGGTCAGTTAAGCTTCTGACTTGACTCTTGATTTCAGCTCAGGTCATTTCTCAGGGTTGTGAGATGAGCCCCACATAGGCCTCTGTGCTCAGCAAGGAGTCCACTTGGTATTCTCTCTCTCCCTCTTCCGCTCCTCCTCCCCTTGCTCATATACAGGCTCTCTCTCTTTCTAAATAAATAAAAATCTTAAAAAAATAGAGTCCTTTAAAATATTGTTTTCCCTTTCAGGGACATGGTATAAAGGTGACTAGAGTTTTAGAGTTGTTTTCACATGTTTTATAAACATCACTTTTAGGTTTATGCTGACTACATTTAATAATGCTCTTTTTTTAAAGATTTTATTTATTCATAGACACACAGATTGAGAGAGAGAGAGAGAGAGAGAGAGAGAGAGAGAGAGAGGCAGAGAGACAGGCAGAGGGAGAAGCAGGCTCCATGCAGGGAGCCCGACGTGGGACTTGATTCCGGGTGTTCAGGATCACACCCCAGGCTGCAGGCAGCGCTAACTGCTGAGCCACGGGGGCTGCCCAATGATGCTTCTTTGAATGGCGGAGTTTCCCATTCTGTTCTGCTACCTGGATATTCTTTGAATATATGAAACTTTTTTAAAAAAATTGTATTTATCTATTTAGAGAGAGAGAGTGAGTGAGTAGATGTAGGGGCAGAGGGGAGGAAGAGAGAAAGTATCAATCAGACTCCTTGCTGGGCACAGAGCCCTACATGGTCCCAATCCCATAACCTCAAGATCATGACCTGAGCTGAAATCAAGAGTCAGTTGCTCAATGGACTGAGTCACCCAGGCACCCCTTAAACTTTATTTTTATAACTTGTAATTAATCATTTTATTTTATTGACTTATTACATTCTTTCTTTCTCATTTTCCAGCTATTTTTGTTTTATTTATTTTAGATGAATGATTGATCACATGATCTACAACTGCTCCCCCCCCCAATATGTACTTCCTTCACCTCCTTGCATTATTTATTTCAGGGTCAAGATTTTTTTTTTTTTTTAATAAATGTTGAATAGGGGCAGCCTGGGTGGCTCAGTGGTTTAGCACTGCCTTCAGCCCAGAAAATGATCCTGGAGACCTGGGATCAAGTCCCAGTTCTGTCTCCCTGCATGGAGCCTGCTTCTCCCTCTGCCTGTGTCTCTGCCCCTCTCTCTCTGTGTCTCTCATGAATAAATAAATAAAATCTTTAAAAAAATGTTGAATAGTCATATTAACAAGCATTTTAATAGTCTTACTGATTTAAGAAAATACCTCAAACTTTTCATCATTAATTAATGTGCTTGTTAATTT
The DNA here is from genome assembly GCF_905146905.1 of Nyctereutes procyonoides. NCBI lineage: Eukaryota > Metazoa > Chordata > Mammalia > Carnivora > Canidae > Nyctereutes > Nyctereutes procyonoides. Next base: position 16,085,264 of record NW_026575117.1, read on the forward strand.
CAGATTATTATGTAATTATAACTGGAGCGTGATTGAATAGCCAGTTAACTATAAATACTATAACTAGTGTTCTGATACAAGTTTTCAGTTCTCCATTTTAAGTAATAACAAGCACGGTTAACATTTGCTAAATGCTTGCTTTGTTTGAGGCATAGTTACAAGCACTTATATACATTTATATTTAATTTCTGTAGTAAAATTAGTAAGTAGATAAAACAGATGAAAGGCATAGAATCTGGGATTTGAATTCAGGTTGTCTGGGTTTAGGGTCCTTTCTATAAAAATGATATGCTGAGTGTCAGTAACTGGTGAAAATCTAACTAATCTGTAAAGAAATAGAAAAACTCCCCATGTTCGCATCAATATTCCTAATGAGGACTTTAAGGGGAAAATAAATTAAATTTTAGATGTGCTGAATGTGGCATCTCTGGGATATGGAAGTGAAGACTCTGGTAAACAGCAATATATACTGATTTGATATTCAGGAGAAAAATCTCAGATGTTATTAGTCAGGGCTCAGTCATTTCCCAAGTTGAGTTATACTGTAATTGTTCCCTAGTTATAGGTCTGGGGGCCTGCTGAGGAAGCAGAGGCAAATGTTAAGGAGGACAAGTAATGGCCTATAAGATACCAGCCATATCTAAATATTTTTTTAAGCTTCAAGTAAGAGAGAAGGCTTCATATTTAACAAACAGGGAGGGGATTGGGAACTAGATCATTTCTTCAGGCACAGAGTTCAAGGGAATATGGATCTTCAAATTCTCAAGTTAATGTTCGCATCCTAAATGTGAGGGTTTCCTTGGAAATAAATTCCCTGAAAAAGTTTTTGAAGCTCTTAATATTTATTTTGAGTCAGGTCCACATGCCAATAACCACTTTGATGACACAGTTCCCCACAACTTAATTGTCTCCTTTTTAAACCCTATATCTCTTTATTTCAACTTAAATGCAACTCGCTTTTGACTGTATGGAACAATAGACGGTGCAGTTATACCCTTATCGTATCATTAACAAGAAAAATTTTAGTGTGTCTTTATTGATCAAAGTCTTTTAAATTCCATTTCTTACTGTTGGAATCTAGCAGTAGTCTGCTTTCACAATTCTGTGAGGTCACTTTCATTTCTGTCTTGGAACCCAGCCAACTTTTCCTCTGTCAAGTCTTTCTTGTACTAATTTGTTAAAAACAGGCATCCCCAACCACCACACTCTATGAATATTTTTTTAACCCTTTCCTCTACTGGAGCTACAAGTTTAGTAGGTGGAATTTTGCCTGCAAACTTATTATAAGTAGTACTTTACCAGTTGGCTTTTGGTGGCATGTATCAGATCCCCACTTGTCCAGTTTTAGAGGTCACTATTTATTACCTTTGCCATTCCCCTTATTATCCACTACTAGTCACCACACCAATATGACAGAATTAGGGATTATTTTGACTGTTGTTGTTATACCAATAACCCACTAAGGATAGACACTTCTGTACTTGTTCTTATAGAAAAGGCTGTGCTGGTAGCATGAAGTCTTAAGATGTCAGTGACTTAGCATGATAATGATTTATGTCTTGTTTTATCACGAGCAGATGTTATTCAAGTGCTTACCTGCCACCTCAAAGCTCTGAAACTTGGTACATAAGACTTTCAAGACTGTTGTGACAGAAAAAGAAAGAAAGAGGGAAGCCATGTTGGTTCTATTAGATAGAACTAGTCAGATGGCATCAACCTAAACCTGAAGCTCTGAAATAGAAGAATATGAACATTAGGTGAGGGTTAAGTATCTGTGCCACAAATCTCTCTCTCTCTTTTTCTTTCTTTCTCTCTCTCTCTCTTTTTTCTTGTCTCCTGCAATTAGCACCAGTTCAAAGCCAGAGAATGAATTTTCAGAAATATCTATATAGTTTCCTTTCCCTGATGCACAATGTCCTTTAAGTGATTATGATTCTTTTTGGGATAAGCTGCAAAAAAAGAAAGATTTATAGATTAACATTTTAGTAGTCTTCTAGAATCCTTACTCAGGGAGCTGGGCCACCCTGATTTGCAGGCTGCCTGGGAATGAAAAGTAGATCAAATCAGAGCCTGGTTGAGAGGCTCAGAGTCTTCACTGTAATGATATAATGCAAGTCTTTGTTTAGAAGATGTAGATATAGGTGTAGATGTATATATTAGAGCTTTAGTGAGCTGTCAATCTATTTAAGACTAAGGTCAATCACAATCAATGAGATTGTTAAAAAGTCTTCAAACAAGGAAGGGCTAACTTTCTCAAACTGTTTCTGCTTGCCAAAAAGCTCAGGGGCATTTGTGAACTCAAGGTACCTAGAATCCACCAAAGACCACATTCTTATTATGAGATTCCCTATTCCACCGGTCCTCTAATTTTTATAAAAATGATCTAATAATGATGAGAATTCAATTTATATTATAATCTGCATGTAATATGTATCTATAGAATACAATTTGCAGGACTGAAATATGCATCTCATATTTTGTTATATGAGGTTTATAAAGATAAAAATAGATAAGAACTTACCTCAAATCTCCATCACTAAAGGCATATTCCTTAGAACTACTCTTGGTAAGAAAATGCTGCATAATCAGTTTAGAGTTGAGAAGAGATGCCACTCTATATATTTCCATCAGAAAGAAATACAATAGAGGAAACAGAGTGCTTACTAAATTGCTGGAGGGGCTGACAGAAGAGAAGTTGGGTTGGCCTGCCAGTAGATCTTTAACTCATGCCACTGCAATTTGCATGCATGATATCAGGAAGTGGCTGCTGACACCTAGACTTTAGAAGGCTGCAAAAAATATCTGCTGCAGTACAGCCTTTACACAACCCTACGACTGCTGACAGGCAGAGGAACATGGAGTCTGTTTGGTCTCTGCCAATACCCATAGTTGCCAAAAACCCATGCCTCTGCTGCTGCCACTGCCAGAGGCAGAAACTCATCTTGCTTCTGATTTCTAAACTCATGTAAGTACATCTCACTGGCAGACTGTAAATAACATCCAAAAATCCAAGCAGTACAGTAGACTGGAATAAATCCAGATCACAAGTAAACGCCAACCAGCAAAGCATCAGCATACTTTAGAGAAGTCAAAGAGTTAGAAGATTTCTTTGTGGCTATAAATGTAGCACCCAGGGCATTGGTGACACTTGCCAGAACAATTTCTGTGGGTGGGCGAGTGAGAAAACTAAGGCTCAATAGTGATCTGGAGGTGATCGAGGACTCTGAAAAGGTGATTACTTCAAGACACTTTCCTTTGATCAGAAAGAGAGAAAAAAATTAATAGTACAAATGGGACATGCAATTGACTAAAGGTTTTTTGGGGGACCCTACTTTGTTCATTCTTTTTCCCTATCCATCCCCTCTCTTCTCTTCTCTACACCTTATAAGCTAGGAAGGACATTTGAAAATATTTATTATGAGGTAAAAGACCTAGTAATCTAATGAGAAAGGACAGAGGTTCCAGATACTCTGGAAGGAAGGGATAATTGCTAATCAGTATCTCTGAGAAATTCAGTAGGTAAAAATGAGATAGTGAAGCTAGAAGAGAAAAACTTTGCTTTGCTTCTTCTCTGAGCAGTGCTGCTAACCTCTGCCATCTTGTTTTTCTCCAAGCATTGTTTCTCTGGCTTGAGTTCTGTTAGTAGACAAAGCTCTGGCTCCTTTTAGCATAGGTTTTTCTTGTACATTCCCTAAACCTATTAAAAATCAATGAATCAGAAAATTTAGAAGTCTGATTTTATAGTTAAACTAAAACAGTATCTGAAACTAATTTTTCTCTTCATCTTATTAAAAAAAAACATGATATAAACACTAATGAATATCTGCTCGTAGTTTATGTTTTTATGAACTTTAGACTTTTATTTCTACACAGTCTTTTCCCAATGTCACAATTCTCTGAAATGTTTACATAGCTATGGTTTCTTAATAAAAATAATATTCTGGAGTTGGGAAAAGCCATCTGGGCCAGCATCAGGGACCTTTTGGCTGTACCCATAACTAGTTCTGTTACCTCAACCATATTATTTCTCTGGAGTTCAGTTTCCCAATCTTTAAATGATAATTGTATTTACTTGATCTTTCTTACAGGGAGGCTACTGGTGTGGATAGTAAAATAAATTTGTGATCCAGGTTTCTAGACAAAAGCAGTGTCAATTCAATCCATGTAAAGGAAAATCAAACCAGCGTGATGTCATGTGCTAAAAGAAGACGTCTTCATGGGTTACTGAAAAGATGGAGACACAGATATTATCTTGTGACACCTGGAGACTGACTGCTTCCTCTCTCTTGTTGAGAATGTGGCTTTGTTGATATTACGTTGGTTTCAAGACACAGGAATACCTGACGTTCATAAAGACTGAAGTGAAAGGAACATGCACTATGAATGTCATTTCTTCATATGTAATGTTCTAAGACATGAGGATAGAGTGTAACAAAAGTTGTGTTGTTTTGTCAATTCTGGCAAGTTCTCTCTGTAGAGATCAGCAACAGCTGTGCACATACTTAGGGGATGTGGCTGCCAGGGAGAAGCAGCTTCAATTATTAATAAATCTTTTCTATGTCATCACTACACCACCGTTATTTATTTTTTAATCCTTGGCTAAATAAATTGGCTAAAGCTGTGTTTGTTTTCTTCCTGCCAAAGCATAACCTACTTAAAATGCTGCAGTCAGAAGTGATCTAATAGGGACATAATAGAAATAGAGTTTGAACAATTAAAAAATATTGTATATATTCAAGACAAACCATAGATTTGCGGGCTGAATGATATTTAAAAAGAATCCAGAAGTAAATCTTTTAGTATCTTTGTATGCCACTGATTTTTAAAAAATTCATTTAGGTATGCTGTATTTTGAAAAACAAAATGCATTTATTGTCCCAATCATGAAGAAAAAATAATATGCAAGGAAAAATGTTTTAAATTGAGATTCATTCAAAATAGAAAAGTCCCATGATACAATAAGGGAAATCAAGGAGATGTACAAATGTAAAGCATAGAGTGCTTTATGATAATTATGAATCTTTGTTTCTCACTTATTGAATGAATAGCTCAGGAGATGTGATCTATAATATCTTTTTTGGATGCATATCTTGAAAAGTAATGATGTAAAAGTGGGACAGTGGCTTGGATTTGCTCATTTTTATGGAGACAAATTCAGGATTCAGTCCTTGGAGGCCTCAGGATAGATCCTTAGTGATGTAATGCATTATCTTCTAGTCCAGAGTCTATATTTTTCTACTTATCTCTTTTTCTTGGGAGATCCCAAAGATTTCAGGGTGTTAGAAAAATTAACATGCTTCACTAGTACCTTAGATTCAGAGTCACTGAAAATGTTGAAAATCAACATTAAATCAATATATTTTTTGGCAATGATATGCCTTAATATTGCAATGAACTTATGAATTAAGTCAAGATATTTTACACATATTAATTAAATGCTATACCAGTTTTATGCTATTCCTTTTAATAGATGCCCAAACACAAGAAAAAATGTATTAGGTGAATTTTAAGAGGAATGCCATATTGATTTTTAATCAGGGGATGAAGCCATTCTAGAATTTTTAATATTAGTTTCTTTAGACTGAACATTGGAGAAACTTTTTCTTCCTTTTCTCAAAATATTTTTCTTGAGTTTTCTGAGCACATTGCTATTTTAAATTTATTTTTAGATATGACATTTGTTTAGAAGTACTTGAGAAATCACACAATACGTACAGACAGATTAGTATTTATAAGAATGTATGGTCCATGATCATAGAGTGCATGTGCTTAAATCGTGTCTTTGATCTTGGATACACTACTTAAACTGTCTCCATTTTCTCCATGAATTTGGGATAGTCATATCCACATCATGGTATTTTTGTGTAAATTTATCTAATCCTTAAGAAAGTTTTTAGCACAGTTCTTAGTTTATAGTTAAGATTTAAAGAAACATTACTCAAAATCAGTTAGAGGTTGTGGCATGTAGTTCTTATTTGGTACTATCTGTAGAAGAATATTAACAAAGTATTTATAGTGAAGTTTTTAAAGATTTATTTATTCATTTGAGAGAGAGAGAGAGAGAGGAGAAAATGTTGGGGGAGGGGGCAGAGGGAGACACACAGAGAGAATTTCAAGCAGACCTTGTGCTGAGTATAGAGCCTGACTGGGGTCTTGATGCCAAAACACTGTGATCATGACCTGAGCTGAAACCTAGAGTCAGAAACTTAACTGGCTGATCCCCCTAGGTGCCCTGATTATTTTAAGCTATTCCATAACATAGATGTTTTGTAGAATAATAGGCAAATAATACCTAATTGTATCTATTGAACATTACATTTCATGATAAATTCAACTTTATTATTCATGTCTTAAGTTCTTATTAGAAATATAAACATAAGCATGAACAAAAATCTTTGTTATAGACTAAATGGCACTGATTGTTCATCTGTCCTTGCATCCATATCTTTGTTTGTGTGTGCATGTATGTGTGTGAAAATTTCCCTGCCTTTATTTTAGTTATTTTTGTCAAGCTTTATTTATTTATTTATTTTATTTTATTATTTTTTGTCAAGCTTTATTAAGATCTAATTGGTATACAACATTGTGTAAGTTAGAGATATACAATATGCTAATTTGATGGATTTATATATTTTAAAATGACTAACACCAGAGCATTAGCTAACACCTGCATTATGTCACATAATTACTGTTTCCTTTTTTTTTGTGGTGAGAACATTTAAGAGCTTCTCTCTTAGCAACTTTCAGGTATATAACTTTCAAGTGTATAACTATAATCACTATGCTGTACATGAGATGTCCAGAACTTATTTATCTTATAACTAGAATTTTGTACCATTTGATCAATATCTTATTATCTGCCACCCCTCCAACCTCCTGCCCACTGCCTGGTAACCATTGTTCTACACTTTGTTTTTATGAGTTTGATTTTTTTTAGATTCCACATGTAGGTGATATCAGACAGCATTTGTTTTTCTGTGTCTGACTTACTTTATTTACAATCCCCTCAAGGTCCTCCCATGTTGCTGCAAATGGAAAGATGTCCATTCTCCTGGTTGAATAATCTTACATTGTAGGTAGATATCTTCTTTATCCACTTATCCATTAATGGACACTTGAGTTGTTTCCATATCTTGGCTACTGCCTGCATCCATATCTCTGTTATGTCCTCATAATGGATGTATCTTAACTACCTTTGACATATGGCTTGACATGTGGTGTGATTTTGAGAATGTCATGTGGTGAATAAGAGCAGGTCTTAAGTCTTAGGTGTTTTAGTTTGCCATAAAATAAAAGCATGGCCTGAGTAGCCTGCTCGCTTATATCAAGAAAAGGACTTTGAAGCACAGAAGCCCTGGCTGCTCCTCTAACCTAGAAAGAATAGTAGATCCACACCAGCTTTTGTGGCCTGAAGGAGAGTCACTCCAGAATCCAGCCTGTATTAGCTGATCTCCAGCTGACCCAAGATTCATCAAAAGAAATTTTAAAACTTAAAAAAAAAAAAATCACTGAGCTTTGGGGCACCTGGGTGGTTCAGTCAATTAAGTGTCTGTCTTTGGCTTAGGTTATGATCCTGGGGTCCTGGGATTGAGCCCCATGGACAGGACAGGCTCCCTGCTCAGCGAGGTGTCTGCTTTTCCCCCTCTCTCTGCCCCTACCCCCCTGCCCATGCTGTGCTCATGCTGTCTCTCAAATAAATAAATAAAAAATCTTTTTAAAAATCACTTAGCTTAGCTTTGTGGTTTTTTTCTTTCTTGATGTTAATAAATATTCTCTAAAGCATCTGTTCATACTATAAAAATATTTTTTTTCTTTTCAATACTCTAAATTCCCAACAAAATTAAAAAGAGAATATACATAAAAATGAGAAGTCATAATAATCTATGGAAATATAAACAATTAAAGGTAACGACTTGTATTTTAAAATAAATTTACTTGTCATGAATGAATAATTTTTTTCCCCTGTGGCCAAAATTTAGCAGATAAGCACTTTCAGATTATCTTCACATATCGAATATCTAAATGGAATTAATGGCACATTTGGTGGAACATGAACTGCTTTAAAATATGGTAAGAGTTCAGGGGCTCCCTATCCCTAAGTTCAGATACCTTCAAGAGTATCAAGTAGAAAACTCAGGCCTTGGGTAAGGTAAACAAAGATAAGCTTCACTGGGAAAGTGATATTGAAATTTGATGTTCAGATATAGCAATTGGTGCTTTTTCAAAAAGAGGATGAAATGAGGTGCTTAATTGTTTAAAGAAGTGAAAATAAATGATCTACTTCACCCTCTCCTTCACATCTATGGAGTTGGATAGGATCTTCCCTTCTGACCCTAGAAAAGATAAGGTAGTTTCTTAGACTTAAGTGGTAATGGTTTATAAAAAATCTAAATCTGGAATGTTACAAGAGTTTAGGAATCTTAGACTCAGAGTCATTAGAGTCATTTTTTTGGTACCTATATTTCTTTCTAAATTTCCTAGGTGGTATGAGAAAGCATGGAAAAGCTATTGACAGTTTAATATACTTCAGCTTGAATGTCTACCTTGACCATTTTAAGGGATTATTGTGAGAAACAAAGAAGTTCATGTTTGGGAGATTTCTTTAAAATCTGTAAAGATTTTAAAAATCTGCCTGATATAAGTTATGAACTATTAAAAAATCACATCTAGCAATTGAAGTATAGGTATTTTTCTAGTTTACATTATGTGGTCATATATTATTCAGGTTGAATTTTGTACTTTTTAGAAACTAAATATTAAGAAAAATTTAAAATCAATTATCTTGATTTTATCTTGAAAAACAGGATCTAGGTTTTTAATAGTTTTTTAAAAATTATCCATTTCATGAAAGTATTTTTAATGATTACTGAAATCAAAAACAACTGAAGTTTTCTTAGCTAGAATTATTAATATATATGCTATGCACTTGAATACAAGTGTAGGCAAGTAAGTCCTATGTGAGTTATAACTTATAGATCATCATAGGTAGCAGGAATTCTCTGCTACTGTTACTAATAATAACTTCCATCTTTGTAGCAATTTTTTCCAGGGAAGTTTTCTCAGAAAATGTCATAGAAATATTTCTGCCTTATTATTATATAAACAGATTTAAATGAAGGAAGATTTCTTCAATTGGACAAGATGAAATTTTCATCAAAACAAAACGTTTCGTCTTGAAAACACTTCAGGTAGAAGAGAAAAATGTTAAGGGCACCTGGGTTGCTCAGGTGGTTTTGTCTGACTCTTGGTTTTAGCCCAGGTCCTGATCTCAGGGTCATGGGATCAAGTTCTGCACTGTGAGTGGAATTTGCTTGAGATTCTCTCCCTTTCCTTCTCCCTTGGCCCCTCCCACTGCACTCTTTCTCTCAAATAAATAAATAAATCTTAGGAAAAAAAGAAAAATGTTATATTTATGGCCATCTTAACCTAAACAATTTGTTGAACTACTCTGTGTGTTTACTATATAGTGCATATACTCGATAACGTTAGATTAGGAAGATGATAAGTGACTATTTTTTTTCAGTGCCCTAGGATGTCTTTTCTTTGCATAAAGATTTCTTTCTTTTAAATATTATCTATTTATTCATGTATTTGTGAGAGACGCAGAGAGAGAGGCAGAGACACAAGAGAGAGAGAAGCAGGCTCCCTGTGGTGAGCCTGATGTGGGACTTGACAGTTATCTTTTATTATATCACAGTGTTTACTCAAATTCTTACAATGAAATGAACAAATTTATTTTCTTAAAAAGTGAAAGTTGGGATCCCTGGGTGGCGCAGTGGTTTGGCGCCTGCCTTTGGCCCAGGGCGCGATCCTGGAGACCCGGGATCGAATCCCACGTCGGGCTCCCGGTGCATGGAGCCTGCTTCTCCCTCTGCCTGTGTCTCTGCCCACCCCCCTCTATGACTACCATAAATTAAAAATAAATAAATAAATAAATAAATAAATAAATAAATAATAAAAAAATAAAAAGTGAAAGTTGTATATTGTTGTAATGTGTAAAGAGTGATCTCAGCAGAGAAAGGAAGCCGTGTGGTAGGTCTTGGGCAGGACAGAGCTGGAATCCTGTTTCTGTTCCACTGCTTTTCTCTCCATGATCCTGGCATAGTAACTGAGGAATTTTTTTCTTTAAAAGACACAAGAATTTAATTACTTCAAAAGGATATAATGACTAGGTGAGGTCATTTGAATTAAAATTTAACATTGCTTGGGATGCCTGGGTGACTCAATAGTTGAGCGTCTGCCTTTGGCCCAGGGTGTGATCCTGGAGTCCCAGGATCGACTCCCACATCGGGCTCCCTGCATGAAGCCTGCTTCTCCCTCTGCCTCTGTCTCTGCAACTCTCTATGTCTCTCATGAATAAATAAATAAATAAAAATCTAAAAAAATAAATAAAATAAAGTTTAACATTGCTTTAAGAAGTGTTATGGTATTTTTTAAAATGAACACCAATACAAGATCAAAATGCTTGCAAATCTCTGTAAATATATATGGTAGTAGCTATTTGGGGTCTCAGGGCTTGGTACCTCCCATTTCCCCAGATAATCACATGGCTTCCTACTTTTTTATCAGTCAAGCTTCTGTTTGATAGATTGTTTTCCTGTCTTCAAGGTAGCTTCCCCTTCCTCAAAGTCAGCTTCCCCTTCCACAAAGTCTTTCACCATCTCCTTCCACTTTCACCCTAGAATGGATCACCATGGAAAAAAAATCACCTTGGTTGTGTTCATTTTCTTTCCCTTTAGGGGCAAGTAGCTATTCGTGTTTATTTGCTGAAGCTTCAGTGCCTACAAAGGCTCTGAATAAACATTGAGAATAAATCAAGGAACAATTAATAATCATAGATAAGGTTAGTGTGTATATATATATATATATACACAGATATATACGTACATTATATATTTTACATATATACACATATAAATATATGTATTTACATCAGTATATAACTGATTTCTCACTAACACAACACTTTAAGAATTCTTTGTGCATAAAATTAGATAAAGAAGATCAAAGTATTACATGAAATCGTTTTAACTTAAGGCACACTATTTTAACAAGACTTTTTCTTCTTAAGATTGTATTTATTTATTCATGAGAGACACACAAAGAGAGAGGCAGAGACTCAGCAGAAGGAGAAGCAGGCTCCCTGCAGGAAGGCCCATGTGGGATGCCATCCTGATTCGGAAACCCTGGGGTCACGCCCTGAGTGAAAGACGCTCAACCGCTAAGCCACGATGCTAAGCATTGTCCCAATATGATTTTTGTATAAGATTTTCTTAGTTGGCTTGTTTTGTCACAACAAAATACTATTGACTGTGATATATTTTGGGTGGATTAAACAAGATTTTTTTTTTTCTCATAGTTTTAGAGAATGGGAAGTCTAAGGTCAAGGTGTCAGTTGATTTGGCTCCTGGTGAGAGCTCTCTTCCTGGCTTGTAGACAGAAACTTCTTATGCCCCCTCATTGTCCCAGGGCCTTTTCTCAGTGCTGTGTGCAGAAGGAGAGAAAGATCTTTCTCTTCCTTTTCTAAGATCATCAGTCTCATCATGAAGACCTCAGCTTCATGACCTAATCTAAACCTAATTATTTCCCAAAGGCCAAATTTCCAAATAGCCTTACATTGAGTAATAAGACTTCGACATAGAATTTGTAGCAGGGGAGCACAAACATTCAGTCCATAACAAAGACTTACATATTTTCACAAGTCTTTTGTATAAAGTAAAAATACCTTCACAAGCTTTTTGTGTAAAAACTTGGTAACCGGCATATATTGTAAATTATTACTTTAATTTCTACTATTATATATTATATTTTTTCAATGCCCATGATTTTGCCAACTATTAACTCTCAGGTTTTAATTGAAAGCACATTTAAAACATTAAAATAATTAAAATTTTATTTTTATTGCATTGGCATTTCCTGGATGGTAATAATTTTATGTTTTAAAATTTGGGAGGAACTATTTATTATAAAGCTGACAGTCCACAGGTGGGTAATTCACAAGAATTATAAAAGACTAGACTATCTACTTGATTTATTTTATTCTTAAACACTTAATCAGACTTTCATAACCAGAATAAACTGCTAAGGAAAATTAAACTCCATTAATTCTTTCAAGGCCAATTTAGTGATCTCTTCTACAAAAGAATTATCTAAGGAACATATGAAAAATTCAGATAGATATATTTCAAATTTTCTATTATGTTGATCTGGAGATAACCATATTTCAAAATAAAAAACAAACTATAATTTATATACTGTACTTATAAAATAAAATTCTATATATATCAGTAAAAAGCTCATTTATTTGAGTCAAGAATTGATATTAGCATTCGCAATATTCTGTTAGCCTGAAATTCCATTTGTTCTTAACATTTCATATTTTAGCAAATTCTTAAGGAAACTAAATTGCAATTGTAAAGATCATAACATGTAATGACAAAATTATACAATGGGAAATTATTTAAATAACGGAGTTTATGACACATTCTAGGTATATCAAACATGTGAGAGCCACTATCATTTTCAAGGAATAATCTTCAGAAGAGATTATTGTACTAAGGAGATAAAATAAGTTTTAGATTTCATGTAAAATGTAATTAAACAAAGCAAAGTGATTCATTTTCTATCTAAAATCATTGGGATCATAAGATTGTTACATATTTTGAATGTTGAATTCAAATATTTTGACTTGAATGAATGAGAGAAAAGAAAATGAATCTTGAATTTTTTTCTTCTCAAGATACTTGAGGAATAATCAAGTCTAACACATTCATTTAGAGAGAAGGATTTAAAATATCAAGGATGCTGCAAAATCCCTCCATAATCAACAGCTAATGCTAATCTTTTGCATTAAACTTCTCAGGAAAAATTTCAACCGAGTTCAGGAGAAGTAATTTTGCTTATCTAGACCTAATTTCCTGTTATGTAAAATCAGACAGTTGTTCGATGTCTCTTTCAGCTTTAACATTCTGTAGTTTAAAATAAAGCAAAATTCAGATAAAGTATCCAAATTAATTAAGTACATAGAGAATTAAATAGGAAATAGATTAGTCATTAGAGGAGAAAAGTTTCAAAACCCTTATGCTTTCAGCTTTTTAAAAAATTTTTGAATGATATAAATAACATTTAAAAATGTACCCTGGATCAATTTTATCTTTATCTTTTTTATAATCACCAGAAAGAGCTATTTCCTCATAATGCTATGTCTCATATAATTATTCAAAGCATATTTTTTTAAAGTTTTATTTGGAAATAATTATAAATGTACAGAAAATGGCAGGAAGACAATCATACAAAGGCCCTTGTGTGCCCTTCACTCATATTTATCAACTGTTAGCATTGGTTCTATTTGATAATATTTTATTTGTGCTCACTCTTTTTCTGTCCTGGAATGTATCTCTTTTTGTTTCTCTTTGTCCAAAATGAACTTGTTAGAAATTATATTTCTTTTTTTTTTAAACTGTTTTTTTTAAATTTATTTATATGATAGGCACACAGTGAGAGAGAGAGGCAGAGACACAGGCAGAGGGAGAAGCAGGCTCCATGCACCGGGAGCCCGACGTGGGATTCGATCCCTGGTCTCCAGGATCGCGCCCTGGGCCAAAGGCAGGCGCCAAACCACTGGGCCACCCAGGGATCCCAGAAATTATATTTCAATAATAAAAAATTATAGTTATTTCCACCCCTCCAATCCCACTGTTTATGATATTTCAATTTGCTTCCTAACAATTTCTTAGAGAAAAATTCAGATTTAGTAAGGTATATTAAATTGAATGTACATAAAACTGAATCTACATTCCCAATAGCTAGCACATCTAATTCTAGAATTACCATTGAGTAGTAGAAATGGAATAAGATTTCATCAATAGCAAGGGAAAATTGGTTTGGTAATTTGGAATAATTGAAAACATTGATTTAATAAAAACAATGAATGAATAAATTTTACAAATTACTTTAAAAATACTTTTAAATGACTTGAATTAAGAAAAGTAAGATAAACTATAGAGTTTAATAATTCCTGGTTCACTTAATTTTTTATGAAACTATTGGAATTGCAGAAAGCAAAAAACTTTATTGTTCTTAAAATTACCATTGTTTTTTTCCAACTGAGAAAAAAAAGTATTGCACATAATGATTTCCTTTTTTAAATTCTAAATTTACTTTATTTTTATGATATTTTTATTTCTGCATCAAGGTAACATTAGATTTGCAAAAGTGAATTAAACATTTTCCATTTTTTTATCTGTCCTAAAAGAAATAAAACATCACATGGATTAGAAAATAAATGACCTGAGTATCCACCCAAACATTTTATGTGTCTGTACTTTAATGCTTAATGGGAATTTAGGAGAGGCCTTATTGAGAGCTGCTAATTGAATTTTATTTTGAAATACATTCACTTCCTTTAGTTACATAAGTAAATGAAAATATTTTATGGAGTATGTTTAGCAATTACATTCTGTTTTTGTGTCATGTAAAATGGTCTGCTTTTTTTATAGTCCATCATTTGTAAAGTCATTTATGAGATGGAATGAAGAATAATTTTATTTGAATACATGATCATAATTAGAAATTATTAACTGATTTCCACTTATTTTACTTTCAAAATATTCTTTTTACACATGTTTAACAAGAGCAGAAATTTTTCTTACACTTAGAAGCATGGCAAGGAGTATGTCAAAACATCTAAAAATACTTTATTTTTATGGAACTTAATGCAAATATTCAAGTGCTTTTCTTCATGTTTGAAAGAAACCCATTATCCAAATCCATTATTATTTCCGCAGATCTGTTTTACTGAATGTAAAATAATCAGAACAAAAAAGTCAACACTTTTTTAATAGTTTGCTTTAAATTTATGATAAACTGTGAATCTTCTTTCAATAATTTTGATTACTTTTTTCTATTTATTATATCATAAATTACATATTTGCAGGCAATAAGCATTTCAAATTCAATGTAATTATCATATACATTCATTACCATAGGCAACGACCATTTTAATATCCTATTGCTGTATTGTTGTCAATTACAAAATCAACTCCTACAATGATATTTGGAAGTAAAATAACTATAAAATTCTAAAACCTCATTAGAGGTCTTAACTATTTTATGCCAAAGAGTAGTAATCATGTCACACAAAGACCTAATGATTTAATTTATTTTGCTTTACTCATGAAAATGATATATTTCATACACACATGACATTGTTACTTAGATATTTAAAATATTTCTACAAGAGCATATTACAAATTGTGTACAGTTTCAAAAATACTAATATAGGTGCTTTTTGCTACAGAGGAAAGGAATACAATATTAAGTTTGGAAGTAATAACCCCACAAACCCCACAACTCAAGCTTATATTGTGCCTTATTTTAATTAAGACAAAATTGATTGATTTGTATAATTTTATTTGTAAGTAGCGTTCAATCAAGTAATTTTGCTTAATAATTGTTAACATAACTTTTATACAGCTGTATCAGTAAAATTAGTTCTGTTTGCATGAAGGGTAAGCTTGGTCAAAATGAGAAGAAAGCACTGATAGGTATCTGGATGGTTTTAAACACAAAGTCCCTTGCTAGTATATAACTTTTCTTCTATATTTAAGTCTGCAGTTTAACTGTGCTTACCTGTAGCACTTCTATATAGATAGTATCTTCCCAGAGTTCTTTTAAAAGAAACAAACTTCCTCTCTTATCTTATCATTTTGCCAAAGTTGTTTGTCTTCACCTCTTCATTTATTTTAGAAAATTGTATATTTGCTCTGACTTATAATGACTTCATATAAATTATCCATTAGATGATTTTAAAGGGAAAAGTCAGTTCCTGTATTCCGCTTTTTTTTTTCTTGTCCAGTCAACTGTAGGCATCACAAAGATCTTACAAGCTTAACAACTTAAATCTTCTCCTCTAAATACCTTATTTCTCCCCAAATCCTTACTACTGTTTCCTAAGGATGCGTGATTACCCTTGTTATGAATAGAACGTGACATCATTCTGAAGTTAGTCTCTATGTTTATAGAAATCTGGTCTATCTGTGCAGTTTCTCTTCTGATTAAATAATTGAACACCAGTACATTATTAAATCCTGATTTAATAGTTTCTTTTTGATGTGGTTTCCCCTCACAATGAAGAATAGCTCTACTAAATTCAATTTGGTCTGTATACCAATTTCTACCACTTAGACATTTTTCAAATGTCTGCTAAAAATATTTCTGTCTTGTGGGGGTTTCTTTTGTCACTTTGATTTCTGCTAAGCCAGAGCCAATTCTTTCTCCCTTCTGCTTTTCTTTTCACATCAATAACCTCTCTTTTTAAACTTAACTAGCCAGCTGCTTTAAAATGGACTCATTACAAAGCACTTTCTCATAACATATGAATTCATACAGCTAAAATGTAAACTGTAGTTCATTTATGACCATGTGAAATTTATTTACCATTATTCATATCTGTTAGTTGATAACAAAGCATGTCAGAAGTTAGCATTTCCTTTTGAAAATTTGGTTTAATTTAAATTATTTTTCTTGTTTAAACTTAATAAATTTAAATAGACTGAAAATTCTTTAACAGTTATGTTTAATTGGATATTTTGTTTGTCAGTATCCATAATTGAGTTATGGGCTCTTGTCATGCTACTTGTATAGATTTTTAAGGGATGTTATTGAAAGAAGAGCTATTATATGTGTACAAAAATTCAAGATATTAATCTCATCTTTTATGTATAAGAATCAAATGTTCATACCTTCTAGGAGTCCTAAATAAAGAGTTATAGCATAAAAACATTGCCTTTAGACTACCTCATGGGCAATTTTACCTATATACTTCAAGATTGCTAGAAAAGCTTTGGTCTGAGTCTCTGGGGTCTCACATTGTTCATATTGTCTGAAGACTTTCTAGAAATAATTTTTGTCCTTTTTTTTCCTTTAAAAATGTTTTAAAATGTTCAGAGGGTACTGTTATATGCTCTGAAACTAATAATACACTATAGGTTAATTAATTGAATTTAAATAAAAATAAAGTAAAAAAGTGTACTGTTAAAAAGAGAGTGAAGATACAAACTGATGGACTATTTATGCTGTCATGGTTAACTTTAACCAATAAATGTCTAACATTTTATTTAGGCTTTGTAAGTCATAGTCTACCCAATGGAAATCTTACATTCTTTAAAAAATTTAAATGAAAAGCAGCTTGACTCAGATGAAAGTAAATAGGGTCTGCAGTTGCTCCTAAAGGAACTTCATGGAATTCCTAGGAATACCAGGGGTAGATTTGGGCAACCACTACTAGAGATGACATTATTTTGCCTATAAAACAGACTTCATCTCAACAAGATAGTTTCAAAGCTAACTAAGCTTTTGCTAAATTTCTTGATTTTGTCAGCTTTTAAATAGTTAGGAAACAGCTTTCATTGTCATTTTCATTTTTAGAAACTGAAATAAGGTAATTTCTCACAGAAATGCAGTGCATATAGTTTTTAAAATAATAAAATAGGGATCCCTGGGTGGCGCAGTGGTTTAGCGCCTGCCTTTGGCCCAGGGCGCGATCCTGGAGACCCCGGATCGAATCCCACGTCGGGCTCTCGGTGCATGGAGCCTGCTTCTCCCTCTGCCTGTGTCTCTGCCTCTCTCTCTCTCTCTCTCTCTCTCTCTCTCTCTCTCTCCTCTCTCTGTGTGACTATCATAAATAAATAAAAATTTAAAAAAATAAAATAATAAAATATTGAGACTCATGTAAATTCAGCTTAAAAATGGAAATATATTTACTAGACTCAATATATCAAATATTTGAGTATTAGCTATTATAGAGAACTATTAAGTTTGTTTTCCATCTTCCGTTTTGGAAGAAGGTAAGGTGAATGAGTAGGCACAAGATAAATGAGGCTCAATTTCTATACTTCAGAATTGTTCAAAAGTGGAAGTCATTCCTTATGGGAATCTAGAAAGTCTTCTTTTTATTTTATTTATTATTTATTATTTATTTATTTATTTATTTATTTATTTATTTATTTTAAAGATTTTATTTATTTTAAAGATTTTATTTATTTATTCATGAGAGACACAGAGAGAGAGACACAGGGAGAGGCAGAAGCAGGCTCCAGTGGGGAGCCTGATGTGGGACTCAATCCGGGGACTCCAGGATCATGCCCTGGGCTAAAGGCAGCACTAAGCCTCTGAGCCACCCGGGCTGCCCTAGAAAGTCTTTTTTTAGGCAGTGGGATTTAACTGCCCTTTGAGCTCTGGAAGAATTTCAACAAATGTACATTATGGGAATAGCTCCCCAGAGACAAGGAGGGGCCAAATGAATAAAGGGGTAGATGGAATGGTAAAGAAGGGTTTTAGGACAAGAAAGTGGATGAATGTACCTGGATTTCTGTTCTTTGTGGAATAGTAGAGCTGAGTGGCTAAACACTTGGGGAGGGTAAAGGTCAGATTGCAGATTAATTGAATGCCAGGCTGACTTTGAAATGTTGGGAGTAAATGGCAGAACAAAATAATTGGTTCAAGGGCAGGGAATGGTCAATGCTGAGGTTTATTTCTATTATTCCTGCAGGAACATATTCAGTGGGTAGGAAAGAAAAAGTACTAAATTATGAGAAAAGTCAAAATTATCACTGGAAGCAAATACTATGTGTTTGAAATTCAACTCTGGTGAATGATACTTCTCTCTGACACTCAGCACCTTGCCACCTTTTCTCTTCAGAGCATTGCTGTGCTATACAGTTATAAAATCTGCCTTAAAACAGAACTGGTTTCAAAGCCTAGGTCTTCCTATCTGACTTAACGCCTTCATGTTATTTAATCACTCATATTTCACATAATTAGTAGGAGAAATACAATTTTCTCTTCATCAATCTAAAAACACAAAATTTTAAACTTTATGATTACTGTAAAGATTGTGGAAATAGTTATATCGTGTCTAACAAGCAATTAGCATTCAAAGCTATTTGACTCTTGCTTTTCATATAAAATGCATGGAAGTTTCATCCATAGTATGAGGAGGAGTATCACATAGGCCTCTTTGGAAATAGTGATACACAGAAGGGGAAAGGAAGTAAGTATGGGCCGAATTACATTTAGTTTTATATTTGTTTAGTGTTATTTTTATGTTATTCTCTCATTATCTTATAACAGTTATACCAAGGGAAAAGTAGATTTCATTTGCCCTAGTTACATTTTTAGCGTGTAACCTCGTAACAGTACAAAAGTGAATTGTCAAACTCAAAGGTGTATTCACAATTGGCTTTTCCACCTAGTCACATATTGTTCTTCCCCAGATTTTATTTTCCTGATTATGGTTCTCTTTTTTTCCCCTAATAAATAATTATTTTGTTGCTAGAATCTATACAGAATTGCGCTTATCACTACACATACTAAAAAAAAAAATGAAGCTGCATGTCTGCATGGTGACAGAAAGTGGCTCAAAGCAGAGTAAATATTTAATCGAATAAAAAGCAACTGCACTTTTCTACTAATTGTCACTAAAACGTAACTTTTACTGACACTTCTTTCAGCTTTCTTTATTTCTCAAATAAATAATTTGAGATCCCAGAAGCAAATGTATTCAATCAAGGAAGGACTTTACTTCATCTTGATGGATCTTTGTCAACTTTGGTGTCTGTGAAGAATATATTAATTTTTATGCTCTCCTTTTACCTTATTTGTCATTCTTTTTGATGGCTAGCATTAGGATCTGCTGGTATTTCTTTCCTAATTTTAATTGCTTATATTTATTTAAACCTATTTGTAAGCAAAGGAAAATGAAACTTGCTGACAGTTGACATTGTATGTAGAAGTATCTAACATCTTGACTCCATGGCTAGCATATAGATAGAACAACAACAAAAATCCCACATCCTCTTTTTTGACCCTTTTTTTTTCCTCCCCCAGTCCCATTAATGGAAGTAAAAAGAAAACAAAATTATTGCCTATTATAGTTTGAGTGTAGTTCCTTTTTAAATAAGCAACAACAACACAAAAAATAGGACCGTGTACATGGGAGATATTTATGTATATGCAAGAAAACCTTTCAAGCAAAATAATGCTATGTAAAACCAAGTCAAACATTTATAATCTATAATTAAAATAAACTTACAAAGTGCTTATCCTATGGTATGAATTGTGTCATAAGATGTAACTTATGAGATATAAGAAATTTTATAAGGTATAAGAAGTTTTATCATACCATTCTAAGAATTCCCAAATCATTAGTTGAGTTTTAGAAAATGTTTGTGTAATCATTCTGATACTGCCACCATTGGATGTGTTATGACCTTTCTTAGGTATGACTTGACACAGGGCAATATATCCACTTCTTCTGAAAACTACTTAATCCCTGGTGTTTTGTCCCAACAGGAGGGTGGCTAAATTATACTATAGCCTGACACACCTGAAGGTCTGTATTTCTCATATTGCCATGAAAGTTTTTATCAAGGATGCCACTAAATTGCCTTCCCAGGCACTTGCTCTCCTTTCTCATCAGGACAAGGCCACTCTAGAACAGTGGGAAGTCGCTATATGTAGGCCATCACTGCCTGTTACTGCGTTGTCTCCTCAATGACCTCCAAGGTCAACCTCAACTGTGCTAGTACTGCTCCCATACACAGTGGTTATCTCTGAGGTTAAAACAAAAGTAAATTATTAGATGACTTATAACTTCAGTAAATGGATACATTTATGTACATCAATTTTTTCCTTAATGATCCAATCTCATTCTTGGATGGATAAACTAAAATAAAGTACATTAAAATATTTTCTAATTCTTAAAATTCTCTAAAGTGTCTATAATTATCTCTACCATCAAATAAATCTATCGTATGGTATACTAGGAAGCCATTTACTATGGTTGCCCTAGCATTTTGTGACTCCAACTAATGTCTTTGGATTAGAACATATATTATTATTTTTTTAAGATTTTATTTATTTATTCATGAGAGAAACAGAGAGAGAGAGAGAGAGGCAGAGACACAGGCAGAGGGAGAAGCAGGCCCCATGCAGGGAGCCCGACGTGGGACACGATCCCGGGACTCCAGGATCAGGCCTTGGGCTGAAGGCAGGCGCTAAACCTCTGAGCCACCCGGGCTGCCCAAGAACATATATTATTAATTAATTTTATATTTTATTAGGGTTATTAACAAATATTTGCAAAGAGTATAAAATTACTTAAAGATTTCAATATTAAACCAGTTTGTTTCGTAGCTATTTTCAAACTAGTGGCTGAATATAAGCTTGTATGTATGTAAGAAAAATATGAAATAGGGGCATCTATGTGGTTCAGTGGGTTAAGCAGCCAACTCTGGATCTTGGCTCAGCTTGTGATCTCAAGGTTGTGAAATCGAGCCCTGCTTTGAACTCTGTGCTGGGCAGGGAGTCTGTTTGAGATTTTCTCTCTTCCTCTGCCCTTCCCTCAAATCCTTGGCTTGAGCTCTCTGTGTCTCTAAATAAGTAAATAAATAAATCTCTAAAAAAAATAAAACAAGAAAGGAAAACATGAAATAAAGGGGGCATCCAGAAGTGAATAAGTAGAGAAGTAAATGGTAAGCAACTATTTTATGAGTAAATAATATTTAAGCAATTGCCTTCAAATCTATGTTCATGATGAAGAAAACCAAATTTGGGTATGTTTATCAGATTACTTATCCTTTGCACAAAATGCAGTTGGAATAAACACATCATTTGTAAAAGCTGAAACATTTTTATATAATTTAATAACAAACTTATCTATTTGTAAAGAATAATTTGCAGTAGTAGACGATTTTATTTATTTATATATAAGCTTTTTATTTAAATCCCAATTAACATACAGTGTAATATTAATTTCAGGTGTATAATATCATGATTCAACACTTCCACACAGCAGTGAGTACTCATCATAAGTGTACTCCTTAATTCCCACCACCTATTTGACTCATTTCCCCTCACCCACCTCCCTTCTGGTAACCAGCCATTTATTTTCTGTAGTTAAGAGTCTGTTTCTTGGTTTGCCTCTCTCAATCTCTCTCTCTCTCTCTCTTTTTTTTCTTTTGCTCATTTGTTTTGTTTCTGAAATTCCACATATGAATGAAATCACATGGTATTTGTCTTTCTCTGATTGACTTATTTTACTTAGCGTAACACTGTTTGGTTCCATCCATGTCATTGAAAACAGCAAGATTTCATTCTTTTTTTTTTTAATGACTAATATTCCATCTTGTGTGTGTGTGTATGTGTGTGTACACAAACAAATACCACCTCTTCTTTATTCATTCATCAGCTGATGGACACTGAGGCTATTTCCATAATTGGCTATTGTAGATAATGCTTCTATAAATATTGGGGTGCATGTATCCCTTTGAATTAGCATTTTTGTATTCCTTCAGTAAATACCTAATTTACCAGTGCAGTTGCTGAATTGTAGGGTAGGTCTATTTTTAACTTTCAGGGGAACGTCTGAACTCTTTTTCCACCAGATTGCTTTCTAATCAATAGTGCAAGAGGGTTCCCCTTTCTCCATATCCTTGCCAACATTTGTTATTTCTTGTGTTGTTGATTTTAGCCATCCTGAGTAGTGTGAGGTAATATTTCATTGTTGTTTGATTTGTATTTCCCTGATGATGAGTGAGCATCTTTTCATGTGCCTGTTGACCATCTGTATGTCTTCGTTGGAAAAATGTCTATTATGTCTTCTGCCCATTTTTTAACTCGATTATCTGTTTTGAGTGTTGAGTTTTATAAGTTCTTTATATATTTTGGATACTAACTCTTTATCAGATATTTCATGTGCAAATGTCTTCTTCCATTCCATAGTTTGCCTTTTAATTTTGTTGATTGTTTCCTTCTCTGTGATAAAGTCCCAATAGTTTATTTTTGCTCTTGTTTCCCTTACCTCAGGACACATATCTAGAAAGAAGTTGATTCAGTCTATGTTCAAAGGTTACTCCCTGTGTTCCCCTCTTGGATTTTTATGGTTTCAGGTCTCATGTTTAGGTCTTTAATCCACTTTGAATTTATTTTTGCGTTTGGTGTAAAAAATCTTTTGCATGTTGCTGTCCAGTTTACCCAATACTATTTGTTGAAGAGACTTTTATCAATTAGATAATCTTTTTTTTTTGCTTTGTTGAAAATTAAGTGGCCATACAATTATGGGTTCATTTCTAAGTTTTCTATTCTGTTCTATGTGTCTATGTTTGTGCTAGTACCATGCTGTCTTGTTCACTACAGTTTTGTAATATAACTGGAAGTCTGGAATTATGATGCCTCCAGCTTTTCTTTTTCAGGGTGCTTCAGCTATCAGGGGTATTTTGTCAGTCTATACAAATTTCAGCATTATTTGTTCTAGTTCTATGAGAAATATGTTGATATGTTGATGGAGATCGCATGAAATGTATATATAGGCTGCTTTGGATAGTACAGACATTTCAATTATATTTGTTCTTCCAATCAATACCATGGGATGTTTTCCATCTCTTTGTGTCATTTTCAACGTCTTTCATTAGTGTTTTATAGTTTTCAGAGTACAGATCTTTCACCCCTTTGGTTAGATTTGTGCCTAGGCATCTTATGGATTTTAGTGCAATTGTAAATTAGATTGATTCCTTAACTTCCCTTTCTGATGTTTCATTATTGGTGTATAGAAATGCAACAGATTTCTGTATTTTGATTCTGTATGTTGTATCCTGTGACTTTACTGAATTTGTTAATCCATTCTGGCAGTCTTTTGGATTTTCTATATAGAATATCATGTCACCTGCAAACAATGATCGTTGACGCTTTCCTTGCCAATTTGGATGACTTTTTTTCTTTGTATTGTCTGATTGCTGTGGCTGTGACTTCCAGTACCACCTTAAATAACAGTGGTTATTGGCCTGTTCAGGTTTTCTATTTCTTCCTGCTCCAGTTTTGGTAGTTTGTGGCTTTCCAGGAATGCGTCCATTTCTTCTAGATTGCCTAATTTATTGGCGTAGAGCTGTTCATAATATGTTTTTAAAATCGTTTGTATTTCCTTGGTGTTGGTAGTGATCTCTCCTTTCTCATTCATGATTTTATTAATTTGAGTCTTCTCTCTCTTCTTTTTAATAAGGTTGGCTAATGGTTTATCTATCTTATTAATTCTTTCAAAGAACCAACTCCTGGTTCTATTGATCTGTTCCACAGTTCTTCTGGTCTCAATTTCGTTGAGTTCTGCTCGAATTTTAATTAACTCTCTTCTTCTGCTGGGCGTCGGGTCGATTTGCTGCTTCTTCTCTAGCTCCTTTATGTGTAAGGTTAGCTTTTGTATTTGAGTTCTTTCCAGTTTTTGAATGGATGCTTGTATTGCGATGTATTTCCCCCTCAGGACTGCTTTTGCTGCATCCCAAACTGTGGAAGGAGCCTCGGTGCCCATCGAAAGATGAATGGATAAAGAAGATGTGGTTTATGTATACAATGGAATATTCCTCAGCCATTAGAAACAACAAATACCCACCATTTGCTTCAACGTGGATGGAACTGGAGGGTATTATGCTGAGTGAAGTAAGTCAATCGGAGAAGGACAAACAGTGTATGTTCTCACTCATTTGGGGAATATGAATAATAGTGAAGGGGAATATAAGGGAAGGCAGAAGAAATGTGTGGGAGATATCAGAAAGGGACACAGAACATAAAGACTTCTAACTCTGGGAAATGAACTAGGGGTGGTGGAAGGGGAGGAGGGCGGGGGGTGGGGGTGAATGGGTGACGGGCACGGAGGGGGACACTTGACGGGATGAGCACTGGGTGTTATTCTGTATGTTGGTAAATTGAACACCAATAAAAATTAATTTATAAAAAAAAAATAAAAATAAAATCATTCTCTTAAAAAAAAAAAAAATAACAGTGGTAAGAGTGACCATCTTTGTCTTATTCATGACCGTAGGGGAAAAGCTCTGTTATTTCCCCCTTGAGGATGGTATTAGCTGTGGGTTTTTCATAATGACCTGTATTATGTTGAAGTATGTTCCCTGTAAACTTACTTTGTTGACTTTTTTTTTTATGAATGGATGTTGCACTTTTTCAAATGCTTTTTCTGTCTCTCTTAAAATGATCATATGGTTCTTATCCTTTCTTTTTATTAACATGGTATATCATGGTGATTGATCTGTGAATATTGAACCACCCTTGCAGCCCAGAAATAAATCCTACTTGATTGTTATAAATTATTTTTTTAACATATACTTTGGTTTGCTAGTAGTTTATTGAGAATTTTTGCATTTAGGCTTATCAGGAATTTAATTTAAAATACTCTGTCGGGGCAGCCCTGGTGGCGCAGCGGTTTAGCGCCGCCTGCAGCCCAGGGCGTGATCCTGGAGACCCGGGATCGAGTCCCACATCGGGCTCCCTGCATGGTGCCTGGTTCTCCCACTGCCTATGTCTCTGCCTCTCTCTCTAGCTGTGTCTCTATGAATAAATAAATAAAATAAAAAAATAAAAAAAATAAAATAATCTGTCGTTTATGGAATGATCAAGAGTTTAGGTATCCTTGTAGTTCTCTTTTATTTGTTTTTAATTTTTTTTCAGAACCTAAAAATTATGTATCTGTATATCTTACTAAATGCATCCTCCCAGTATCTGATTTGTTTCCCTCATTGGGACTTTTAACTCTAAATGTCCAGTTCTCAAATAAAAGTATTTTTAAATGAACTACTTATTTAGAACTACATAATTTAGCTGCCTTTGTTTTGCATTCCATGTACTTTTCCTCCTGAA
This sequence comes from Nyctereutes procyonoides, assembly GCF_905146905.1. NCBI lineage: Eukaryota > Metazoa > Chordata > Mammalia > Carnivora > Canidae > Nyctereutes > Nyctereutes procyonoides. Next base: position 16,110,962 of record NW_026575117.1, read on the forward strand.
AAAATGCAAGAGGTTTCAACTTGAATTAGAAGCTATAATTGAACAAACTTATTAATATAAAGTCTAGAAATGTCTGAGAAATTAATAATTGTTTTGATTAAACTATATTCATGTAGATGAATAAATGAATAATTCAGAGTTAATCAATCAACCCACACAAAACATTATTATAATAACACTTTAAAGTCACATATACCACAGATGATTTCTAGAAAAAAGTTCTATTCTCAAAAATAAATTTCTTTTCTTTTGCACTTATAATATCAATGAAATCTTGTTAGAAACACTTTGTCAAATTACATAATACTATTCTAAGATTGCCTGGTTTGACAGCACATAATTAAATAAAAGGAACTCAATGTGATATTTTCCTTCAAAAATGGGGCAGTATACTTGCCAGGGAATCTTTTTAGCAATACATTGACTAAATAAAGTATATGTAATAAAAATAATGTTAATTACTGCCAAAATACTTGGCTGAAATTTTATTTCTTTTTATTTTTTTTTTTGAAATTTTATTTCTTTAATATAGGGTTTTGTTTACTAGATAAGTGACATTAAACCACTAAAGGTGTTTATAGTAATCTGTTATCATACTATGTATTTCTGTGGTTATCTATTGTATTGTTTTCTGAGTCTTCCCTCTTCCCACTCCCCCCCCCCGCCCCCGACTTAGGCAATATAGTTAGACCACTGCCAATTTTGTTTAACTTTGTTTTAAACTACTCATTACTTTCAATTTTATGTTATTGTTTATTCTGGTCTCTATTTTATTTCTGATTTTTCTTTGTTATTTCTGTCCTCTACTAAAATTTAGTAGTAGTAGAAAAAATTCCTTTTTCTAGTTCATTGCAGTGTAATGGTAAGTTGCTTACTTAAACTTTTTTCTTAATACAAGCATTTACAGCATAAGTTTCACCCAGCATCTGTTTTTGCTGCATCCCATAGGTTTTGGAACATTTTCTTTTGTTTTGAGACAGATTTTGATTTGCCATCGGATTTCTTATTTGTCCCATTGCTTGTGCAGTAGTGTATTATTTAATATCTACATGTTAAATATTGAACATTTACATTGTAGATTCCAACTTTGTTTTATTGTTGATCTCTATAAAATTAAATTTTATACCATTGTTGTTAGAAAAACTATTTGATATGATTTCAGTCTTTTTTAAAAAAGAACAAAACTAAAATAGAAGTGAGATACTTATCAATCATTTGTCTGAATCAAATTGTGGAAGGATAACAAGCAGGCAAACAGATAAAAAAAAAGCCAACTTTTAGGGATGATATTGTGATTGAAATTAATCATGACTCAAACCAGTGGTTAGCTCACTCATTATGATAAAACTGGCTGCATGGTAGAAAATGACTTTTTCTACATTCTTAAAAATATGTTACTGTAGTAAGTTACATTGCCTGCTACTCTATGAGGCAGTGAAGATCAATTTAAATGTCCTCACAGTTAGCCACATGAAAACAAGCTCTCTTTGTATGTCTGGTATATAATATCAAATTCTATTTCCTAAAATTGAAGCACTGTTTTTCAAAACAAGGATTTTTATATAAGAGTAGTAGAAACATAGCCTCAGATAGGCCCTTTTTCAAATTTTAAAGATCATTTTTTCCCTAAAAGGTTTTAATTGGTTTGTGTGAATAAAAATTTCTGTGACCAAAGACATCTGAGAAATGGCGTAGATATTGCCTTGGAAATTTGTATTGCATATTATTGTATATAATTATATAAATCCTATAGTGAAGAAATATTTTAACTTTAATCTATTGATTCTAAATTTGTGTATCATATGTAAAAGAATTTCAATATAAAAATGGTACTGAAGGATATAAAAAGGAAATTCTCCTGCATGTGCCTTCAGGAAAATAAAGCTTAAGGACTAAGGAACTGATTTCCCATAAATGACTGATTTACAGCAAATTGATGATATTGGAACTTTCTTAAATAATAGCTCTTCAGGGGTTGCCCCTTTTCCACCTTGAGAAGGTTTACTTATGATTTCCAGAGACAGGAACAAGAAATTACCTATGTCAGGCTGGTCTCACAAAATAAGCTGAATTGAGCTTTGCTTGTGTGATTGGATTGCTTTTTGTCTGCTCAGGGGATTTTCAAAGCTGGTTTCCCTTTGTTTTTGATTTTAATGGATTGTAACTGAATTCTCCTCTCTTTACATTTCTTGCCCATAAATACAGCTACCCCAAGTCCTCAGTGAAGTCACCTTTACCTTGCTATTGTGTGTTCCAAATTGCATTCCTCTGCTATTCTCAAATAACCTCATCATTTTGACAATCAGACTTGCCTCAGTTTATCTCTTTATATTCAGGATGACATATGATTAAAAACAAAAGCCCTCATTGCACACAGTCACTATCCACACAAATATTTTCTCGCAAATTTCAGATTAAAAGAATACATATACAATCAATAAAACATTAGGATTAAATGTCCCAAATTTTCAAAAAAAAATCCCATAATTTCCTCTTCCTTCCTACTTTTCTTTCTTCTTTCTTTCTTTCTTTCTTTCTTTCTTCCTTCCTTCCTTCCTTCCTTCCTTCCTTCCTTCCTTCCTTCCTTCCTTTTTTTCTTTCTTTCTTCTTTCTTTCTTTCTTTCTTTCTTTCTTTCTTTCTTTCTTTCTTTCTTTTCTTTCCTTCCTCTTTCAGTGATGTACAAACAAGCCTAAAACCTTATTAACATTAGTACACTAATAAATTATAAATGAGATATAATTGCTTGTATCTGAAAAACTATAATAAATTGGAAAAGTAGTTAACACAAGCAGAAAAAGCTGAAGTATTATTTGTATGCAATGGTTTAGAAGATAAAACGTCTAATAATTATTTAATATATTGCTTAACTCTTCTGAAATCTTTTAACATTTTCTCAGAAGATCCATTTTCATTTTCTTAAGAATTGTGTTTATTTGAACTATATAAATTAACAGCATAATTAAAAGTTCTAATCTTAAGCATCTAGATGAAAATAATACTTATTAGCAAGAGCATAGTTGAAATCCATATCTGAATTTTCATAGTCTTCCTAGACTAGAAGCCTAGCTTTCAGTTTATCTCAACTTTCAACATGCCTTCATCACTAAAATTAATAATACCGAACTTTTGATTTAAAGTGACAGAAAGTGACTTCCTTTCCCTTGAACACTTAGAGGCCACAGTAGGGTTATTAATTGGTCTAATTTCAATATTGGTATATTTCAGGCCTGGGGGAGTGGAAGAAAGATGGCAGGGGGATAGCCAGTATGTGGACAGTCAAAGCACGTGCAACATTTTCTGATTAATTTTGCTATCTTATACGGGCGTGGTTCATGATGCTCCAAAATAAATACAAGTATTAATGTCAAAGATCACTGATCACAGATCACCATAACAAATGTAATAGTTTAATAATAATAGCGTTTGAAATGTTATGAGATTTACCAAAATGTGACTCAGAAATATGAAGTGAGAACATGCTGCTAGAAAAATGGCATTGATAGACTTGTTCGACTCAAGGTTGCCACAAAACTTCAATTTGTAAAAAAAATAAATATACGTATAAAAAATCACATAATATCTGTGGAGCACAATAAAGCAAGACACAATAAAGCAAGGTGTTTAATAATTTAGAAAATCCTGAGGAGCCCATCAACCAAAAAAACCTACAAGAGTAGCAAGGTCATGAGATACAAGATCAAATACATAAATCAATTGTATTTCTATATACTGACAATAAAAAAATCCAAAAATAAATGTACTAAAATATTTCTAGTGACAATAGCATCAAAAGGAATATAACATTTAAGAATAAAATTAAAGAAAGTGCAAAACTTATACACTGAAGTCTACAAAATATTGCTGATAGAAACTAAAGACCTAATAAATAGTAAGATACCTCATGTTCATAGATTGTAAGACTTAATGTTATTAAGATGGGGATATGTTCCAAATTTATCTATACATTCCTATCAAAATCCCTGATGGCTTCTTTTCAGAAATTGACAAACTGCTGCTAAAATTCATAAGAAATATCAAGAGACCCAAGAAAATCAGAGCAATTTTGTAAAATAACAAAGTTGGAGTACTTATACCTTTCAATTTTAAAACTTACTTCCAAGCTATGATTTCAACACAGATTAGTACTCGAATAACAATAGACATATAGATAGACTAGATATGAAATTCTAAAAATAAATTCATACATTAACAATCAACTGATTTTCAACAAGGGTGACTTTACCATTCAATGGGGGAAAGAATAGACTGTTTAACAACTGGTACTGGAACAATTGGATATCAACACACAAAAGAATAAAGTTGAACCTCATACCAGATACAAAAATCAACTCAAAAAATAAATACAAAGATACAAAAATAAATACAAAAAATAAATCGAAGAACTATATATGAGATCTAAAACTATGAGAATCTTATGGGAAAATATAAGTATAAATCATCGGGTCCTTGATTAAGCAGCGGTTTCTTGGCTGTGACACTTAAAGCATAATTAGTCAAAGAAAAAAATAGATAAATTGGACTTCATCAAAATTATAACTTTCGTGTTTCAAAGGTCAGTCTCAAGAAAGTTAAAAGACAACCCATAGATTAGTTTGAATATTTGAAAATTTTAAAAAGATTATATATTTGGTAAGAGTCTAGTATCAGAATATAGAAAGTGCTATTACAGCTCAAAAATAAAAAGACAAATAACTCAGTTAAAAATTGACAAATGATTTGAATAGATATTACTCCAAAGAAAATACATGAATTGCCATTAAACACACAAAACATGTTCTAAATCATTAGTCGTTAGAGAATGCAAATCAAAATGATTATGAATTACCATTTCATACTCATGAGGATGGCAATAATGAAAAAAGATGGACAAAGGCAAGTGTTAATTATAATGCTGAGAAACTGGAACCCTCATACATTGCTGGTAAGAATGTAATACATAACAGTCACTTTGGAAAACATCTTTGCAATTCTTTAGAACATTCCAGAGAGTCACCATTTGACCCAGAAATTTCTGTTCAGTTATATATCCAAGAGAATAGACAACCTATGTTCACACAAAAAACTATACAGAATTGTTCATTTTATTGATAATAGCCAGAGTGAAAACACCTCAAATGCCCATCAACGGATGAATGGATAAACAAAAAATGGAATATTGACATGAGAGAAAAATAATCAGCCACAAAGACCGCTGAAGTACTGATCCCTGCTACAAATTGAATGAAATATGAAAAGATATGCAAAATGAAAGAAAAAAAAAAGACACAGAAAGCCACTTATTGTAGATTCCATCCATGTGAATTTTCTGAATATCCAGTCCATACAAACAAATTAAATTAGTGTTTCCCAGGAAGGTTCCCTCAGGAGAGTGGGGATTTCATTTTGGGTGATGAAAATATTCTGGAATTAGATAGTGTAATGTTTGTGAAGCCTTGTGAACTTATTAAAGCCTCTGAGTTTTAAATTTTAAGTACATGGATTTTACGGTATGTGGATTACGTTTCTATTAAAGAATATGAGAGGAGTATCTGAACCAAGCAAAATTGACATGAAAATCCATAATGCTGCTGCAGGGTAGTTCATGGATCAGAGAAAATGGAAAGTGTTAAGGTTTTGCAAAAGTGTGAAAATATCAGCAAATATTAGCCTTGAAAAGGAATGGACTCCATCCTGAATGGGGATCAAAGCAAGTAAATCTAAGAACGAATAGAACAGGATTGAGCACAGAGGAGATAGGAGAAAAGGACATTGGACATTCTGTGGCAAAAGAGGTGGCCAAATTCTTGTCTTGAAAGCTTCATTCATTAATAAATTACCTGTTACTAATACAGATAAACCCTTGACTAAGAAACTGGGCAAATAGCCTTTACCTGTATCACTAACCAGTAGCCTCCTCTACCAATAGCTGGCTTATGAAAATCCAACTTTTTATAAATGAATTCTGTCATAAAACTAATCTATAAAAAATAAGTACAGATCATTGCTCAGTAAAGAGAAAGAAGCAAAATAAAGAGTTGATATTATGACAAAATTTTAAACATAAAATACATATTTTTCTAAAGCCAGAAATAAGAGTTGACTGCCAAGCAGCAGGAGAGTGTGAAACTGCAATAAAATGTTTCAGTTAATGTGGCAGATTATATTCTTCAAGTAGGGCTACAACACTATGCCCTGTCCCATATGCTCTTCTAGAACCATGACATTCCCCCATTATAGAATAAAGTCTACGTTCTTCCATTTGAGTCTTGGCAAGCTCTTATAACCACATCCAGTACTAGCATATAGCAGAAGTGAAAACATTCAACTTCTGAGGAAAGTTGTAGAAGGCAATATGATCTCTGCCATTACCTCAAATTTTGATTTCTGGAATGCTTGCCTTTGCAAAGCAGGTACCTTGCTGTGAGGAAGCCCAATTGAGATAGAGGGGTCCACATGGAAAGCATCATTCAGATGTCAGCTACGAGTAAGCCGTCTCTCAAGAGGATCTTCCAGCCCTAGGCAAACCAGTCAAATCAATGCCAAGGGAGTGGAGACATACATTTTTCTCCAAGCCCTTCTGAAGCAACAGAGTTGAAGCAAAATAAGTGAGTATTTTGTTTTCCCAATGTTCCAAGATTGAGGATAGTTTATTATGTAGTAATAGATAATTAAGAAGGTAAAGAAAAGGGAAACAGTTTATTATGTAGTAATAGATAATTAAGAAGGTAAAGAAGAAAAGGGAAAACCTCATTTCAGAAAAGAAAAAAATATAAAAATAACAGGCAAGAAGATACACCATTGAAAGAATATGAAGGGACATAACAGATAGTAATAAGAAAAGCCAAGAAAATGAAATAAAGTGGTAAGTAGGAGTAGAGAGGATGTGGTAGGTATAGAAGAAAAGCTAAGACAAAATTCATGTGTGACTGGGATACGTATAAAGAAGAAAAACAAAAAATGAAGCAGAACAAAGTTTCATACTATGTACCTGTGAGTGTCAATAAAGAAAAGTCAACAATGAGATATAACATCATAGATGTGATGGAGTTTAAAGATAAAAAGAGAACTTTTAAAAAAATATTTTATCTATTTATTCATGATTGACAGAGAGAGAGGCAGAGGGAGAAGCAGGCTCCATGCAGGGAGCCAGACTTGGGACTTGATCCCGGGTCTCCAGGATCATGCCCTGGACTGAAGGTTGCGCTGAACCGCTGAGCCAACTGGGCTGCCCAAGAGATCTTTTATATATTATGCAGACATCAACTTATTAAAATGGGAAGAAAATCATGTTAGCATCAGAGTTTTACTTTAATAATCGATAAGCAAAAACATCTGTGAGAAATTCAAAGAAAAAAAGTCTGAGCCAAGGAGAATTTCAATTATTATGGCAATAGACATATAATTTTGAAAGTGTAACTTCTCAGGAAATACTACTGTTCCCAGAAACTCTTCCTTGAAAGTCTTGCAGAGTAAAAGTTCCATATGACTGGAGAAGCTTCGGAAAAATTATTGAGTACATTTAACTGTTGAACTCTTAAGACAGAGGCAGAAATATGAATGATAGGCAAACAATCTGGCAATTAAAGAGTGTCAGGTCATGTCACAAGTCCTATTATCTTGTCCAAAGACAAGGTACATGGTGGGACACCTGGGTGGCTCAGGGGTTGAGCGTCTGCCTTTGGCTCAGGGAATGATCCCGGGATCCTGGATCAAGTTCCACATCGGGCTCCCGCAGAGAGCCTCCTTCTCCCTCTGGCTATATATCTGCCTCTCTCTCTGTGTTTCTCATGAATAAATAAATAAAATCTTAAAAAAAAAAAAAACAACAGCAAAGACAAGGCACATGGTGAAGAGTTAACATTTGCATCCACAACTTCAATGCAGGGTTAAAGAAAAATGCTAATTAGAATAGGGCTTGCTCCTAAGCCTCCTCCAGAGATATGTTGTTTGGAGGAAGACTCAAACAGATTCTACAGAACTGCCTGTCTTAGATGGTAAATTTGATAGATTTATTGGAAGTCATTTTCTAGCATAATTTGATAGAACAGAACAGGAAGTCATGAAGAGACTGGAACAGGGTAGTATCTTCAGGAAACATCAGAAAAGCTACACTCTCTCTCCCTGCCACAGCCATTACCAGACATCAGATTCAGCTTGAGCACAAATGAGTGAAAGAGAGAAGCACCAGAAATATGTGGTGGTCTAAGTCATATTCCTCTTATGCAGTATGCACTCCCTCACCACCAAAATTCTGAGATTTCACCATGATGTCCTTGGGTCATATGTGGAACTTCTACTTGAGAAATATTCCCTAGCTTCTCATTCGTATCCAAGTCAATTTTCTTTCTTTTTTTAAAAGTTTGCTTATTCATGAGAGACACACAGAGAGAGGCAGAGACGTAGGCAGAGGGAGAAGCAGGCTCCTTGCAGGGAGCCCGATGTGGGACTTGATCCTGGACCCCGGGATCATGACCTGAGCCAAAGGCAGATGCTCAACCACTGAGCCACCCAAGTGCCGCTTCAAGTCAATTTTCTTAGTTAGAACTTGGGAATTGCCTTGACTCCAATCTACTATCCTATCTTCACAACCATTTATTAGTTGTAGGACCTTTAATTACAGTCATTCCAGAATGAAGATAGCCATAAGCATGCATAGCCTGTTTTATCAACTGGAAAGCAAAATACACACAATAGGCAAAGGCAATGGAAGTGGGTTTTACTGGTTTGGTCAACAATAGGAAATCAGAAGGTAATAGGGCCTCCATCTGGTCTTCCACCACTTCTGGGCTTCAGTTCAGACTTCTCAATAGCTCAAAAGAGTCAAGGAAAGGGGCAAAAGAGTGACACAAGTGTGGACACCTAGGCTTGTATCCTTGTATACTTCAGAAGTAGTATTCCAGACACTGATCCATTATTTGATTCCTTGATCCCTACTATATGGCTGAAAGTATCCATTCAAGGGATAGATAGCTGTAGGAAATGTAGCATTAGGAATCTGTCTACTGGGCAGCCTGGTGGCTCGGTGGTTTAGCACCACCTTCAGTCCGGGGTGTGATCCTGGAGACCTGGGATGGAGTCCCGCGTGGGGCTCCCTGCATGGAGCCTGCTTCTCCCTTTGCCTGTGTCTCTGCTTCTCTCTCTCTCTCTGTCTCTCATGAATAAATAAATAAAATCTTTGAAAAAAAATAATCTGTCAACTCTGACTGTGAGTAGGTGGTTAGTGCTAGTCTTGTATAATTTATCTTTCAGGCAGATCTACCTGCTTTCTAAAGGGGATAGTGGGTGCCACTGGCAAGCAATCAAAGGCATATGACCAAGAAGCACAAAAACTAAGGACAATTTTACTGGGAGAAATTTGCAGAGAGAGAAGAAATGCAGGTGCTGGAAGCTGTCTGCGGTGGGGTAGTGCTCAGTGACATGTCAGGGCCAGACTTCAGACAATGAGGTTAGAACCTCCTCACATAAGTTCTAGGATGTAAACACTGCACAGCTGGCAAAACTTTACCTCATCCCTCAGCCGCATTGGGGATAAATTCAACCCCTTAACCTTCAGCTGAATTATGCAGCAGAACCATGGCTTCCAATCTTCACCGTTCCACTTCACCCTTCGTGGTAAAAGAGCAGCATAATTGTCTAATGTGTCCATGGATGGGACTCCAGAGTTGTTGTTGCAGCTGACACAATGACACTGATCAAATCTTTAATTTAGCAGCATCCATTGCCTTGACACCAGGTACAGTAGGATTACATTAAGCAATTTTCAGTTCCCAAACATCCCCACTATGAAGTATCTTGGCTTTCACTTTGAAAGGACTTCCTGAAGAATATTAGTCTTTGCTTAGTTAATTTTTGCCTCTTGAAACAGCTAAGTGATATTAAGAAAGACAAATACTTTTACCATAGCAAATCTTCATTCTTGCTGAAATTACAGATTCAACATATCAAGGGGGGGGGGGCTTTATTGATTGTAGCTCTTCCATGACTCAGGCTGATGGAGACTCAACATGGAGCTTCAGTGGCATAATGAATCAAAAAAAGTCTTCAAATTCTGTTGGGAATTTATGCATATCATTTCTGCTCTTATTTAATCAGAAAACTCAAGTCATAGGCTTAGGCGAAACTTAAATAAAAACAAAGATTTCCCTGATGATAGTAAAGAATAATAATATCTCAGAGTAGTTTTAATTTTCTGATTTCCAAAGAGGTTCAGTTTACTTCCACATTTCTCTTGGTCATTTAGATATGTTATTTTGTAAGTAGCTTTTTTTTTTAAAAGATTTTATTTATTTATTCATGAGAGAGAGAGAGAGGGCAGAGACACAGGCAGAGGGAGAAGCAGGCTCCATGCAGGGAGCCCGACATGGGACTCATCCCAGGACTCCAGGATCAGGTCCTGAGCCGAGAGCAGACACTAAACTGCTGAGCCACCCAGGGATTCCCTGTAAGTAGCTTTTTAATTCTCTTGCTCATTTGTCTATTAATTTATCTATCATTATCTCCTCTTTTTCTAACTTGTAGGATCTATCTATCCATCTACATATCAATCAATTATCTACATATAGAGATATTATAACTCCATTGTTGATTATAAGTCCTGCAAATGTTTTTTTAATAGACAGGAATTCTTAATTTAATGAAATACAATTTATTAACTTTTACCAGGTTTCTTTCTAGTAGTGCATTTTTATTTCTCTTACAAATCAAGAAGTAGAAATTAAGTGTATTTAAGAGCCAACAAAATAAATTAAAATAGACCACTAACATTGATTCCTATTGGAAGAATTTGAGGGGGGAAGGGAATAAAAATTTCTAAGCCAAATTTTGTACTTATAAAAGGGAACCAATACACACAGAAAGGGAGGGGACATAAGGTTTTATACTAGGCTATAGGTATAAAGGTTACCATAAGAGTAAAAATGTTTTTCTAAATATCAGAGGATATTTACATAGAATGAAATGCGTTTATATTTATGCTTGCATGTTTTACATGTAAAGTATACTACACAAAAAGAGTAAAGGTGAATTAAAATGACAAAAAGGAGTCCAAACATGTTATTTTTGTCAATAAAAAAAATTTAGCTTACCTCTCTTACAAGAGAAAATTATTTTCAGATTGAGGTATAGATAAAATCTCACCAAATGCTCCATACCAGAGACACCTAAAGTTAATTTATTAGGAGGCTTGACAATAAAAAGACAAAGTTATATACATGCAAAAAGGAAAAGTAAATAGAATGCTTTAATATTAGATATGAAGAAAGAAGAATAAAATGTGTTGAACAAAACAACACACATAACTTTTAATATTAAAGACTATTACTCACTATGAAGATGTTATATTTTTGAACTACTTACATAGCAGTGAATTTCATATAATATAAATGACAAGAATTCAGTTATAGCTAGTTAGAAACACATTGGTAACAGGTGACTTTCATATAACTTTCTTAGTCTTAGCAGATAAAATATCAAAAATAAAATATGCAGAGAAAAACCTAAATATCAGAACCAATAAGGTAAACTTTCAAGGTATATAATAAATTCTGTGTTACAGTAAAATTCTTCAAGTATTTATTGAAAATTTACAAATGTGACCCAGTATTATTACGCCACAAATAAAGTTTATGATACTTGTAATGTGCAACTTGATTTCTTATTGTGCTTTCCATTGTCTCATCTCTGGTTCTGAGTCACTTTTGATAAAAGATACAGTTTAAATGTTCATTATTGAAAGCTTATCACAATTCTAAATAATAGTGAAAACAGAAAAGCAAGTATAATCTATCTTTTTAATGAAAAACCAGAATGTTTTGAAAGAACAGTTGGTGTGAATTCATTACTGATAAATAATTAATGAGGTCTGAGAGCATTTTAATGGTAGATGACTTTGCTTTAGGCTGGGGGAAAAAGAAAAAAAAAACTTGGTCCTTAGTTAGCAAATTATTTAGAAGTACTGATACAATATTAGTAATGACTTCATGCTTGAATTAAAGGCAGGATTGATGATGAAAAGGTTTACATAAAAAGTCTTCAGTAAAAAATAATAGTTCAAGTTGATGAATGGGTTAGAATATCTGATGTACAAAGGTGTAATAATAATAATAAACCTAAGATATCTCTACTTAATAATTTACCCAAGTGAGATGAAGAAAAAAGTGTTTTAAATATATTGCATTGGCAAAGTAAGAAATTAGTGTCTGTTACACTTTATCTGTTTATGACTATTTAATTTACTAAAACTAAGGCATAAGGCTTCATATTGAATGGTAAAATATTGACATCATCCTTGTTATGCACTATACTTATGTAATTTTAATAAATATCAATTGAATATTTTAAATTCATGTACTTCTTATTACTCAGTTTATTTTAGAAGCACTTAACTGACTTCAGGAGGCATGAATATGGCCCAGTTTGTGCACAATGCTTTCTATCACTATTTTCAATAACTTTATTGTTGATTTCCAGATATCCCTGTAACTAACTGTGAAAATCTGTGGTGTCTGACTTCATCTTATTGGAATTCCCTATGGCTCAGAAGGAAATGTCATTTCTGTTTTCTAAGACTGTTCACTATTTAGCCATCCTTGCAAAGTTCGTCTGGAACGAAGAGCCAGTGCCTCTTCTTGCATGACATGCAGCAATATGATAGACCCATAGAGAATTTTCTCCCAATACTGACTCACCATAACCACTTTACCCACAGCTGTGCATTAGGTCAATATTATCCTTCAGCTTTAAATAACAACATCTGGATGCCACAGTTACAATGAGAATTTAGAGACCACGATCTTATACAATTAAATTTTCTAATATTTATATTTCTTTGTGTGATTTCCAAAATAATGTACTTAGTGTTTTTAAAAATCTAAAGTCAGGTAAGACTCAGCGTTATCTTCATGTAGCCGACAGCTGAAAGTGGAAACTGTGATACAGCACAAATAACATAAAGTGGAGAAGTTAGTAAAATAAATAAGGAAGTTGCAAAAAAGGAAGAAGAAATAAAGAGAGGAAAAAAAGAAGAAAAGAAAGAAAGAAAGAAAGAAAGAAAGAAAGAAAGAAAGAAAGAAAGAAAGAAGAAAGAAAGAAAGAAGAAAGAAAGAAAGAAAGAAAGAAAGAAAGAAAGAAAGAAAGAAAGAAAGAAGAAAGAAAAGAAAGAAGAGAAAAAGAGAAAGAAAAATAGAGAGAGAGAATGAGAGAGAGAGAAAGAAAGAGAGAAAGGAGAAAAAAAGGAAAGAAAGGGAGATCTTGCTACTGTTTGGAGCCATCAGCAATTCTAGAATAGCTCTCTGAGAAGAACGATGAATACAATTTTGATTAAGAGAGTTAGTGGGCAGCTTTTCAATGGTATAAGAAAACATTTTTCTTTGTAATTGATACTTATACTTTTCTGCGTGGAAGAGTTAAACTTATGACTTTTAAAAACATCAATGCAGGGGCTCCTGGTGGCTCAGTTAGCTAAGCATCTGCCTTCAGCTCAGGTCATGATTTCAGGGTACTGGGATCAAGTCCCCAGTCAGGCTCTCTGCTCAACAGGGAGTCTGCTTGCCCCTCCCACTGCTCCTGCTCTTTGTCTCAAATAAAAAATAATATCTTTGGGATGCCTGGGTGGCTCAGTGGTTGAGCATCTGCCTTTGCTTCCGAAGTTGCTGGATTGAATCCCACATCAGGCTCCTTCATGGAAGCCTGCTTCTCCTCCCTCTGCCTGTTTCTCTGCCTCTCTCTGTGTCTCTTATGAATAAATAAATAAAATCTTTAGTAAATAAATAAATAAATAAATAGATAAATAAAATCTTTGAGAAAATAAATAAAAAATCAATGTAGTGACTTAACCATTAGAAATGCATATTTTTCTGAAATAGAAGTATCGTTGTTTAGGGCACCCTATCTTTGCACTGCTGATGTGGTTGAAATTTATTCAGTCATAAAATGCAGTTTATAGACAAAAGACAAAAACTCTTCATTTGGATTCATTTCCTAATTAATGAAAGCTTCTTTGTTTATATTATTTTTTAACCTTATATAAACTCAACAAATCCATGGTTGCTTTATTCATTTTTACCTGTTTGTATAGGAACTTGCATTGAAATTGTTGTCAGGAGTCTTTTTCTTTCTTTAGTACTTGTGTCATAAGGGCCTGTACATTAGAATACTTTTACTCTAATTATGTTTGCAGAGACAAAGGATAGATTTTGGCAATGTGAACAGATTCCGGGAGCAGCATTTATTGATACGGTAATTTGTGTTAAGCAGATTTAACTTTAAAATAGCAATTGGGCAAGTAAGAGGCAGTGAATAATATCTTTTTCTGTGTGACGATAGAATAAAAATATGAGACAGTTTTTTTGACTAATTAGTAGTGTATAAGTCACTACGTCATACTTGTCTAGTTTCTTGATGCAGATGGTCACAAGCAATAACCCATGTACATCTTATGGTAACTACTGAACTGTGTTCATAATTAATAATTAAATATTTCACAGGATAAGTTTCCTTTTTCTGCTTATGCAAGGTTTTCAAATATTAGACATATTTAGATTCTTGTAGAAAAGAAATAGATACATTATATGGAACCAAAAAAACACCAACAATTTAAAATATTTTTCCCGGGATCTGTACAATCTAGTACAAAGACTGCATAATTTAGATTCTGATTAAGCTGAGTTCCAATTTCACTCTTACATTTGCTAATGGTGTAATCATAGAAATGTGTTTCTTTTATTTCTTTACTACAATTTAATAAATAAGGAATATAAGGAAGACATTACATTTCATGCAAGGACAACAGATCCTTCTCTCAATATTGAGGAAGGAAGATAAATGGATACATAATATACTATAGCTTAGTAAATCCCTCTCATCTGGAAATATCCCAGGTATTTCTTTGATAAGAAGAAACACCAAACCTTGTCTTGGAGACCTTCCCAGAAACTAACAGCTAGACTGAGTCCTGAGGGAGGTAGAGATACTAGTCATGTGTAAGTCGAAAAGAGAAAGCACGAAGCTGTAAGAATATTTTACAGGACAGATCTTTACATGCTATAATAAAGGACCTCTAGGTATGCATTATTAAAAGACTCTGACTTCATTTTGTTGGGAACTATTGAAATTCTTTCCTTGGGAGGTGATAAATGACATTTTCAACTCTAAAAGCAGCAAGAAGAATTATGAGAAAGGAAAGGCCTAGAGATGTGTACTACTGACTACGATTAATAGTAGTGGAGGTGACAAAATGTGCATTAATTAGAGAAATGTAAAGAAGCTCACATGGTTTACTCCAGGTTTCTCAGAGGTCTTTCTTTATTGTTTGAGCTGAAGTTGTGTGCATCTGAAGGTCTGTTTGCTCCCTGATTAAATGATTATCTTGAGTAGAGTTTAAAAATGTCTCCTTTTGAATCACAGACCAATCTTTTTCAGGGTCTGGAATTGAACAGCCGTGTGGTAAATAGTCATTCAATAAATATATTAAGAATGAAAATTGGCAAAATCCAGTAATAGATGACTTTCAGATTGTCTTGGTCAAATTGAGTGAAGGTAGCATCAGTCAATAAGCAAGTAATTTAGGAGAGAATGCAGATGTAGGTAGATGATGATAAGTTCATTTTAAATGACACATCACTTAAACTCTCTTTCCTTAATGTAAAGTATTAATAATAATATCAACCTTTAATATTATTGTGAATGCTAAAGAAGATAACATATCAAGCTGGATATCTTAGTCTTAAGCATGAATATATGGTCTCTACTCAGATTACCTAGACAAAAAAATCACTATTTCAGGTCCCCTCATTTTAGATACAAGTCATCTAATATTTCTGAGTACCGTCTTAATCATCTGTGAGATGGGAGTTTCTCACAGAATTATTGTTGGAGCTAAATAAAACAATCTGTGACAGTTGCACTATATGCACCCTAGACATTAATATAAAGCATTCCAGATGCTTTTCCCAAAGAGGAAAACTTCACTGATACAGATTAGGCCCATAAAAATGTGCTCCAAGTTTTCCTTCTCCCCATTTGATATAATGCATCGGAAGAACCAGGACTCATGGTAGTATTTCTGTCTTCATATCATGCATGCTCTATTAATTTACTAAGTTATACAACTTTCTTTTATATTATTAAAATGCAAGAATAATTTCAATTTAGAAAAGTTGTTGTTAAAAAGTTCAATGCAGAAATAGGCAATGTGTTACAATATGATTTTGAAGAATACTGTTGGTCAAGATAAGCATCTTCAATTAGAAATGCCAGAATGGAAAACAAATAATCCAACTCTACAGTTGTAAACTCCAGATGGTTTGAAACAGTATTTCTAGTTGAAGAATTTTACACCAGCTGGTATTTTATTCATACATGCTAGGTGTCCAGCAAAAGCTAAGATTGCAGTAGTCTAAATAGAAAGGTCTCGAAGAACTCATCCATCAGCAAGATAGGAAGAAGGATCCTCTTGGGGGAAAATGTCTCCACTGTCACAGCAGGAAAACTTGATGTGAAAAGATACTATTTCAGGATCCATTCTTGGATTCCTTTGCATCACTGCACAGTGAGCCAAAAATAATAAATTGGTGAAAAATAGACGAAAGGTGACAATGATTGAAATCATTATTTTGAGCATATCACGAATAGATATGATTATTGCTCACTTCAGTCTTAAGAATGTATAATACAGAAAAAATGAGAGGGGAAAATAAATTTGTCAAAGAATGGATGGAAAGGTTTAGGTGAAGAGGCATGATTTAGCAAATATGCCGTTACCGCATTCTGTCAGCATATTGCAAGTAAGTCAATGATTGCTTATGAGGATTAAAATAATCTTACATATTTCCCATCTGAAGCATACATCAGTGATGAACACCTGGAATCTGGAGGACTTAAAGCAAAATCACTGAAATCTGCAAGAGCATTATATATATATATATATATATATATATATATATGTGTGTGTGTGTGTGTATGTATGTATATATATATGGGATTTTATATATATATATATATATATATATATATGACATGAATTAAATAAGAAAGATGAAAACTACAACCTCATATTTTAATAGTAGTCACTAAATTAATAACTGCATGGAGCATTAGAAATCTGTTACAAACAGACTCAATTGTCCAAACTGTGACTTGACTGAGATGTGGGTGACCATATATTACTGCAACAGTTATAGTAAGATAATTCAATTACTTAAATAATTTTAAAAGTGTCCTTGAGAAAAAATACTACAAATATATAGACTTGAATTTTTGGAATGCTAAAAGTAACAGAGGTAAGGCAAGTATATCATTATGCATTATAAAGCAAAGACTATGTGACCACTTGCTTTTGTGTGATATTTTGATGCAGATCTTTTCCAAAAAACATACAAAAATTATAAAAGACATTAGTGAAATGCGACTTAAATTTCTACCAACAGGTGTTCCCTGTGTGGCTCAGTGGTTTAGAGTCTGCCTTCGGCCCAGGGCATGATCCTGGAGACCTGGATCGAGTCCCACGTCGGGCTCGCTGCATGGAGTCTGCTTCTCCCTTTTTCTCTCTCTCTCATGAATAAATAAATAAAATCTTTAAAAAAATAAAATTCTACCAACAGAAATGCACTTTATATAAAACACTGAAAAACAGATTTAAATTTTCAAAATTGATAATGGCACATGTAAGTTAAGCAAAGATTAGTTCATTCTCAACCAGCTGGACTCCATTAGTGATATCCTATGTTAATAGAAAATAACAAAACAAAATTTTGAGTCCTGAAGAATGGCTGGTCTTGGGATTTGACAAGTCTGATCTTGCATATAGCTAAGTTTTTAATACCTAAGTTATATGTTTTTTAAAAATCTGGGGATCCCTGAGTGGCTAGGTGGTTTGGTGCCTGCCTTCAGCCCAGGTTGTGATCTTGGAGTCCCAAGATTGAGTCCCACATTGGGTTCCCTTCAGGGAGCCTGCTTCTACCTCTGCCCCTCTCTCAAATAAATAAATAAAATAAAAAATCTGCTTTTACTGAATCATAGAATATTTTCTCTGCAACTCCCAAAATCCAATTGTATATTGTATAGTTGTCTTCAAATTTCTTCCTTTAAATTTTTGTTCATTTTTTGGCATTTTTCTATACTTTTCTATATTTCCCTAAATAATCTAGTAGATAACTAGCTTTAATTTTTATTGATATTGTTAAAATAATTGAAATATTTTATCAACATCAAAATGTAAAGTATTTATTGTTTTTCTTTCTATAATGATAGGAATTCACCAACATTTCTTTATACTGTCACCATACCCACCTTCAAATTATACTTGCAAAATTAATGGACTTTATATTTTTTAAAATTTTATTTATTTATTCATGATAGACAGAGAGAGAGAGGCAGAGACACAGGCAGAGGGAGAAGCAGGATCCATGCAGGAAGCCTGATGCGGGACTCGATCTGGGGACCCCAGGATCACGCCCCTGGTGGAAGGCAAGTGCTCAACTGCTGAGCCACCCAGGGATCCCCCAGGGTTCTTTTTTTAAAATTTTTTTTAATTTTTATTTATTTATGATAGTCACAGAGAGAGAGAGGCAGAGACACAGGCAGAGGGAGAAGCAGGCTCCATGCACCGGGAACCCGACTTGGGATTCGATCCCGGGTCTCCAGGATCGCGCCCTGGGCCAAAGGCAGGCGCCAAACCGCTGAGCCACCCAGGGATCCCTCCTCAGGGTTCTTTATTCAATATTATCCTTCTGTTACTGTGATACATGAACAATAATTTGATGATATAAAATTTGTCAATCATAACATTTTTTCTCAAAACTATTTTCATTCCATTTCTTTTTTTTTCTGTTAGCTTCAGGTGACACTTTGCCAATTTGTATTTGCTTTCTTTTATCTTTATAGCAAGCATTTTTTTCATTTGTTTTGCCTATTATATTGGCCAGTTTATTTGTGGGATTCTTTCTTTGCTTTAAAATTTTATAATTTCACCGGAATTAGTGAATTTAGTAAATTGTAAGTTGTAATTAGTAAATTAAGTTAGTGAATTTCACTTAGTAAATTGTGATTATGTAAATATTCTCATTGTATCCTACACAATTCTAATTATAATTTCTGCATTGTTCGTTTTGTGTTTTACAGTTATAAATGGAAGTTTATTATGTTATTGTTTCTTGGGTCCTTACCTTCCCTAGTCAAGAGTCCTGTTTTTCAAAGCCTCTCAAGTCCCTACTATCCCTTCTTCATTATATTCTATATATTTCCATCTCATCTTCCTTTGGTTAAGGAGTTAATATTTTCTTGAGTTTTATTAAGGTTTCAAAGACACGTCTTTTTGACAGTATGTTTTTTCTCTATGACATGTCTCCCCTGACTCCAAATTTTCTTAAAAATATTCATCAATTTCTCCTTTTTAGATGAAGTCTCTGTTCTCACAAATCCCTTTTATGTACCTTCAAAAAGATTAAGAACTGAGAGAGAGTAATGCTTCTCCACGATTCATTGTGGCTAATTAATATGAGGTATTTTCATCTTTCTTGGGGTTTTTGTTTTTTTCATATTTCATTTAACCAAGATTATTTGTTAATTGTAGTAAATTTCCTCATCAGTACTTTCTTACATCTCTAGTGAACCATTTATAATTATAAATGGTTTGGGTTAAAGGTTTATACTTTTACCAATATTGTTGGCTATTTGAACAGAATTTTATTTTATTTTATTTTATTTATTTATTTTTGAACAGAATTTTATATAAAAATTAAACCAAATAGTCTAACTTGTTTCAACACTTTCCAAAATGAATATATTTGTTTCCAACACTAAATGTTACATATTTATTGAAAGATCACTGTATAAAACAAGCTGGTTCCATACATAATCTGAAATAAAAGTTATTGAAAATATTAACTGTATCTATGATAACTTTATTTTAAACAACTGTCTATCATTTATTTTCTAGAGTTCTGCTGGCTATTATTTTACTGTTTTCTGTTGAGTTTATTAGGTGTACTAGCAAAGCAAAAGTTATAATGTTAATCCTGCTGTAATTATACAAATCTTTGTATTGTTTTTCTATATGCTTTTACATCATAAGCAGCAGATTCTGTATGATAATTAAAAATAAAAATTCTACAGGAATATTTGTAAATCCTTGATATAATTTTAGCTTTTGTGTTTTGTGAATTAATTCCAAAATTCCAGGGAACTTAAATGAAGATTATAAAAATAAAATGTAATTTAAAAAATGTTTAAAAGTCAAGTTGAATTTGCCTTCTTTTTCATTGTGAATATTTTTAATAATTTAAAAGAGGGAAAAATATCCTTGATAAAACTGATATGTAGAATGCGAACAGCTTGTAATGTTCAATTTCTTGAACAGATTGGTAGTTATGTGGGTTTATTCCACTTTAAGAAAATTCATCAACTAGTGCACCTTTCTTAGTGTATGCTACATGTCAATAAAAATCTTTACTTCTGAAATTCAATTTGGTTTGTAGGCCAAAAATTATTGCCTAAGTCCATCCCAGAATCTTCAGCACAGCTGAAATACCAGCTTTTGTTTTTGATGTTTTAGCGTGGTTGTTTTTCATTGTTCATAAGATTATCTCCCACAAACTTTCACATTCTACTATCTAAAACATGTTTCAGATATTTTATTAAGAAATCCTAGGACTTTTGTAGCAAATGAGTTTTCTGGTTATTGAGTTGGCTATGTTTCAAGAAACAGAAGTGCCCAGAATGCATCTGGTTCTGTTTTATTTCTATAAATTTTAATTTTACTTGAATTTGCATACTTAGTACTATTTTCAGCCCAGTAAAATTTCTTTCAATTCTAAGTGTGATTTTAGTTTGTATCCCGATTACTTCTTTGAAACACCTGTAATTTCCAGATGGCTCTTTGTTCCTTCATCTCCTCTCTCATAATTTTCAGCTCTTTGGCTTGTTATTGTACACTTAAAGAGCCTCTCAAGTATGCTCTTAACAGCAGTCATTAAATTTCCATAGGCTCATTTTACTCTTTGCTGCCTCCCATTTTTATTTTACTTTTGTGTCTTTAGTTTGATTTTAATCTTTTACTCTCATCCAGACTTCTTTTTCTCATCAGTTGTTCTTTTCACATGACTTTTTCTTACCCAGTTTCTAATTTTCCTGACAAGTGGAACAAAATATTTATATAAAAACTTTAATTCCTAGCATATGTGACTACTAGGACTACTTTTTAAAAGATTTTATTTATTTATTTATTTATTTATTTATTTATTTATTTATTTTATTTTATTTTATTTTATTTTATTTTATTTTATTTTATTTTGAGAGAGAGAGCTCACAAGTGAGTGGCAGGAGGGAAAAGCAGACTCCTCGCTGAGTAAGGAGGCCAACTGGGGACTCCATCTCAGGACCCAGGGATCTTGACCTGAGCTAAAGACAGATGCTTAACCAACTGAGCCACCCAGGTGTTCCGTCTAGGACTAATTTTTAATCTCTGTTCACAACTATATCTTATTTGAAGGCTCTAAACCTATCAGGAGCTAATATAGTTCCACCAGCCAAGTCATCCTTTCTGCTTCTAACCATAAGATCCTTACATGGATGTGGAAACCAGCAGACATGTTTGTTTTTTTTAATCCACAGCATTGTTTGTTTGCTGTTTTAAAACAATGTAGATCTTTTCTGAGCTAGGTGTAAGAACCAGTGTCAGGCATTACGTTAGTTGGAATTTTTTTCTAAAACTGATAGGTATTTTATTTACATAGGATATACTTACATGTATTTTATTTACACATAATTATTTACGTATGGTATGTTTATACACCTTTATGTATATTAAGGATATTCAAAGATTAATTTAGGACACAATTAGTAAAGTCTTAGAATTTTTAAATCAAATATTTTTTTTTTCAAAGCTATTCTTATCTACTTATTTTTTTTAAAGATTTATATATTTATTTTAGTGAGAGAGAGAGAAAAAGCATGCATGATGGAGGGAGGGGCAGAGAGAGAGGGTGAGAGAATCTCAAGCCGACTCTGCTGATCACAGAGCTTGATGCAGGGCTCAATCTCAGGACCTTGAGATCATGAATCAAGCCTAAATCAAGAGTTTGATGCTTAACTGACTGAGCACTCATTTGCCCCTCTACTTATTTTTTATTCAATTCCCATGCTTAGGATTGTCAATAAACTGGTCTTACTAAATCCTTTGATTCCCTGTAAAAGACTACTCTAGTATCAATAAAATTTTTGTTACCTTCTTACTTTATCTAAACATGTTCAATCCTTACTTATTTTCCAGGAATGTTTTCCCATTTTCATTGGAAAAATAAAAATTGTGTATATTTTTTGTATCCATTTTCAAGATAGTGTTGAATATAGATATCTTTATAATTTAAAATGAATGTTATTTCTCTTCTTTGAATTCCTTGCAGTGTTTTCTATATACTACACAACCTCGCCTTGCCTTATATTCCAGTTATCACAAATTTTTTTCTCTATAGATGGTAAAAACGGTCATTAACAACAAGTATTATTTCTTCAACTCATTGTTTAAACTCATAGCACGAATACATGTCTTAGTACAAACACACATATGTATCATGCATATAGGTCTAGATACATAGGTAATACATAAACATAGATAATGATGCTTTACTTATCACAGTATTCATTACATATAATTTAACTACACCAGTAGATTTAGCTAGGAGTTTTATAGAATGAATATTCTACCTATTAGATACATAAATCATATTTAAACCAAGAAATGAAAAGATAGTACATTTTTCTTCTATCTTTATTTATAAAATTCAAACCAACATGTATCATTATCTCTAGTTCTTGCAGAAAATCCTTGGGAAGGTGGTGCAGTTTATGTCTATGAACTAGTCAAGAGGAGCTTTACTTTTTTTTAGAAAAATATTTTATTTATTTGAGAGGGAGAGATAGCAAGAGAGAACAGGAGCAGGGGGCAGGGAGGAGAAGCAGGCTCCCCTCTGAACAGGGAGCCAGATGCAAGGCTCAGTCCCAGGACCCTAGGATCATGACCTGAGCTGAAGGCAGATGCTTAACTGACTGAGACACCCAGGTGTCCCATGATGGAGCTTCACTTAATCTAAGCAGAGCAGAGTGATGAGGGCACTCTGATATTGTGACAGAGCTGTTATGACAAAGTTACTCAGATATATCCAGGAATATACCAAAGATGTTTATGAAAGAGCATAATTACAAACCATTAAATTACAGAAAAAAAAACCCTAATATATGCTAATTTAATTTATGGTTTTTCACTAGGGAAAGAAACAGGAATGAGGCAGAATGAAAGATGGTGTAAAGCTCCTGCCTTTTTGTTAATCTCAGAATCAAAGAAGACTCTTTTCATTTTCTGTGAATTTACTTGAATATCAAGAGTGAAATTTTAAATTCTAAATTTCCCTTGAGGCTGACAATTTTATTTGTTTTTATTTTTAAAAGATTTTATTTATTTATTCATGAGAGACACAGAGAGAGAGAGACAGAGAAGCAGAGACACAGGCAGAGGGAGAAGCAGGCTCCATGCAGGGAACTCAACGTGGGACTCAATCCCAGGGCTCCAGGATCAGGCCCTGGGCTGAAGGCAGCGCTAAACCGCTGAGCCACCCTGGCTGCCCGAGGCTGACAATTTTATACTCATTGGTATAAGCTATAATATAGATGTGGCTGCTTAGCAATATAATTTGTTTTTCTGTTTCTAATTCAAGATTGGGTAAGATGGATCTCACTGTATTTTGTGAGCTTTTTATTTACTTTATCATATGGTTGCATGTTTTAGATACTCTTGAATAATTAAGGAAGATTTACTCTGTAGCCCACAACATAAACCTTTTATTATTTCCAGACTTTACAATATTTTTTTCTTAAATTCTGAGTTTTCTTCAATATTTAGGACATATGTACATTTTGTTTTATATAATATTCATTTCAAAAGAAATACAATTGGTATTTGAGTGATAGTATTCTAACTTTAATGGGTGACTCAGGTCTAACTTTTTTTTTAGGCCTAACTTTTTAAATCACTGAATTTTTCAAAGAATTATGAAAGTTACATGTACTTAGAAAAATGAAATAGAATAAAATTAATGACATAAAAACTGGAAGCTTTCTATAATTTAGCTAAGCACTAGAAATGAAGAATCAGGAATATAGTAGCATCCACTACTTAGCAATAAAAAAAATAGGAGTTATCACATTTTAGGATTTGACAATGTTAATAGTGACTCACTACTTCCATTCCAGAGTAGAGTGCCTATAGAATTTTGAGAAATGCTTGTATGGAGGAATAAATAGGAACCCACTCAGGCTTAAAACCTTGGTAATTTCAGTTCAGTGACATTTTACAAATCACTTATTTTAAAGTCTAATTGTTGGGACGCCTGGGTGGCTCAGCAGTTTAGTGCCTGCCTTTGGCTCAGGGTGTGATCTGGGGATCTGGGATCAAGTCCCATAGCAGACTCCTTGCATGGAGCCTGCTTCTCCCTCTGTCTAGGTCTCTACCTCTCTCACTCGCTCTCTCTCTTTCTGTACCTCTCATGAATAAATAAATAAATATTTGTCGTTTCTAATGGCTGAGGAATATTCCATTGTATACATAGACCACATCTTCTTTATCTATTCATCTTTCGAGGGACACCAAGGCTCCTTCTACAGTTTGGCTATTGTCGACATTGCTGCTATAAACATTGGGGTGCAGGTGTTCCGGCGTTTCACTGCATCTGTATCTTTGGGGTAAATCCCAGCAGTGCAATTGCTGGGTCGTGGGGCAGTTCTATTTTTAACTCTTTGAGGAACCACCACACAGTTTTCCAGAGTGGCTGCACCAGTTCACATTCCCTCCATTTGCTTCGAAGTGGATGGAACTGGAGGGTATTATGCTGAGTGAAATAAGTCAATCGGAGAAGGACAAACATTATATGGTCTCATTCATTTGGGGAATATAAAAATTAGTGAAAGGGAATAAAGGGGAAAGTAGAGAAAATGAGTGAAAATATCAGTGAGGGTGACAAAACATGAGAGACACCTAACTCTGGAAAATGAACAAGGGGTAGTGGAAAGGGATGTGAGAGGAGTTGGAATGACTGGGTGATGGGCACTTGGCGGGAAGAGCACTGGGTGTTATGCTATATGTTGGCAAATTGAACTTCAATTAAAAAAAAGGAACAATAAATAAATAAAATCATTTAAAATAAAGTCTAATTATTTTATTATCTAAAAGTGAAAACAATAAAAATATCTCTCAAAAATAGAATAAATATTAATCTGAGTATATAGCATATAAGAGCTGCTAAATAAAAATTAGTTCCAGTTACTTTTTTTTTTTTGTCTTCATTCTACATAACACAACTTCTTTTATTCTACCTTCTTGGTTCTCAAAGCGATAAACTAAGGAGTTTTGAAAAGGAAAGGTGTTTGGTCCATATGATAAAAAAAAAAAAAAAGAAAAAAGGTGTGTGACCCATATGGAAAAATTACTGGTTTGGATTGCTCTCTGATAATTGGCTC
Source organism: Nyctereutes procyonoides (assembly GCF_905146905.1). Lineage (NCBI taxonomy): Eukaryota > Metazoa > Chordata > Mammalia > Carnivora > Canidae > Nyctereutes > Nyctereutes procyonoides. The sequence continues at coordinate 16,136,466 of NW_026575117.1, forward strand.
TCTGATACTCACTTCAAAAATATTATTTATTTTTATACTATTATAAAAATTACACTATATATAATAATTATAATAAAGCATTTAAAAGAAAAGTTACTAAATTTATCCCTAAACTTCATATCCTACTTTTATATTCTTCTCTTCCCCAAAGTTCCACATCTGTTGTTTTTAGCATGAATTGCTACCTCTTATGTATGAGTGATTGTATTGCCAAAATTTTAATAGTTAAATTCAGAGCAAACATAAGGAAAGCCATGAAGTAAAATAGCACATTTAATAAGAATTTTTTTTTAATCTAGAGATAATCAGCTCCCCATACTTCTGTTAAACAGATTGAACCCAAGTGTAGGCTGACTAGCTATGGCCTTTTCTTTATGTAGCAAGATTTAGCTATCATGCCCCTTTGGGGAGCACCTTCATCTTAATCATTTGGAGTATGAGGATTTCTGTGTCTGCTCTGACGTCAATTTCCCTGATGTACTTGGCTCCAAAGTATTACTCATGCGCACAATTTGTACATCTGCTCACCTTCTTGAAGAGAAGATTGTCTCCTTGGCCTCAATCCTCAGAGTGGAGAGGGTATGAGAAATAAACATTGGTCTTAACCACCCCATTCCAAACTCACCAGTGCCCATTTCTTATTACATTCAAATCCCCACTAACGTAAAACTATTATATGTGAAATTTCCTTATAAATCTTTGAGATAGAGGAAGGTTACAATATATTTTATTATAGGATAAAAACACTTACATTTGAATATTTTTACTGCTAGTTTTCTTGGCCATTCATGCCAAGAGATCCATTCTCATTAAATGTTTCTGGAATAGCTTTTCTCTGTCAAGGTCCTTCTCCAAGTTTCAAGATCAGCTACACTTTCTTTCCTTAAATTTATAGTAGGAAAATTTCTCATGGAGTGTTATGATGAAGACACCAGCAATATCCTCTTGTTTGATTTCTTTGACTCGCTGAACCAGGTTAGAGGGATTTAATAATGATAAAAAGCTTATGAAGATATTTTCCTAAGTGACAGAAGACCAAATTCAATGTTATATGTGATAAAAGGCAAGTTATTTAAAATTTCAAAACTATGATTTCTCAGCTATATAATGGAAATGATTATTCATCTCAAAGAGTACTGTGGAGAATTAAGTGAACTGAAGCATGTAAAGCACTTAGAATAGTCTATGTTGTTGTACAATAAGTCTTTCATCTTAGTCATTGTTTTGTTATTGGTGCTCACTCTGCTAGTCACTCATTTGACACATATTTATTGAGTGTCAGCTCTGTGTCAGGTTCTATTAAGGTAGTTGGAGAATAAGCGAGAATAGAGAGTGCCTGTGCCCCCAAAGAATGAAAATAAACAAGCAATACCATTATTTAAGACAGTGATATAACTTTGAAGGAAGATGAAGCAGAGGCAGGTCATTTTCATAGCTATGGAGGGCACCTCAAAGATTTCATTTGGGTAGAGATCTGAACGATGAGAAAAAAATAAGTCCAATGTAAAGATCAGTGTGAAAAATATTTCATGCAGAAGGGACTGGAAGGGCAAGCATTTTGTAGCTAAAATGAGCTTGGCGTGGCTTAGCAACAACAAAAAAGGCTCAATTGCCTAGGACAGAATGAGCAATAGATGATCATCACAGATGAGGTCATAGAGCAGATGTCTGCTTGTCCAGGACCTTGAGTATTATAGTAATAAATATGCAGTTTTTCACTGTCATGAGAATGACCAGAGGACTTTGACTACAAAGTTACTGAACTCTTAGATTTTGGAAATACTTCCCGTGATTCAATGCATAGCAGCATTGAAGCAGCTTTGTGGATTAGGTTAATTCTACTTTCACAGGGAAATAAGATACTAGGTCTTCAGTGCAAAAAGAAAAGAAATATTTGAAGATTTAAGTAAAAAAAAAAAGTGAAATAATTATCTTAAAGATAACTGACCAGGGAAATATAGAAGTGTTCTGGGTAGTTCTAAGGCCTGATCAACAGGATTATAAAGGTTTCTCTTAATTTAGGTTTAGGGACAAAGTTGAGGAAGTAGAAGGTAAGGTAAACCAGATTTGGTGTTTTTCCAGTGAGAGAGGAAGACACAAGCAAGTTAAGGCTGAATACAAACTAGAAGCTATAATGTTACGCTTTAGTAAGGAGAGAGGAGACATCAGGAGAAAAGGAAAGTAATCATTTGGTATGGTCAGTGGATTAAAGAATGCTGATACAGCGAAAAAACTGTTGGAGAGGTGTTACTAGGTTACGTCTGTTGAAACGTTTAGAGGTGGTAGACAATAAATGAGATCCTGAGGTTGTGGATTTTTGTTTTTGTTTCTGTTTTTTTTTTTTTTTATGACAGTTACTGGAAATAACTAGTTTTAGGGAATGGAAATTAATGGAGACTCATGGTAGAGTATTATCCACCTAACTACAGAAATTAATACTAAAGTAACTGGTTTTAGGGGATCCCTGGGTTGCTCAGTGGTTTAGCACCTGACTTCAGCCCAGGCATGATCCTGGAGTCCTGGGATCGAGTCCCACATCAGGCTCCCTGCATGGAGCCTGCTTCTCCCTCTGCCTGTGTCTCTGCCTCTCTCTCTCTCTCTCTTCTCTTCTCTCTCTCTCTGGTGTGTGTGTGTCTCTCATTAATAAATAAGTAAAATCTTAAAAAAATAAAGTAATTGGTTTTAATTTTCCTCATTTAAAATTACATCTCCTAGGGCACCTGAGAGGATCAGTCTGTTAAGCACCTGCCTTCAGCTCAGGTCCTGATCTCAGGGTTCTGGAATTGAGCACCATGTCAGGCTCTTGGCGTCTCCTATTTTTGTGTCTCCCCTCAGTCATGATCGCTCTCCCTCCCTCTCTCTTTCTCTCTCTCCCAAATAAATAAATAAAATTTTTAAATAAATAAATAAAATTACATTTCCTCATTTTTCTGTCCACCATTCTCTCAGATATATAATCTATCTAAAGACATACTTACATAAAATAGATTTTCAGAGTAAATGTGTCAGATATTTTTAGATTGAAACTTTTATTATCAAAGAGAGAATGAATCTAGAACCACACATTGTTTGGGGGTAACAATATCCACTGGTGAAAACTGACCTATAATACAGAGGACAGCAATGTCAGGGGTTTCTACCTTCTAAGAGATAAGCAGAATTAGATAAATGGGAAATCTGTTAAAGATTATAGATCCACCTGCCATATGTCCTTTGGGCTTTTTCATTTCTTATTATTTTCTTTCCTAGAATTAAAAATAAATATGTGATTTTGCAACAAAGAGGACTATATCCATATACTAAGTAGATCAAAGCATGAAGATGAGAAGGGTCCAAATCCCCAATGGGTTTTGCAGAGCAGCCCCACTAATGCTATCTCTAGATATATGATTATGTGTAAAAAGTCCTGTAGGGCAAAGGTTAAATAACTCTTTCAGTATATCTGTTTTCTTTTGATCTTTTTCTTACAGATTGGTCAGCTCTATTGTCAGTTAATCCATCTTTCATGGGGGTCCATTAAAAAGAAAGCTCACAAGCAATAATCAGTATATTGCTTTCCAAATTTTTTCCCATTAGCTCTGAGTCAGTGAGCAAAAATATAACCAAATTTTTTTGCTACAGCATAAAATGGCATTCCACCTTTTCAAAAACCTACACTATTTGGGTCTCCCCTGCCCAAATCTCTCTCTCTTTGTATAGTCCACTTACATTTTAGATTCTGTTAATTATAGCACACTACTAACCTCTAGTAAATTCACTAACAAGGTGACAAAATCTACTTTATGCAAAATCACTCAAATTGCTAAAACAAATAGATTAGTTTTCCACACATATCAAGAAAGCCTTGAAAGAGATTAGGTCAAAATAGAACTGATATTTTATACTCATTTGTAATGAAAATAAAAATCATTACATGGGGAAATTATCCAAGCCTGTTTGCAAGGTAATAGTTTGCTTCCTCAAAACGAAAAGGAGGGGCCCCCGGGTGACTCAATGGTTGAGTGTCTGACTTTGGCTCAGGTCATGATCCCAGGGTCCTGGGATCGAGTCCCACATCAGGCTACCCACAGGGAGCCTGCTTCTCCCTCTGCCTATGTCTCTGCCTCTCTTTCTGTGTCTCTCATGAATAAATAAATAAAATCTTTAAAAACAAAACAAAAACAAAGCCAAGAGGATAGCCTGTTCTGCTCTAGTATATAACATAATGTAAGCATAAGAGTGACAATCCCCATCACCTTTTCCAGATAATACAATTGAATCAAGGGGATGCCATCCGTTATCTTTATTCTACTGGTCAGGAGCAAGTTATTGGTTCTTCTGGCACTCAAGGGTAAAGGATTATACAAAAGCATGACTCATTACAGATCAGTTTATGATGTGTCAGCCACACTATATACACTATTTTTTTTAAATAGAGAAAAATGGTTGATTTCAAAGTCATTATCAATAAGGATTGTTGAAAAAACTATAGAATATGTATTTATTTATACTTATTTAGATATATTTTAATTCAAAAAGTAATTAAACTAATTTCTGTGCTAAAGTATGTATAATTTATTACTTTTAGATATACTTGTAAAATTTTAAGTTTGTATTAGCTTACTTTTCTTAGAATACTCACTTCTATTCTATCCACATTCTATTCTAACAGCATATTATATATTTTAATATTAGAAACAGGAATTTTATGGGTCGACAATGAGAGCAAAACATTTAGTACATGAGTTTACTTCCTTTTTCATACCAAATTACATGAAATGGAGGAATAGATTTGCAGGAAAAGCTTATAATGATATTGGCTAAGTATTAAGAGATTCCTTGAAGATTGCAGAATAGATGGATTTTAATTGATAGAGGACCAGAACAAAAACCATAGTGCCAAATGCATGCATAAAGTTCATTATTTTTACTGTCATTACCTTAGGTGCGATGAGGGGATCAGGTTTCCAAAGAAATATCAAATTCACATGCAGAACGTGCAGTATATCATCTAATACAAACAATTTTGGCTAAGTCTAGGCCCTTTTGGCAGCCTATCCTCACGAAGTACGACTTTGGAAGTGGTTCCCCTACCAAACCCACTCCTATCACCAATTCACAGACTAACTCTAGTAAGGAATTTCGCAGGCCAATAGCAAGGAATTTCGAAGGCCAATGCAGGAGAGAGAAAAGCAGAACCCGAAGTAACACTGGATCTGAACAAAACAACAGAGAAAACACACAAATACATGTGCAAAGGAAAAGGAAACATTTTTGTATTTGAATATTGCATATCAGTGTGCTGCTTTAGACAAAAGAAAGCTGGATATTTCTCTGAGGGCAAGGAAGTAGGAAAGTAATTTTGATAACTAAATGTTTCTAGAAAGAATTGTCAGCTTCCTTCTACTGCACAGCTAACCTAGCTGTATGTCCAGAACCAATCTCACCCATAATCGTAACAGCAGATTCTTCTATTCAGAGTTTTCATTGTCTGCTAAAGAAATGGGTAATTATTACATGGGTGGCTCATTTTACCTTCAGGGACTAGCACAAAATCTGACTCATAAGAGTCTCAAAAAAAATATATATATATATACACACATATATGTTTTAGATCGTTTTACATAATCTCTACATCCAACGTAGGGCTTGAATTCACAACCCCAGGATCAAGAGTTGCACCCTTCACCAAACTGAGCCAGCCTGGCACCCAGGGTCTCAAAAATATTTACCAAAATGCCAATATTTGAGGAAAACTAGTACCATATTTTTTAAAAAAAAATCCAAAACCAGAATAATTTACCAATAATGAAACAATTAATACAAAGTCAAAAGAATACTATTTTTAAAAGTATAACAAATCTTTCATAAAAAATGATTTTATTAAGAGAAAGGAATTGAGATTTCAGATATTGGGTCTTTAAGAAAAAAAATTTAAAAATCTAAACCGATTTTTTTAGAGAATGAAGAGACATCTAAAATAGAATTATAAAAAGTTTGAAAATATAAATGAAAAAATATATGACATAAGATTAACAGCAAAAATGAAGAAGGCAGGTAATAATAATATTAGCAATAAAAATATAACATGAAAAACTAAATGAGCCCAATATATATATATACCTTATTTACAGTTAAAACCTAGAATATAATAATGTTCATAATGTATTCAAAACTGCTATGAACATATTTAAGCCAAAACTTTCAGAAATACATAAATAAATGGATAAATTTACTAAATAAGCTTTTCATAAATCAACAGAGAATATTTAAAATATGAGTAGGACTACAGAAAATTAGGACAACACATTATTATACTTAGGCTAGTGGTTGTATATAGATATAAATATTGACCAAAGGCAAGTGTAATTTAATTATTTTTCTAACACCTGTAGAAATTTTATTTTTAAAAATGGCCAAATAAATACTGAACCTCAAAGAAAAGTGTCTGGAGTATAAGAAGATACAGATTCTGCTAACAATCTTTCAAGTTGGATGTCATGGTTTGTCTCCTTATATTACGGTATGATTTTCTTTCATTTTAATTACTATAAATATATGTACCTCCATTACTTGTGAATTGATATTTTCATTAAAATTTAAAAAAAATTCTTGGGAGTGTGAAAAAAAAGCTATCCTAGGAGGTTATTACCTTTGTCAATTTGATTGCTTTCCATTGAGGCATAACAAGTATAATCTTGGGCTTTATTAAGAGAATATTATTTAGATATACCAGTTTAGCTCTATTATTTTGGTAACAAAAAGTATTTTTGGACTTTAACAGGATTTGATGCTGGTTAAATAATTGATTACAAAGAAAACTAATTGCTAAATTTCAACAGTAATTTTACAATAGAATTCGTGATCTCTGAAGCCATACATGGCATGAACATAAAGAACATTATGGAAACTTGGCTCCCCTGTACAATGTTTGGCACAGACTTAAATTTGAATGCAAAATTGTTTTTCAGATTTTTTTTAACTTCTTGATTATCAATATGGGTTAAACAAGCTACTTTTAAATGTAGATAAAAAGAACAAAATGACAAAATGAACAAAAATAGAAAAAGTTTCAGTAAAAAGCTATAAAGACTTGTAAAATCATTAGGCTCTGCGCATGGCAAAATAATATTTCTTAGACATTGTTAAGTCAGAGCTTTTTGGCTTGTTTCTTCTTTTAGTTTTTAGAAAATTACTCATAAAATGTTTGTTTTTTTTTTTTCAGAATGTTGAGTATATAAACATAATTAACCTCCTTCCATGATAGAAATGTGAGCATGTGGAACTGTACTCTCATCCCGTAAAGAAAAAGTATTCCAAGCTCTCAGTGAAGTAAAAATGCACCCACAAATTTGATAAAAATGTTATGCTTAAACAGTTAACATTTGGAAAAGACAGGAATTGTTCTTATGTGATGTAAATATTAATTAAAAATAACTTTGTATCATATTGTATGCTACACAAACTTAAAAAGCATGATGTCTTGGAAATAAAATTTCAAAAATTTGGAATATACAAAAACATGTATGTCTTTTCTTAAAAAATAGGATGAATTTATGCTTACATAAGAGTTTCAACATATTTTATCTCAATAAGAAATTGGAATGTAAATGAATTGTAATAAAAAGTTATTAAGCAACTTTGTATTTTATTAACCTACCTGAATTTGGATGTAATTCTTTAACAGCAATATTCTATTACCATAAATATTTATTTATACTTGTTTTTTAGTTTGGATCCCTATTATATTATGTATTCCTCAGAAGCCAGGCATATGCTGTATTTTCAATACCTGTGCTTTGATAACACCAACTAGATATAGATTGAATAATTAGTGAATGACACTAATTATCTAAAGTTCTGATGAGGTTTTAAATCCTCAATTGAATGCATTTAATAATCAATAACAAACAATAACATATAATGTGGGGAGCACAAGTTACCTGTTAGGTACTGGACTATATGATTTCTGTTCAGCTTCAAAAATACTTGAAATTATTATTGTTATCTGCATTTTGTTGACACAGAGAGTTAACTGTCCTGCCACATGATACCATTTTAGTAAAGACAGTCCCTGACTTACAGTATTCTACTTATAATTTTTGGCTTTAAAATGGTGTGAAAACAACACAGATTCTGTAGTAACCGTACTTGGAATTTTGATTCTTGATCTTTTCCTGGGCTGGTGATGGGCTGTCCAATATTATCGTGTTGTTGGGCAGTAGCTGTAGCTTCCAGTCAATCATGAGGGTAAAAAAGTGACACACTTAACAGCCATTTTATATCTGTATAAGCATTCTGTTTCTTTTTTAACTTTTAAGACAGTAGTTAATAAATTACATGTATTTGACACTATATCATAAAATTGACTTTGTGTTAGATGATTTTGCCCAACTGTAGGCTAATGTAAGTATTTTGAGCATATTCAATGTAGGTGAAGCCAAGCTATGATGTTCAATAGGTTAGATATATTAAAACATTTTTGAGTTACTATTGTCAAATTACAATGGGTTTATTGGGCTGTACATCATAAGTTGAGGTGCATCTGTATATGTATTCTAGGCATTTTGATTTAGAATCCATGTTTTTGCCACTTTACTGTTAATTCCTTTTATTTCTGCTAAACTTTCTACATAGGTCCAAACAATTTTTTATAATATAAGGTGGGCACAGCTGAGATATTTTTTTTATTCAAATCCTGCTTACTTGGCTACTATGAAAATATCCTCTGCCATTTAAAAATAACATTTCCTTCCTTCCAGGTAGCAACGTTAGCTGTAGAGCAGCTAACAGATGAGACAATGTGATTTGTAGACACTTGATTTGTATCTTATCAAATATAATGGCATTGATTATAAGGCACATCAATTTCAAAGATTTTTTTAAAGTAGGAAAATGTATATTTAGAATTAATTAAATATGACATTATCTATATTCACTTTAATTAAATTAAGTGAAAAGAACTTTATGTTCCATATCAAGCAAACTTGTGTGGAACTCAGTTAATTTTTTTTTAATATACTTTCTTTCATAAAATTTTATTTATCTGATATACTAATCCTTTTTCTCTATAGAAAGATTCTGGTTAGGGTACTCTGTTACTATGTAAACTTGGAAATGACCGTAGCTTGGAATATGGTCATGGTGAAGATACTGAGAATGGAAATAGTTTGATGTCTATTTATGAAGTGAGATTAGTAAAACCTGATTATGGATAAGATATAGTTTTAAATATTTCATAGATGAAGAAATTGTGCCTTTCTATGTTATCCTGACTGAGAGAAAAGCAGTAGTCAGCTGTCTGTTTCCAGATACTTCATACAGAAGCACACAAACATGATAACTTCTTCATTTCTGATATCTAAATCAGGTTATAAACATGGACTTTTGGAAGATCATTTATACGTACATTTCGCTTTGTTTGCCTTTCTTCATGTAAGTGTGTCTAATCATGAAATGTATGTTGTAAATTCAATCCCCTATTGCTGCACTTCTCCTGGGAGCCTAGTGAAATCTTTCCATTCCTAAACCAAATTGTTAGGTCTTATTTTCCTTTTGTCATTCTAATTAGTGAGAATCTCTGATAGATATTCTTTTTATGTTTTCCATTCAGTTCTTTACAATATATTTTTGACTAATACAAATTAAAAGGTAAAATAATAGATTTTTTGTTAGTAAAAGCCATTACCTACATTTTTAGAGAATCAAAAAAAAAAGTGCAGATGGAATTGGAACTAAGTTTTATAAAGCAGTATTCTGACTTTTTAAAATATATAATATTTTAATATTTAGGTATATTTAGGTATATATCCATTTAATATTTAGGTATATGAAACTCAACAAATGACATACTAAATACATAAAGAGAAAAAAATAAATGTAATATATGGGATTTTATTATGTTTAACTTTTCACTTTCTCTGCCTATTTTAATCACTGCATTTCACTTACTATGGTTTGTTTGTTTTAAAGACTTATTTGTGTCACATTTCATGTTTTACATTTTAGAAAAAAAGCAATGAATAATAATAAGATAAATAAAAATTTTCTCAATGAACAATTCTTATAATAATATCTCAAAGATTTCAGCTTTTAATATTTCACAAATATTTACTACTTAAAATGAGTACGCTTACATGTTAGTCTCCTAGAGATAGTATCTCCTTTGGGGAAAAAAAAATATCCCAAGGCTATGAACCACATTTCCATAATTATACTAATGAAGTTGAGTTTTCTAATGCATTCAATCATAAAATCAGTTCCTGACTACTAGCTGCCTTCAAATGAAAAACTGCTTTTCATAGCTACAAGGCAATTCACACAAAAATAAAAAAATATTATAGAAGCTAGCCAAAATTTAAATTGAATGTGAAACTTCCTAATTTTCTGTATTTCCCAATGCTCTCTTGGAAATCCCTGTACACATACAATATTGAAAAAGCATAAAAGGAAAAGTTGGGGATTCTGTCCACTAGAACAAAATAGAAAAGGAGACTACTTTTTTTTTCTTTTCCCATGCAGTTTGACAATTGTTAATTTTGCATTTCTATTCAGCCTAGTTCTTTGCCATACTATTTCTTTTCAAATATGCATGTTAGATTTAGGTCACATTGCCACAGTAAGAAGCACAATATAAAAAAAAAAAAACAGATATCAAAAGGAACAGGTGTCAAATGTCCTATTAGGTAGCCAGGGTCTGATGTCTAACATGCAGACAGGAGAGTTCACAGGACAGTTCATCAATGACAAGCAGGAGCAATACTTCAACATGTATTCTTCTTTCAAAACTTATTGAACACCTCACTCAAGCCAAGCACTGAGCTCAATCAAGTGAATATAAATCAATTAACATGTTATCTCAAGGCATTTATAATCTACCAGGAACTTGTAAAAACTCCAGATCTAGGTAAGCAAGAAGGCTCCAGAATTTTGGAAATAAGCAATTTAGATAAGCAGCAGTAATGAGGAACAATTGTGACCTCTTATCCCAAGGCAAGAGTATTTTTGTCTCTGCATGTTTTCCTATCTGCTGACATGGTCTTCATAGGAATCATAGAAGTTCCCTGAAACAAAGGAGGTCAAAAGTCTGTTGAATTCTGAGGCTGACTAAAAAAGGAGCAAAGATGTTGGAAGTATCTCTGAAATATAGCTGTAGATCCATTTAAAAATTTGAGTATCTCCTAGAAATTAAGAAAAATAATATAATTGAATATCATCCCATAATATTAAGTTATAATGTTTCACATTAGTGATACACACAAATTAATGGCTATTATAAGAATAATGAATAAGGAGAAAGTAATGTAAGAGACTGGAAATGTTCCCTTTTGTGGGTGTGTGCAAGCTGAAACTGTATATTGCATGGTAAGGCACAGGATGTCACGGAGAAAGATGGATTTGAAATCCAAAGATCTGAGTTAAAATTCTGAGACTGGTCCTTGATAAATGTTGGAATTTTGGCAAGAACTTCCGAGCCTTAATTTCTTCATCATATGTTAATAATGATACATGATTCATTGGAAGTCAAGTTTAACGATATAATGGGCGACAGTGATTTCTTAGCTGTAGCCCTGATGTCTACAATTGCTAATAGAAACTCTAGGCCTAGAGAAATAAGATGGAAATTAAGAGGCGAAACATAGTCTTTCCAACAGGACCTGGGCCATACCACTTCTACTATTTTTCTATTGGCTTTGTAACAATTTACCAAAAACTGAGTGATTGAAACAATACAATCTATTATCTTATATTTTTAGAGGTCAGAAGTCTAAAAATTAGTCACTAGACTAAAATCAAGATGTGTTCCTTTCCAAGGGCTCTAAGGAAGAACTGTTCCTTTCTATTTTCAGCTTCTAGAGGCTGCCCACATTCCTTGACTCATGGCCCCATTCCTCCATTTCTAAGGTAGCAAAATTGGTCTGAGTCCTCCTCACACTTTCATCTCTCTAACTGTCCTTCTTCACCCTCTTCCACTTGTAAGGACTGTTGTGATTGCACTGAGCTCCCTCAGATAATATAGAACAGTCTTCCTCTCAGTTTACAGCAGTCTTAATTCCATGTGGACACTTAAATCTCCCTTGCCATGAAACAAAACATATTACAGGTTCCAGGGTGTAGAATACAGACATCATTTGGGGGACATTAGTCTGCCGATCAGACCACCCACTGGCTCAGTGATTGGACCTTTAATATTCCTGGTAATATAGCTGAAAGGAGCTCCAAAATGTGTTTTGAATTTGGATTGAGAGCCAGGTAGCTCAAAGTAGGAAGTCACAAAATGGCACACAGTGAAGGATAGAGGCCTAAAAATTCACTTGGAATGGAGTTAAACCGTATCTAAACAAATAAAATATGTGGTAGTTAGAGATACCAGAAGTTTCAAATTTCATTTAATAATCCCTCCTCTTTTTTTAATGTCTCCTCTTAACTTTGGGTTTCCCATCACTCTCTTCCTCAAATGGAGTCTCTTTCTTAGAGATCTTTCACTTTAAATCTCTGTATTATTCTGGAGCCCTTTCAGTGTGATGGTAAGATGTTAAGATGGGAAAGAATTTTATAACCCTATGATCAAATATCAATCTTTATGGTCTTGTTTCTTGGGGTTGTGCTTCTTTCCCTCCTCCAGGTGCTTAGCTTTATCTTTTAACCATGTCTCTTGGCTATAGTATTCCAAATCTATCGCCTTGAAATTCTGTTCCATGAGGACAGTGTTCTCCCCCTCAAATTGCAAAGGAAGAACGGATGAGACTGGAGTGGGGAGTAGTTTAATTTCTCCAGCTGGAATTAGGTTTCAGAAGTACACTCAAGCAAAATTATTTTCTCTGGAGAGCAAGTCTTTGTTATGTAGAGGTGCTTGGTAGGTTTTATAATGCTCAGAGCCAGCAGGAGACATTTTTTGGAACCTAACTGGGAGAATCCTCTGAAGTTCCCTGAATGAAACCTTAGTAGATATCTAGGCCCCTAAGACTGGAGCCTTCAAGAGTTTTGTATTCTCATGCTACTTTTTGCTCAGTGGACAGCAATTTGTCAAAATTTATTTTTAAAAATTCCTACCACATTATGGCTCCAGAGGCTTTTGTCCTGGTAAGAAATTTTGAATCTAACTCGCCCCATAGTCTACAGTGAGGTTTGTACTACTGCTCTATTGAAGTGCTCTAATGGGCCCAAGAAAAGTCACTGATTTTCAATTTGTCAGGAATTTTCTTGTGGAAAAGAAGGAAGCCATGATATTCATGCTCTTTATATGCTAGAATTGAAAACAGAAATACCTTCATTTTTCTTTTTAACTACATTATAAGCTCATGACAAATTTGGTTTTAGCATCTTAGAAACTTCTACCCAAAATGTAGTATTAGTGTACCAGAGATTGATATTGAAGACAAATTATACTTAAGATTTTGAAATAGAAACCTAACTTCTTCAGAAAATTAGAGACAAAAGTATATATCACGGGAAGATAAATACAGGAATAAAAGAATTAAGGATATTTGAGTGTAAATCATTTTCTTAATGTTTATTTCAAAGATGGTCATTTATTGTCTGTTTGGAACTACACACTTTTACCCTGAAAGAAATGGATATGTTGACCTATAAGATAACTACCACTCTTGAAAGCCTATAGACATCATGATAATCTACCCTCCATGGTAGTTGTCATATAAATTTATTACTATGAAGATATTAAAGAAGTTTTATTACTTCTCTAAATAAAATGCCAATCAAAACTGTGTAACCTACAGCCTTCATATAACTTATTATTCTAGATTCTTTTAAAAATTTTTAAGTAAACTTTTCTCAAATATACTACAATTTTAACAACTGTTTCTAGCACAGAATTCAGTGATTCTCACTCAACCATTTCTTGATAAGTATAATTATTTTCAATATTAATTTGTATATAATACTTTAGTGCCGTCAGGGCATATTAACATATATCACTATTTGTCCAAGCATTGACTACTTTCAGATTGTTGTTTTTTGCTACTTACTCTGCTTTTACTCTCCATTTCTCGATTATTTGTCAAGAAGTGCTTATTAGATATTTGCTTATACTTAACATATTTCAAGTGATTTATACTGGGTACTGGAAAGAAAAATGTAAATTAAACGTGATCTGTGATTATATATATATATATATATATATATATATATACACACACACACATATATTGAGCTTGAGCTCTACTTTCCTAAATAAATATTGTGGATATTTAGGGCATGACTATTACGGGAATAATTCTTGGTTATCTATTATCTATTATATTAAATCAGAGGCAGTTTTTCTTAGCTCTATCTTAATTCATCTCTGCTCTAGTTAACAGGCCAAAACTTTGATTTAAATGGTGAAATACTACTATATTACAGAATGTGAATGAATTTATTCAGGTTATTGAGTGGCACATTAGTAAAATATAACATTATTCGGGGCAATCTCAAACTTAGTAATTGCTATATTTTTAGTAAAACAAATATTTAATTAAATTACAATTTATTTTATTTTATTTTTTTAAAAGGTGTCTTTTTTTTAATTTTTATTTATTTATGATAGCCACACAGACAGAGAGAGAGAGAGAGAGAGGCAGAGACACAGGCAGAGGGAGAAGCAGGCTCCATGCACCGGGAGCCTGACGTGGGATTCGATCCCGGGTCCCCAGGATCGCACCCTGGGCCAAAGGCAGGCGCCAAACCGCTGCGCCACCCAGGGATCCCCTACAATTTATTTTAAATAGAAAATATGAGAAATGCCATCAGATAATTATGTTAAAAATCAAGTCTACGGACACTTGGTAATAAAGTAAACATGTATGCATGAAGCAACTCACTATTGTACCTTCAGATGTGCTAAGCATTTCTGTGCCTCAGCACAGAGAATAGCAGTGATATTGTAATAATGTCATATGGTAACAGATGGGAACTACACTTGTGGTGAGCACAGCATAATGTATAGAGATGTTGTATCACTATATTTTATTCCTGAAACTAATGTAACATTGTGTCAACTATCCTCAAATACAAAATTAAAAAATAAACATTTTTTAAATTAAAAAATAAAGCCAAAAACAAAAACCAAAACCAAAAATGAAGAGTTTCCATTTCTTACTTCATTGAAATCCATTAATAGTGCAGGGACTTTAGGACTTTCACTAACTACATTTTATAGATAAAGAATGTAAGGTTCAATGATATAGTATAATCATAAAGCAAATAAGTGGTTGAGCCATGATTCACACTCAAGAACTACGATTCAAGAATCCACATTTTAACCATTACTTACTATTGCCTCCTAATACCACCCTTATAATGTCCCCTCAGAAACATATACAAGAGTGACTTACAGCATGATATTTTGCTGGTCAGTTTTAAGGCAAAACTTTTGCCATATTTTAGTTCTGTGATACCCTCAGGAGCTATTAAGTCTTCTAGGACCATTCGCTCCAATATTAAATGGCTTCTATCCTCTGTAGAATATGAGACTAATCCCGGGTCTATATTATTTTAGAACTTTGTAAGACTTTGATGGAATACCAAAATGTAACCCATAGAATATTCTTCCAAAGCAACACTCAACCATAAATAAGTAAACCAATAAGACAGCACCATCTTATGCAAGAATAAGACTTTATTTTTCATTTATTTACTTTTTAAGACTTTAACTTACATTATATGACAACATATGTAAACAGTCAAACTTCCTTCCCTATATTTTGCTAAATTATTTAATTTTTCTAATTTTTAGAATTTAAGATGTATTCCACATCCTACATGTATCCTACATGTACTCACCTCCCAATGTAGATAATGATTGCTGTTTACTTCTCTTTGAGTTTGGCCCTCTAATTATCTCAGACAAAAATAGCCACTATTTTGAATTGGCTTTTTAATTCCCATGTATTCTTTGTATTGCATATGTACATATTTTTAGACAATACATACTATTGTTTTTCATGTTTTATATATCAATGAAATATTGTTGATTACATTGTTGATTATATTATTCTGCAGTTTATTTATATGGCTGCATAGCATTTATGAGATTCATTCAATTGAATGGATATATGTCATGTTTTTTCACATATTTTCTCAGGTGATAGTATTCGCTATGTACATATAGTAAAATAGTTTTATCTGTTCTCAAGTTTGGATATTTATTTCAGTTCCATTTTTTTATATTAAAAACAATGTTGCTCTAAACATCTCTTTACAATGTTTTCATGAATATGTGCATCAATGTCTCTGATTTATATTCCTAAGAGTCAGAATGGCATGTCACTTGTTTTATTACTAATTGCAAAAATGTCTCCGTAAAAGGTTTATATCAATTGGGGTAACTTTATTTCACCCCTTCGTCACTCTTTACCTCATTTTCTCTACTTTTTTTTTTTTTTTTTTTTTTTTGCATGGAGATATCTACCAGTCGACAGAGAACATTCACTGGTCTAACAGCAGCTACATGGTACTTTGCTATTAAAGAGTTCCATGAATGGGTAAGTCATTTTGCTTAGGTAGTTCATTATTAATGCACACTTAAAACACTTCTTCCAATATGGTCTTTATTACCTTAAGGATGATATGCTGATCCCCATTTAATAGATCCCTTTACATTTTTATCACAGTTTTGAGAAACAATTGACATGCATCACTATATAAGTTTAGGTGTATGACATGATGATCTGATTTAGGTGTATTGTAAAATGATTATTGCAATAGTTCAGCTGACATCCATTATCTCACATAGATACACTATTAAAAAAAGATGAAAAATTAATTTAAAAAATGTTTGTGATGAGAATTCTTAGGATTTACTCTTTTAATAACTTTTCTATATATCATACAGCTGTGTTAGCTGTAGTCATGATGTTGCACATTGTATCCCTAGTACTTATTTATATTACATCTCAACTGGAAATTTGTACCTCTTGATCACCTTCCTCCAAGTGCTCCCCACACATATACTCTCCTACCCTATTGGTAACCACATCTGGTATCTTTTTCTATGAGGTACTTTTTTTCCATCTCTAAATGAGATCATACGGTGTTTGTCTTCTTCAGACTTATTTCACTAGAATAATGCCTTCCATGCCCATCCATGGTGTCACAAATGGTAGGATTTCATATTTTGTGCAGCTGAATAGTATTTCACTATAAATATAAATATATATAATGAAATATATAATGAAAATATATACAGTGAAAAATATATACAGTGAAAAATATATATAGTGAAAAATATATATAATTATATATATATATATATATATATATATATATATATATATATATATATATATCACAGCTTCTTTGTTCATTCATCCAACAATGGACATTTAGATTGTTCCCATGTTTTTGGCTATTTGTAAGTAATGTTGCTATGAACATGAGGTTGCATGTGTTCGATTTACTGTTTTTGTTTTGTTTTTAGAAATGGATTGGATCATATGGTAGCTCTATTTTAATTTTTTGAGGATTTTCCATAATGTTTTCCATAGTAGCTTGTACTTATCCCAACAATAAGTACACAAAGTTTCCCCTTTTTCCAAATCAACACCAGCCTTTGTTATTTCTTGTCTTTTTGATGATGGCCATTCTACAGGCATGAGGTGATACCTCACTCTGGTTTTAATTTACATTTTCCTGATGATTAGCAACAGTGAGCCTCTGTTCATGTGCCTGTTGGCCATCTATATGTCTTCTTTGGAAAATGTCTATTCAAATCATCTGGCCATTTTTTATTGGGCTATTTGTGTTTTATTACATTAAATTCTATAGGTTCTTTATATATTTGGGTATTAAGGGGTGTTAACTTCTTATCAGATGTATGATTTCAGATATCTTCTCCCATTCAGGAGATCATCTTTTTGTTTTGTTGATGGTTCCCTTCCCTTTGTGAAAGCTTGAAGTAGCCCCTTGAATTTGTTTAGTTTAGCTTTTGTTGTCCTAGCCTGAGGAGACCATTTAAAATATATATATATATATATATTGCTAAAACTGATATCAAATAGCTTATTACCAAAGCCTATAGTTTTAAACTTTGTAAAATCAATTATGTACAGTTTAAAAAAACATGAGAATTAATTACATACTTTTCTCACTTCTGGAGCTACAAAGAGTCAAGATGTTTACAGATGTAAAGTCTCTGCTTTGAACACTAATGCTGTGACCATATAACTTCTAATTCTCTATTTAGGCTCCAAAATTTTTAATTTGACTCAGAGCATATAGGTCTAGGATATGTTTCACCCATTAACAAGCATCCAAAAAAAGATCTAGTTTATTTCTTGAACCAGAGAAAAAGATCTAATATTTCAATGAAATAATGGAAGCATATAAACACATGCATATTTGGATAACATTTTATTCTTTTATCTTCTAGGAACCAAGATTTCAGATATATGCACCTGATTAAAGTTTTAAAATTATAAGTTATTTCTAGAATTCATGATAAAAAGGTTTTAATTTCCCAGGCTATTTCAGAATATTTTTATCTCAACATTTAATTAGTCTAACATTTACATAGAGGCATTAGAAAATATGAAATGCATACAAATTCACATAATAGTATTAAAAAATAAATGTTAATATTAATGGTTTCAAGAAGTATTAAATCTTTAAAAACAAAATTACAATTTTTTAAAAAGATTTTATTTATTTATTCATGAGAGACACACACAGAGGCAGAGACACAGGCAGAGGGTGAAGCAGGCCCCATGCAGGGAGCTGGATGCAGGACTCGACCTCGGGGCGCCAGGACCACGCCCAAGCTGAAGGCAGATGCTTAACCGCTAAACCACCCAAGCATCCCCCAAATTACAAAAATTTTTAGTAAAATAATTTTATAAGTTTGTATAATATGAAACATTATTAGTTGCACAGAATTCTACTTAAGGAAGAGTTTTTAAATTAAATTTTAAAAAGAATCACTTGTGGGGCTCCTGGGTAGCTCACTTATTTAAGAGCTCAGATCACAGTCTGCGGGTGGTAGATCGAGCCCCACAATAGGCCCCATATTGGGTGTGGGGCCTGCTTGGGATTCTCTTTCTCTCTCTCCCTCTGCATCTGCCCCCTGTCATGCTCCGATGCACATACACTCTCTCTCTAAAGAAGAAAATTATTTGCAAGCTCCTGTTTACATTTAAATATCCTTACATATATCCTAGAAAATAATAACTTTTCTTATTTTCAAGGACATAAAATTGTATAAAATTTCACTCATTTGTTTTTTTTTTCTTTTTGCTAAAATCTGACTTTGTCCTGTCATAATTACAATAATTATACTTTTATCCTAGTCTTTAATTGTGGTAACTGTTTTATCAAATTTCCTCTTTAATCAAATCTCATAACAATTCAAGTTGCCAGTTTTATTTTAGAATATTAAGTAAATTTTATTAAAATCCATTTTGTTGAGTCTATTTACCATACTACTCTATAACTCTATAATTCTCTTTCTTTTTCTTTTTAGTCCACTCACCTCCTTCTTCTCTTAATAAGACATATTGTGCGATATATTGACATTTTGTACTTATAAATATTTAAATGAATCTTTAACATTTAAGAATCAGAGTTTTCAGCTTATTTTTTCTCGGCCATATACCTTAAAGAAAAAAATGGTATTTTTTTTACCTTTTTAAATGTCAGATTTATTAAAGTATAATTTACATACAATAAAAGTACAGCTGAGTGAATTTGACAAGTACATACAATCTTCGAACCATCACCACTGTCTAGGTATTTTCATGACTCCAAATCCTCCATCAGGCCCCTTTACAGCCAATATCCTTCCAACCCTCTTCCAGGCACACAGATGGTAATGAACAAGATACCTATTGGATACAGTGAGTTCTTCATCCAAAAACTAGAACTCAGTCCAGCTATTAAAAAGAAACTAGTCATTTTCAACCACTATGCACAAAATAGACTTTAATGAAGCAATTCTCAATATGTAGGATGCTAGTTTGTGGCATTGTGGCCCAATTACTAAGGAATGCTTAAAACAATCTGTTTCACAACTGGTAGGATTAAGTTCCCCCAAACAAACATACTCCTTGGGTCCTATCACAGATATACTAAAATTTTGAATATTCTTGTAAAAGGCTCCCTAGGTTAAGGAAACACCACCCTATAGCAATGCTAGTCTTCAAAAGCTCACAGCACTCTGGGTACCTAAAGCTTCCGAAAAAAGTGTTTGTTTTTGCTAACAAATTGACAAAATAATGAAATATATAGGATTTGGTCTACTCTCCATTTCTTTTCCTTTTTTTTTTTTTTTTTTTTTGAGAGAGAGAGAGAGAACAAATGATCAGAGGGAGGGGCAGAGAAAGAGAAGAAGAGAGAATCTTAAGCAGGCTCCATGTCCAGTCCAGAGCCTGTGACCTCAGGACCCATTCAGAGATCATGACCTGAGAGGAAATGAAGAGTTAAATGCTTAACCAACTGAGCCACCCATGTGCCCCTCCCCTGTCCATTTCTTGAACTCAAGTTAGAAGCATACCAAAATAAGTTTGGCAAATGAATCCCCCAAAATATCTTGTACTGTACTGTACTTAGAATACTTCTTATTCTAAGTAGCATGTATTTGTATAAGGCTGCTCTAGATGGAGAAAACAAGCACATTTATATGAAAGAGTAGTTTGAACTGAATTCTCTAGGGTACTTGCAACATTCATGGCCAAATCAAGGCAACATCTTGTGATGTGTGAAATTCGATTAACTTTTACTTAAATTGAAAAAAAAATATTCTGTAAACTGCATTTAGAGTCAAAATTCTTTTGTTATAAAAATCATGAGCATTTCTGGATAAGGTAGAAATATTTCTAGGTTAAGAAAGCCAGATTTGACTTTGGACTTTATTCTTTAAACTGTAAAGAATAGAGGAAAAAATAGGTTATCTATAGAAACCATTTACTATGTATTCAGGTGTGCAAATTTGGTGACAGAAGAGACTTAAGTACATGTTAGCATCTCAGAAGCAGTTCTCAAAGAACAACATTTTATTTTCTTGGATTTTAAGGATGCCTAAGATTCTTCTTCACCCTCCATCTTCAGAGGTAAATAGTACTTTATACATCCCATATTAGCAATTTTATACACTACAACAAGGGATACATCTGCAGATATACTGAGTGTCACTGGAGAACAGAGTGGAGTGGCTTTTGTGAAGAAGTTCAGGTATCTCAGTGAAAAAGTTACCGGACTGGCTCATTCACCTCTATGGTGACAGGTTCCTCCTCCTTATCAGCATTACTTGTTTGTGACAACTTAATATTTCCATTTCCTAGTACTCTACTTGCAGAACATTTCACTCTGCCTTTTGCACAGGAAATTACAGCAGCATCTCCAATGTGGCTGAGATCTTGGCATATATGTGAAAATTCACCAGAAGGCCTCTTTACTAGACA
Organism: Nyctereutes procyonoides; assembly: GCF_905146905.1. NCBI lineage: Eukaryota > Metazoa > Chordata > Mammalia > Carnivora > Canidae > Nyctereutes > Nyctereutes procyonoides. The sequence continues at coordinate 16,157,837 of NW_026575117.1, forward strand.
GCTATACTCTTGTTCTGGAATTCCAGGTTGTTCAAAATCTAAATCTATTAACCTTATTTCATAGTCTGAAGCCTTTTCTTGATTTGGAGCTTCAAATACTAGTGCCACGGTGTCCGCATTATCCGTGGCCCTTAATGTAATGATGCCTTCATTGCACATTTTCTTTTCTTCTCTCTCTCTCTCTTTTTTTTTTTTTTTTGGATATGCTGGCGAGATTCACACCCATAGCCAAGTTGTGGTCATAGTGGTTAAGTGTACATGGAAGCCCTCAGAGCACAGGGTGAGCTGCACCAGGGAGATGTGGGATGAGTCTAGGTTCTGCAAGTTTATGCTACTCCACCTTATGTCGCAGCAGGTCTGGTTGTTGAGATCCTTAAGGGCTTCCAGAACCTTCTTCACAATGGAGCCCTGGACCAGGTGTGCCTGAAACATGGTGGCACAGTCACAAGGAGTTATGGCTACAGGTGGAGGTCAGGGAAAAGTCGTAGCCAGCTTGGGTATCACAGGATAAGAGGGAGCCAGAGAACATGGGAGTGAAAGTCTGAGACCCAGGAAGATCACCCAAAATGGTATTGTTAAAATTTGATTAATGCCTCTATTGGCTAGGGTTTTAAAAACTATTCATTGTTGGCATTATGCCAACTTAAGAGTCTGGCTTTCATTTCCTTGTAATTTATGTAATTCAGCATGAACATTAAGGCTCCTTCACCCAAAGTTAGATACCTCTCACTTTCCCCATCAGAAACTTTATAATAAAGAGAAAAGGAAGTGGCATGCTGGCAACATAACTTTATTTCAAAACATAGTCTAAATATAAAAATTGAATTTTCTATACAAATATAGTTCTATGTGTTTTTTTTTTAAGTTTTAGGGCTCAATAAATGTGTTTTAACTTTCTACATGGAGGTTATTTTTCCTGTGATAAAGATTATTTTAAGGCTTAGTGCTCTGTACACTAATATCTATAATTTTATTAATAATATATACTAATTACAGGGTTTAAATTTACAGATTTCTCAGAAAAGTATGTCCATTGAAAAGACCATAAAGATCATACCAGGGCAGCCCGGGTGGCTCAGTGGTTTAGCGCCTGCCTTCAGCCCAGGTGTGATCCTGGAGACCCGGGATCGAATCCTACATTGGGCTCCCGGTGCATGGAGCCTGCTTCTCCCTCTGCCTGTGTCTCTCTCTGCCTCTCTCTCTCTTTCTCTTTCTCTCTCTGTCTCTCATGAATAAATAAATAAAATCTAAAAAAAATTAAAAAAAAGATCATACCATTGCAGCTGGTAGATTCTGAATAGTTCTTGGGTTCTTTTTCTACTGAAAAGTATAGAAATGTTCCTGAGAGCTTTGCGATGAAGATTATAATTACAAAATTAATTTTCATTTGAAAAAAAAGGAAAAAAAAAGAAGAAAAAAAAGAAAAAAGAAAAGAAAAAAAGAAAAAAGAAAAAAGAAAAAAAATGAAAAAAAAGAAAAAAGAAGAAAAAAAATTTTCATTTGAAGGTTTAAATGACCTTAAAGTAAATTAAAATTTTAATTAAATTAAAGCAAAATTTTTTGCTTATTTTTAGTAAATGGTTGTCACGAGGAACCAGATAACAGAAATTTTAATTTACATTCTTAACAAGTGGTGTGTAAATATTCTCCTTTCCCATTAACTTTTAAATCTTTTGGATGAATTCTCTCTCTCTCTCTCTCTCTCTCTGTCTCTCTCTCTGTGTCTGACTCTTTCCCTTTTCCACCTTTGCTGACATATATTTGGCAATAAATTTGTAAATATAAAGCGTACATGATGTTTGGTAATGTGAACTGATTACCACGATATAAATTCACACATCCATCAGCTCACATAGTTCCTGTGTGTGTGTGTGTGTGTGTGTGTGTGTGTGTCTACAACATTTAAGATCTACACTTTTAACAAATTTCAAAGATAAATTCTCTTTTTTTACTGAAAAGCATGAATTACTTTAAAACAAGAATTTCTCAAAATGGGCTTCACTACTTATTCCTCCTATCAGAATTATCTTTCATATTCACCAAAAATACCGGCTTCTCGGCCTAATCCAAGCTATTGAATCAGGAAAAGCAAGGATTTAACTGTTGAGAATTGCATGTTCAACAAGCTTTCTAAATCATTACAGTGCACATAAAATTCACCTGAAAAATACTGAATATTTCAACATGATATATATTTCAAAGCCCTGTGATCTTATCTGCTAATTCAAGGCTATTCCTTTTGGAAAAATAAAGAGTAAAATGTGTTTTCTGCTTGAAAAAGATAAGACATTGTTTTGAGCATTAGTTATGCCTAAAATAACTTTATATTATTTAATTTCAAATCTATGTTTAAGGGATAACTGAGTGCCCCAGAGGTTGAGTGTCTGTTTCCACTCAGGTTGTGATCCTGGTCTCCTGGGATCAAGTCCCCCATCAGGCTTCCCACAGGGAGTTTGCTTCTCCCTCTGCCTATGTCTCTGTCTCTCTTTCTGCGTCTCTCATGAATTAATAAAATCTTTTTTTTAAAAAATCCATGTTTAAAATTCAGTAATTTGTCATAATCTTCTTGCTTTGCTAAAAATTATTTGAAACTTATATTCAAATTTATTGTCAAAAATATTGTTTCCTATTATCATTTTTATCCCAGGTGATTTTTTATCTGTGTATGTTTTAGAAACACAGATGCTTTTAATACCATAGATTCTAAATTCGATAAAGTTTGATGCAAGAATTTGCCTTGATTCTTAGTTACAGTACCTAGAGAATATTTTTTTGCTCTCTATTATACAATCACTAATTTTAAAAATATTATTCAATGTTAACAGATAGAAAAGAATTATCTATGATGGAAACATGACTGAACACTTTTATTACTTCATTAATTTTAAAGTTCTTCATGCATCCTTTCCTATTTTTTAACTACAATTTTCCATTCCCAAATAAAAACATTATGTAGAGTTTTGTGCTTATGATTCTCTTGCTTATTTAAAATGTTTATCAACTATAGTTGTATCATTACAAATGCATATTGTGTAGTTTTTAAATGTTTTCTGTTTTGAACATCTGATGAGAATGATACTTTCTGCATTTTCTGTAATTTTCTTTATTCTTTCAACAGAACATTTCTGAGAACTTACATGTTGCAGCCAATAACTGTTCTTTGTTCATTTTCTTTTGTGTGTTGTTAGTTAGTGACATGTAGTTTATAGCAAATAAAATATGGTAAGGATATACTACACTATATTCTTCTACTCATTTTTATATTTAATTGTGTTACTAGTACTAGAAAAGCTACTAGGAATTCTTGCTTATTTTCTTCAGTGACACATACAAGAGTCTTATGTTGTTTTATAGCCAGGCGTGGAATTTCTACTTCATGTATACATATCTTCCATTTTACTAGATAATGGAAATTATTATTATTTTTAAAGATTTATTTATTTTTATTTATGATAGAGAGAGAGAGAGAAGCAGAGACACAGGCAGAGGGAGAAGCAGGCTCCATCCCGGGAGCCCAATGCGGGACTCAATCCCGGGACTCCAGGACTCCAAGCCCTGGGCCAAAGGCAGGTGCCAAACCACTGAGCCACCCAGGGATCCCCAATGGAAATTATTTTTGTAGTAGTATAGAGATATAATGATTTTTCTATATGTTTTTGTGATTTTAAATGCTTCTAACAATTTGGAGAGTATGTGAAATTATATTCCTTTTTCTCTAGATACTTCATATTTTGATGTCTCTTTAGATCTATGCCTCATGAATTTCATTATTCTTTTTATATTTTATTTTCTTATTTGCTTGTTGCTATAAAAGTCATTGGCTTTTAATGCCGACTTGAAATACTGAAAATCTGAAAAACATAATAATTCCAAGAATTTATATATAGATTACTTTGGGTTTTCTAGCTAGAGATTCATATACTTTGTAAATAATATTTTTTTTTCTATTTTTTTAAAGATTTTATTTATTTTTTTAATTTTTATTTATTTATGATAGAGAGAGAGAGAGAGAGAGAGAGAGAGAGAGAGAGAGGCAGAGACACAGGCAGAGGGAGAAGCAGGCTCCATGCACCGGGAGCCCGACGTGGGACTCGATCCCGGGTCTCCAGGATCGCGCCCTGGGCCAAAGGCAGGCGCCAAACCGCTGCGCCACCCAGGGATCCCTTTTTTCTATTTTTCTAAACCTTAAATATTACTTATTTGTATTGAGTAGGATCCCCAATACAATTTAAATAGAGGCGGTGATATTAGGTCCTCACATATAGTTTGAACACAAAAATGCTTTTATTTTTTAGCAGCTAAGTATAGTATTTGCTGTATAACTTTAAGGATACATGTGATCAATTTAAGTATGTTTCTTTTCATTTCTACTTTGTTAAGCGGTTTTATAGAAAATGCTGCTATATTCAACCTTTTAAATTGCCTCTACTGAATTTATGATCTGCATTTTTTCTTTAACTTGTTCATTTGATTATCTTAATTGATTTGTAAATTTGCATCTTATACAAGTTTTTAAAAAAAAACTTGTCTTATTACCCTTTTTAAAATACATGGTTAGATGTGGTTTGCTACTAGTTTGTTTAAGGAATTTTCAATTTTAAATATAAATATTGCTTTCCTATACTGATCTTGATAAATTGTGTATCTAACTTATACTATCTTTATGAAATAACTTTGAGAGGTGATAAATTTCCCCAATCCTGGAGTTGTTAGGCTAAATAATGGCTATACAGATATTCAGGCCCTAATCCTTGCAAACTGTGAATGTTACTTTATATGACAAAGGTGATTTAACAGATGTAATAAAATTAAGGATCTTGAGGAAGAAGATATTATCCTGGAGTATCTAGATGAGTTCTAAATATAATGAAAGTTTTCCTCATTAAAGGGGGGCTAGAGGATATTTCACCGCAGAAGAGAAGGAACAGTAATGATGTAACAGAGACTGGAATAATGTGGTCCCAAGACAAGGACTGCTGGCAACAATCAGAAGCTGGGAAAGACCATGGGTTCTCCCCTGGAGCCTCAAGAAAAAACTGTTGACTTTGATTTTAACTCTATAGGAGTTAAATTTGGGGGTTCCAGGGTCTTAAGAGAATAAATTCCTGCTGTTTTAATCTGGAAGATTTGTTTATTTTATGGCAGCAGCAATAGAAAATATATGTGTGTGTTGTGTATTATGAGTGTGTGTGTGTGTTTGTGTGTGTGTCCTGGGTGGTGGATGTGTGTACCATTTGAGTGTTTCAGTGAATTTGTGAAAAGGCTTTGGAGTTTTCTTTTCGAAAGATTTTTGTCTCCACCTTCAACTTTTTAATAGTCAAAAAATATTTACCTAGATTTTAATATGTGTCCAGTTCTTGTAAACGTTATATTTAAACTGTTAAAGAAATAGTATCCCCCAATCATTGATTATGGTCTTCTATACCTATAATCATTACATTAATTTTTTTTTGGTGACTTGTTAAAATGTGCTCTATCAAAGTGATTTTTCTTTTACAATGGTGTGTTCCCACTGTAATTAGAGACTTGGAAATTTTTGCTTCTGTTTTTGTCTATTTTTGCATCATATATTTTGAGATTATTGTGTTAAGATCATAAAAAAATTGTGAATTATATATTTTTTTGCAGGAGTAGAACATTATCATTATTAAGGGCATCAAACTATCAAACTACTTACTGGTCACAAATTTATGCCCTGTTCTTTCAAGACACAAAGCTAAATTACATTTATCAGCCTTTATTGAAGTTAGCCATTGCCATGTGATAGAGTTCCTGCAATTAAATGTAGACAGGAGTAGATGAGTGTCATATCCATCCTGACCCATAAACCTACCAACTTTAAAACCTCCTTTGACTTTCCTCTATGAGAGCTGGACTTCTAGTCTCTGGATGACACTGTCAGATAAATTCTTAATATGGAAAAGACTACATAAACCAGAGTTCTTGAATGCTTGTGTGGTGCAAAACATCCTGACTTTTTATTTTGCCACCAACTAGAAAATCCCATTCTGAAATGTTGCATGAGCAAGAAATACACTTTCACCGGGTATAGTCATTGATATAAATGGGTTTGTCAATGATTTATATTATATTAATTTTTAATGTTCCTTCTTAATTTCTAGCAATATATTTCACCTGAAAATTGTTCCATCTTTATGCATATAAATAAGTTAAATATTATTATTTTATATTTTGTATTTTTGAATTCCATTTGAGAAGTTTTGGTGTGATTCTGCTCCCTGCTGTGTTTAATAGCTCTGATTCACCGTGCAATGTCTCCTTCTGTATTTTGTTATTTATGAATGTAACCTCAAATTTTGGGGGAAATTATTAGATAGGAATTATTTGATTCCTAAAATGAAGATAAGTTCATTCTGAAAGAATTTTCTTTCAATCTTTAAAACATCTGAGGGACTTATTGCTGGGAAACAATGCTCCACAAATTTTTTCATGTTTCTTCACAGTCATGACTTTATGAGCAAAAATTACTGTTAACTTGGTTTGAAATATACTACAATGGCAAACAAGCCTTGGAGGTAAAATGGTGACTCAGTAGATATTTAGAAACATTTTTTTTTAAGCCATTTCTTTACATTCCAGAGGGTAACTTAATTGACTTTGGAACCTTTCTTTTTTTTTTCCCCAGGGAGAAATTCTCTTACATTTGAAAGATAGGACTCTTTTTGTCCTCTGGAGGGAAGGATGGGAAACTATACAAGCTCATAATTCAAGATCCTCCTCCTCAGGTAAAAAAAATCCCTTTGTATGTTCTGGGTACATCTGACTCTCATCGTGTTACCCAGTGAGCGATCAGTGTATCCCTTTCAATCAAGAGGTTGTATGAATAATTAAGTCTATCTCTGATTCAAAAAGCTTTTATTTTTATCTGGAGAAAATATAGACATAAAAACTTAATTACCATTAGTGGACTATTTTAAATAAATCTTTGCTTGGAGTAGTGCGGATTCATTCAGTAGATTCATATGAAGGCTGGCTTCTGGCTGTTAATTTTCAAGGGCATTTGTTTTCTACTCCACTGGGTGCACAATTAGATAATTTTCCTAGAGATCTGGAGCATGGGCTTATTTCTAATTCACCTTTACAATGAATATTTAGAAATTTAAATCCCATTTTAGTAAGTATTCCCTTTTATATTATCCAAGTTTAATGGAATTCTCCTTTGTATACCATCCCTTCTGTCCCTAGAACTATAAAAATTAAAACATGTTTCATTTCTGTTGGCAAATGCCCTCATTGTTAAGTCCTTTTGTTCATGCTCTACTGAATTTTCTGGGTTTCTCTTTTCACTAAATTTCTATCCTGTATATGCAATACTTTCTTGCCAACTCTTTAGTTTCTTTAAGTTTTATTTTCTAGAAATCAAGGTTATTTTCAGTTGAATGATTTTCATGACTACCTGGTCTACTGTATTGACTGGAATAGATAACCTTCCTGAAGTCCTACTATTTCTTTAAAAAAAAAAGTTGGTTAATTAGTGTTTTGAATTTTAAAAAATCTACAAAGAATAGAGGTACAGTGGGGATGTTTAGGTGAGTGAAATTCTGTATATTATAATTGTGGATATATGTCATTACACATGTCAAAGCCCATAGCATGTACAACACAAAAAGCAAACATTAATGTTAACTATCAAATTTAGCTAATAACATAGCAATACTGGTTCATAAATCACACCAATGCAAGAATATTGATAATAGGAGAACTTGGGGAAGAGATTAAAAGTCATATGAAATCTCCATACTGGGCATATAAAATCTCCATACTAGCTACTCAGTATTTTTGTAATCCTAAAATAGCTCAAAATAAAGTTACTAGGGGGATGCCTGGGTGGCTCAGCAGCTCAGCACTGCCTTCAGCCCAGGGCCTGTTCCTGGAGACTGGGATAGAGTCCAGCTCCGGGCTCCCTGCATAGGGCCTGCTTCTCCCTCTACCTGTGTCTCTGCCTCTCTCTCTCTCTCTCAAATAAATAAATAAAATCTTTAAAAAAATAAAGTTACTAGTTAATTTTTTTTAAATGTGTCAACAACTTTTTCACCAAAAGTTCTTCGTAAAGCACTTCTGAAATTTCTGGAATAGGATTTCAATACAGTTTTATAGAAAGCAAAGTACATATGGATTACTTTCTACTGCTTTTATTGGTTTTCAATTCATGAACTACATACTTAGATTTTTAAAATTTGATTCTAAAGCTGTTAATCATTGGAAGGATTTCACAATTTATAAATGCTGCTATTTTCTTGCTGTCAGTTAATTACCACCCAGTGAGACTGTAAGCAATAGATATGTTTGGTGGTCCCTGACAAATTTAGACAAAACTGTTTGTTTTGCCTCATTACCAAAATAAAATGTCTGGCTTAAGACAGCAAACAAATAAACTCAGAAGTAAAATGGTATTTTTGAGAGAACAATTATTCACTTATATAAATAAACTTCTTTTAAAATATACAGTAAGTTGGGATGCCTGGGTGGCTCAGTGGTTGAGTATCTACCTTTGGCTCAAGGCATTATCCTGGAATCGAGTCCTACATCAGGCTCTCCACAAGGAGCCTACTTCTCCCTCTGCCTGTGTCTCTGCCTCTCTCTCTGTGTCTCTCATGAGTAAATAAATGAAATAAAAAAAGAAAGAATATACAATAAGTCAATTTAAAATATTGAAACTATGAAATAACATATTCATATCTAATTTAGGCTCATATTAATGTGAATTTTATAAAGTATGGACTATATAAAGTATTATATTTTGAATGCAATTTTTCAAATATGCAAATATGTATCAATTTTTAAATTTTAAAATAACATGTAATCAAAGAGATAATCAAATGTGTATTTTTAACTTACAAAAAACCGTTAAAAGTCATTATTATAAACACTTTATATTACATCTTCAGTTTATATGATTAAGAGTAAAATAATTCAGATAATAATTTTTATTTATCTATCTGAATCTTTAAAAACAATAGTAATATAGCTTCCTAAAATGCAATGTTTGAAACTAAGAGAATAATTCTTTAAGTATATTTTGAATAAAGATGTGGATGATAATGTATTTATGTAAACTAGAATCATGTAGATTAAAAGTTTTTTTAGAGAGACAAAAGACCTTTGTTATAATGGCAAATTTTACAAAGTAAAATCGGAAAAGATTGGGTAGTTTAATGGATTCCTTTCATTGCTATTTATTCTTTAAGGCAATAAAGGTCAAAATTAGATCAATTTCATTGAGCAAAGTACTAATTTTAAAAATTGCTTTCATTGTCCACATTTAAGAAAATGGTGATATTCCAAAGATAGTGATAAATGAAGCTGGACTGATATAAAATTTAATTCCCCTTTGATAAATTGCAAATTTCTTTTCTATGCCTTAGTTACAAGTTGTCTTTTTGTATAATGGTTTCAAAGTTGAATGAGACCTAATTGACTGAAGATTCCTTCAACATAACTTGTTTTTCAAATGTGAGCAGGCCATAATATTTTATTGTTCTTGATTCAAATTACATCGAATGTTAAAACCTTGTCACAATGTTTTCAAATGAAAGATTTTAATTTTTGTAACTTTAGGGTTTTTTTCTCCATAAATTTACATTTATTTGCATATGAACAAGCTTGAAAACTGCGTAATTTATGTCCACAGTTTTATCTATTCATATGTGGAATATTTAATATTGCCAGAGAAAACAGACGGTTATAATTCAGTCTGTATTTTATACTGACTTCATAAACTATAAGAACACAGCAAAATACGTGATGGGTATTAAAAACTCACAGAAACAATTGCAAACTACAGTCCAGTGTCTGATTTATACACAAAAGGAACTCACTAGTGTTTTTAGATTATCATTCAGGAGTGCCTGAATAACAACTTTTATGAACTTTATTCTTTCTATGTTTAATTATCTTGTGGAATGTCTTACTAGTTCATTGTATATTAAATATTATCATAGCAGGCAGATCTTCCAAAGTAAAGTTTTTTAAAATATGTAAACTTGATAAGATTTTGTATGAAGTAAGTCCATCCTTTTTCATAGATCACATACTAATTCACCAGAGTTAACTTTATTTTCATTGATCTATTTAGGGGTTATTGATCTGTATTCTAATATATATTTAGTGTCTTTTGACACTTGTTTTATAGGCCAACTTGTTCTACACAGATGTTATTGATATTTATTTGAATGACTTTCAATAACTTGAAGTTAGTTTTTTACCTCTTATAAAAAACAATTATTTTGAAGGGTTAAATACAACTGAAACAGAATACTAATATTGTAATATTACTATTTGTGTATATATCATTAATAATAAGATTGATTTTAGATATGTGATGATTTCAATACCTGTAAGAGTTATTTTAACATCATGAATTAATATTGGACATTGTTTTATAAGATGCTATGTTATGCAGGTACTATTATGATACACATTTTATAAGTGAGAAAGCTAGCTATAGCCTTAGGAATCTTAGGTAACCTACCATGTAAGTCAGACTCTCCAGCCCATCCTTTTAAGCACACTACTACCCTATATCTTTAAAAATTGGGAAAGATAACATCGAGTATTTAATAATATTAAACTCTTGCTGTAGTTTTATCTTCTCACCATTTCTTGGAGAGAATTCTGTGCTAAATTTCTTATAAAAGGATCTTTATCTTTTTATTTAACATTTTAAAATAAAACCTTCGAATATATGCAAAATAGACAAAATCTGTAATAAACATCCATGTAGTTATCATCCAGATTCAGTAATAATCATCTCATGACAAATCTTGCCTCATCTATATTTCTATTCATCCTCATATCATTTTATTTTTTAATTTTATTTTTTAAAAGATTTTATTTATTTATTCATGAGAGACAGAGAGACAGAGAGAGAGAGAGAGAGAGAGAGAGAGAGGGGCAGAGACACAGGCAGAGGGAGAAGCAGGCTCCATGCAGGGAGCCTGATGTGAGACTTGATCTCAGAACCCCAGGATCATGCCCTGAGATGAATGAAGGCAGATGCCCAACTACTGAGCCACCCAGGCATCCCTGGTTTTTAGTTTTAAGTTAATAATGAGTTAATACTGAAATTCTCAGTTCAGATTCATAACTAGAGTCTGCTCAAATCTATCTTATATATTTAAGCTTGCCAGTGAACTAATAAATATAACCTATAAAGAAACAAAGGAATGAATTACACTTGTATGAATTACAACCCCTTTCTGCTGTTTACCCATGATCCAACTGTGTAATTTCTGGTCAGTGATTCCAGGTTTTAAATAATTTGTAAGTGTTCAGTTTCTACACAACTTTATCATCTGCTAAGAATTTAAAAATCACATTTTCTGTTCAGCTGTTAATGCTGGGATCCATATTTAGTTTTATAAGCTTTTCCCTGTTTTTAGTTTTGTTTTGGGTTTTGGCTCATGAATTTTATTTGTTTGTCGATAAGAAATGTAAGAGTGGAATGTTAATAAACTTCAGTTTAGTTCTGTAATGTCAAGAATTTAAAAATTAAAAAAATGGATTGGTAAAAAAATATATGAAAGAAGAAATTACATGTGACATCCAATAATTCCTGTGTTTTGGTATTCATGCTTTTATATATTTCCTTCTTATCATCCAGACTTTTGACTTGTGTATAATTGATAGAATGTGGCAAAAATAGTAGGTTGTCATATCTGTATTTATTTTATATTATGTATGAATCTGTCTTGCTACAAACTCATTGTAGATTTCCTCCTTTTCTGGCTTTCAAGAATAATCTACTACAAATCTCAAAGCAACATAGAAATGAATTCTACCAACAACATCAAAAACTTGAAACCAGATACTTTCCCAGTTAAGCCTCCAGATGAGAGGACAGCTCTGGTTTATACCTTAATTTTAGCTTTGCTGCACCCAAGGAGGGTTAAACTTTGCCCACACTTTCAACCACAGAAAATGTAGGCTTTCAGTCACTAAATACATGTTCATTTTGAAGTGTTAGAAATCAAATACTATGTAAGCCAGAAGACAGTGTGGCAACCCTAAGCTCTTTAAAAATTATCAACTTAAAATTTTCTACCAAGCAAAAGAAATATTTCAAAATAAAGAGGAAATAATAACTTTTTCAGACAAATAAAAGACAAATTTACTGTCAGTAAATAAGCAAAACAATGAATATTAAAGGTGTTCAGAGTCCAAAGAAACATATCAGATGGGCATTTGTATTTATCCAAAAATGAAAAAAATATTAGAAATTTGGAAAAAAATGAGAACAGATATGAGATTTTTTAAAATCTCTTTAACAGAGTAAAAATTGTAAATATGCATTGTTTTACTATATGGCAATATAGGAACTAAAACATATGATAAGAAGAATTCAAAGAATAGGAAATGGGAAATAGAAATATATTGATATGATATTCTTGAAGCACATGTAGAGTGGTGTTACATTTGAAGATGGATTGTGACTGTTAAAGATGTACATTGTAAGACATAAGTCACCACTCAGAATATAAAAATGGCTATCAATTTCAAAATAATATAGAATCATTACAAATAAATAATTTAGAGGCCAGAAAAGAGAGACAAAAAATAATAAAGGAAAAATGTGTCTTAAACAAACAAACAAACAAACAAACAAAAAACAACTAGCAGGATGGTAGATTTAATTGCAGCCATATTAAAATTACATTAAATGTAAATGGCTTTGATATCACAATACAAAATGAGAGGTTTTCAGATTTCATTAATAAATGACAATACTAAAAAAAATGGCAATACTCAACTATAAACTGCATATGAGAAACTCACTTTAAATATGAAGATTTGGATAGTCACAAGCTAAAAAAAAGGGGGGGGAAGAAGAAAAGAAAAGAAAAAGAAAAGAAAGAAACAACAGATATACCCTAAGAACATTAATCAAAAGAAAGCTGTACTGGCTATAATCACATTAGACAATATAAACTTTAAGAGTATTTCCAGTAATATGGAAGGACATGTCTGGTGATAAATAAAAGAAGCTTTAAGCCTGATGTTGAAGGCCAAGAAAGGTTCCCTTCTTCTCTGTTTCTCTTTGTTTCCTCCAAAGAAAAGGTAATAATGAATCAATCAGATTCCTGGTCAATGCACTTTCCATGTTTATTCTATGAATGAGATACATTAAAATCAGAAAAAATGCATTAAGTTCTTTTAATCCTATCTAGAAAGAATCTACTCTTAATTCAACATTCAGTGTGCTTGGGATATAAGTTTGAAAATGATTAATGGGATAGATAATAAGGGGAAGAGTAAGTGAGAGTGACTCATTACTTACATTGCAAATTTTTACATTACAAATGAAGATACATATTTAAGTACCACTCCAAAATAGAAGACAGTGAATATATAAAGGATATTCCAGAAAATGCTGAAACATATCAAATTATTTTTCTTATGGGAGATGTACCTCACTTTTCTTACAGAATCAGATTGATCAGGATGCTAGGATAGTGAAGACAGATTTTTCTCTTTTCTTAAAGATTTATTTATTTGAGAGAGAATGTGTGTGCATGAGTGGGAGGTGGACAGATGGAAGAGGAGAAAGAGAATCTGAAGCAGATTCCCCACTGAGCACTGAGCCCTATACCGGTGATCCCATGACCCCAAGATCATGACCTGAGCTGAAATCCAGTTGGATGCTCAATCATCTGAACCACCTAGGCACCTCTCTTTTTTCTTTAATCTTTCTTTTGCTTTCTTTCACTTTTTTTTATTTTAAGTTTTCCATTTTTTGTATGACCAATCTCCACTCCAATAACTTCATAGTCAAATAGTTTTCTCCTGACAAAAGAGGAGGAAGAAGGAGAAGAAGAAAGGAAGAAGAAGAAGAAGAAGAAGAAGAAGAAGAAGAAGAAGAAGAAGAAGAAAAGAAGAAGAAGAAGAAGAAGAAGAAGAAGAAGAAGAAGAAGAAGAAGAAGAAGAAGAAGAAGGAAGAAGGATGAAGAAGAAGAAGAAGAAGAAGAAGAAGAAGAAGAAGAAGAAGAAGAAGAAGAAGAAGAAGAAGAAGACTTGATTCTTGTGCTAATTTTTTTGTATAATAATATGTATGTTATTGGTCCTGGACAGTTTTCAAAGGTCTGTACATGTATATTTAAGGTGTTCTATGCTGACTTACAGTCTTGGGTGTAATCCTCTCTGCTGATAATGAACAGAATAAAAAATATAAAATAGAAGGTTTGGTTTTGGAGGTAAAAATGGTAATTAATTTCTTGGAAAGTTGTCTCAAGAATAAAAGCTCTATTTAATTGCAGTGAAGACTATGGATTTTGGTGTCAACCTAACCTAGATTCACTTCCCAACTTTCTCTGAAAGGAAAGAATGAATGGCCTTGGGCCAATTATTCATGTAGTATTTAAACCTCATTATATTCATATGTAAATACAATGATAGTTCATACCTTAGAGAAATAAGGTAGATATTAAAAATAAATTAGTAATTCATATAATGCAGCTTGCACAATTTGGGAAATGTTTATATTCCTAGCACTACTTAATGTGATCTCAGCTACCATGTGAAGAGACAATAAATGAAGATTTTAGAAACCATCAAATTTCAAATCTTAGATCTAAAATTGACTGGCTAATATGGCTTTGGAAAATTATATTCTTGGTCCCCAGTTTCTTTCTCTGCAACACTGAAAAAATAATAATATTATTTAAAAGAGGTGTTTTGGGAATTAAGTGAGTTAATGCATATAAAGTACCACATAGAAAGACATTATGTTCATAATCCCATATAAGAACCTAATAAGTGTTAGCTATTGTTATCATAGTTAATACAGGTTAACTCACCTGGGAAAATAGCTTGGAAAAACTTGAGTAGGAAATCAAATAGAGATGAATTTAAGGTTAATATTAAAAATAGTCTTAAAGTTACTTTAATTTTCATCTCAAATGAAATGATGTGGAATCACATCACAAGGGATTTTCATCCCAAAATGATATGATGTGTAATTACTTCCTTGAATTGTTTGTTTCTAGGAAGATAGATCAAAATAGTAGTAAATTTCTGGTAAGTACTTTGAAAAATGGGAGTGAAATTCCTGCTAACTTC
Organism: Nyctereutes procyonoides; assembly: GCF_905146905.1. Classification (NCBI taxonomy): domain Eukaryota; kingdom Metazoa; phylum Chordata; class Mammalia; order Carnivora; family Canidae; genus Nyctereutes; species Nyctereutes procyonoides. The sequence goes on from NW_026575117.1 coordinate 16,172,912, forward strand.
TTAAAACAATCTGTACAAACATAATTATGAGTAAGAGACTTTGCTTTTAAATCCAATACTTTATTCAAAATATTACATAAATAGTGAGGTCCTCTGTGAAAAGAATAGGATGTATGTGGAGGGGTTCTTGTGTCATCTAGTTCCATTCACAGAAGTTTTCCTTTCGTTACTCATTTCTCCTTTATACAGAGGTGAAAAATAATTATCTTATAAACATAGGATCTATTTCTCAGAAATTAGGACAGCAAAAAAGACAAAACAATCATTATTTACAGACAATAAAATTGTTAAAAAAAGAAAACTTCAAAAATAAATGAAAGTTGATCATAAAGTATTAAAAGACATGATGGAGGCACATCTGGGTGGCTCAATGAGTTAAGTGTCCAATTCTTGGTTTCTGCTCAGGTCATAATCTCGGGGTCCAGGGATCCAGCCTCTAGTCTAGCTCTGTGTTCAGCAGGGAGCCTGGTTGAAAATTCTCCCTCTCTCCCCCTCCACCCCCTATAAATAAAAAAATCTTAAAAAAAAAAAGACAGAATGGAAGTTAAATATATTTAAAAGTAGAGCATCAACTTTTTAATGCATCAATAAATTTCAAGAAAAAATAGAGTGGAAAGTAGCCCATCTACCATAGGAATAAAATGCTGCATATGTATTTCTAAAATAAGACAATGCTACAAAATAAAAATAAGACAAAGAAGTTTTCAAAACAAAAAACAAAAATCCACTTTAAAAGACGTGAGTAATTGGAGAGATGTATCTTTTCTTTTTTTTGAGAGATGTATCCTTTAGTTAAAGGAGAGAAAGAGGAGAGGAAGGAAAATGAAAAAGTGAAGGGAAAAATGTTATTGGTAGTGCCTAGGAAAAAGACATAAAACACAGTAATTTGAAGAAGGAAGGTTTTAATATAAAAAAATTAACAATTTCCAAAAGATAAGCAACTAAGAGTAAATAAAAAATGTCTAAAAATTTTTGTAAGACTAAAGAAATATACTGAAAAAAAGAAGGTAGTTGGAAGGGGGTTCTCCTTCCTAAAACTATAATTCAGATATCACTGGAGGGTGTGTTACTATGGTGCAAGGCATGGTGAAGTTTGCTGGGTTGCTCTACTCAGGGCAGGTCCACAGTTAGTGGAGTGAATCAGTGAGTGGGAAACTCTAGGCAGTAGTTGAGAAGAAGCTCTTCATCAGTGTGCCATTGGGTTGAGGCTGGAGGATAGGGAATGGTGGCTGGGTCTGTCAATCAGAAAACCTCCATTGGGAGTCATCTAACTAAAGCTGTAGATAAATAACTGTGGTTTGGGTGCCACCCATAAAAGTCTCACTAAAACTCTCAGAAGGATGCTGGCAGGCCAAGACTGGCAGTCCAAAAACCTCAATCAGGTCACTGTAAGAAGGCCAAGATTGATGAGCAGGGAAATAAGGCCAGGACTTTCTAGGAAGTAACCATCTATTGGGGAATCAATGGGCTGAAGAAGGCAGAAGGGAATCTCCAAGCCTGGTACCCCCTGGAGAAGCTGGTTGACAGAGGCTGATGGGACAAGAGACTAGAAGTGTAACTAGCAAGCTGGAAGCCAAGCACTACTGGCATCAAGTCCAGAAAAGGACAGAAGAAACAGGAAGGAAAAAAAAAAAAAAAAACCAAAAAACAAAAACGCTCCTCCTCCCTCTTCAGATAAAGCTCAGCTGGCAAGCAAGAGATATGCTGTAGTATTACAGGCAAGACGATGAGTAGTTAGTTTGGATCCAAGAGGCAATAAACTGGCAACAAGCACAATTGTAATTACCAAATACATTCAAATTAACTTATAGATTTAATTATCAATTACATTCAAATTAATTTGTAGATTTAATGTAATTTCAACTAACATAAAAATTCAATATTTTCAAAAATTTGAAAAAAAAGTACATTTTTACATGAGTCTAAGGAGCCTAAAAATTCTGCAAATGGGATGTGGGGCAAACCAGGTGGTCAGAGTTTCAGGCTTGTGCAACCAGAGCAGCTCAGCTTTCATCTGCTTTATATTCTTGCCTGCTGCATAGACTTAATGTTATAAAAGGACACTGCTATTAAAAGAAAATATCTGAAAAACATACTCTGCAAAGTTTAAACAGTTGAAAATAAGAAGGTGAAAAAAAAGAAAAAGTAATAATTAAACCTGCCAATGATTTAAAAAAAAATTTTTTTTTGAAAGAGGGAGGGAGTATGCAGTGTGGTGGTGAGGGAGGGAGGGACAGAGAGAGAATCTTAGGCGGGCTCCACACTCAGCTAGCCAGACTGGGGCTCCATTTCACAACCCTGAGATCGAAACCTGAGCCAAAATCAAGAGTCAGACACTTACTGGACTGAGCCACCCAGGTGCCCCTAGACCTGGCAATCATTAAATCATACATAATTACTGTAAGTTTAATAGTGAAATATTTATTCAAAAATAAATAGATCACTGTGAAAAATTGGTTGCTTACATGTAGACTCAATTATAAACGACTTGATGTATGGTACATGAGGCAACTCAAAGAAAGCATGTTTATTATTCAATAAAAGGTATTGATATGATTGAGAAAGCTTTCCTTTTAAGATAAAAGGTCTCAATTTATATTCTCACAGCACTTTTACTTTATTTACTTTATTTATTCACTAAAATAAATTCCAGATGGAGTGAGGAGTAAACATTGCAATACATATACATGTATATATATATATATATATATGTGTGTGTGTGTGTATGTGTGTATATATATATATATATATATATATATATATATATATGTTTTAAAAAGTGGGTAGTTTTCAAACTTGAAGATTGGATGGAATTTTCAACCTTAGAAGAAACAGATATACTCACTGGGTAAAATGTACATATTAGTTTTCAAATATTAAACTCTTTAATATCAGAAGGTAGGTAAATACAATTTATAAGCAAAAAAATTTTTTTTTTGCATTTCAAAGAGAAAGGATCCTTGTCTTAAATAATATGAGTTTATATAAAAGGAAAGGATAGGAATCACATAAAACTCTAAGACTTCAATAAATAAATGGATATTATTATTACACTACTCAAAAGGAGAGCTATAAGCGACTAGCACCAATGCTAATAAAATTTTATAATGGTTATCAAAATAATTATAATTAAACCAGCATTTCTAAATATACCAAATCACCTAGAAAATATAAATTTTTATACTCAAAAATATTAGTTTGAGTGCAATAATTGATTTCTGTCAAACTATAGCTGAGATGAATAAGCAAACATGCAGCTATTAAAAAATAGTTTTAAAAAGATGTGATTAAATGGCAAATACTTCTCTTCAAAGATAAAAACACAGCACTCTAAAGTTATCCAATGTATGCTTGCTTTGGCAGCACATATACTAACATTATCGAACGTAGAAGAACATTTTACTATACTTCTTTAAAGAATTTCAGAAGTATGAAAGATTTAGAGGCCAAATAACAGGAAAATTTTCATGGAAGGGCTTAGATGAGGGTGAGCCCAGAATAAAGATAGATTTTTGTTTATTTATTATTTATTTATTTTTTTTTGTAATGAAGGAGAAACAGACATTCTAGGAGAAATGAATAGCACTGGCCAAGGATATAACACTGAAGAGTCAAGATATCATCAGGCTATGGTAATAAGGACATAGAAAATGTGAGTTTGGGAGATTACAGAGTCTGTCTGTCTGATTACAAAGTCAGTCTAAAGTAGGCAAATTTTACTTCAATGGACAGGGACAGTGATTCCATATAAGGCTGTGACATGTACAAAACCACATGCTAGTAAACCCAATGCGATGTCAATATGTCAGATGATAGATTTTATGGTAAAGAGACTAGAAATAGGTTACCAGTCACCACTCTATTGAATTAACATGACCTGCTGAATGAGGAGGCACATGCCACCCACAGAGGGGTGCAGGTGGATCCCTCAGTATCTGAGCTTCCAGTTTGGGGAAGTGAAACCCACCAGGTCATTTTGATTGAAGGCACAGTTTTAATACACCCACACAGAGCCGTCAAAAGGTTTATTACTAACAGACCCCAGAAGTGAGACCCCTGGGTGCAGTTGAGTGGGAGAAGGGGGGTGGGGAGGGAGAGGAGGGGAAGCGGGGAGGGGGTGGCAGGAGGGGAAGTGAGGGAGGCGGGAGGGCAGTTCATCCCAGGTCAGGAGCCCGCTGGAGATGGAAAGCTCCTGTTACTTTCTTATTTTGGTGGTTGGCGGGGGAGGTCACCCAACTTTTCCGAGGAAAGGTACAGAAGGAACTTATGGCAGGCCTCCTAAACTCGAGCTTTTTATCGAAATGGGCAGATTCTGGGTGTGAGCAGGGTTATCAAACTGTAAAATGCAATGGCAGCAACTTCTCAAAAGTTGTTTTTCTCGTCATATATTAAATACAAAAAAATAAATTCATGAGTTAAATATTAAAAACCAATTGGTGAACCTTTTCTAATTGACCAGAACAGAAGATAAAGCAAAAACAAATGTTAAAGAAAAAAAAAAACCCAATCACTTTTGAATCTTTTGTAGCAAAAAAAAATTAGAGATTCAAAAACTTGGCCTGGGAAGCCTGATTGAGGAATTGATATTAAGGATGAAAAGTGGGTTCGATTTTAGACTTTAACAGTAGGAGGGCACAGAGTAATAAGGGAAGCTCTCTGCAAGGTAGTCTGAGGATTCAAGAGGAAGCTTAAGGATATAATATTTAGTTTCCCTACTTAGGGATTAAATTTTTGTTATTTATTACTATCGATTCATCTTCCTAAAAACAAACATTTTATAAAAGAAAATAATTTCACATAGTGCCCATTTAAGTCTCTACAACAGGTCAGAGAAGGAAATAAATAACTTGACAATATTATGACTACTAATGGTAGAGGAAGCACCTTCCTTCCTTCCTTCCTTCCTTCCTTCCTTCCTTCCTTCCTTCCTTCCTTCCTTCCTTCCTTCCTTTCCAATTCAGTCTTTGCTTAAGCTTCAGGACTTTATTTCTAATTTCTCTAAAATTAGTGAGCCTTTCTGGCTCATTATCCTGATTTTTATCAAATTGAAAATTCTGCACAAGTCAAATTAAATGAGCACTTAAAAACATAAGAATAGGGGCACCTGGGTGGCTTAGTGGTTAAACATCTGCCTTCTGCTCAGGGAGTGATCCCAGGGTTCTGGGATCCAGTCCCACATCAGGCTCCCCGCTGGGAGCCTACTTCTCCCTCTGCCTAAGTCTCTGCTGCTCTCTCTGTGTCTCTCATGAATAAATAAATAAAATCTTTAAAAACAAAACATAAGAATATCCACTGTGTGAACATATAAACCAATATCTATTGCACAAACATATGAACCACATCTTATTTCTCCAGTCACATGTTGATGGGCACAGGTTGTTTCTATATGTTGGCTCTTGTGAATAATGCTGTAATGAACATCAGTGAAAAGATGTTCCTTCAAGTTACTGATTTCAATTCCTTGGGCCCAGAAATGGGATTGCTGGATCATACAGTAGTTGATTTTTCATTAATTTTTGAGGAACCATTATACTGTTTTCCATTATGCTTATCAATTTACATTCCCATCCACTGTACGATTTGCTTTTCTCCACATGCTTGCCAAAACTTATTATTTAAGAGTAAATTTAACCAAAAACATGAAAGACCTGTACGTTGAAAACTATAAGACACTGATGAAAGGAATTAAAGAAAACCCACATGAAGCCTGGGTGGCTCAGAAATTGAGCACCTGCCTTTGGCCCAGGGCGTGAAACACTGGGCTCCCTGCGTGGAGCCTGCTTCTCTCTCTGCCTATGTCTTTGCCTCTCTCTCTTTATGTCTCTCATGAATAAATAAATAAAATCTTTAAAAAAGAAAGAAAACCCAAATAAATGGAAAGATACTTGTGTTTCTATATTGGAAGAATTAACATTGTGAAAATTCCTGTAATTACTGAAAATATTTTGCAGATTCATCCTAATTGGTTTATTTTTTATTTTATTTATTTTATTTTATTTATTTTTTTGTTTTATTTTTTAAAGTGGAGTTTTGACAATTCTTTTTATATTTTAGGCATTAATCCATTGTCTGATATGTGGTTTAAAAGTATCTTCTCAAAAACAATTTTTGTAGCTTTTCAGATTTTTTTGCAGAGAAAATGGTTGTAATTCTGATGAGGGTGAATTCATCAAATTTTCCTTCTATGGATAAGATAATATTTTAGTGTCAAGCCTAAGAACTTCTTGCAGAGAATATACTCTATAATTTCAGTTCTTTAAATTTGTCAAGATTGGTTTTATGGTTCAGGATAAATTCTATCTTGGTGAATATTTTATGATACTTGAAAGAAAACTATATTCTGCTATTGTTGGGTAGATTGGTCTATATATATGTAATATATACCATTTTATTATATTTTAAGGTCTTCTATATTATGTTAGGAGACTTTGGGTTCTTTTTACATTATTTTTGTAGGCAGTTGTCCTGTTTGCTTTATCACTCAGCTCTTGGTCTACTTTCATGGGCTATTGTTTCAAATACAATTGAATTCTCTGCTTAGTTTATCTGGCACAGCTAAAGCTACTAGTGCTATCTGCATCTTCTGCCCAGGTATGGAAAAAGATGTCCCCCAGAAAGATGATCCTGATGTTTCAATGCGGGGGAAGGGACTCTCAGTTCCACGGGATGACAAAACTTTCTAACCTGAGATACTTGCTGTGAACTCTTGTCCCTCTGCTGTCTATCTTGTCAGTGCCACTTGGCCATCTGATGATACTAGATGGAGGAGGGGAGTCTCAAGTGTCTGAGGATGAAGACCTCTCCTGATTGTTATGGAGAATTCCCTTGGTCAATGTTGCTAATCTGTCCAGTACTATCAGACTGGCTCTTTGCGGGGGTACGGTGTAGAGCCTCAGGTCCCACAGGTAAAGAGGATATTTCTGTTGTCTTTTTTACTATCTGTAGACTTCCCTTTGTCTTGTGTTATCAGTGGAACTCCCATCTGATTCCAGGGAGAAATGAGCCCATCTGAGTAACCTTGTGTCGATGCTGGGGATCAGCAGATATCAAGCGAGAATTGTCTTAACTGCTGGGTTGGGTATGGAAGATGCTCTGCCACTATGCTATTATTCCACTTTTGGGGTCCCAAGCCCTTTTGCTTTCCCATTTCTACCTTTCAGAGGTTTCCTTTGATTGCATTATTTCTTGGGTTGATAGTTGTAATTAGAAAGAAGGAACAATAAGTGTATACATTAACCCCCATACCAGAAATTTAATATCTGTTTTGTTTGATTTTTAGTTTGCCTCCTGAGCTTTATTTATTGGAATTGTAAATCTACAACACTTTGAATTTAAAAATACATCTAATCTCCAAAAAATAATTTTCTCAATTCTATGAAAGAAAACCACATTAAAATGGAATCATTTTATAATGAGGTATTGTACTTCCAGAGTTAATGCTTCCTGTCAAGGACTCAAAGTGATTTTACATATTACCAAATTTTATTATATTTAGGATATTGTTTCGGTAGGGTTTTGTTGTTAACCATTTAAGTATCATCAATGATCTTTACTCTACAAATTATGGTCTGAAAATAGTAAGCAGGCCTTTGGGTGTTGTGAACAGCATGAACCATGAAAATGACTGAAGAGGATGTAATACTAATTTTAAAATCAAGAGCTTTTGCTGAAAGGTGATATGAAGCAAGAATAGGCTATATGAAATGACTACTTCAAGAACTAAGAAATTTTTTTACCTAATACAGTCTTTAAGGACTTGGATAGTACAAGAAAAATAAAGTCATTAACTTCAAAAATAGTCTTTGGCAAAGAAAGCATCATTTGATGGAATGCTTCATGTTTTACATGGCTTGGCAAATAGGATATATACCACTATCATACATATACTTTGAATTATGGAACAAGAACCAAAGTCTGTAATTACATGGCATAAACATAAACTGTATATTATTTTAGTGACAGAAAACTGTTCCATAATCATTTGTAGATTTTTTTCAATTCATAGCTTTAGTAGATACAAAAACTATATAATTCAATGCTAAATATTTGCCTGAATCTTTGCCAAAATTTTTCATTTTAAGATATCTTACTGATATGAAAGTAGTCATTTAGCTTGTTGGTCAAGTTAAACATTAGAATAGATATTATATTTGAAACTACATGGGGTTGTTACAAAGTCATGTGTTTTTACTGTAATATGGTCCCATCAGTCTCAAAATTATGGAAAGATTTAATTAAAATGTAATTTCTATTGGACAAAATTTGTGAAAGCATGTTTAAGATATCCAATATTTTAAAATTGGATTAAAATTTAAAAGGCTGGCCATGAGTCCTTACTAAAAACTAACTAGAAACATTGGTATATTTATATGACTTTGAAGCAGTGAAAACACAATATGCCTACCTAAGTTAATGGAAAAAAACAAGACAATCATAAAATAATAAAAAATAAAAAAAATTATTTAAGTACAGAATATTATACACACACATACATATGTGCTTACACATGCAACTGCACATGCATGTATCTGATACCAACATTGATAGTACTGATACACAATTTGTGTGTATAGATCTTAAAGAAGTATAATCTAAAAAAAATAAGAAATGTAATCTTGTGAAAAGAGTACACATTTATAATTAGAAAAACTGGTAGTTGAACTTATAATATTAGCATTTTTAAAAATTAAATGGGATGAAAAATGAAAAATATGTAATACATTATATGGCATATAGTAAGTGCTCATAAATATACTATGTCTGCTTAGAAATATGAACCTTCTCAATCATCAAACTAATAAAATAAAAAAAATAAAAAACTCAGTAATGTAACAGGCTAAAGAATATATTTATATGGCCATTCTGTACAGCTACTTAGAATATTCATACCCTTAGACTGAATAATTCCACTTATAAGACATTTTCCTAAGGAAAAAAAAAAAACAGGTTCCATATGGATTTATTTGAAAAAATATTTATTATAGCATAATGATATGAATAAAAATGACAATGGCCAAAATGCAGAAGAATAGATGCTTAAATATGTTATGGTACTTTTATATCCTGCTATATTAGACAATCATTAATATTAAATATATAAGGAGTTTTTATAACATAGTAAATGGATAAAGTATATATTTCAGCTCTACCAAAAATATTCTTGAAAAATAACTAGAAGTGATTACTCTATATCTGTTGTTACAAAACCCACACTCTTTGTGTAATGATGCTTTAGTCATTAAAGAAAAATTACACTAACTCAGTAGAATTATTTAGACTTTTTTGTTATGGTTATTCACAATTCCCCTAAACTCTGCTTTGTTGCTGTTATAATAAGAAATAAGGTATTAACAACTCAATTAGTTCTTTTCTTGACAATGTTTGCATTTTATAATACACAAGAAAAATATAAGCCCCTCTAAAAAAAGGGAATTTTAGGTAGCTAGAAAACAGATGAGGGGACATTTGTATTGAAGTCACAGTTTAACCCAGTCTTTTAAAAATTGATCTTAATTACAGAAAACACAAACAAAACAAATTGCTTATGTATACTTAAGATATGGATGATATGAAAATTAGAACATTGAATCTCCTGTCCATCTGCTTCTATATCCAAAAAATACTTATATATCTTGTTTTCATTGGTCTATACTATTTTTTATTCTTCCTATTTGTATAAAAGAGGAAGTGAAGCAGAGAAAGTAAGAGCTAAAGTAGATGGAATTATTGATCCTAATATCTGTTCAATAGGCACAGGGCTGTTGATGCTTTGTTGATTAAAAATCAAATGCGAAATTTGGGAAATCACTTTTATAGGGGTAGTCTTATGGAAAGTGAAAATCTTAAATGCTTAACAAACAAACAACTAATTTATGATTTTCTCCTGGAGAAAATCATTTAGCAGTTACTATATATCAAGCATGCAGCCAAAATGGGGGTAGAAGATAATGATTAAACAGCAAACCACCTTTTTTGTGATGTTTATTTTACATTCTTTTGAGAGAGATAAACATTTGGACAACTAGGTATAAATATATCTTAAGCACATTTGAATGTAGAAGCCTTAAAAAGAACATAGAACAACTAACTCATTTTCCTTCTTTTTTTTTTTTTTTTTTCATTTTCCTTCTGAATGAAGAACATCTTTGGTATTTTATTTGGTGCATGACTGCTTGTGATGGACTCTCCAAGTTTCCTTTTGTTTTTGTTTTGTTTTCTGAAAATGCCTTTATTGCACCTACTTTTCCTTCTAACAGGTGACTAGAGGCAATGACAATTCCAAATCACCTGAATCCAAGCTTGGGTTGGGAAAATCCAAGGCTAGTCTTCCATCCCTACATGGTCGAAGTTATATCTGATTTACACTTACCTTCTGGGGAACACTTCAAGATTGCAGAACAAAATCTGGGTTTTAGCAGGATCCGATTCTTCTCTTGGTTTCCTTCCTTCCTTTATGCCTTGACCTAAAACAAACAACAAACAAAACTTTTCTCCTTTTAATTTCATGATGCTGTCAAACAGAAGCTTTTAACTTTGTCCAGTTTTTTTCAGATGCTTTCAGTGGGAGAGTTGATCCAAATTAGGTGGCCTACCAATATAGATAATGTCATAAGATTGTTACAAACCTAACAGAAAACAAAATTCCTAAGTTTATGCAGGAGGTGTATCAAATAATCCTGCTTCTCTAGATGTTGCACATGTGTTAAGGTGCTCTTTCAATACAATCTACAGCTATAAACATAGCAGATACAGTAGTAAAGGCATAATAATGCTTTGATGAGGCCATAAATCTGAGATCTACTTATTCATGGCTAATAGGATTTTCAGAGAAAATTAAGGCAAGGTAATTAGTGGCTTTCTCCACAGGATAGTAATTCTGCCTTTCTTTATGATCCCTTCTCATTTTTTTCATTCATTGAAATGGAGTTTGAAATTTCTATTAAGTTGACTCATATTTATTACTACACTTCTCTGATATTTTTTTTTTGTCACTACTATTTTATAAATTGTAACACTACCAACACTTTATTCTCCAGACTTCCAGACCTCAGGACTGTAGAACTTTTGACTGGATTACTCAACTTCTACTACTCCAGCCAACTGAAACAAGGTGATAATTTTATTATCTTAGTTTAAAGAAAGCTTTTCCAACTATGACTTAAATTCCAAAAACCATAAAATAAAATATTGGTATATTTGGCTACACAACCAATAAAATATTCTTGGCTCTAGACAGTGCCATATTTAAATGTATAAAGAAAATTAAAAACTTGAGGAAAAATGTTGGCCAATGACATGAGAGGAGAAAAAATTATTAGTCTTAATGAATAAAGCATTGCTGGAAATAAAAAAAAATACAACAATCTATAGTACAAACAAACAAAAACAACTCTAAAATAAAAACAAATGCAATATCTGATAGTTACAATTAGATTTCTCAAAAGAAAAAATAATATTGGATGTATTTGGAAACCAACTGAATAACACACATTGATTAAAAGTTGTCAATCTAAGTGGCAGCTAGAAAATATACTAAAGAAAGAGGAACAGAAACTGAATGATTGTAGGCCAATATTAAGTGGTCTAACATAAGTGAAAATCATATCCCAGTAGGACTAAGAGACAGAATTCAATTCAATTACATTGGAATTTGATAACATTAAGATGCCTAGTAAACCTTGAAAAATTTGTAAATCAAAGAATATAGTTTTAAAACTTTTATCATTATCACATAATTTTTTATTTGTTGTTATTTAATTATCATTCAGTCCAAAATGAATTTAAACTTTGTTGAGATTTCCTCTTTATGAATTATTGAAAACTATATTCTTTGAACTTTCAGATTTATCTGTTTTTTGTAAAAACTCAAGCAGGCAAGGAATGGTGATTCAAATTACCATTTTTATTAAAAATGATGACTTATATTAATTTAATAATATAAATGTTTAAACAAAAATTAACATAAAGAAGAAGTAATATGAATCTAATACACTCTTCCAGAAAATATAGTAGGAAGGAATAATTTCTAAATCATTTTATAAGATGTGTATAATCCTAATACTAAAATCTTACAAGAACATTATACAAAAACATATTACAGGATATTATACCCCTGGAATTCTGATTCAGAAGTCCTTAACAAAACAATAGCAAATATATTTCAGCAATATATAACCGAGTTGATACACCATTTCCAAATTATGTTTTTACCAGCATTTAGTTTGTTAAGCAATCAAAAATCCATCCATATAACTCATCACAATAGCAGAAAGAATAAAGCCATACACCTTATAAACTTAAAAAAAGCATGTTGCCAAATTTAACACACATTCATGCTAACAACTCTAAGCCAATTAAGACTGGAAGGGGATTTACTAAATATGATAAAAGACATTTACTAAAGAATTACAGTTAACATTACATTTAATGGAGAAGTACTGAATGCATCCCTACTCTACAGTGGAGAATAAAATAAAGGTATGTGTCTCACCACTCCTGTTTAATATTGTGCTTCAGAAAATGCAATAAAGAAAGGAAGAGAAAGAGAAATTGCAGGTAAACCAAACATTTATTTATTTGCAGAAGGCATAGTTATATACTTAGAAAACTATAAGAAATCCAGAAATTTTTAAAAAAGAAACAAAATCCTAGAAGTAAGTGTATTTAACAAGAAAATGGCAACAGTGCACAGAAATTATATTTTTATATGTTAACAAATGATTGCCAAATAAAGATGAAAACATATACCATAAATTTAAAATACCCAGAAATACATTTTTTTTTAAACATCGTGTAAAATAAAGCACAAAATATTACTAAGAGAAACAAATGACTAAATAAATAAAAAGATATTCTCCTTAGGGTATTCAGACTTTACCACAAGATCATGAAGATGTTTTTCTCTTTTATATAAGATCTTATTATTATTTAGAGCTACAATAAATCTTATGTTGATATTTATGGTATGATCAATAGTTATTTTAAAAATATATATAATCAATTGACACAGAAACATTTATTATAAAAATATCTTTGCTGTTGCACAGGGTTACCTTATTCATAAATCATTTGTTCATACAAGCATTAATCTTTTTTTACTCTCTATGTTCTGTTCCATTGGTTTAACTGTCTTTGTTTCCATGTCACATTGTATTAATCTCTTTATATGCAATGATAATGAATACTGATTATTTGCTAGTGCAATCTTCCATATTTAGTTTTCTTCAAAACTTTTGGCTATTCTTGGTCCCTTTCATTTTCATTAAATTTTAGAATCAGTTTGTATAGTTTTGATCAAAACCAAAATAAACAAACCCCAAAGTCCTATTTGGATATTTATGTGTATTATCTTTAATCTAAATATCAAATACCATATAACATCTTTATAATATTGAGTGTTCCAAATCGTTAACATGATATACACTCCTTTATTTTGGTTTTCTATAATTTCTGCTAAGTATTTAATTTTCTGAGTAGAGGCCTGTCACTTTTTTTTTTTTTTTTTTTTGCCTGTCACATTTTTAACTTGATTTATCCTCAGGTATTTATTTGATTTTTTTATATTATTTTTTCTATATAATTTTTGTATGTATATGGATAATTTTGCAGAACATGTTTATCAGATGCCATTGCTATATTTACTTACAAATCTAAATTGCTCAATAGTAAATTTTAAAATTTTCTATCTATTTTTGGCTTATGTTCTTGTGGCCACTAGTAACACATTGAATAAAGCCAAGAATAGTTAACATCATCATCTGAGTGTTGATTTTGAGAGAAAAATATATACTATTTCATTATTAAGCAAAAAAAATACTTTTTTTACTAGATCAAACAAATAAAATGAAACAAATGATTCCATTTTATTCCTAGTATTCTAAGATATTGGTTATAAACAAGTATTCAATTTTATCAAATTATTTTTCTGTATGTTTTGGGATAATCAAATGAATTTTTTCTCTTTCAATTAATATGTAAAAATTATATAAATTGATTTTTAAATGTCACAAAATTTATACCAATCTTACATTGTTAAAATAAATGCAGCACAAACACATTGTTTTATGTTGTCTTGTTCATTTTATTTTTCACTCGATATAATTTGGTAATATTTGGTTTAGTTATTTTTTTTTTTACTTATGACCAGAGGAAATTATTCTGTGATATTATTTTCTGTTAACACCTTAGCCAGCTCTTATTATCAAGACTCTGTAGGTCTTTTTTCTGAGGAAATGGGATAGGATGAAACTGAGTAGCTATAAAATGGGGTGTGGAGGTGGACTGGGGGGTGAAGGGGAACCAGGGAACAAATTTTTCACTATAGACCTTCCATGTTTTCTGAATCATTTGGAGACCATGTGAAGACATTTTCCAATTAATTTGAAGTAAGACTCAGTTTCAATACTAATTCTAACTGATTTCTCTAATCACATTAAATCTCTTCCTTAACTGGACTACTTTATCGTGCATCCATTTTAGTGGTTGTCGGGTACATGAGTGCTTTACAACATAATTTAATCCCTTAGTCTTTTAATTTGATGGTAAACTCTTTGATGGCATAAATCACTTAGTTTTAGAATTAAAATCATTGTTCATCAGAATTTCTTGTACATAAAAAAAAGAATTTCTTGTACATATTAGATACTCAAAATATTTATTAGGTAATCATGCTTACAAAGTAGCTATAAATAATCTGTATGTATAAAATAGGAGGTCTTTCTTATAAAGGTTTTATTATGTAATTTCTCAGATAACAAAGTAAGCAAAAATAGTATTGAGGGAGAAAATCATGTAGAGTGGAAATAGGATAAATTAAAAAAAAGGAAATAGGATACATAATTTCTACTAACTTCTGGAAAAAATATTTGAGTTTTGGCCAACCTTATGCTTTTCTCTAACTTATTTAATCTGTTTGATTTATAAGTGTCACAACTTGTGATGTACTATTTTAATTATAAAACAATCATTTTGGGATCCCTGGGTGGCGCAGCGGTTTGGCGCCTGCCTTTGGCCCAGGGCGCGATCCTGGAGACCCGGGATCGAATCTCACGTCGGGCTCCCGGTGCATGGAGCCTGCTTCTCCCTCTGCCTGTGTCTCTGCCTCTCTCTCTCTCTGTGTGTGTGACTATCATAAATAAATAAAAAAATTTAAAAAAAAATAATAAAAAAATAAAAAAAAAATAAAACAATCATTTTTTCCCTTCAAAATAAATTCTACTCTGTGGATAATGCATTTTGGTGAAATAAATTTAAATTTTTTCATGAAGACCAATTTGCCTATTTTTTTTTATTTTTTGTTGCCTGTGCATTTGGTGTTATTATCTAAGAAATCATTGCTAAATCCAAAGTTGTGAAACTTTTGTCTTATATTCTCATTGTCTTTTAAAAATTAAAACTCTTGTTTCAGGTCTTATATTTAAGTCATTGATTGATT